>NC_090926.1:175600529-176225529 GCF_040938575.1 Ambystoma mexicanum | reverse complement strand
TTTGTATGTATAGTTCTGCAGTGCAGCGGCAATAGTGGGCAGGGTGTACAATGTTTAGTGTATGGCTGGTGGCCCTACAATGTACAGGGTGTAGTGAAGCGTCTAGGCCGTAGGCACAAGCTGCATATTGTAATATAGGTGTGCATTATAAATGGTGGTATCGGTATGTGTATAGCAGAAATAAGTGCACTTATTGCACTGTGGATATTGTACAGAAGTATAATAGCAATCGTTGCAGACTTACTGTTTGGATTGAGGAAGGCCTTCACTGTGTTTTGTGTATGGAGTGTAAAATGTTGTGGTACTGGTTGCTCCATATCTTTGGGAAAAGAGAACAGAATATGTTAGTGCAGCTATTTTGTTTGTTTACAGTCCACTACATAGCATACATTTCTTTATTTTGTGGACCCGCATAACTAGTACGTCGTAAGTACTATGCTTTGAACCAGTGTACTGTGCAATCCTGTGGTTCTTTGCATATTCATTGGGTCTGTGTGGAAAAAAATCCAAGTTGGATTTTTTTTAAAACGTCGACATTTCGTTGCTACTATGGTACACAATAAATGATAGTGACGTCTGAAGTGGTTAGAGCACTTTGTAAGGTGTACTCTTCTTCAAGTAGGAGGAAATGTAAGGGTAAACAATATCTGGACTATACATGTTGGTAGGATGGGTGGAGTCGTATAGCAGGTGGTGATTTGTCAATGTTTTCTTGCTTCCTTTTTGTACCACTGTTTGTTCATGGCTTTGGTTGCTGCTGATGGTTTGCAAGTATTATGACATTGTTCTGTGCAAATGCAAAATTCTGACTGTTGTTACGTACCTGTTGGCGTACTGTAACTGCTCATAGTTTGGAAGTGTGGGAAGCTATGTTTGTAGCACAGTAGTTGTTGAAGGTTGTGGTGGGTAGTTGTGATGCTGCAAATAACATATATTGTTGTATTCAGGTTGCAGTTAGATACCAGGTGGCATATTCTAACTGTTTACAGTGTCCCATTTGTAAAGGGTATCTAGAGAAGCTTGTGCATTCCTCTGGTTACTTGGACATCTGTGTACATTTTGAAGTGGTACTGTCCAATTACGGATTTACGTGGTAGTACTTCCATATGTGTTGGAGTTGTATGACTATTCTTGGAGAGCTGGCGATTCAATTGCGTAAGTGGTGATTTTAGAGGTTACTGAGGATAGGCAGTATAGTGGCTTCTACTGGAGGAGTCCCTTCTAGCACAGAATTCTGATGGTAGTTACGTACCTGTTGGCGTATTGTAACTGCTCATATTTTGGAAGTGTTTAACGTTATGTTTGTAGCACAGTACTTGTTGAAAATTGAGTTGGGTAGTTGTAATGCTGCAAATAACATTGGCATATTCAGGTTGCAGTTAAATACCAGGTGGCGTATTATAACTGTTTACAGTGTCCCATTTTTAAATGGTATGTAGAGAAGCTTGTGCTGTCCTGTGGTTACTTGGACATATGTGCACATTTTGAAGTGGTACTGTTCAATTACGGATTTACGTGGTGTACGTCCATATGTGTTGGAGTTGTATGCCTATTCTCGAAGAGCTGGGGACTCATTTGCGTAAGTGGTGATTTTAGAGGTTACTGATGATAGTTTTGAACCCTCATACTTAGCACTTTCCCTTCCACGTATCCAGTGGAAAATACTGGTACTGTGCTTTGTGTACATGTGCTGTTTGTGTGACTGTACTCCTTGGGTTCATTGGGGATAAAATTGTCTAACACACACTGTAGTGCATTTCATCAATGCTTCCAGTATGGTACGTTGCTTTAGGTAGATCGTGTGGAAGGCAAAACATGTTTTGTCCACTTACGAAGGTACTGGTTGGTGCTGGGGAATAAGGTATAGTACATTTTACATCAATGAGTACATTTTACCTTCAAGAATATTAAGTAGGCATTTGCAAGATTTACAGGTAGTCTGTGCTTTGGAATGATGTAAGTATCATTGCATTCCCACCATGACGATTGCTTTCTAATGTATGCAGTACAGTGGCCTCTATTGGTGGAGTCCCCTGTGATAGATTATGACTACAGTTGTGAATATTTTTTTGCCAAGTGATACCTGTCCGTGTGTGAAGGCAGTATGTTTGCAGTTGTTTGTGGTACCATCGGCATTGTATCTTAATAGCATTAATATCACATATTGACTATGTGAGTGTATATGTAGCGTAAAACGAATATCAGGATTGCAAGACGTACACCACATGCTATGGTTTGCATTTTGCACCAGTTGCTGAAATGGAATGGAGTCACAGTTAGGTATTATTACATACACAAATAATTTGTAAGGGACTTGCTCCTCAATGGCATGGTTGCAAACAAAGAGTGCATGCATGTTTCCACATGTAGGAAATGTGAAAGATTTCATTTATAAGTATGTTTTTACTTTCCAGTATTTGTAGTAAGTACATTAGAAATTCCTGTGGATCTTCTTGTCGGTTTAAAGTGAGTTTCACCATTCTAGCACTGTAGTCCAACTCTTGCCTTATTCATGAGACACTGTAAACTGGTCTGTGCCATTTAAATAAATATTTTCAACCACTGCTGGCATTTGGAATAGAACATTGATTGTAACATTTGCATACCAATTAACACCCTTTGTATTGGAAAATTTGAATGGTCCAGGTACTTCTGTGTCTGAGCCCTTTGATGTAAGGGTACGTGGCTTCTTTGCAGAGGCATTATTTTTTGTGGGTGGAGTTGGATATGGTTTGTTTATTTTACTCCTTTTGTATGTGCTTTGGTCGTTGCTGTAGTATGAGTTTCTTTCAATTTATTTGATGGTAGTGTTGCAAAATCATTTAGTATTTCTGATGGAATGAGCCTCCTTTTCAAACCTTTTGGTTTTTGACGAATAGGGTACATTTTTAGATGGGGTGTGCAGAGTGTACATAGTCTATTGTACTCTATGATGCAAGGAGTTTCTGCACTGACTGCAGTTGCATCAAAATTAACTAGATACAGTGCTTCCAGTGTATGTAGCTGTGACAGTGCTACATAACTCATGCTTTCTTTGAAGACTGTGTTGCCAATATCAATCAATGCTTCATCTAAGATGAGACCTTGCGATTTATGATTAGTTACTGCATAAGCTAGCAAGAGAGAAAACTGTTCTTTGCGTACATACATGTCTTTGAAAATAAGGAATCTCACAGTTGTGCATCTTATATTTTTGATTTCTGAAAGTTTACAAACTTGATGTTTACAAGCTGAATGTTGTTGTCCCGTGGGTATGTCTGGAAGCTAACAACTGTACCAAGTGCTCCATTAACTAAAGCTTGCTCTACGTCAATGTTACGCTTTAGCCTAACTCTACAGTTCACACATAAAGTTAACATTTTCTCCAAACCAGCTGCGTTGCAGATGGAGTTCTCTAAGGCTTATAGTTGTGCTATGCCCTGTGAACACATAGGTATTGCCATACTGTGTACGTCCAGTTTGTCTGTGGCATGAATTTGCACTAGTGGTTGTTTTTCTTTTTGCAGCATGGTTGCATTAAATTGTGCACAGCTTACTAGAGTTGGCATTAATGCCATAGAGCTGGCATTTTTCTGAGCTAATTGTTCCATGACATCAGTAGCACATGTGTTACGCCCGTACAGCTCATGGATGCGTCTACTATCGAGGGTCGACAGTGCCTTCTTTGATAGTACACCAATCCATATGTTTTTTAAAATGTTGGCAATGGTGAGGTCTGCAGACTGACACATGTTTTGAGTTAGTTCTCTGTATTGGAAATGGTGCCAAAGATCTACATTCCCAATGCTTCCAAGACATTTACGGCACTGTTTGTGTCCTAAGGTTTTGAAGATAGGTTCGCCTTTGAATGGTGTCAATTGAAGTACATCTCCGAAAACAATGACATGTTTTCCTCCAAAGAGTTCTTCGTAGTCTATTTTGAGTACCTCTTGCAATCTGAGGTGAATCAAAGGCAACATTAGGTTGGAGACCATGCTCACCTCATCTATTAGGAGCATTTCATTTGTTTCAAAACTCTGCGTAGCTCCATAGCAGATTCTGCTGAAAGTTTATAGTACTCTAATTTGTTTTGGTGTTCTACTGAAAGTAGTAGCAATCGGTGTAGAGTGACTTCACCTGTAGGGCCAGCTATAACCGCAGAAAGATTGTTGTTTGTTAATTGTTGGAGGTATTTACTGATAATTTTTGTTAAGAATGTTTAACCTGACCCAGCTTCACCACTTACATACAGCAGTACAGGTTTTGTAGTTGTCACAGATGCAAGTTTTACTTTCATGCTGTATACCATGTTCAATGGTTTTACTTACGTCTACAAAAATGGTACGCTGTTCATCATTTGGTTGGTATTTAAGTACTTCCAACTCTTGAAGAATAGTGGTGGTTACCTCTGTCATGGCTAATTCTGCCTCATTTGCTATGAGTGGCTCTCCAAGTGGTTCTTAGCTGCCTCTTTCCAAAGGCTCACTGCTCTCAGAAGTGTCTACAGTTAGTTGTACTTGAAGTTCTTCTTCTTGTTGGCGTTCACTGTCCAATATGGTTTTGTACCGTGTAAAGTTTTCATCTTAAATTGTACTTTCAGTGCCTTGAAAGCATCTTCATAGGAGGTGTAGGTGGCTAATAAATCATCTTCTTCTCTCCATGGTTTGAAAGGTTGCAGTAGAGCCATGTAGTACAGTTCTTTGTGTTGAGGATTTTTTAAGGACATCTTCATATGAATAATTAGGCTGCATTTGGTAAGTCTCACCAGGCTGCCTTCACAACTTTCCACTTTGTATCTATCCTGTTCCTCATTTGGTGTAAGGTTGTTTTTGTATGAGAAGTTTTGGGCTACCTGGTACAAGCACAAGACTTCTAAAGTACTACTTCTGTTTGGGTAGTATGTGTCTAATAAGTTATTCTTCAAAATGTCCTGGCTTTTGGGATCACTTTTGGCTATTGTTTGTATGTCTTGTACGATTACTCTTGTACTCTTCTTCTGGATGAAGCAGCCCCAAGGCTTAGCCACACTATGTTGTCAGATTTCCCATATAAGGCTGTGCCGGTTAAGCGGTCAGCGGCTTCGTAGCTGCCACATTCTCTATGGGACAGCATTTTAATGCCAAAGCTGTACTATGTTTGTGCCAGTGTTTTGTCAGAGGACATATCATCCCAGAGGTCTTTGAGCTCTGTTTTCTCTGTTTTGGTTAAGTATGGGGTGACATATTGTGCAACAGCAGTGGAATTGTCTGCAATGTACTGTACATCGACATTGGCATTCCATAAGATGGCAATAATTGCATTGTAATCATTGATGTACTTTGATGCTTCGCTCCTTTTTATGCAGTATGTGTTTTTAGGAGATTTTCCTTTCACACTGTGTCGAACCGAAGAAATGAAGCTGCTTACTTGGCCTGTTGTTGAAACTGGTCTAGGGAAACCAAAGTGACATTTGGTGTAGTATTTGCCTCTGTTCTTATATTTGCGTCGACCATACTTGTCACACTTGTGTCTTTGGAATTACAAACTTTGTGCTCGTAGGTCACTATGGGTACTTTCTGAAGGGATTTATTAGTGGCATATTAGTGAATGAACTTCAAAACAGTTTCATCACTTTCCTTACCAAATTTAGGAGCATTTTTAATCGACAAAAGCATGTGGATGTGTGGTGCTCCTCTGGCTTGATATTCTTTTCTCCAAAAGAAGTGTTCCACTTCTCCGAGGGGAGGAAGTGCTTTATTACTAATGAAGCGCAGCATGTCAAGGAAGCGATGATGAAAGTAGCATGAAACATTTACTGGATCAAGAGAGCACAGTTCTGCTGGTGTTTTCATGTCTACACCTGTTTTCTTTTTGTTTGCTATGCATATTAAGTGTGCAAGTCTTCCCATGCATACTCAGCACAACTTAAAGTGACAAACCATGTGGGAGGGCCAAGGTTGCGTAGCATACACCGTACATCTGTGTGCCGTCAGAACCAGTACTCTTTCGTACCACGCATGTTTGCCAAGAGATCTGTAACACTTGACTGTAAAACTTCGTCCTTCTCGTGCACCCTTTGAAGTAGTTGTGTAGCAGACATGTTTTGGAAATGGGAGCCTGTTTTTAATGTGTGGGCAACTCCATAACATAGCGTTGCTAGTTCACTTTCAAAGAGGAGGTGGAATATGTACTCCACGTTCTGGCTAAATCTAGGGTCTTCAGAATACATTCGTAAATAGCGGTATTCTGATGCTGTTATTTGTATGCTTTTTTCATCATATCTTCCAACTTTTCCATTGGGGAAGAGTAGAGGAAAGGCTCGCGCTTCCACACTTTTTTCCCATATACTGATTGCCACTCCTTTGGCTTGCCGCATTTGATATGTTTCTAGTACATTGTCTATGCTGTCTTTGGAGTGCATTGGTTGAATTGTATAGTGGTCTAAAATACCAGAGGCTGCACTACGATCTAGACGCTCAAATTGGCCACTTGCTGAGGAGTCCTGAATTATTTCGGTTGTTTCTCTCATGTTTTCTTGAACATTTATTTCATTGTAGTATTTATTGTTTTCTTTAAAGTACTGCAACACTTCTCTAACTTTGGTTAAGTCCATTAGGTGTTGCCAATTTCTTTTGTAGGTACACCATTCACCAGGATAATGAAAGATTTGTGTATTGGCCTTTGCACTCGTAGAGTGTCTACATTTTCTTTGAGATCTAACAGTAAATAGACTACTTTACCACAAATGCCTTTCAGTAGTTCAGTAGGAGGTAATTTTGCAGTTTTTGGTTGAAGACGTATTATTGCTTGAAATGGGTGCAATGTTTGTATTATAATGCTCTCATACAAATTAAGCTGCTGCAGTGGGTTTGGCAGTGGAAATAATTCCAAATTATTACTAATTGCCCATGAAGGCCTTTGGTTATTGTCAAGTTTTGCAATGCGGTATGTGCACAGTATGGAGCTGTTGCTAATGTCATACTTGTTTTCTGCTAGAAGGTACAGAGCTAATTGGAACCATTGGGATTCTTCATTGCCTTCTATTTTCTGCATTATATCTACAGTTTTGGTACTCTTTTTATAGAAAGTTCTAAGACAACACACAAATACTTGGTTTGGCATTTCAGCAGAAGTGCTTTTGAACTTTTGTATTTCTTTTCTGTATGTGTGATATAAAAAGTTGATAGCTGCACTGTTGTCAGTACTGTTGTCTGAAAATGTTGGAGTGTGTAACTGCTCTTCAGTTCTACAGTATTTCCTTTGGATGTGCTGAATTTCATCGAGCACTTGCTTGGCTGTACCATGCAGAAGACTATCATTTAAATGTTGGAGTGCTAAAGCTGGAGTTTGTACATAGTACAGTTTGTACACTAGATTTCAGACTGTTGAATGTTGGGTTGCTAACATTTTAATACGGTGGAAGGTGCTTTTGCAAGCTGGTCCAGAAATACAGGCTAAGGAATGTCCTCGTATTCCAGTGTAGTTGCGCACTGGACAGGAGTCCATAGTTTGCAATATTTTCATTTTTCTTTTGTCGTTGCCTTTGACATAATGATTGAGGAATTGTTGCACATTTTTGATTAGGCTTTGGCAAACGTTGTACATTGATGTGCAAGGCCATTTGTAGGTGAGGCGTGTTGATTTGGTGGATTGGAGAGTGACATCTAAGTTTGATGGGGATATTTCTGAAAGCAGTGTTTCTTCTTCCATTATGGTATTGTGTATCTTTTCATGACCTCGTCCACTCTGATGTAAGGCAATTTGGTTAGTTTGTTTTTGTTTGTATGATTCTTCATTGAAGTATGGCTCTGTGTTGGTGGTGTGACTCCATTCACCTGTAAAGATGTGGCCAAAGGTATCTATGCTCATGTTGCATTTGTTTCGAAGTTGTGCTTGCAATTTACTAATTAATCTTGTTAGTGGTTTCATTCGCTTCAAGATTACTATAAACAATTTCCGCTTCACGCTTATAGCACTGTCTACAAGAGCTTCTAGGATTACTTTTCTGCGGTAGGTTTTGAGGGTTGAGCGTGATTTCTGCCCTCTACTTGTAAGGTTCTGAAAGACTCTGTGGTGGAATTATTTTTGTAAAATTACTTTTTTAGAATGCTTGCTTGTGATTATGTTACCATTTGTACGTGTCTCTTAGCAGTAGTGTGTGTTCCACTGGATGTAGTGGTTTTCTTTACATTCTCACATTTTGACAGATCGCCTACACTGTCTTTACTGGTAGATGCATCCGTTTTCCTTACTGATTGAATTACCTCTTTTCCTTCTCCTTTATGTTCACGTTGAGCTTGCAGTGGATGGCTACTTTCTGTGTTTGTAGGTTGTGTGTCTCTCTTTCTGCGTTGCTGTCTACAGAATTGCCGTTTGGTAGGCATTGTGTAGTAGCTGTTGGTGATGAAAGGGATGTGTGGGGGTGCACATTTTCACATGTATATGTGTGTAATGTGAGTCAGTGGGTGAATGGGGGGGTAAGCAGCTATTTAATTGCAAGTGTGTGGCTGTGCAGTGGTGTGTAAGGTTAGGTTGCAGACACTATGTTAGTATTTGGGCATTATCCTAATGGTGGCGACATAACAAACACTTGTAGAGGTGTGATAAGTAACAATGAAGTACATACTGCTGGATGGGCACACATCTATATGCTACAGTACAACAATAGTGCACTCATTTAGTAAGACATACAAGAGTATGCTGGGATTGTACTTACTTTGTTGATTGCAGAGCGTAGGTTTATTGTAGGCTGTATTTTGAAGTGCACACTCCATTGGCTTTCCAGAGACAGGTGGGAATTGCTCCTGCATAAGAAGATAGTAAGAAAATATGTCGGGTAATGACACAGTACTTATATTTGTAAATTACATTTTTCAAAACTATCGGGAGATGTCTTGGCAGGAAGACGAATTGTGCATGTAGAATTGGAAGGTGTACAATATGGAGCGCGCTTGGGAGCATAAGCATGTTTGTTAAGGGAGTAGGCAGGCTATTTGGGAGTGTAGTGTATCATTTGTTCTGAAAAAAGTGTGTGTATTAGTGTAGTACTATTTACTTCACAAATGCAGTATGAGACAAAAGGTGCAGAAAGATGTACAGAGTGCAAAGCACAATGTTTTTGGGCATACATTTGCATGCAGTTCTTTGCATATGTATGCTTAGTACATGAGTGCATGCATTGCTTTTGGGTTTTAATTTCATTATGCACATTTACGAATGTTACTGTTGTGAATGTGACTTTTTTATTGCTTAACTGCTGTTGTTATGTATAACGTTCGGGTGGAAACTGTCATTATGCTTGAAATGTATGCACATTGTAAAAATGATGGAGCAAAAGAACAGAGTAACCTTTTTCGTATACCAATGCATGTTGTGGGCAAATGGAACCTTTGGAATCACCTACCACTGTAGGTGCGATCAAATGGTAGGTGATGGGGGACTTAACAGTACAAATTTTGAGCATGTTATGGAGATTTACCCCTAGGTACACTGCAGCTACGCACGTATAACACAGTTCCCACTGTAATGTACAAAAAATAGTGGCGATGGGTAAGCAATGCTGATGTTTGTGGATGCAGAACACGTAGATCGTTGTACAGTACTTTTTCGTACAGGTTCTTTTGATTTACAGGATATTTCACCTCTGCGTGTTTAACGGCTGTTATGTTCAATAGATGTGATACATGCACAGTTCTTGGATGTAATTGGTGGATGCGTATGTAATACTTTAACAGTAGCCAATCAGGGAGTGCTGCTGAAAGAATACTTGAAAGGGAAGAAGGACTGGCCGCAATAGTTGGGGAATAAAAATAATGTGCTTGCTATGGAAATGGGACTACGGTTTCGTGACTCACGTGTGTGTCTGCTTTTGTGTTCCATGGTAGGATGTTCTTTTGTGCCCATAACAATGCTAGCGCTTGTAGTGTGACGTTTGTCAGTGGCAGTGATTTTTTTCCCCTATTGCAATTAGTAATCTGTTGCACTATGTGCAATGTACGCTGCAGACACACGTCTAGTAATGTACGGAGGACAAGCCGAGAGCAACCCTTAACAAGGAACACACAAAAAGGTGTTTCTTTACATGTCCCTTTAGCAAAATTAGACAAAAACACTTTGCATAACTTCTACGAAGACGCACACTTTCTATGATGCTTAAAATGTGTTTTGTGCAGCCTCATATACAGGGCAATATGTTGGCGAAAGCCGCGCCCTTTTCAGGCACGCACGTGCTACATATGGGTCTTTTGAGGGTGGCTGCAATTGATATGGGACTGTGCAGGCGCTGGGATTGGTCATTATGAATTTGTGGGTGTGGTGTGTAGCAACAGATTGTGCCAGAACGTTGGTTTGCTAATAGGAGTGGACATGGCTCCGGGGACAGGTTTGCCATTATGTAGGTGGACTATATTCCTATTGGGCGACTCGTAGATACATTGGGTACAAGTTTACGCAGAACGTTGTGCACTAGCAGCACACCTTGGTTTCCATAATGTCGATGTGCACTGGTACGGAATACATGGGATGCAGTGGTTCAATATGGGTCCTCTTTGTACCAGTTTGATGACGCTTGCTCACCCAGACATTATTGTTGTTCATTGTGGAGGGAACAGTTTTTAGGGCATGTTACTGGCATTTCACTGCAGGTTGCAATGAAGGAGATGTTTCGGCAACTCAAGGAAATGTTTCCAAAATCATACATAATTTTTCTCACATTGCCCAAAGACAGATGTGGCTGTGTTCTTCTTTCTGTGGCCCACAAATGGAGAAAGCGCGGTGCAATTTGAGCAAGGCTGTTTGCGCTTTTTTGCGCAACGTTGACATGTTCTCCTTCTACAATGAAAACATTACTTTTAATAGTAGGAACATTTTTTGTTTAGATGGAGGTCACCTGACTGATGCTGGCAATGACATCTTTCTGCGTAATATCCAAAATGCCGTGCAGTGCTTCCTGCCTGTGTAGGAAGCATTTTCCCTGTAATTGTTCACTACTTTTGCCGTTGAAAATACAACCAGCACAAAAAGGCTCTTTTAGCAAATGCGTAAGATGCTGCAGCTGAGACAGAACTTCTGACGTAATAAACTGCTGACTGAGCAAATGCTTCAGAAATACTTTGGTCCGGTAAGTCTTTACAACTTCTACAATGGAATTGTATCGATTTTCTGTGGAAACTAATATCTGTTGACTTTTTTTTCCTTTTACAGGTTCTGTCAGGAGATCACTGGAAGCGTTACCCGCTGTCAGCGGAGAAGACACGAAGCGAGCGCTCCAGTGGAGGCGGGGCTTAAGTAGCTCCCTCTGCAACAGGTGTAGTATGTGCTGTGAGTTAACAATGAACTTGGCGGCAGCCATGTTGAGTGTAGGAAAAAACAAATGTAAGCGCTATGTGAGCCTATGGGTGCTATGCTATGATTGAGAAAAATGCCATTTGTGCCAGTCTTGAAGCCACTGTTGACCCACTGACTGATATGTAGTTCCTTGCTTCCCTGGTATTTCTGAACGGGAACTGTGCTACTTTGCTGGGATCATGACACCTCCGCCATTGTTGCCATCTCTGTACGCGGCGCTTATAGGCAGCATCACCGCCTGCATGCTTGCATTCAACTTCTATTTTTGAACAGTGGAAGGTGTCTCTGAAAAGAGCTTATTTGTTCCGCCAACTTCTGGTGGTGTAGCATTTGTCCTGTTTTTATAAGACACGCCAGAAAAGCCAGCAGTGGAAGGGAGATTTGTCAAAAGGTACCAACCACAGGGGTAAGAAATCGTACGTGGAGAGCAGAAGATGTGGGGTGTACCTTAATTGAGTAGGGGGCAGTGTTTGCCATGCTGCCGGACAGAAGCTTCAAAAGCTCTTCGCAAATGTTCTCCCCTACACAGTGCCACGTCGCAGTATGTGCACAATACAGTGACCTTTGAAAGGTAGGCATCTGTTGCACTGTGTTTGTCACCCAAGGCTGTTTGCGGAACGCGGTGGCCCACTGGAGTGTCCATAAGTGGTGGCAGGAGCAGATGGGGAGAATGCTGTAGAGGACAATAACCTACTGCCTGCTTGGAAGGGGACTACCCTCCGAACAGCTGCCTGATGGTTAGCTTTCAGGTGCCGCCGCATGGAAGTGGTGCCATAGCTGTACAAGCCAGGTTTTCCGTGACTGAGTACTCTGTGCACTGCACCTGGTTTGCACAATATTTTGGCACATCTCCAACGGTCCAAAATGGTTTCCACATCCAGGATTGACGATGGCTCTAGGCAATGGGAATTCCTTCTACTTTATTCTCGTTTCCTTTTTGATATCCCTCCACATTATGACGCTGTCCCCTTGCTCAGGGCTTTCAGAAGGAGGTGTTGGTGGTGAGGGTGTGGGTGATCCTGAGTCAGAGGTAGTAGCAGAAGCTCTGGTGGCCATTACTTGCAGAAGTAGTTTGCAGGCACACAATTGGTGAGAAAGCTATGTCTGCCCCAACCAATGTGCACCGGTGCTCTTCTCTAGAAAGCCAAACAGAGAACTTGTGGGGTGTGCCCTTTTATAGGGTTGATGTGGAGCATGTGACACCGCAAAGTGCCACTAACTCTTTCCCTACAATATCTCCATGTAGAAGAAAGAGTGGAGGATATCTGTAAGGGTGCGTTATCACTGTAACACTCCATGCAGTGCAGAAAAATCAATCAGGGACGTCATTTCAACAAAATGCCAGAGGTAGCGGAAGTGACATCACATGACACTTGGCCTCTGATGACATCACAGGAAGTGATGTCATTTGACCCCACCCCGAAGTGACATCACGGGAAGTGATGGAACACAACCGTTTCACCCCTTGACAAAACAGAAAGTGGCATCACACAGCATTGTTCCTAAGTACACTACAAAAAATATGGTTACGATATCACTGTAATGTGATATACATTTCATACAAGAAACGATCACCATATGAATCGTTAATATCAGTGTGTATAGGACCATATTACCAAATTACTGTGAATGCAAGCAGATGCCCAAGGCCAAATGATAAGGATCTGTTATTATATAGCACTTATGCTTAAGCGCTTTATATAGAACAAACATAGATACAATATCACCCAACCTGTGTTGGTACTCATTTATCAACTTCAGAAGGATGAAAGGCTGACTTGGCCCTGTCGGGAGTCAAACTTGCAACCTGCAGGTCACACACATATTGTAGCAACGAGCCATCAACCCACTGAGCTATCTTACTGGCTATAGCTATTTTACCGGCTATAGTAAAATGAGCAATTACATGTCTGAATGTTCTCAAAGTCAGAAAGCAAATTACACTCTGTAGCAGATACCATTAAACTGGTAACTGAGATTTAACAGCAGGCCAGTTCATCAGCAGGTTTGGTGCAAAGTTGGCCACATGTCAAGCCTGCGTGGATCTACTTTTTAGGCATCAGAGGTTGGCAAAATACATACCATTGGGAGGGTTCATAGCTGTGTATTACAGTTGCCAACTGTGCAGTGGTCATTCCAGCTCCTATGTCTTTTTCGCAATTCTGCTAATGCATTAACACTCCTCTAGAGAACTACTCATCTCAGACGCTGGCCTCACCGCCACCTTCTAAAATCTCCTTAAAAGCTGAGCAGTTATGAGGCGGCATGCGAGCCGTACAATAATGAATGTAATAAGGCATAACTGTATGGCCTATTAACTCATTTGCAGGTATTCCTCAAATATGCTACCTGATGTGAGGTAACTTGAAGGTATGTGCACAAGTTTTCGTGCAGTGTCTAGTAATTGCCCTAAACATATCCAATGTATGCGCTTTGAAGTCATAAGAACCTTAATGTGGAATGGGTGGTGTCTGGTGGTACAGGTCAGTGGGGGAAGTTAGTAGGCAAACTATGCTACAAGAAGTGATTTAATCCCTTAGTTTACCCATCATAATGAACTGACAGGGAGGGTCTGTCGCAAAAAGGTGTTTGTAATGCAAACTACCTTCTATCGACAGAGATATGGGACAACTGCATAACAAACAAACCAGCAATGACGATTGTCTTTAAACAATGGTGATCAACTAGGCTTCTTAAACTATCATCTTAAACTATCATTTATAAACAGCACGACTAGAAAAGTCCTGTTGTGTCCATTGCAACCTTTTGCAAAACGTTTGCCATATGATTTTAGAGGGACAACGTTCACTACAAAAAATGGCACCCTTGTGAAACTATAAGCTGTTTCGATGTTCTTTCTTCGCCTACCTGTAAGTGGACCAAAGCAGCACAGGCACATGATCAAAAGCCAGCACCCCTCCATACAGGACACTGAAAATGAGCAGAGGGGAGTGGGCTGCACCTGCCTCTGGAAACATGTCTGCAGAGAAAGGAGGAGAGGTCCGAGACTCCACAGCAAACCCTGGGAATGAAGCAGGCACACGGCAGTGTGCCTTCCTGGAGGCCACGCTATGAGCTGCTGACCCCCTGCCCCCTCATGCTTTCAAGAGCTCTGTAACTTTTCGTAGTTGCTATGCAACCACACAAAGTTCCATAACTCTTGAAATGAGACGCACTGGCACCTGCCGAAGCATTTCAGACCTGGCAGCAGCAAGCCCCTATATTGATAAAGAAACAGACACAAAAACGGAAGCTCTGAGCTTCCGTTTTCATTTGTTTCTTTTTCTTAATAAAGGGGTTGAAAAGCCAAAGCCAGGGGTTGCAAGGGAGCCACCAGAGATCGCAAAAGTGACCTCTGGTGACCCCTAAATGACGTCCATGCTTTTGATGTGTATGGATCTGGGTCATGTGCGCCAAATAAGGGACCACGTGCACCGTTGATCCTTCACCATGGTGCCGTCACCATTGTTCTCCATTTGCAAGCTTGTCTGCCGGACGTACATTGCCCGTTATACATTGTGGCCACGTTATGGTTCTCTTATCTATACTCTTGCCATCCCCGTACTACTTAAACATATGGCACACCCACATTGCACATTTCTACCTACTCTTGGTGTGAGCACGATACAGTAGGTGGATTGTTTACATGCAAAAATACTCGCAGGACGTGGGTGCATGCTGGGCAGTGTTACCAGGCATCACAGGACGATATACACATGTGCGCAGTTGTGCTACAGATAAACGGATGCTCATGCTAGTATTTACAGGTGGTTGTGTGCATGCAAACATACAGCCCGTAGTGGCGTCCTACGGATAGTTTCATTGTGAATGCGCATAAGGAACCCAGGGCGGCGGTCGTCCGCATCCTCCATTTTTCTTACATGCAATGATCGCCACTAGTGCTGTGCCCTTCACACTTACAATGGCCTTGTTAAACGAAAAGAAAATAGACATACACAATCAGTACAAATTAACATATCTATCTTTATTAGCAAACATTCATAGAGACTATTCGGAAAGGGAAGGGGGACAAGAAACAGATACATATATTGGGGATTTTTTGCATTTCAACAAGCTGCTGGTGAGGGGAAGAAGGGATTGAGGTCTCATCGAAGCGTCTCCCATGACACTCCATTTGCAAGCAAGGAGGCAGGCAAGTGGAGAAGGCGGGCAGTGATATTTTATTTTCCCCATTATATGTTCTTCTACAAACTTTCTCAAGGTGGCAAATTGGAGGAGCAACTGATCAATTTTGGCATCCAAGCGGTCAACTTGTATATGCCCAGCGTTCACTTAAGTTTTGGTGGCCGTATGTTCCTTTGGAAAATGTGCCGCTTCTGGTGTACTGCTTTACATTCCGGTATGTTCTGTTAAAAGACAACATATGTGATTAATTCACATGAAGTATTACATCGTGATGGTGTTCATCTTGCTAACGCATTCCTATGGGGTTACTATGCTCACTCATTTGGTCATGCAGGAAATTCTCCTCCAGCCATTCCAGGGTGCTTGCCCTTGCAGTAACTCTTTCCCTTTTCACAGTGCGGCGGGTAACAATGGGCCTATAGTCATCACTCATTTCTTCATGCAGAAAATTCTCCTCCAGCCATTCTAGGGTGGAATCCATTGCTGCGCACAAACAGAAAACATCATGCTTTCCTACTATAGTACACTACCCGACCTGTGCAATTACAACATAAACTTTCATGTACTCACCACGTTGCTCTGATGTTCTGTTCTCAGTAGTTGTCATCTGCTCCTCTGCCTCTTTGTTCTTTGTTTGATTGTGCAGCAGGTGTGCAGTAACATTGATGAAGGCAAACATCACTTCTCATGTTGGTGCTTTCCATTATGCTGCATACCCTACGCCTTTGTGCACATTGTTGCGAATGTACAGATTTTGTACAGCTATGGCATTTTCCCTTCGTATTCACGCACTTGCTGCAATTTGTATATGTTTTTTGTCTTTGCTGCATGCTACTACTTTTTATTACCACCCCTCCATTTCTGGGCACGTTGGACTCCACCCGATCTCCACAAATGGACGCAGTGTTCCCAACCTTTGTGCCCATTACTATAGAGTCACTGGCTTCAGTATGTTGTACAGTACAGTTTTACAAACTAAGCATATCCGATAAAAAACTAATGCAATTCACTGAAAGAAAACATTATTACAGGGACGCTATGGTTCACTTGTACAACTCAAACCCTTTCACCTTTGATCAAAAAACTATAATATATGAACGTTATGGTTAAAGTACCCTACTATAAACCTATTCACTAAGAAAAAACATTGTTAAAGGGACGGTATGGTTAAGTTGCACTACTAAAAAACCTATGGAATTCAATGGAAAAACGTTGCTACATGGACGTTATGGTTACAGGTAAAGCCTAAAAAAAACAGAAATTTGCAAGTTATGGTAAGGTACGCAACCATAACTCATGCTACCACTCTGCACTGCAACGGCTAACACCCATGACATCAAAGATGACATCACAAATGTCATTGATGACTTCACTGATGACATCACAGGTCTGGCTAGCTCTTTTTTTGTTTAGTGACATATCAACACTAGGTGCTTTTCTTCACTAAAAGTGAGGAACTACAAAGTGAAAAGGTACTATATTTGTACACCTTACACTCTCATATGTTCTTACACTGCTTTCCTTAGGGTTCAGTCACATAATATGGTACATATACATACGGGAAGAAGGAAGTCTGAAATACAGAAATCATTTCTGTGCATTAAGATAATCAGTTAGGTTATTAACACTTTCTGGTAATACTGCTGCTTTTTTGCTTACTTTACTTTCCCAGTATATACACATATGTGTGTGCATTGTGGTCTATTTTCGGTTTGTGTGCAGTAGTACATTTATGTAGTAAGTGAGGTATTCGTAGCTACTTATCACATGTTTAACAGTCCACAAAAGTCTAAAAGGAAAGCATGCATCATGTCACTATGCAACATGGAAATAATTTGGATATTGCACCTGTATGATGCATGCTGCACACACTGCTTACGTTTCTACATGAGTTCGGTCATGTAATGGAAAGAAATGTGTAATGCAATACTGTTTATAGCAATGCCTTGTCTAATGACCTGCTTATGTAATGATAGTTCTCCCCATGATCTCTTATAGTTTTCTGCCAACATTACTATGACAATCCCTTCTGAAGGCTTTTCATGACAAATAAATGCACATGTGATGTCATCAATGACATATGTGATGTCATCTTTGATGTCATGGGTGTAAGTCCTTGCAGTGCACAGTGGTAGCGTGAGTTATGGTTTTCTACCTTACCATAACTTGCAATTTTCTGGGGTTTTTAGGTTTTACCTGTATCCATAACTTCGCTGTAGCAATGTTTTTCCATTGAATTTCATAGGTTTTTTAGTAGTGCAACTTAACCATAACATCCCTTTAGCAACGTTTTTCGTTAGTGAATAATATATATAAATAATCGTCATATCTTTCATCCATCAGGCCGTATCAATAAGCAGAGGTTTCCTTGTTGTAAGAGTGATAATGGGAACAGCACAGTCAAGAGAATGTTGAATCCGAAACAAAGTCACTCCAGCTCCTTATGTGTACATAAATTATAGTAATGAAATTTGCAAATATTTACAGAAATGGAATGACATGGGGCAAAAAGTATGAACAGTTCCATCCAGAAGATACGTTTGATTGGAAAAGAATTAAGAATTTAAAAAGTTCTCAAATTCAAAAAGGGAAATCTGTATCTGGAACAGAGGGAAGCATATCTTGATTGTTACGGGGATGGCTCCAAGCAGCTTAGTGAATCTTGAGTTACAGTTCTAAAATAATGAAAAATTGTATTACAAAGTTTGAAAAATGAAGCAGATAAAAGCTTGTCCTCTGTTACACCACTGCTATCAGTGCCATCCCCTTATCCTCTGGCACCTTAAGGGAATAAGAGAGAGGAAATATGATTGACTTTTTATAATAGCCCTCCTCCTTAACGGCAGGGAGACCAGCCCATTGCGGCAGTCTCTGCAAGCCATGCACTACAGGAACTACTCCTATCCTGTGGATAACCCCACAACAGCACCGTTCCAAAAATAATTGGGTCTCTGCAGCATTTGTTCAGGGACTACAGATGAAATCCCAACAGCAATTGAAAATAATTGAAGCAAATAATTTGCTTGGGATGGCAGTGGCAAAGATGATATAGTAGCAAGAATAGGTGAGGTTTTTCAACAGAAAATGGATTGGTCCAAAATTAACAACTGAAAACAAAGAAAGGATAGATCACCTACTGATTACTTGGATCCTCCGAAAGTAGTCTTTGCCCAACACTCAGGCATTGACTGTTCCACAGAGACTGCACAGCATTCATTCGTTGCAGCATTAGGCCAAGGGCTACAGGGGAAATTGCAACAACAATTTAAAATAATTTGTGTAGGATGACAAAATGAAATCACTGGCAGAGCTAGTCAAAGATGCAAAAATATGTCTATGTCAAGACCGGAGGCGAGCATTATGCTTCACATTCACTTCTTTTATTAGCTACTCTCCAGCTGCACTGCACAACTTAAAATGCTTCTTTTTGAACACATTAGCAGCAAACTGCAGAAAGAACAAATAAAATGAAAAGAGAACTACTATTGCCATTTGGCAGACGAGAGCAGATGAGAGCAGTGATCCTGGGTCCTTTCCTCTAAGTCGAGGAAGAGGAGAGTGTCCAGTGGCCAGCGTTTTCTGGCATGCTGACCGGCTGGCTGCTGCGGCTGAGGAAGTGGACGAAGCCGAGAGCTGCGAGCCGAAGTGAGCAAGGGAATTGGGGGAGGCTGTGAAGCCGAAAACTGCAGCTGAACGGTTGTGAGAGAGGCGTTCTTTTGGCTCCTCCAACGTCCTGGCTATCTCTGCGGCTGTGGCTGTGCGAAGTAGGTGAGTCGGCATTGTTACACGCATTGCTACATGCCAGGGGTAAAATCGAATATCAGTATATCTGACTGCCTGCCTGCATCCCGCCCTTCGAGGTTGCCACATTATGTCAGGAATTCAATAACGTGACAACTTCACAGATTTTAAGAGAGGGGTGGAGTTCTCAGTACGGAGATACAGGTACAGACTCAATCTTTGATCCCTGCTGTGGTATCCGCACACTAAGACTTTTATTTTTTATTTTTTTTATTTAAACATGACAAGCATTGTTGACTCACACATGTTATCTTGCTCTATACATGATTTGACATAACCTGATGACTACAATGAGAGTGTGGATGAGTCTGTCTTAACTGTGGCACTGTGCACAGATAAACCAACTATGGAGTCTAGTGGATGTCTGCTGAGCAGCAGAGAAGAAATCTCATTAAAAACCACTTCGTATAAAAACACTTTACTGGAAGCGTTTCTAGAGGCTTTGGATGCCCCAGGAATGGGGTCAGAAAACCTAGTATTCAACCATAAAAAAGGAAATATAAGAAACCGCCTCAGTGGATACAGCCTCAGTGGAAACAGCCCTAACTAAACCCCTGGTTGACCCTCCACCATTAGAGCATGACAACACAAATATTTCAGCACCCCAATAGTGGCTCTGCTTGCACAATCACCGGAGGTAGGATGTAGTGCCCCCCCCCCCCAAGGGAATAATAAGACAACAGTGTTGCGGAAATTCAACACAACCACCAAAGTTGAACCACCAGCATTATACACATTTGGTTTAAATCCCAAGAAAACTGCAGCTAATACATCTTTACATAGTGAGGCCGCAAGCCTGTGGAAGCCCAGAGGTACCACCCCAGCCACATTACAAGGAACCCAACGATTCTTCTACACCAGGAAGTATGAGTGCCAGGCTTTGGGGGATGGGGTAATAGGAACTTGGAAAATAGAAAGGTTCTCCCTCCCCAGTTAAAAACAGGAGCTCGTAAAGAACATCTGAACCTACGGGATTTGTAGATTCAGTGGCCCTCATTACGACCCTGGCGGAAATCGGAAAACGATGGCGGAGATGCAATACCGCCATCGAATAGCGCTCGGTGCGACTATGACCCGCCACCGCAAAGTACGAAGTCATTAGCGACACCGTAGTGAACGCCAACGCTAACTGCACCAAGTACGCGCGCGCGCGCCATGCCAAACCGTAAATACCACCATGGCGCAAGGGTACGCGAATTCCGACCCTAGCGGACATGTACCTAACGCCATCAAGCATGGCGGAAAGCACCATTCCGCCATGGTGAGAAGTACGGCATCGCGAATCAACCGTAAACGGCCCCACTGAGTGCCTGTACACCGCTCCCTGCCCACAAAGCACAACTCCTCGTAGGTGCAATGAAGTCACAATGCCACCAGTGAAATGTACAAGTCACCCATGCATGCCAACGAACAAAAGATCCACAAGAGGGGCCAATGGGAGCTGCAGGGCACAGATGGCACGAATACAGAAGCCATTCCAATGGACATGACCAAATCCCCCCCCCCCAAACGCACGCAAACACAGGCACCTGTGACCAGCAATATTACGAAAATCACAACATTCCACCAGTCCACCTGGCTGACCGTCGTCTGTTACACAAAACCCAATCCCCCATCCCTGACCTCACTGGGCTCCGTAGGCAAACGCGCCCAGCACAGTACCACGCGACTATACTCCGAAACCGGAACCCAATGCAGATCTCCTCACAAAACATCGCTCCCCAAATAGGAATATGCCACATCACTCGCAAAGAAGAACGCTACACGGCCCATATCAGAATAGAAATTTAATGCACAACTAAATCACCAAGCTCATACAGCCATCAGTCCATGAACTCCAAAACACATATCACCATTGTGGGCTGCATCCGCAAGGAATGACCAGCTACTACTTGTGTGACGCCCTGTCCCATCATGGTACACAGAGCCACATTCACGTACGAAAAGGCAACATGGAAGCGCACAGAACCGCAGGCCCGTCCCAATGGGGAGGCACTAGTCCAACTGAAAGGCCGAAATGTTGCTCCGAGCCACTAGTACTGCGTAAGGGCATGTGGCCCATTGGCGATCGTCCCATAAGATCGTAATGCTGCTCCACTGATTAACACGAAGCAGCAGGTGTCGGGAGTAAACGCCATCTGCAGGAGTGGCATACAGATGGCAGTGGCAAAAGGGTAGGAGATACCTGTCAACAAAAAGAAAAGAAAAAGAACAGAATGGCCATCAGAAGTACATTCGAACAACTCACTCCAATGACCACACTAAATCCACAGCCATATGCATGCTAGCCCACTCCAAAGGATCATCACCACCCCAAAACCACTTGCCACTCATAACTATCTATATCGAGGTGTAAACACCATCCCAAATGAGTGTACCTGTGCATGCGTCTGTCAAAACAGATTCCATCAGATGGGAATGTCAACGTGCATGGACACAAGTGTCTGAAGGCGCGTCGAGACAGGGAGGGCTCAACAAGGCCAGATAGACGATGGTGCCACTATGGCAGCCCTGCATCACATAGCGCAGGGGAGGCGGATAGATTCCAACAAGCCCTGTACATGGCAAACCCTGTATCAAATCAGCTGGCCATGCATCCATTCATCATTTCCTCATCCTGTTATAAATACACCGGAATATTTACTCACAAGACATTCGGGATTTCCATTGAGTCTGTGCGTTATGCAGCCTGCAAAATCCACAGTGTCCCAGCCCGTAATTTCTGTGTTGTGAAGTTACATGATTTTGGGAACGTCCGGCCTCATCGCCCACGTCAATATAGCGCATCCCAAACTATTCATATCAATCATTGCTTCCTCGCCATGGCCTCTGTCTCAAGGACATCGAACAATAGAACGTTATATCTGCAGTCAGACCTGTGGGCATCTCCTCTCAGCTAGCCGAAGACCGAAAGCGCCGGCCTTCGAATTCCTCATTTGCAACATCACGTCGAAAAGGCATCTGTGGCCGTTTGAAATCACAAAATAATCCAGCTAGTGCAGCTGTGTGTGAAAATGTCAACTGCCATCACCCACTAATGGGACGCCCCGCCCGTCGTTGCAACCCTGTACAGTGATGCATGAGGGCCCACCGTTACTCGAGTACTACGTTCCACTGACCCATCACAAGTCTGTTCGCGACTGCAAAGATTGTATGTGAAACAATGGGACCATAGCCGAATGTACATATCAACAAATGTCACACGGCCATCGGGTACAAATACATGATTGCAATAGCAAGATGCCGTTCCTCGATTAGCAGCGTTGTGTGCGGGACGTGCTCGCCCAAAGGGGAGAGCAGCTTGCACAGGTGGAATGAATCACCACAGGTGGAGGCCATACAGCCTGAAAACACATAAAGTGCACACCCAGTCTCCTCCCACAACCACACCCACTCCGAAATGCTACCGGCAGGACTCGCGATGTTGGCCCTGGGGGACCTGATAGCACTGCAAGTACTCCAACTCCAAGAAGAAGACGAACACCAACTACAAGCGGCCGCACGGAGGAGACGCAGGAGGAGGAGGAGGCCAAGGCAGGGCCCGCAAGGGCCGCCAGCACAGCCACTACCACCACGCAGGCAGCCCGCAATCCCACGCCTCCGAGCACATCCGTTCAACCTCACTGATGAGCAGATCCACACCCTCTACCGTTTGGACCGGAACACCATAGCCGCAATAGTGGACATGACACAGGCTGACCTTGTCAGCATGATAGACAGCCCAACCGCCATCCCACCCCTACTGAAGGTGGTGTCTGTACTCCACTTCCTGGCCACGGGCACCTACCAGCACACAGTCGGACAGTTGCATGGCATTTCTCAGCCACTGTTCTCACGGACACTGTTGCAAGTGCTCGATGCCCTCCTGAAGCACGCAGACGACTACATCTCTCTACCACGCTCGGAGCAGGACATTACCAACACTAAAGTGGGATTCCATGCACTTGCCGGCATACCGGGTTGCATTGGTGCCATCGACTGCACCCATGTGGAATTGGTCGTCCCACATGCCATGGAGGCCCAGTACCGCAACCGAAAACAATATCATTCCCTGAATGTACAGATGGTGTGTGACTCCAACAGGATCATTACACATTGTTGTGCCAGATTCCCTGGATCAACCCATGATTCTATGGTCTTGAGGAACTCTACTATACCACGCTACATGGAGCGACACGCAGGGAACAGATCCTGGCTACTCGGTGAGTCTCTTTTCATGCATGATGATGTGGGGTATGTGATGCGGCAATGACCTGGCAGGAAGGGGGGGGGGTGTGCGTACGTAGCAATGCCATTCCACATCATACGTTTATCGTCCACATACAGGTGATGCTGGGTATCCACTGAAGAGATGGCTCCTCACACCAGTCCGGAACCCACGGGACCAGCATGAGGAGGACTACAACCATGCCCACTCACGTACCCGTGTAGTCATTGAACAGGCATTCGGCCTACTGAAGACTCGTTTCCGCTGCCTCAGCAGGTCTGGCGGGGCACTCCTGTACCGCCATGAGAAGGTTGCAAAGATGGTGATGGCATGTGTCATGCTCCACAACATGTGCGTACGTAGAAATGTGCCCATGCCCCCAGACGCAGAACTGCAAGCACCTGATGATGGTCATGATGAGGGTGGGGATGTGGCAGCACCTCAAGGAGTCTGCGAGGCACCGGAGGGCCGTGACATTCGTCAGCATGTCATTGATGCATGCTTCTAGCACTCACGCCTGGTGGCTGATACATGGACACGGGACTCGTGGCACTGTGTGTGTCTGGTACATGCACAATATGGACTATACGCCTAGGATGGCCTAGTACATAATGATCATTGTCGACACATCTCATTGGTTGATCGTGCACTTGTTTATGGCATATGTGATATCATGGTGAACACCCTATCGACCCGCCACCCAAGTGAGCCCAACACACCCCCTCCACCCTCCTACCTCCCCCCCGAACACCAGTGTCCAAAGATGCTCATTGTCAGTGGACTGTCGCTATTGCAAGCCCCCTCTGCGGGTGTCAGGGGCACCCCTGCCTGTGGAGCGCAGGTTCCTCCCAGATCTACGTTGGTGGCTGCCCTGGACGGAACTAGCAACGGAAGATGTCTCTGCCTGCTCACGTCCATGCATGTCCCTAAGGGTTTGTGAGAGCTCCGTGAGCACACGGCGCACTGCAGCAAGTTCGGCACATACGTCTTTGGACGTCGCATGCAGTTCCCCCCTCAGGCTCTCGGTGCTTCTCTCCATTTGGACTCTCAGGCTCTCGGTGCTACTCTCCATTTGTGCCCTTAGTGTCTCTGTACCTCTCTCCATTTCTGCCCTGAGTGTCTCAGTTGATGTTTCTATGTCTGCCTTAGTGCCCCCACATTCATCGGCATGGTCCTTGAGGAGCGTGGCCAGTTGCTGCTGTTGCCCGATTAACTTGTCGAGGGACTGTTGCCTCTGCTGGGCCATGGCCATTTGCGGGGGGGTCACAGAGGGGCTGTTGACCTCATGTTGCCTTGCCACAGGGCTTGGGGGGGATGGGCAGTCGTCGTCTTGTGGGTGCCCCTGCGTGGTATCCTCATGTTGTACGGGATGGGACAGACAGGGGGATTGGGACAGGTCATGGATGGATCTGACTTCGACATCTCCGTCTTCTGTGTCGGAGCATGCTGCCATCATTGGGGTGTCACCTATGGTGCTGCTGCCACCAGAGCCAGTGCCTTCTGTGGCATCCGTTGGGGGGACCTGTGGTGGTGGTGTAGTGGGCATGCTGGCTGCTGGGGTGCCTGTTGATGTTCCCTCCTCTGTGCTGCCACCTGATTTGTGCTGCTGCCGTGTCTTGATGCGTGCAGCTGAGGTGGAGGGTCTTTGGCCGTTGGTCTTGGCCCTCTTTGCAGGTGTGCTGGTAGGGGTGTCCTGATGCTCGTCGTTTGGATCGGACCCTGTGGTGGAGTAAAGGAGGGCGAGGGTTATTAATGGGTCTGTGGGTATTGGAATGGCATTGTATCACATGCATTGGGGTGGTACATGAGGGTGATTTGGGTCGGGGCCTTAGAGGTGCTTTCATTTGTGTGTGGGGTGAGGGTGCAGTTGTTTGGCAGCCTGCAGTTAGGGTGTGCCTGCTGGACGTGTGGTGGGTGTTTTAGGGGTTTTTAATTATTTATGTATTTATTGTGGTTTTAAGGTGCGCTATGAGGGCGATGTGTGTGGACGTTCTCCTGGACATGTGTTCCTGTTGCACTATGTGGACACATGGTACTTCACATGATTGGACATTGTGGTTTTAGCATTATTTTGTCTGGCCCACCTACCTGATTCTTCTGATGTCTGCACTCCTTTCTCCATCCCTCCGACTCCCTCAATGCTCTCCATTCCGATGGTGGAGGCACAGATTTCTTCCCAGGGGGTCAACTTGATGGGTGATTCAGGACCTCCCCCGGTGGCTGTGGCAATGTTGCGGTTGGCAGAGAGTATGCTGCGGACGCGTATCCGCAGGTCGTCCCACCGCTTTCTGCATTGCTGTGGGGTGCGGGGTGCGGTCCCCACCGCGCTTACCCGCTGTGCCACCAGAGCCCATATGGTCTTCTTGTTCGCAAGTGCCGTCCTGGTCATTTGCGTGGAGAAGACGACGGCAGCATTCTCCTGGAGGGTCTCTGTTAGCACGGTGAGTTCCTCGCGGGAGAAGTGGACCTGCCGCTTGCGGTCGCACGCTTTCTTCGCTGCTTTTCCCATTTTTCTTGGTTTCGCTAGGGTGGATGACGGGTTGGGGTGTGTCTCAGGGTTGTGTTTTTAGTGGTAGTGTGGTTTTAGTGGTTTTATAGGTGTACGGCGGGTTGTTTCCCGTTCCGGGCCCATGTTTTTACTTCCGTTTCCGTATATTTCCGGTCACCGTACTTTCCGGTAGGCGCACTCTGCGGTGTCCGCTGTGATGGGTGGCGGTATTGCACCTAGGGCGACGTACGGCGGCGGTGTGGGGCGTTTTGGGGCCATTTGCGCCATCGCGGACTTTGCACTTCCGCCATGGCGTGGTGCTCGTGCCCGATGGGTCGGAATGGACCGCTCTTTGCTCCTTCGTGCAATGGCGGAAACGCTATTTACGCTGTTGCGGTCCGGTCAGTCACTTTCCGCCAGGGTCGTAATGAGGGCCAGTGAGTCTGGGTACTATGGGACCATGCTCAATATTCAAACAAAGAAGTACCCACGTTTATGGCAAATATCACTCTTGCCATCAATTTCGATGATTATCAAAGGGAAAGAAAAAATGAGCTTCAAGAGTCACATAGAAACCAAAGAAAGCAGTCTGTACTGTAGAGTACAAGCTAAATTTAATACAAAGAAGAAAAAAAGTGGAATTTTCTTTAAATTCTTCGAAAATGCAAATCTTTTTTTTAACATGAATCTGATAATGGTATTGAGAAAAGAAAAAACATAAGAACTAACAGTCACAGTATATACATGAATCATAAAAGAACAGAAATCAACCATCCTTATAAAACTATTGAAATGGTTTTAGCCAAATTGATTTGATAGGCCTGAGGGAGACAAATTGCTGCTGCCGATAGAACTACAGGGTGTATTAAAAATTACCCTGGTAGGTTGGTAATGGGTATCAAGCATAATTGATTAATATGCATGATTTATATTATCTGGGAAGATGGATAAACACTACACTGATGGACCTCACACATGCCATGTCAGGAAACGGGCATTGGGAGGGGGTTGAAAGTGGGCAGTACTTAGAAGAAACTCCTTCGACATGGAAAACAATAAATGTCGATGCAGACCTTCAAATTTGGGGGGAAAAATAAGTGCTAGAGACAAACCAACGAAACGGGACCCTAAAACCGTGGGGCAAAAAACAACAAATGTGGCAACAAATAATTACTCTTTTACAGAAATGGTAATGTCTTATATCAATGAAGAAAGGTTTGTCCACAGTAACTTAGACATACTAGTATGTGGTGACCTCAATGTTGAATGCTTTGACGATGCTAAGGAATTCATAACTAACTTACCAAAAAACGCAACTCCAAAGGTTACAAGAGGTCTCCTCTGGAGGGAGGAACTACAATAAAGAAATATCTACATAATCTATGGTCATTTAAACGGGGACATCCCTCCAACCACAACATGGAAGAGAGGAAACCAGGCCAAAATTTTGGATTACGCATTTGCCACAGAAAATCTTCTGGGAAAGCTGGGATCTATGGCGGTAATAAGAACCACCCAAAGTGATCATAATCTTATATAGATAAAGGGAAAGCAATGGGTTGAAGGAAACCTCCACTTGAATCAATTGCAATCCCTCACGAATTTGCAACGTACTTCAGGCCAGAACCTCGTAAGGATCAACAACACAGGGCTGGATCGCCTGACAGACTTTTTAAACAACTGGCTACATTAAAGATGAAGCAGAAAATCTCCTGTCAATTTTGGAATACCCATTGGTGCTAAAATCCTTTGAAGTCAAAAGAAGATCAGGAAATAGAAGAGAATATTCAGCAAAGCACGTATTTAACCAAGAAATAGAGGATAGGAAGGAAGCGTTAAACAAATTACGGCAGACACGCAGAAAATGTGCAATATCCGCATCAGCTGAGGCAGTCAGATGGTGCGGTCAATCACTCAAAAACTGGTTAAAATAACATAGAAGCCGGCTATTTTATTTGGCTGGTGAGAATAGGCTAAAACTGCTAGCTACAAAGAATAGAGCTGGAATGTGGAAGAAGTTTAATGCACTAACGGCTCCCCAGGACACCCTACCTGGTAACTCAATACCATCAAAGGCATGGGAGAACCACTATGGAAGACTGTTTAATAATGAGGGAATCCTCATTCCAAGGCCAGTGATAAGAAGCAACAGCATATGGTCTTTTGGAGTCGACAGGGAAGAAAAAGTCAACCTGATAAAAAAAATCGAGTAGCTCTAGGGCTGCAGGGCCACATGGCCTGACTAACGCCATCCTCAAGAAAGATCCAGATTTTTGAGCAGATTTTATGGTGAACCTGTTTGAGAAAGTTAAAGCCACAAAGATCATACCTCAATGATGGAACAAATCAATTGTGGTGCCTAGCTACAAGAAGGGTGATAGGTCAGACCCTACCAACTATAGGCCTATCGCCCTTCTCAATGTAGTGGGCAAACTGTTCTCAGCAATCCTTTTGATAGAACTGAATACCTGGAGTGAGGTTACAAAACATCAGGGCCCTTGGCAGTCGGGATTTAAAAAAGGCACAGGCGCTGACCTATACCTTGATTTAACTATTTCAAATGTAGTGTAAATGCCACTAAGAACAGAAAAATCTATATCGCATCGATAAACTTGGTACACACATTTGATTCAATTGATAGGAACATACTTTGGCAAATATTGCAAAAATGGGGATGCCCGAATTACTTAAGAGAAGCCCTGTAATTACTCTATACTTCAACCACGATTAGAGTCAGACTTGACAAGCGAGGGACTACATACAGTGAAATACCAACTTCTAAGGGCATAAAGCAAGACTGTCCACTGGCCCCGGCAATCTTCAACCTCTATATCTCAGACATAAAAGAGGTGTTCACCAATGTGAGATGTTTTCCACCACGAATCTCTGGAGCAGCAGTGGGCAGGCTCCTCTATGCAGATGACCTCTTGTTATTAGATGAAATGGAGACAGGCCTGCAACGACAGCTAGACGCACAGGCGACCTATGTTGATACAAATGCGTTAAAAATAAATCCAAACAAATCAAAGATATTAACTTTAGGCAACGCCATGGGAAACAACATATTAAGAGAGCTTGGTACTTGAAAGGGGAGGAAGTGGCAGAAATTACGTATCTTGGATCATCTTTGAACAACAGAATTAATGATTCCTTCGGACTGCCAGCATTAAAATCTAAAGCTACGAATTTTGCCACCCAAGCCAGAATTATCAAGCGAAGGTACTGAAAGTTCTCCCTATCTCCAGTTATTGAGTTTTATAAACTCAAGGCAATGCCTATTCTTACATATGGCGCTGAAACACACCTTACGTTAGCAGGGCCAGCTCCGCAACAAGCCAAGGGCATTTTCTGGAGGAGAGTTCTCAACATGCCGAGCTCATTACCTGTTGACATAATACGAAGAGAGTTGGGATTAACGTCGCTGTATGTAGTCACGGAGTGGAAAACACAATCTTTCTTAAGAAAATGTTTGAGCTCCCCTAGGGAAGGAGGATTTGAAGTATTGAATAATGCCCTGAAGAAAAGGCTGCTGCTTGAGTGGAGAAGCATAAGTACAGCAATACTACAAAACCTGGCACTCTAAGAAGATATGCTGCTAATGAACCCAGGGAATGCCAAAAAAACCGATTTGATCTTGACTGGATTACCACAGAAGACTGGATCACTTCCTATAAAACAGGAGGGGCAATAGGTATAGATTCCAGAAAAAGAGGTGTGAACCCCAGCTATACAAAGACATTTCTATCACCTGCTCTTAGACATCAGTTCATGAGACTACGCTTTAACTTGTTCCCCTGAAGGAAGTCATAGAGAGACGGTTGATTGAAAGCAAGCATAACTACTCATGTAGACTCTGTTCTGAGCCATTAGATAACTTGTTTCATCTCACGAAACAATGCTTGGCACTGAATGATTTAAGATTGAAACACTTGGGCACATTTTTAAATAATCCGATTATGAGGACATCCAAAGAAGTATGGGATCTTCTGATTCAAGGGAAAATAATTACTGTGACTCTGGCATTACTTGCTTTTCTAAAGGACATTTCCAATATGTTTGCTAAGTAAAGAACGTGCTAGAAATCTGCTTGAAGTTAATAATAAGACAATGGGCCTCATTACAGGTCGGCGGTCCGGAATTAACAGTGGCGGTAAACCTGCCGCCACTGTTAATTCCGGACCGCCCGATCCCGAGTTGTGCAGGCGGGAGGTGATCTTCCCGTCAAGTCTGACCTGGCGGGTTGAACACCTCCCGCTTGCAGGAGGAGGTGGAAACACCAGCACCATCACGAGATGGTGCCGGTGTTTCCACTTCCCCATTCCCATTGAGTCCTATAGGACTCAATGGGAATGGGATTTACCGAATTCCGCCTCCAGAATTCCCGGGACACCAAGGTCGTAATGCCCTGGTATTTCCGGGAGTCACGGAGGCGGAATGGTAATTCGAGTCCGGCGGTAACCAGGCGGTTTTACCGCTACGATTACCGCCGTACTCGTAATGAGGCCCAATGCTTAACTCTGCATTATGTATTTCTTTTATCTTTAAACCCGATAAGGACCTTTTATTTTGTTATAACATTTCCTGAGTTATTCTCTCTCTCTGACCTATTTATTCAATTTATTCAGTTACTTTGTATATTGAAAAGTTTTGTCTTTTTAATAATTAAATCAATAATCATAAAAAGTTTAAAATTGTAAACTAAAATAAGCTTAAATAATAAAAAATTATAAAAAAAATAAAAATGGCCTATAGTGCCTTTCTTTCTGGCAGTCCCAGTTCCCTGTGCCTGTCCAATCAGTTTGCACTCCTCCACCACATGTCCTGCCTTGCTTGGGTCCCTTCCTCTTCTTTTTTCTGCTCTCTTTCAGATAAGTACCTTTAGATTGATTCTCTGATAATAATTGAATATGGATTGAAATGATGAGATTTCTGAATTACATTTTGTGAATGAGTGAATGCTTTTCTGATTATAACTGGATATAGTTTGTAATGATAGCTTTAGTGTGATCTCAGGATCTGATATGGAACGGCCCCCTGGTTATAACAGAGAACTCGGTTTATCCTACATTATATTGAGCCTGTTTATGTGCTCAACAGGGCACCGCTCATGTGCTGAGTTCCAGTTGCGCTCTTGAAGCGGCCATCGGCAGACGCAAAGCGTTTGCTGAAATGGTGCCCCTATTCGAACCGCTGCATCCAGATGCGAGCGTGGCTCATTATTTCACAAGCGGGGTGGTGAGCCGGGTCCATGAGCAGAATCGCTCAGTGCAGGGCACCGGCTCGGGCTCCCCTATCAGGACTACATTTCCCAAGGTGCATTGCACCATTGCTTTACACGTCGTGCATGCCTTTAGAGGAAAGGGCACTGCACAAAGAAAGCTTCTGCTATTCCGCTCACACAAGCAGTGCGACCACAGAGAGATCAAGCAGTAAGCTACTGAAATGGCAGAGCCAGCACCAATCTCTGTGATTTATAGAGGGAAGAGGCTGAGAGCTTAGAGGTCCGTGCACAATTCTCACTTGATTTTAGTGCAGCTTATTAGCTAACTCACGCTGCAACAGACTGATGGCTGTGAGCCAGGCAGACCCCACATGGAGTAGGGAAAGTGTTTATGAAGGACTAGCAGAAGAAGATTCCGACCTCACCCTAAGCTTTAAGAGATGTGTTGGGGGATTCCTTCGCCCACGCAGTGGCACTAGGAGTGAGACCCTTACAGGACAAATTGCAGGTCCTGGAGAACCTTCTGGGCAAAGGTATTGCAAATGAAGGTGCTGGCAAAGACAAAGATACTACTGATGAGGGGCCTTCAACAAGTAACCCTGAGAAGGGGACTGACAAGGGGAGCAAACCATCCCGGAAGACAAAGTCCTCTTCTACTCCTCCGGGTGTAGATACAGGGATAAAAAGGACACACCAAGAGGTGGTTGAAGCGTTCAACAGACTGAAGAACACTTTCTTGCTATAAACAGCCTTGCCCAGGCTCAAACCCGCTGCCCTAGGGCCAAAAAAAAACAGGGGATCCACAGGCGCCCGCAGAAGAGGATGACCACACTGATGGCGATGATGACCCTGGGACCGATACCCTGACAGGGGACATAGTGGATACCTATGAGCCTAAAGCCAGCACAGTAGAGGCCCTGCAGGAGGACCCCACCAATATGTCATATATGTTCGAACCAGACACAATAAGGCACCCTAGATCGACAGACTAGGTACCGTCTCCCAGGGTAATGCTTTCCAAGTTTCAGAAGATGTGCAAACCCCTAGAAAAGGAGTCCAGATTCCATCTGAAAGTGCAATGGCCTACACCAGATCTGATGGGCAAGGTAGCTAAAGCGTCCAAGGACATCAGGAAGAGCATGGACCGAACATGTTTTCAAGTTGGGTGGAATCTTATCCCTGTAGGAAGACATGCGCAACAACTATGGTTAAGGCCCTTCTTTTGGATTTGGTCACATAATCAGGAGTAGCCATGAAAGGGGTTTGCACTTTACAGGGCAGGTTGTGAAATAATTTTGTTACACCCTGAATAGTTTGCAAATATTCCGCTGCCCTTACCACCAACAGTGAGCAACGATAGTTGAAGGGCACAATCAAATTTTGAAAAATAAGTTTGCAAAATCAGCGATCAAACTAACCTAAAATTACCTGATGCGTTTCTTTTATCTTTGATAAGCATGAGAAATACAATACTTGCAATAAGAAAACTGGATGAAGCACATTTGTGATTCTGATGAGCCAGCCAATGTGCCTTCCTCCATCGCCCCAGTGCCTTTAGCTAGAGTGAACATACATGTGATTGAAGATGCCATTTTTACATGAAAGACATGTATCAAGAATAAAAGACTTATCCATTTACACTCTCAAAAAAGAGTCGGACCCATTGGACCATGGGCCGGAACCCGGGGACTTTGTGTTTGTCAAGGTATGTCAGCACAATAAATCAATTGTGGCAATAGGTGGAGGGGTTTGTCCAGATCTAATTAGCAAGGACCTCTGCAGATCACTGTCAAGCAGGGAGAAGCACCCAGGGATGCTGCCGCTACTTCTAAAGGTCAGTGGAGTGACCATGCTGATGGCTGTTACAGGACCAGATGAGGTGATATTAATGTACAAAACTGTTATGTTAGGAAATTAGACTACAAAGAACATACCAGGCAGATAACTTTAAAACACTAAAATGGTCACTACAAAGCAAGCCAGGCAGTGGCTCTGTTGGAGACACCACTCTTGTGTGATCTGCTAATTAAACAGCTGTGGATCAGCCACCCAGGAATGGAATGTTTAGCTGAGTATTATTTAGGTTTCTTCCATGATGCAGTTCCCCTTAACATACAGTCAGGGTCCTTCTCAGTGATATGCCCTTTCAAATTGGCTACCAAATTAACAGGAGTACATGTGACATATAACAGCGACAGGGCTTCCACTTTACAAAATGGGTTGTGAAAGAATGTTGTTGCAACCTGCATATTCAGAAAACGTTCCACTGTCCTTATGACACTACAAATAACAGACGCTGAAATGGTCACTAAAAAGGAGGCCAGGCAGTCGCTCTGGTGAAGACGCCAATCTGATGTGATCTGGTAAAGGGCAGCAGTGGATCATGCCCCTACAACCATTTTATCATCTATTCCTTCAATTGCAACACATTGTACAGTAGTGAATCTAGCTTTTGCATCCTTATATACAAATGTAAATACTGCAAGTCAATATTAATTTGCTTTTACTAATATAAATGTTCAATATCACTCATTCACTGCACTGGTGTGTGGGAAGTACGACACTCATTTCTCAGATTTTTTAACTAGATCTTGATTCGCATGTGTTCAAAGGTGGGTCCGTTTTGAGTCAACATGTTCACAACCCTTTATTGGCATCCCCTTCGTTGGAAGCTTGCAAACAATATTCTCTGGATTTGCTGGCAGTTCTTGCTATGAAAGGACATACTGCATGTAAAGATAAACTTCAATTGCATCAGAGCCAAGTCCAGTATCTAGGCCATGATGTCTTTGCTGGGGAGAGGCACCAGTCTGAAGATCGAATTGATGATTTTGCAAGCCTCAAACCCAAAAGCAGATGAGAGGATTTTGGGATTACTGCACAAAACACCCAGACTGGCTTGTAGTGGAAAAGGTAGCTTTAATGTAACGGGCCAAAGCTCACAATTAACAGCTAAACTGCCTCCCTGGCCTTACAGACTAACACAATGGGCCTCATTACGAGGTGGGTGGAATGGGTTTAAACGGTGCCGATAATGGTGCCGGTGCCGGTAAACTCATTCTGCCCTATTACGAGGTTCCGTTGTGGGACCCGCCGTGAACGTCTGGTTAGACCAAACATCCTTTGCGGGTCCCGCAAGGGGACCAGGGAGCTAATAACGGGCCCGTTATTAGCTCCCTCCCCATTCCCATTGAGCCCTATGGGGGCTCAAATGGGAATGGGGATGGGTTTTTTGAATGAGGAATTACCAGGTCCTCCAAGGTTGGAATGACCCGGTAATTCCTCATTCAAGGACCCCGGGCCCGAGTTTGGAGGCAGCCATGGCTCTAATAGCACCAAGGCTACCACCAAACTCGTAATGAGGCCCAACATGTTTTAACAACCAAACCAATTTAATAATTAGACACTTTCAGTTCCCCCCAACAATCAAATAATTAAATCAGTTCCACTTCCTCCCTACCTATCGCTTGGTCACTACCATCTCCTTACCATCTTCTCAAGGCGTCCCCCTTTTTCCCCGGGACCATGCCTCTCCTTCTTCAATAACTGTTCCCCCGGGGTAGCCTGTTTGTGCAAACAGCACCACCCCCATGATTTCCAACGCTATTCCCCCATTGTGCTTCACTCCACCCTCATCTAAAGGGTCCATGCCCCCGGCAACAGAAAAACCCTCCACTGAGGTGTTCTTTCTGCCCCATCCCTCCCAACTTCCCTCTACTTCCAACTCCTTATTATCTCTTGCACCTGCAAAGTCAAATCCAAAAGGTAATAACTGTTCCCATAAATTGACAGGTGAACGCCGTCCTCCCTGAAAATCTTGAACCCCTCATATACTATTTCTTTGTGCTCCAAAACCTTCACTGCCACCAAGCCACAAAATTTCACCATCTCCCTATATATTCCCTTCCTCGCCCACTCTATTGCTACCTCACATCTCGCTCCCCCCATACTCTGTGGCAACAGCTTAGTCCACACTACACTTGCCTTGGGCCACATTTCCCGTACCCATACCAAATCCCTTTTCATTTTTCTCAGCAGAGCCACACCTGTGTGCCTTACTAGGTCATTCTCCCCTGCATGGATAATCACCCCCTCTGGAGACCCTTAGCGCTTGCTCAACCCCCCAACATAGGCAGCAGCTGATCCCGTCGAAGCCCCCCTAAACCTGACCACCTTACCAGTGCCACTTTGTAGCTGCACTCCAATTGGGTGCCAAAAACCCTTTTCTCCGCCTCCTTCCCCGCCCACTTAACAATAGAGTGGCCCACAATCCAAATCTGGGGCATCTCCCCTGGCCTTCGCTCAGCATCGGAAAAAACAATTACAATGTCACTTTCCAGTCACGACCACCCCACCACACCTGACCCTATTTCAAACAGCCCCTTTACCCAAGTCCCTAATATACCCTTTGTACTTCCCGGACCTCCATCGTCCCAAACTTTTCACCTTATCCTCGGATAAGCCCAACCAACTACCTTCAGATGCCGCACCCATCCTAAACGAATGAGTTCCAAACTCCTCTGCCTTTTCCCCAACCGATACAAGCACCTTCCTTAGCACCCCCAAAACTTGTGCTGCTGATACTGCCGCTCCATCCTCATGCTGGAAAACCAAATCCGTCCTTCCCCCAAATCGCTCCTTCCACGCCAAACCTGTCCTCACAGGGCACAAATCCTTACTGCCCCAATCCAGCAACACCCAACAGCCCTTTCCTTTTTGATCCATCTTTGACCTCTTAATCCTGATGTCCAGGCCCAACTCCGAAAAATAAATATCTTCCCAACGCAGGCCACTTACTCCACTCTTTCCTCTCGCCAGCTCAAACACCCTAAAGGCCACAAAGAACAACCATGTAAAGCAAGTTGCAAACATCATTCCCTCCCAAGCCGACCAGGAGACACCCTGCACAGCCCGACACAACCTGACCAATAGAGCCGCCGATACCGGCCTCCTACTGTCCTTCCCCCTCTTACTCTCCGTTGCCCATCCCTCTAACATTCTACTTACCATTTCTCCGCCGCTCGGCTGGAAACCCCAAAACCATTTCCCATAGAATGCAACCCCTGTCATCTTTCCCTCTATAGTTGCCTTAAACCAACCCTTATCCATGCATCTCAAGAGGAAATTGACCACATTGCCTTCTCCGCTGTCCGAATCCCCCCTGCCCTTCCAACTACAAGCTCCCCCTTTTATGAAATCCTCCCATGCCCTCCGGTATGCCTCCCTAGATGCCGGGGCAAGCGAGCCCTCCACCAAAGTAAGCGCTCTCATCTTCCTATCTTACACAACTCCTCTGGAATCTGCTGCCCCTCCTGTTCCGCTCCTGGAGCCAATCCAAGCAATCTCTGCCATTGAAAACGAGATAATGCCTCAGCGATGCCATTATCCTTCCTCGGCACATGTGTTGCCCTAAACACCACATTCCATTCCATGCAACGCAGAATAAACTATCCCATTAACCTTGCCACCCACTGATCCCTTGCCGACTGCCTGTTCACTACATGAACCATGCATTTGTTGTCAATGTTGCAGTTCACTTTCCTGTTCTGCAGCTCCTTCCCCCACAACTCCATCGCAACCAACAAAGGAAAAAATGTGAGAAATGCTATGCTTCTCCCTTCCTTCAACCAACGCGATGGACACTTCTTGGCACACCATTTTCCTCCCCAAAACACTCTAAACCCCCCTACACCTGCTGCATCTGAGATATCTGCACTTCCCATGACAACGGATCCCTGTGTAGCCACATGGACACCGCATTAAAACTCTCCAGAAAACGCAACCAAATCCTACAGTCTTTCCGAACTGCCCCTGACACCCTTACCCGATGGTGTGGGCACTTTGCTCCTGCCATAGACCACGCCATGTTCCTACAAAAAGTCCGCCCTGCGGCCACCACCTTGCATGCGAAATTTAAATGCCCCACCAACCTCTGCATCTCCAGTAGCATCATCTTCCGAGCCCACACCGCTTTCTCTAGCAAACCAACCAGTCTGCTCACCTTGTCATGCGGCAAGCGTGAGGTCATGGCCACTGAGTGCAATTCAATCCCTAAAAAGGTCAACACCACTGCCAGACCCTCCTTTTTCTCTTCTGCCAACGGCACCCCCAACTCTCACATCAGGTCCTGAAACATCGCTAGCATCTCCTCGCACTCCTTCTCTTTGCCTGCCCCACTAATGAACAGAAAATCATCTAGGTAATGCAATACCCCTTCCGATCCTGAACTATATGAAAAAACCCACTGCAAAAATGAACTGAAACGCTCGAAAAAGGCGCAAGAAATTGCGCACCCCATCGGCAAGGCCTTGTCAATGTAGATGCAGTCCTCAAATTGCATTCCCAGCAGCCAAAAATACTCTGGATGCACCGGCAACAACCTGAAAGCCTCCTTAATGTCGCACTTGGCCATGAAGGCCCTGCACCCTGCTTTCCTCACCAAACCCACCGCCTGATCCACACTTGCGTATGCAACCCTACACTCCTCTGGGGCAAAAAAATAGTTTACTGACATGCCCTCTTCCCATGACAAATGGTGTATTAACCTAAATTCCCCCGGGACCTTCTTGGGTACAACACCCAGTGGGGATACCACTAAATCCCCGGGAAGCTCAGCAAATGGCCCTACCACCCTCGCCGCTGCTATTTCCTTACCCAATTTCTCTCTTACCACTTCCACATTTTCCCTGGCGGACTTCAAATTTTCCGCCCATCGACGCACACTTGGCCCTTGGTAACACAGCCTGAAACCATAACGAAAACCGTCTCCCAAAATCTCTGACCCCTCCCTGTCCGGATAAAATTCAAGCCACTTCTCCAACACCTCCAATTTAATTGGAGTAAAGCCTTTCCCCACAACTCCCCTGCCTGCTCCTCGCCCTCTCCCTTTGTCTCCTTGCTGGCAACACTGAGTAATTGGGGGCCTCCCTGCACACTTACTGCATTCATGTCTAAACCTACATACCGTCCTTGTGCAGCCGTCCTTATTAAAGGCCCAGAATGCCGCTCAGGGCTGACCTCTGCCTCCTCCCCCGCCCCCTCGTGGGCTGGGCGACCAAGAAAAAGCCGGAAAGGCACATGCAAACCACTCTCTGTGTGCAATGTCAGGGCTGGCCTTGTAAGTGCCATCCACTGCAGCCAGAGATCCATATCTATTTCACCCCAGACAGCCTGGCTGTCCTCTGCCATCCTTGCCTTAAATTCTTCATCATAACGCACCCACGCAAAGCCCCCAAAACTCATGAATGCCTTTCTAATCACGTCCATTTACTTTAGCAGAGCCACAGATCTCTCTGGAAATTTCTCACAATAGACACTTGCATAGACAATAAAAGCTGACGTCCAATTCTCGATCGTCACTGGTACCTTTGGGTGCGAGGCCAGCTCCCTCTCCTCTTAAGAACCCTCTTTGATTCTCCCCTCCCTATGAAGCAGCTTGAACACATCCACACATTCCGATTTGCATCATCATTTGAGAAAGTATGGAAGTCAGCATCTTCCAGGCTGTGGAGGTTAGAGATAAGAGATGCGATAATTGAGTTGAAGCCCAAAATGGAGTAATGGCTTCCCCTGACCATAATAGCCCCAATGCAATAAAATAAATGTTGACTTCCAGCTTAGCGTTAGTTGGGCCTTTGGGGAAAGATGTCGCACCTGGAACCTCCATTAATGGCTGATAAGCCAGAAACAATGAATTTAGACAACAGAAAGCTGAACCAGGTATTCGGGTAGTCTATGAAGAAGAGAATATCAGTTATTTTTGGATGCAAAGTTCAGATAGGAAGGCAGGAATCATGCCAGGATTGCAAAGTAAGGTGGGCTTTTGACTTTTTCTGTTGCTGCCTTGGTGGTGCAGTTAGTAGTGTAGGGGAGTATGAGAATATGGGCACCTTTATCCAATGTCCCAAACCTGCACAAAAATATAAGCTGAAAACATAATACTGAAGACTGGTCCTGGTTGGCTAAGGCTCTGTTGCCTCCTTCAACCAATCCTTAGAGTCAAGCCCTGCCAACCACCGGGGCTAGGGAACTTTAACATAATATGTCTCCAGGAAACATGATTGAGAACCTCCCCAATATGCGATGGATATGACTGATACCTGAACCACAAAAAAAGCCGACAAAGGCAGACCCTTCTCAGGCTTGTTGACCCTCATCAAGAGGCCAAAATCTATTTGTGCAAAATGCCCAAATCCCGAATGCCTACGTACAAGTAGTATCCTTGGGTAAAACATTGGATAACAACCGCAAACATACAAAAATGCTTATATGCACCATCTACAACAACGTAGACAAATTTAACTACAACCAACTTCTTGATGAAATCTAAGACAACATCAATGCCTCCAGATCAGACAAGAATAACCTCTACATCCTAGTCTGTGATGACCATGGTTCGATCATCAGCAAAGAGGTTCTATCTAACAACGCCCATAAAAGGATAACCTCAACCACCGACCGCGACCTGCATATGCTAAATGGCTAAACTCCTGGGGACACACCAGGGAAACATACCTGGCACAACAGAGATTCATTAGCATGTATAGACTATGCCTTTGCTTCTTTAAATCTCATGCAAACCATATCAACGCTCAAAATCTGACAGATGTCCACCAGTGACCACAATCTCCTTGAAATAACCTGCAAGATCCCGACGTTGAGATAAACAAACACATTTGAACACAAATTGCAGGTGACAAAAGGAAAAAACAGACTACAAATTAAGACCCAAGACATCACCAACATGACCAAAATATTAGACAGACACATCAAAATGGACTGCGCCAGCATAGAATATGCATGGCTCTTGGAATCATTTACGGATAATGGCAATCGAAATCTCAAGCCCCCACCCCTTAAATCAAGGCACTTAAACAACCCACAAGCAGTGTAAGCCAAATAACTGCAGCAGAAAGACTTGAAGGAAATGAAGACAAAGAACGATCCAGGAATACACCAACAAATAAAAAAAGGAAACAAAAATACAGAAACTGCCTAATTGCATTCAAAGCGTTGAGGGCACAACACGATGCTAAAAACCATAAGTTCCAATAAGCACAGGAGCATTGGTCATTCGATTGCTCACTCACTGACATTGAAATGGCTATCAAGAAATTAAATCCATCCTGCTGACCAGGCCCTACAGTCTCACAAACACCATGCTGAAAGCCCATACTAACGAATGGGTAAATATCATATTCCTCCTTTTCAACCAGATCAAACCACCTAGGAGTAATACCCCCATCTTGGAAACGAGCAATCATCATTCCCATTTTTTAAAAAGGGAACAGGGAAGAGCCTCGAAACTACCGCCTGATAGCCCTATTAGATATCATAGGCAAAATATTCAGGACCATTCTCTTGTGACAACTTAACAAATGACTACTGATAATGACAAGTTTGATTGCAGACAAACAGGATTTGTGAAGAGTGTGGGAACCCATCTTACCTCTTCATTCTGAATACATTAAAATTTCAGGCGCTTAAACAAAGAAAATGCTACTTATTGGCGTTCATCGACCTGGAGCAGGCGTTCGACTGTGTTAACAGAGAGAAACTATGGCCCAAATTAGATACATGGTGCTACCCAAAAGACCTAGTGAGCGCAATCATGGCCATTTATTCTGACACAATGATCGAAGTCAGACTATCGAAAAATGGAGAGTTGATGAAGCAAATACCAACATTCTGAGGGCTTAAACAAGGCTGTTCCTTGGCAGCGACGTTATTTAATCTCTATATCAGACCTGCAAGACAATCAAAAAGAGGTCTGAGCATTCTCACCAAGAACACAAGACATAGAGGTGCCCTGGTTCCTCTACGCTGATGACCTGGTTTTCATAGACACAACCCTGATAGGCCTTCAACAGAGATTGAATACGTTTCTACAATATACTGCTGCCAATGGGCCTCATTACGACCCTGGCGGAGTGGGTTTCCGCCAGCGGTATTCGCGGCGGACCCGTCCGCCCCACTACGAGTTCCCGTAGTGCCATGGCGCCGTTTTCCGCCTGGTTTTACCAGGCGGAGAAAACCATGGCGCTACGGGACCTCGTTGTTAATTACGCCACCGTATTTTACGGTGGCGTAATTAACTCCTTCCCCACTCCCATTATACCCTATGGGGCAAGAATGGGAATGGGGAAGGGCAGAATGGGGATTGGGGATTTACCGCTCCGCCAAGGTCGGCATGGGGTGGTAAAACCGCCAACCCCCATGGCGCTATCGACGGCTTTCCGCCGTGCTTCGCGGTGCATTTAGCACCGCGAAATCCGCCAGGGTCGTAATGAGGGCCAATGACTTAAAAATAAACAACCAGAAAACCTACGTAATGGAACTGGCAAGCCTTGCCCAACAACCACGGGTGAAAAAGACTGGATTCACATGGAAATTAGCTGAAGAAAAGATCACCATAAATAACTATGTAACATACAAGAATCGACACGGAACGGCAGACCCTTTTACGATCTAAAACCAAAACTCTACTAGCCCAAGCCAAAGCCATCCTTAGTAAATATGGAGCCTACACAATAACTCCAGCCACAACATTTTACATTCAAAACGTAATACTGATAATGACATATGGCGCAGCAACAGCTCTATCCCTACCTGGCAAATTTGGGGCCCCTCTTGAAGGGCTATTTTGAAGAGGCCTACTAAAACTGTCAAACAGTCTACCTATACCGTTGGTGTGATATGAGCTCGGTCTCCAATCAATAGAATCAATTGTATGATGGAAAGCCCTATTCCGCTATCAGGAATCCATGATGACTAACCACGCCACAGCACTGGAAATCATCAGGAACTCGGGGATGCCGAGCACTGACCCAATAATCCAAGAATGGGAACACAATTGTGCGCTCTGGCTCGATTCCATCGGAACTAAACTCAACATGTTGATTCTGAATCCGGATGCTGTTAAAAAGAAACTAAAAGAATATGACTGGATATCAACTCAGGAACAGAGACTCAAATACAAACTGACCATCATTTAAACTGCAGAAATCTATTTCTACGTTTCCACCTTAACATCCTGCCCACAGCTGAAATTATCCAATACAGGAAACGACACAAGAAACACACACTGCGGTGTTGGTTCTGCAACGATGGGACCACCATAGAATCTCTATTTTACTTGATACCAGAATGTAAACCACTTTGCGAGAGCAGAACCTAGTACCTCGCAAAATTGGTCAAGGGATCTCCAACTCTAGCTACCACAGAATGGTGGGATCTCTGCTGTCTCGGAAAGCACATCCCTACAATTATAGCAACAAATTACATTTTTGGAAGAAAACATTCCAAACCCTGAAACCAAATCCCAACACTGTACCCGGATTGGTCAGAACCCATCAGGTTTGCCGAGTTCCCATAGCCATGTCCCAGAGAAATATAACAAATTGTGTCCCTAGGTGGAACAACTAAACGTAACCTAATAAAGGTCACAAGTTGACAAACGCTGAGCAGTAAGATATGGAGAAGCACGATCCCAGAGCTAGAACAATTAAATCACAACACTGCCCCCTGCAGGATAAAGCACATTCGCAGAGCTCTCTGTGGCGAACAAACAGTTATGCAGAGATACCGCAATCCACAACTCAGCCCTAATTAGGAATTAGTGAACAACGCAGAAGTTTACACATAGCTCACTCACATCATGGGACTACAACAGTGATAATGACAACTTGTGAATCCACACTACACATGAGCAATATTACTCATGCTGTAGGATTAACCAGGAACGGAACCAAAGTCACTCTGCACAAATATACTAGCAAAATGAAAACAGTTTCATGACAATATACACTGCACGAAACACACTCAAAATAGCGCCATTATGAGATAGCAAAGTTTATCAGCAGCTTGGCCCCAGCATGTGAGGTCAGAATACGAACAGATGAACTCATGAGAATCAGGAAGGACATACAAGTAGCCTTTCCACCAAGTGAGTTGCAAAGTGAACTGATAGTCCATAGTTCTTAATGATGGGGACAGTATTCTGCTGCCAACCGCTTAGATCATTTAGGATAGAACTTAAATGTTATAATTTTGTGTCACACTGTCATATCTCACAGCACGATTGGTTGAGAGTTCTGTGCTTACTCACTCCATATCTACTCCTCCTAGAACAGTCATTGGACTGTTACATGTTTTCACACTCAGCATCCAATCATGGAGCGTGAGAAGGGATGACTTCACTGAACATGAGCTAACTAGCATGTACGTCACTGTTACCACATGGGTAGAAAGAGCCAATGAAATTGTGTAATGTATAGAAGCAAATATACTGTTACTCACACCAGCCAATGATTGTTGAAGAAATTAATAACAAATTGTTGCTTTTTGCTTTCTAAAACCACGATATAACCATGCGCTCACTGAATTAGAATGTACTTGTCTATTAGATATTTCACTGCCTTGTCAGCTACAATGCCTTTATTGTTTTTCTTGTGTCTTGTGTATCACATATTTTGGCTCTTTAGATTCCTGTTATTGATACAAAATGGACTTGCCATACAGTAGGGTATTTAATGGTAACAGTTTTTATAACACTATGAATGCTATACATGGCTACTGGCAGCTACCACCACATCTCCACATCATCGTCAGCACCCCCGGAGCTTTACCCAGTGGCTCCTGGCACTTCCCATGAGGCTGCAGGAGCAGTGCTCGTGGCTAGCAAACAGGTAAGCCCCTGATGGGATCGGCAATCAAATAACACGCATTGAGTATTTAAAGTGTACTAGCATGCCCATCGCTAGGAACTGCCTGATGTTTGTGCTACATCTACAGGCATGGTTTGCAACACTTTATTTGGCACCATCTGCTTGCTTCTTGTTTGTGAAGCCCAGTTGGGCTGTGTGAGCCGTGTTCCTTATGATCCTACAACATGGCAGCCATCTGTTTCCACAAAGGAGTGTTGCTCTCCTCCTTCGGCTTGCACTCTGATTGGCTAGCCTTCCATCTAAGGTTCAATCACGGAAGCCGGCAGGTGGAGAAGTTGGCCCCACCAAAACCCACTACTAGGGCCTGTCCCCCAGCAGCTCCTTCCTCCTTTTCATTGTTGGCATCTCCAGATCCTCACCAGTGGCTCCTGACACTTCACATGAGGCTGCAGGTGCAGTGCTCACAACCAGCAAACAAGTAAATGCCCGATGGGCTTGGTGATCAAATAACATGAATCGAGTGTTTAAAGTGTACTAGCATGGCCATCACTAGGAACTGCCTGATGTTCGTGCTACATCTGCAGGCAGTGTTTGTTTCACTTTATTTAGCACCATCTGCGTGCTTCTTGTTTGTGAAGCCCAGTTGGGCTGTGTCCCTGATGATCCTACAACATGGTGGCCTTCTGTTTCCTCACAGGAGTGTTGCTCTCCTCCTCTGGCTTGTGCTCTGATTGGCCAGCCCTCCATATAATGGCCAATCACGGATGCCGGGCGGCGGGGAAGCAAGACCCCACCAAAGGCCCACTACTAGGCCCCTGTCTGTGCGAGTCTGTGCATGGCCAGTCTGGTTGGGTCCCCCTCTTCCTCTCTCTCCCCACCTAGTACCTGCTGGTCTTGCCCAGCCAGGATGTATGGCTCCCCTGCAGTCTTCCCTGTGAGTAGCCAACACATCTCTCCATGCATCACTGGGACTTTGATCTGTAGCCACTGTTAATTCATATGATTTCTTTAGAGTGCCTGCCTAAAGTCGAATCTAGGTGTTTTTAACATCACTGCCACTGTTGACTCACGATTTTTAGAGTGCCTGCCTAACGTCGAATCTAGGTGTTTCTGCTGCCATTTTTCTGTCCCTGGTTGTGTACAGTGTTCCCTCCCCTCCCCACCCGATCACCCCTCTTCACACCTTCTTTATGTCTTTTGCACTTATTTTTGTTCTTGTGTGTCTTACCCCGCACCTCCCCCCTTCCATCTCTTCTTCTTCCTATTTAGCTCTTACATTTTGTAACGACCGTCAGGCTCATGCAATATTCCTATCATATGTTGTAACAGTATTGTAGTCCTCCTGCATTATGTTGTACCCCTAAAACACATAATACTTGCCCATTGTGAATGTCCCAATGCTTCGTAAGAATGTTAACCATTGTAGCCTTCACCCTCCCTGCATTGGAGCGCTTTGAAACACTTGTTTAAGTGTATGGGCGCTATATAAATGACCAATGAATAAAAATAAATGAATCGATAGCCAGTATTTCCTTTTAAAATATCAACAACACTCGTTTTGGGTATCTCTTCCACAGTGTGTAATCTTACTTATAACCTAATGTTATTTGCATCTTTTATACATTCCAATATCTATGCTATGAATCACTCATGCTTCGCTATTTGATCTATATTATTTTATTTCCTTTTTCTCTTTATCATTATCATTCACATATAATGTGGCTATAATATCTCTCAAAACCGATGTTTAATACATAATATTTGTCACGGTTGGCACATAAATTATTTTTTTATACAAACATGTTTGGGCCGTAGTACTGTTGGGGGTCGGTCAGCACCCCCATGCGTGCCCGTGAGCCCCTCAACCCACAGACCTCACTCGGGACACGTCTGTGTAGTTCAGGCTCCCCGGTCGCTCTGCCGCGGCCGGGAACGCCCCGTTTATTTAAGCCGCACGCGGCGACGTGCAACGTCACGCCGACGCGTGCGCATACCCTTCCGGGGCAACGCCACACTCCTCCTTTTTCGGGAGGAACAACAATAACACACTTCTAAATATTGCACTGCACACAAAAACAACAATTGAAAACTCAGAGCCCATGCCCCTTTAATATCAGCCACCCGGGTCCCCTCACTCCTGAATGCACTCAATCGGTCCTAGTATATAGTCACCGAGGTAGGCAGGTTTCCCTCGCCCAGCCCTCTGGGGGTTCCTCCCGCCTACCTCCACCGCAGGACTTCCCATGGTTCCAGTCCCTCGATCTGGCGACACCGGGATTTCCCCCCGGGGTGTGCCTTCATCCGGGAGGTCCACCTCATCCGGGTCTGGCGGGAGCTCAGCTCGAGAGTTACCCAGCTTCTTAAAGAAACTCACATTCCGAGCGACGGCCGATTTCCCATCCGAGGCCGTCACCATTGACCCTTTTACGGCAACCACATCCAGTGGATCCGGTTCATACGGGAGCGAGAGCTTGCCATGAGGATGTCGATTCCGGATCAGTACCTCGTCACCCGGCTCCAGCCGCTGCGGACGGAGACCCCGCCGGAGATTTTCCTGGTGTGTCCGTGTCTGTCGCTCAGCGTCCCCCCGTTGATCGTCTATCACGCCTGGCTCCTTCTCTTGTACCTCCGGCAGGAGGCCTCGGGGGCATCGTCGGAATAAGACTTCTGCTGGGGCATCCCCAGTCGAGGCGTGTGGGGTGGTGTGATATACCCTCAGGAACTGGTATAGTGCCCGCTGGAGGGGCTGGCCCTGCCCTTGGGCTATCCGGAACGTTTTATTCAGTGTTCTCATCAGCCGCTGCGCGTCCCCGTTCGCACAGGGCCACAGCGGGGATACCTTCCTGTCTACCACTCCACAGCTCTCCAGGAACTCCGAGAACCGTGCACTCTGGAACGGGGACCCATTGTCCGAGCATAGAGTCATTGGGAAACCATGTGTGGCAAAGATCTTCTCCACTGCTCCCACCACGTGCTCAAACGCCACTGACTCAACGAACTCTACTTCGGGGTACCGGGAGTATTCGTCCACTATGGCCAGGAAGTGGGTGCCCACTGCTGTGGATCCAAAATCCGCATGTACGATCTCCCACGGCCGGGTCCCTCGTGGCATCACCTCGATCTCCGGTTCACGCTGCACCGGGGAGGCCGCCTGGCACCACACGCAGGCCGCCACGAAGTCGTCCACCTTCCTCTCTAGCTCGGGGAACCACACCTTCAGCCTCAGTCTCACCTTTGTTTTGGCGGCTCCTTGGTGTCCCTGGTATGCCAGATTGATGACCTCATTGACTTTGGAACCCGGCACCACCAGGCGATCACCCCGCAGCAGAAGGCCTGACTCCGAGAAGGACAGCTCGTCCTTCACTTTCCAGAGTTGCTCTAGGGTCACTTTGACCTCTTGAGTGCGCCCCGCCACCAACTCCAGCACGGACTTCCAGGATCCCGACCGCATCGAGTTCCTCAATATCCGGAAGCACTCGTCGTTGGCCGCGGCAGCCTCCAGTTCTGGTAGCGGCATTGCGTTGGGGGTGGCACCTTCTACCACCATTCTGATGTGGTCGTCGGCCTCTTCGGCGCAGGAGTCTTGCACTGGTCCTCCACTACCTCCCGGGTGTCGGGACAGGTAGTCAGCCGCATTGTTGGCACCCGGCCGGTAGATCAGAGTGACGCCATACTCCAAGAGGGCCAGCATCCACCTCTCGATCCTGGCCGGCGGCTTCGATGATGATCCAGCCATGATCGGGAGCAGTGGCTTATGGTCAGTCACCACCGTTACAGGTCTTCCCAGCACATACAGATGAAAATGCATACAGCCCCACAGGACGGCCAGGGCTTCGCGTTCTATCTGGGAATACCTCTGTTCGGTTTCTGAGAGGGCTTTGCTGGCGTAGGCCACGGGTCTGATCCTTCCATCTCGGCCCACCTGAGTGAGCACCGCTCCCAGACCGAATGGGCTTGCGTCCACAACAATTTCCGACTCAAGGGCCGGGTCGAAGAAGGCCATGGTATCCTCTGCCGTCAGGGCGCCCTTAATGTCCTCAAACGCCGACTGCTCCAACGGACCCCACTGCCAAGCTGTTTCCTTCTTTGTCAGGGCCCTGAGTGGCTCTGATCTCGAGGCCAGGTTCTGGATGAAGCGCCCGCAGTATGTCACCATACCCAGGAAGCTTCGCACGTCCGATGCCGACTCAGGCGGTCGTGCCGTCTTGATGTCACGGACTTTCCTCGGGTCCGGCGACACACCGCCCTCCTTAAATATGAACCCAAAGAACTCAATGGTTGGGCGGAGGAATTCGCATTTGTCCTTGTGGAGGGTGAGCCCCAGCGACTGCAGCCTTCGAGGGTCTTGGCAAGGCGTTTCAGATGGTCCAGCTCAGTCTTGGCGAAGACCAGAATATCGTCACTAATGTTGAGGACGCCCTCCAGATCTGCGAGGGCGCCTCGAATTATGTTCTGAAACACTTCGGCTGCTGACGATACTCTGAAGCTCAGCCGCTTGTATCGATAGAGCCCCCTGTGGGTGGTGAAGGTCGTGATGTAGCGGGACTCCGGGTGGAGGACGACTTGATGGTATCCGGCTCGTAGGTCCAATTTGGAGAAGAACCTTGCCCCCTGCACTTCTGCAATTATATCATCGATGGTCGGGGTCAGGTGCCGTTCCCACCTGATGGCCTTGTTGGGCAAGCTCATGTCCACACAGATACGGACAGAATCTGGCTGTTTCGGTTTCCTCGCAACCACGATGGGGGACACCCAGGGTGTTGGGCCCTCCACCTTCTCGATTATGTCCAGATTCACCAGGTTGTCTAGTTCCTTGTCAACCTGGTCCCTCAGGTGGAAGGGGATCCTCCTGTGCTTCAGAGCCACCGGCTGCACCGACTCATCAATGTGGAGCCTCACCGGGTCACCATTCATTCTCCCAATACCCTTAAAGATGGCAGCATACTTGTCCAACAGGTCGTTTATGTCTTCTAGGTAGACTGAGTATGCGAAACTCACGATGCCAAGAGCCTCCGCCGCAGCACAACTCAGCAGAGTGTTGCGGCTCACTGGAGTCACGTAGAAGCGGGCCTTGATCATGGACCCATCATGCTCCACCTTTGCAACGAATGCACCGTCCAGTGGTAAGGGCTCCCGCCCCCCAAATGCGAAGATGCGGGCCCTCGGCATCGCCAGACTCGGTGGTGGTTTCAGCGCGGCATAGTGTCCTCTCGCCATTACGTTGACTGATGCCCCAGTGTCGACCAGCACCGGGACAGGCGAGCAGTTCACTTCCACGACGCATCTCGGCTGTCTCCTGCTCCTCCCTTTGAGGACTTCCATGCTGGAGACGAAGAAAATGTTCTCCTCGTCCTCCTCCTCAGCGACCTCCGCCGCCGCATCCTCTTCCATTTGCTCTACTTGAGCCACATTGGGCGGGCGATTCTGGCGAGGAGTCCAAGGTCGGGGTTGTCCTCTCGGAGTCAGTACCGGTAGGGCCGCCCTACACACCCTCGAGAAGTGGTCGGGTATCCCACAGCGGCCACAGAGCTTCCCTATTGCCATGCATTCCGATGAGTGGGGGAGGTCATAGCCGCACTTTTGGCATGACTCCACAGGCTTTCCTGCTCTGTCTCTGGCAGCTCCTTCGGGCCTTCGCACCCCTCTGCCGCCCCGCCAGACGGCGCACACCTCTTCAGGCCGCGCGGCGCGGGGTCCGGCTTCCATTTTGTTGGCAGGGGCCTCGGCTACCTCATGACAACGCCCCAGCTCAAGAATGCGTGGTAGAGTGAGGTTGGGCTCTCTCAGGACCTGCCGCCTCAGTTTGCCAGATGAACAAGCCTGGATTAACATGGTCCGCATCATGTCCTCCGCATCCCCCCACGCACACCCTTGGGAGAGGCGGCGCAGGCGACCATAGAAGGTGTCCAGAGTCTCATCCTCCTTTTGCCTGGCCGACAGCATGACGAATCTCTCGTAGTCCACGTTGGCAAGGGGAACAAAGTGTGCGAGGAGAGCGGCTTTGGCTTGGTCATAGGAGTTGTCCACCGGAGTCAGCGATTCAAATATCTCCTGGACAGAGGCTCCCGCTGAATATAACATAGTGGCTACCATACTGTCATTGTCCGTCACCTGCGCGGCCCTGAAGTACATGTCCAGGCGTCCGATCCATCTTCTCCACCGGGGGCCCAGGCTGGACGGGGGACCCGTGGTATCAAATTCTGGAATGGGCTGCAGGGCTGCTTGCGCCCTGGCCTGGGCCATGGCCAGAGGAGTTGGTTGAGTGCCCTGCAAGACCTCAGGTCTTGGCTGATTCGGGGGAACGGTGGCACCTACCGCGTGTCTCGGCAGTCCAGATGTTGCAGGTGGTGGTGGCTGCGGGGGATCCTGCCGAAATAAATCTGCCAAACCTTCGTCCTGTGAATCCTCCGAGGTCGTGGCAGCGGCACCCTCCAGGACGCCGATGTCACTCATAGGACCAAGCGCACAGGCACCCTCGTTCCAGTCCTGAGGGCCGCAACTCAGTCCTCTCCCCACACTGCCACCAACCTCGTGAAGATGAAGGGGTTAAAGAAAAATGCGACAGAGAGACACCGCCGCAGACCACCTTGAAATGGATGTCCGAAAAATTAAGCTTGAAAATTGGAGTGGGCTGAGAAGGCCCAGCCACCTCAGTCCTTCTCCCAGTTGTTACACGACGTCAGAGACTCAAAATTGGTCAAAACATCAAAACCCAGGCATGGGCCTGCAGGTTAAGCTGCCCGCAGTCAGCATGTCCAAAAATTTGGCTCGGATCACCTTCCGACTCCAAACCGGAGCACTTGGAAGTTCCGCAACCACGTGTGCAAAATGGCCGCCAGCCGCGTGTATGGTCCGCGGCCACGGCGTGAGACGAAACATCCGCGGATGTTCCGACGTATGGAGAAAAATTCCGGGATGGCTCTCACCGCCGGGCCCGGGCGTCCAGTACCACTCGTCGCCACTGTTGGGGGTCGGTCAGCACCCCCATGCGTGCCCGTCAGCCCCTCAACCCACAGACCTCACTCGGGACACGTCTGTGTAGTTCGGGCTCCCCGGTCGCTCTGCCGTGGCCGGGAACGCCCCGTTTATTTAAGCCGCACGTGGCGACGTGCAACGTCACGCCGCCACGTGCGCATACCCTTCCGGGGCAACGCCACAAGTACCATCCCCCTGTCTCGTCTTGAGTCTGTTGTTCTCCCTAACGCAGGCGTCTGTAACCCCCAGGTTAATACTATCGTTCGGTAACCAGTGCTGACCTTTTCTGTATTAGGCTACAGATGACTCCCTAAGACGCTGGCTCTCTAAACTCCCTGAGGGACATCCTAATTGCCCCAACCGTATCAAGTTGTTAATGTTCTGAGGAGGTTCATAAAGTGCCTTGCAATAGCTTGGTTCTATGCAGGCTTGTTAACTCACATCCACACTTGCATTTCCTCTTTACTCTTAGTATCCCCCTCCTTACTCGTCCCACCTGTTCCCTCCGATGTTCACTCCCCCTAGTTCTTTCCTCCACTCTTTGATGCACCACTATTCCCTCCTCCACTCTACTGCTCCCTTATCCAACCACTACTCAACCACCCTCTTTTCACCCTGTTGATATACACTTATGTCCACTCTCTACAATAGCCTTTCTATACACTCGCCACACAAACAACGACACTTAAACTGCAGTAACCTTACACTCACTAAACAAATGCCTCATCTTTTGAAATAACAGCCTTCACACTCCACTGCTTCCACCTTCCTCCGGCTGGTCTATTGGTCTGCCTCGTTATCCTCCTCTTACATCACCCTTACAATCCACTCTTCGTGTTTCCTGCTTAAACGTCCATCCCTCTATCCTGATTAGCTAACTTTCCCTAGCCAATACTTTTCTATGTTCCCCTTCTGAGAGATGTATGTGTAAAGGGAAGTCTTTAAAGGGGGATAAGCCCCATCCACTTTCCCAGTGTGGTTTTGCTGCAGAATGACCATGGTGTGTTGGATGTTTAACGGTATTATTCATGTTTCTAAGCCTGCTTCTCTGGGCCGTCTTGACATTTTGGGAATGGCTCGTTTTTCCTTTTAGTCCCTGGTAGTCTAGGGGCTTGTTATTTTCCTGTGCGTGATTACCAGCATCCCCTGTCAGCTCCACATAGTGGGTCCCTCCATTGTAGAGGTGTGCGATTGCAGGCGGTTTCTCTCTCTTGCTATCGCTGGTTGCTGTGTCTGTCTCTCGGGGCACTGTGGCTGTGTTTGGTGTTTCGCAGTGTCAGTGGTAGGTCTGGATGTCCTGGTTTTCTCATGTCTGCTCTGCTTTGGATTGGATGGGTCTGAAAGTGAGAGGAAATGCTGACGAGTGTCTGCATCAAAAGGCAAGGCTGGAGATAAGGGTCTGCAAAGACACATGCGGGTACAAGGGGGAATCGGGAATAGGACAGGAATTGGGTCCCTCTCTTTTGCCTCTCCCTACCACAGTCGGGTCTCTCCCTACCACAGCCCAGTCTCTCTCTTCCACACTCTTGTCTCTCCCTACCACATCCCTACAGTACACACCCTTGTCTACCCCTACCAGTGCTCGTCTCTCTCTACCACACCCCAAGCTCCACCATATCCCTTTCTCCTTTTACTACCCACACTCTCAATACAGCACTCCTCTCTCTACCACACCTCCGCTCTCTCTACCACCTCTCTACCAAACCCTCTCAACCACCCCTTCACAACAGCCCTCTCTCTACCACATCCCCTCTCTAACACCCTCCTCTACCACCCCTTCTATAACATCCATCACACTACATCAACCCCTCTCTACCATGCCCCCTCTCTACCACACCTCCTCTCTCAATGACGCCCCTCTTGCTACTACAACCCCTTTCTCTCCCTACAACACACCTCTATCTCTCTATCATACACCCAATCTCTCTCTTCCACTTCCCTGAAACATCTCCCACTCTCTAGCACATCCCCATCCTCACTCTCTGCCCCTCTTCTACCACACTCCATCCTACCTCGCCACCTTATTCTACCACCCCCTCCCTACCACATACCCCCTCTCACTACCACAGTCCCTCTTTCCCTACCATACCACCTCCCTCCCTTCCAAAGCCTCTCATTCCCTACCACCACAGTCTCTCTACCACCCCTGTCTCCCTCCCTACCACACCTCATCTCTCTATCACATCCACTCTCTACCACAAGCACTCTCTCATTACCACACCCACTCTCTCTCTACCCCATTCTCTACAACACATTTACTCTATGCAACCTCCTTTCTACCACACCACCCTCTCTGCCAGACCACCGTCACTACCACATCCATCTCTCGCTACCACATCATCATCTCTACCACCCCTCCTCTCCACCACACCACCTTTCTCTCGGCTGCACGCTCCCTCTCTCTCTCACACACACACACACACCCTTCTCAACCACACACTTCGCCTTTCTACAACACACCTGATCTCTCTCTCTTCTACTCCCCTGTAGCACCGCTCACTCTCTAGCACATCCCCATCTTCACTCTATGCCTTCCACACCATCCTCCACTCTACTGCAGTCCTTCCCCTCACCACCATGCCCTCTTCCTCTAACACACCCCTTTCTTTGCCACGCCCCCTCCTCTACCACACCTACTTCCTCTACCACTGCCTCTTCTATCACACCCCTTTCTCCTACTACACACCCTTCTTCTACCACAACCCTTCCTGTACAGCACCTTTGTCTATCACACACCCTCTCTCTACCACACCCACTCTCTATACCACATCCCCTCTCCACCACCCCCTCTCCGCTATCCCTCTTTCTACCACACCCCCTCTCTTTACCAAACCCTCTCGAACAACCCCTCTTTACAGTCCTCTCTCTCTACAACACACATGGTCTCTCTACCACACACCTTATCATTCTCTCTTCAATTGCCATCAACCGCCACCTGCTCTCTACCACATCCCTGTTGTCACTTTCTGCCTATCACACCCCTCCCTCTTTCTACCACACCCCCTCTCTTTACCAAACCCTCTCGAACAACCCCTCTTTACAGTCCTCTCTCTCTACAACACACATGGTCTCTCTACCACACACCTTATCATTCTCTGTTCAATTGCCATCAACCGCCACCTGCTCTCTACCACATCCCTGTTGTCACTTTCTGCCTATCACACCCCTCCCTTTTTCTACCCACACCTCCCTCTCGCCCACACCTTCTTCCTCTCTCTACCACACAGCCTCCCTCTACCACACTCCCTTCCTCTCCCTCACACCCTTCCTCTAGCATACACCCTTCTTCTACCACATCACCTTTTATTATTGTGGTATTTATTGAGTGCATACCTTGCTTTGAGAAGCAAGGGAGCGCTTTACAGTGGTATACAACAATTCAGATACATAACAGAGTGCTTCACAGATGGAACACCAGAACAGATATACAGCAGGGGCGGGATACAGAGGAGGGGTACAGCTGTACGGGCTGGTGGGCTGGAGAGGGGTGGGCAGCGTCAAGTGAGTCAGGTGGCACTAGGTGAGGCATTCATCTACCTCCCTCTTCCTCGCTCTACCACACCCCCTACCTCTTTCGAAAATTGCTCCTCTTCCTCTACCACAACCCCTCTCTACAACACCTCCTCTTTCTCCACCACACACAACTCGCTCTACCACACCCTCACTCTATCACAGATCCACCCTCACTACCAGAGCCTCTCTCGCTCTACCACCCTTTTCTCTTCCTACCACCCCTTCCCTACAACACCGTGATGGCCCTACCATTACCCTCTATCACCTCATGCACTCTGGTACAACCCCTTCCTCACTTGCGTTCTCTACCACACCTTCTTCCTCTCTCTACCACATCCCCCTTTTTCAGCACATCCCTTCTACCACATTCCCTTCTTCTATCAAATCTACTTCCTCTTTACCGCACTCCCTTTCTTGCATCCACTCACTATCACATTCTTTTCCTCTCGCTACCGCACCCTTTCCTCTCTCTACCATACCCTTTCCTCTCTCTACCATACTCCATCCCTCTACCACACACTGTCTCTCCACCACACACCTATCTCTACCACACCCTCTCTCTCTACAATGCCCCCTCTCTCCACCACTCCTGATCCCTCTATCACACACCTAATCACTCTCTTCAAATCCCCTCTACCCCCGCTTTCTAGCACATCTTCTTCGCTCACTATCACACCCCATTAATGTCTCTACAACGCACCTTCCTCTCTCTATAACACTCACTCTCTCTTCCAAAGATCCTCTCTCCCTCTACAACACCACCTTATTCCTCTACCACACTCCCTGTTCATTATCCCTTCTCACTACCACACTACTCTACTACACCCCATTCTTTACCATACCACCTTTCTCTCTACTACACTCCTCTTTCCAACACTCTTTCGCTACCACACACCATACCTCTTACTTCCACCCTCTCCCTCCATCTCACTTCAATACACTCCCTTTACTCTCTCTGCCTCACTCCCACTCACTCTTCTACACTCCCCTCTCTACCACATTCCCTTCACTCTGTACCACACCTCTCTGCACTGTGTAGCACACCTCTGCTCTTTCTGTGCCACACCCCCTCTCTACTACAGCCTCTCTTTACCACACCCTCTTTCTACAGCCTTCTCTCTACAACACCCCCTCTCTTTTCAGAGCACATGATCTCTCTACCACACCCCTGATCATTGTCTCTTCCACTTCCCTCTACCAGCCCTGCCCTCTAGCACATCCTCATCCTCACTCTCTGCCTACCACCCCACTTGGTTTCACTACCACCCACCTTCCTCTCTACCACACCCCATCCTCTACCATACCTCATTTCCTACTACAGCCCCTTCCTCTCCCTCACCCTGTTTCTCTTCCTCACCTCCTTCCTCTCTATCACACCCTTGCTCTCCCTCAAATCCTTCCTCTCCCTCACCCCCTTCCTCTACCACACACCCTTCTACCACATCCCCTTCCTCGTTACTGTACTTCCTATCTCTACCACAGCCCTTCCTCTCTCTACCACATCCCTTCTTCTCTCTACTGAACACGCTTCCTTTCTACCACACACCCTTCGTCCCACTACCACATGGCTCTCGCTCTACCAACCTCTTCTCTACCGGCACTCCTTCTCATTGTAACACAACCTCTTTCACACCCCCTCCTCTCTCTCTATCACATCTCCTCTCTACCACATCTTCTCTCTTTCTCTACCACATCTCTCTTTCTCTACCACACTCCCCCTCTCTAAATACACTCCTACTCTCTCTACCACACTTGCTCTCTCTCTACTACACCCCCTCTCTCTACCACACTGCCTCCCTCTTTACAAGACTCCCTCCCTCTCTACCACACTCTGTCCCTACCACATTCACTCGCTCTCTACCAGACTCCCTCTCAAACTCACTCTCTCTGCCACACTCCCTCGCCACCTCGACCACACTTGGTCTCTCATCTTCTCTCAATTCTTCTCTCTCCCTCTACTATCCTCTCTTGCTCTACATCACACGCTATCTCGACTACTGTCTACTACTCTCTCCATACCAAACTCTTCCTCACCCCACAATCCCTTTCTCCTAGAATTCTCTTACATCTCACACACCCTCATAAGAAGGGTGTTGCTGTAAGGAAAAAAGGCGCTGTGCAGTTTATGAAGCCGCTCAGGAGAGTTTCTCCATGCAAATCGGGCAAAATACTACATTCTCCATGAGACTTTGCTGATAGTTGAAAGGAGCAGGTGTGTTGCTCATTATGCTACTTAAGCCACTTCCCGGCCTGTGCTGCCTGTTGGTGATTGTTGGCGTGCAGGCACGGGCCGGAGGAGGATGCTGTTTCGTGTGAGATCACGGAGGCTGGAGGACCGAGCCAGGTGGTGAGGTCTCAGTGCTCTCTCCCTCAAAAGGGAACAGAGCATTTCCCGTTTGGAGTTCATGAGGATCCGGGCTGGGCGGTGAAGTGACGCTTCCAGCAGCGCTCTGTCTTTCGGAGGCATGGCGCGAGCACGGCAGTGTGGCAGTCATCACAGGAGAAAGCATTGCCTGGGGCGGTGCCGGTGAGCCCCCCAGGCCTCAGTTAAGTGTTTCTTGATTGTGATTTAGGGTGTATATGTGCATTCCTTGGGTAATGTAATAGGATTTATAGAGTGCAGCAAAGACCTGGTGGTATCTAGGTGCTAACGGGAACAATGTCACCAGAGAGGAGAGAGGGACAACACAATTCAAAACAAAAAATTCTTTAGTTGCTTGGCAAATGATGTACAGACATAAGTAGAAAATCATTTCATTTGATATCTGTAAACTGTGAGAACATAAGAGACCAGTAGAACCCCAGCTCCATCATGTAGTAGTAATATAGGTCAGGCATGAGGGCCTGATAGGGGTAGTTGTACCAACACTGTCGGGTGTGCTAAAACCAAGGTGTCGACCACAGAAACCGTAATCCATAGGAAAATATATACAAGTAAAATGTAAACCACCACCTACATGCTTTCACAAAACTTTGCGAGTGTACTAGGCTTATCTTGATTCCTTCGATCGCTAAACCATCTCTGGATTTTTCTGGTATCCCAGTCCAACTACTTCGATAAACCTTCACATCTTTTCCCATCTGGACTCTTAGTGATTGATGTAAACACTTTTTCAAGAATTGCATTTGGTTGCGATATTCGTGGACCACCAGTCTGAATCCCAAGGTGAATTGCACATGGTTTTACTATAAATCTCTTGAAGAGCAGCCCCACTGCAAATAATCCAAGTGCCAGCGGGAGCACTGAGAGGACATGTCCGGCTCAGGGATATTGCAGCCCGCCCTCCACCTGCACCTGGGTGCGGCTCGCACCGTTCGCATTTACAAGAAACTTTCTCCCTCATATATTGACAAGGTGATTATGTGCCATGGAGGACTGCACGTGTATGTTTCCACAACTAAAGGCTCACAAACTCATGCTGGACGCTCTGCGACTCGCGGAATGAGAATGTTCAGTACAGTTGAATGTGGGAAAGGACACTGTTCAGGAAAAGCAGAGTAATGCTATGTTTGTTTGTGGCTGCTAGCTTCTTTTGTTACATTACATGTCAGTTGCGAGTCATTTATGTTCAAGGTATATGTAACCCTTCGCCGGCTGACATGGCAGGAGGGTTTTGCGCCATTTCCATGAGAATGCTAGAGTGTCAGGATATATGTAGTTGCTTGTGTTATGTGTTCCATTATGTGTATGTTGCTCCAAGTTATCAATGGTCATCAATAACACTCAATGTGCTTATGTTGGTTGCTGATTCAGGGGTGAATAGGAATACAGGAGTAGGAGGCTAGATCCTAATCAAGAAGGGTACTGGCTAGGCAAACATGTTTCTTAGAGGTATTGGCTGCACCATTGTATGTGCACATGCTACGTCTTTTTCCCTATGTACCCTATTCCTATCCCAATACAAGATTCCTAACCCTCTTTCTGGTGACCCTAACACCCCCTACCTATCCACAATCTATCCCCAACCCTCTTCCCCCATTAGTTGCCTCCTGGTGCCTGTATATATAGAAATCAGGAGCCTGTGCCAACCAAGGTGGGAGGGGTCAACGGCATTTGGCCTCTGTGGCTAGGAAGGAGTTGTGTGATATGCCAGGGGTGTGACACCTGCTCTCACTGAACGTATTTTCACCCTCTCAATAATCAACATGCATGCACCCTCTTCCCGTATCACTCTTCGCCTCATGCATCATTGGTCTCTCTCTCCTGCAACCTCTATCATCACCAGCTCCCTCCTGGGCCATGGTTCTTTTCCATCCTTGCACACACCTCAGCCATGTGTGCACTATAACTCCCACTCTCACATGTATCCTAGCTCTCCATTATGCTTCCATGGTAACTCTGACTCTCAAATATGCGACTGACCTTGTTCCATTCCTAACAACCTCTCAGACGCACCAATAGCAAACCATTTCAAAGATTTGTTTTGTCTCCAAGAATGTACAATTGCCAAACTCATAGATGATTTTGTAGTAAGTGATTGTTGAAGATAGTGAGGGCCACAGCCCCAGAAAGCCTTGTGGACAATGCAGAGGGTCTTGAACTTGATCCTTGCAGCCGGTAGCCAGTGGAGGGATTTCAGGGCCGGAGAGGTGCGATCCCTGGGCTTGAGGCCCAGGATAAGTCTTGCGGTCATGTTCTGGATACTGATATTTATATTGATATTTTATTTATATCGCGCTCATGCACAAGTGTTTCAGAGCGCAACAAGGCAAGGGAGGGGAGCAGGGGAGAACAAAAACAATGATCTTACTAGGCCCAGTGACATTGAGAACACGCAAGTGCATGGGAGGGGAAAAGGGAGAAAAGTGCATGAGAGGGGGAGAAGTGGAAGTGCGGAGCTAAGGAGAAACAGATAAATAAAATAAATAGATAAATAATAAAGGCAACAAACAGTGGAAGTGCAGCCAGCAAGTGGAAAGTGCCGGATTTAAGGCAGCAGACACAGTATGTCTAATATGTCTAATAAGTGCAGGAAGAAAAAAGGGGGGACTGTATAGGTACACACACAGACCCCAGTGCAAGGGGTGGCCCGAAGGCAGTGCGGGTGGGTGGCAGGGTGAGCAGGTACCTGGTCCCGGAAGACAGAGAGTGTCCAGGTGCACGTGCCGAGAGAGAACAGATCAGCAGGGGAGAGAGGGGGAGAAGGCAGTAGCAAAGAGGAAAGTCTTGAGGAGATTCCGGAATCAGAGATGGTCCTCCTCGAGTTTCAAGGTGCTGGGCTGTTCCAGAGGAAGACCCCAGCTGAAGACAGAGATCTACCCCTAGGAGTTAGAGGTAGAGGAGAAAAGATCTCGAGAGGGGAGGTATTTTTGAAGGGATAGCTGAAGGTACTTTGGACCCAGGCCCCAGAAAGCCTTGTGGACAATGCAGAGGGTTTTGAATTTAATCTTTGCATCCACTGGGAGCCAATGGAGAGATTTCAGGGCTGGAGAGATAAGATCCCAGGGCTTGAGGCCACAGAAAAGTCTCACAGTCCTGTTCTGGATTAGTTACAGAGGGCGGAGAGTAGAGGCAGGAAGATTTAGAAAGAGGCTGTTACAATAGTCCAACCTAGAGAGAACCAGAGCTTGGGAGACAGTGAACTTCTGGGGGAAGGAGCGGAAAAGCAGAGTACCTCTGAGGAGGTGCAGTAGGAAATTTTACTTTTTAGAGACTTCAGAGATGTGGGTGGAGAAGGAAAGTGTGGAGTCAAAGATGATTCAGAGGTTCTTAGCCTCGCAGGTGAGGGTAGGAGGAGGACAAAGGGAGGCTGGCCAGAGAGTGAGGGGAAAGGAGGGTGGAGGTGTGCTGATGAGGAGGATCTCCGTCTTGCTGGCATTCAGACAAAGATCATTGGCGGAGGGGGGTGAGGTGGCCGCAAAAGCTTCAACTCACACATGCTTCATGGGCCGAACATCCGAGAAGGTAGGTGGCAGTGTTTGGGTAGGCTTGGTCTAGGGGGAAGAGAGGGAGAGATGAGAGGAGAGGAGGGAATGATCGCTCCCGGAGAGAGGAGTGGTCCGAGGGATGGAGAAGGGGAGGTCGGAGGGAATCAAGACATCGAGTGTGTGCCCTGCTGAGTGAGTCGGACCAGAGGGGAGGATAGAAAGGGAGAGAGAGTCGCAGAGGTTGCAGAAGAGTAAAGAGGAGGAACAATGGGAGTCTAGATGGATATTGAGGTCTCAGAGGAGGAGGAGTTGAGTGATAGAGGCCAGGAGGGAGGAGGAGAGGTCTGCCCACTCAGAGAGAAAGGAGGTGATTTCACAAGGAGGCCAGTAGATAGTAGCCATGGTAAGAGAAGGGGTAGGAGATAGAGAGAGCCTACAGACAAGGCATTCCTAAGAGGAGTAGGTCTGAGTGGGAATGATAGAGGCAGGAATCCACTCAGGAAAGATCAGGGCTACACCACCACTGGATTGGGAAGATCTGGGTGCGGAGAGGATCTTGTAGCCATCGGGGAGGAGAGTGTCAAAGCTTGTGACAGTGCTGGCCGTGAACCAAGTCTCAGTAAGACGAAGGACATTGAGGTCTAGTTCTTCAAGAAGGTGGCAGATGTCAGAGGAGTGTTTGACAGCAGAGCGAGAATTGCAAGTGGCAAGATGAATAAGGTTGCCAGCTTTAAAAGACCTTCCGGGGAGGGGTACAGATCAGAGGTACACCCTCTGGAGGAGAAGGAGCCCTATCAGGGGCAAAGGAGGAGGAGAGAGAGGGCAGGGTAGCCAAAGAGGGAGAGAAGGGACAGAAGGAGATGAGACAAAATTGATGAGGCAAGGGAAGCACCTATCAAAGAGGAGGAGATTGGCCTGAGGGCCTTGGACTATGATGGTGCCATTAAGGTAAATCTTAATGATGACTTTAGAGGAGTCGAAAGAAGCCATGAGAACTTCCCAGCGAGTGCTACCATTAATGGGAGAGGAGGAGACAGGACAGAGAACAGAGATCCTATGAAGAGTCCATAGATCTGGCGAAGGAACGACAAAGTGGATGTTGGTGAGGGTCTGTCTGGAGGAAGCGTTGGAGTAGGTGTCGGCAATAGGAAGACCAGGGTTGGAGGCCAAGCTATCCTCTTTTAGCTTCTTCCTACCAGCCTTAGTAAGAAGGGAAGGATAGTCAATAGAGAAGCAGTTAGAGAAGATAGGAGAAACAGAAAGCTCCATGTGTGTGGTAGCGAAGAAAGGGGGGAGAAGCAGGGTGGGGCTAAGGCAGAAGGGGTTGGAACAAAAGAGAGTGGTGAGGTCATTGGGCCGGCAAGTTACAGAGAGGCAACATTTTACAGGCAAAGTACAAGGAAGTTACCAATGGGCAGCAAAATTTGACTTTCTAGCAAAAAAGCAAAAAAACTGCTGAATCTGACTTTTGAAAATGAGCGTCCCCCAAAAAGGCATTTAAAACTCCCCAGTGAGAGTCAATGATAGACACACCCCAGATGGGAATGAGACCAAGACCAAGTGCGGGTGAAGTCAAAAAGTAAAATTTGATCTTAATCAATATAGGGCAAGCATAGAACTCTGCAGACTCGAGAGCGCTCTGCCCAACATCCGCAAACATTTGCATTTATTACACGGTTGCATCATAGATGACGTAAGCTATAGGGGGCACATAAGTTGTGGGGAATAGGTGGTGAAGAATAGACACTATGTAATCTTTAGGCCCGGTGGTCCAAGATTGGCAGAGGTCCACGTGGTACCAGCATGATGCTTGCAGGTCAGCTGAACTCATCAGGGTGGAGCTTCGGTCAGATGATGGTTGATTGATACATCTCGACTATTCTAACATTTGCCCTTGCGGCCACACATACTCATTGAGTGGTAATTGTAAATCTCTATGCCGTAGTAAATTCTACAAATCTTTATTCTAACATCACAAGAAAAAATTACACATAACTTGAAGGCGAGCATTTCATCGTTTTGGAGACAAATTACTATACGAGGGGTGAAAAATAGGCGAGCAGCTTTCATGGGTTTAGGTCACTTGTAAGGGGGCACATTCCAGGAATACATCTATTACTTTCTTTACGTTAGATCTAGCAGAGGGACATCTTTATAGTAGGTTATTATATGGCCATCATGGTCAGTCAAGGTTGAAGTGAACTGGACTGCTTTCCAGTCAGGGGGCACATTATACATCAGAGAGGGGGTGGGATGAGAGAGGCCTGGGGGGCCCAGGAGGGCGAATACCTAGTGCTGACTCCAGGGGGGATGTGGAGGGTGGCAGTCATAGCATTGCATCACCGGTAGGCCCAATGCTTTACATCTCAGCCTGGTCAAAGGAGGGAGAAGGGTGGGGGCTGGTATGTGGCACTGCTAGAGAGGAGAGAAGAGACCCTATACTCTTGCTGGCCGTGCCTTGTTTAGTTGGGCAGGGGACACACACACACACAAACATACATTGAGCATACGAATGAAATAGAAACAGGTTAGTTTGTGTGTAAATACAATAACAATGTGTATCCTGCGCCACTTATTACATGGGTTACATGGTTCAATTCTCAGCAAATATATATATGATTAAGAAAACTGTTCTGTATCTACTGTACCACATATCATAAAAAAGACCCTGGATACAGCGATGCTGATAGGTCATGCAGAAAACTATACACGTTTAGAAAATCATTGAGTACATATTGTTATTAAACATTGCCTTGTGCAGTTTACAGCAACCAGTGCTATTTGATCAAGAGCGAGGGTCTTAAACATACAAGTCATGGCGTCTCTGTGTGCAGATGGGGGGATAGGTGAGGGTCACCTAGTTTCCACAAGTACACCAGTCATGCCGTAGTGGCCCCCTTCGGCAACAGCGTTAGACGTGAAAGAAATGACACTCGTTTCTAGACCTTTATACAACTGTATAAAGATTTGTATCTGATACAGATGCCAAATCTGGTTGCATCCAACCCAAATCAATTACCATCTGGGGTCCAAATCACTACATTGATTGAATTGTGAAAAGAATACAGGCTAAAATTAAGCCGAGGTGCACTCACGCCTATGGTGGATATATATACATATTGGTATATGGGGGATACAAGAAAAAAACTTCACAGAGATGAAACATTTTTGTCCTGAAGAAGGCCATAAGATCGAGGGTTCAACAAGCACTAGAGATAGTGATCAACTCTACCCAAGGGCCGAAACATGTTGACTACTATAGAAAGACTAGGAAACAACTAAAGTTTTTTGATCTAACTGCCATAATTTAATATGGTGTGTCGTACTGATGACAAAAAAGATAAATCTGGGTTTTTAATTGTGTTATTGTGAATAGTTATTCTCCGTTTTTATGTATGTATAAAGATGTATTTTGATAATATTGATTAAAAATGATTTTTTGATAAGTAATGAGTCAGTAGTGGTTCAATAATAATGTTAAAACTGTCCTGGTTTACCATGGGACACCGGTGATGTGTTTCATTTTTTTATAAAAAAAGAAATGAGGTTTGGGATTGTACAATAGCTAATATCACACAACTTTACCTCTATAGAGGGAGAGTGGGGTAATCTGTTTCTTTGATTGTTTGTATCTACTTCAAACGGGGAACAGGGTTGAGGGGTTATCCTCAGCATATATCATAAATGTGGGGTATGCGAGGGGACAGGACAAGTTTTATGTTTTTCTCAAACCCCAGCCTCAGCCCGGTCATGTGCAGGTCAATGATGGACTGCGGAAGGTGAAAGATACAGTGTTTGTCATGTAACTTGTTTGCGCCTAGTCTCCTGTGAGAACAGGCCTGCAGCAGGGCCGCCGAGGGGAGGAGGGTGGGGGAAGCGCCGGGCTCGCTGTGCACGGTCAGGAGGGGAGAGCTGCAGCCCTGCAGACTGAGTGAGGCCTAAGTTGTTATGTTCAAAATGGAGTCTGAGTGTGTCACAAAATGGAGTCTGGTAGCATCCTACCAGATGAGCATTGCAAACACATGTGTCGGTCCGCAGTCATCCGGCATCCCTGGCCACAGGCGCATGGATGGCTGCTGGACGAGTCATAGTCTGAATGCTTGGTGAGAATGGAGGGGGGGCCATGAAGACCTTTCCTCTCATTCATTCCCCCTTTCGTTACTTAAGTAAGGAATATTGCAGTTCACCCAACCTCCTCCGTTCTTCCTCCTCAGCTACGGCTTCGTCCCAGGCAGGTGTTCTCTTTCACGGCATCCAGGCCCTACAAACTCCCTGGAATCTCTGCCCAGCTCTAGCATATTCATCAGGAGTGCAGGTCATATATATACACCCCCATCGCCCTCCAAGTCCACCCATACTTCCTTATACCACTCTAGTGTGCGGGGCTCCTTTATTGTAGTGTGATATAAATGATCAACTATGTACCCATCATAATGCAATGGTACCATTCTATATTTGGGCATCGGATCCTCACCTGTTTGTACTTGTGTTTCAAGTGTCATCTGTGCCACTCCTTTAGCGTTGCCCATTGTCACCATCATCATTGCACCATTAGGGACTGCGTTTGCGCAGCATCGAAGACCTAACTGGCACACACAAAAAATCAGGAGCAAAACGACGATGATGGGTACCAATAGTTTCACTGTCATCCCGAGCCAGGAAGGTACCCATGAAAAAATGTCATCGAACCACGAGCTTGGCTACACCCCTCCTTCTTCCTTCATCCGCTCGCCAAGGTTGTGCACGGCTGCAATAAAGTGAGACAGAGTTCCATTGTCCACGTCTGCAGAAAGTGCTAAAGTGCAACATGCGCGCCCGATTTTTCGGAAAACACCTCAATCCATGGCCATCAACAGGTCTAGAACGTACCTGTTCTGCATTGTCATTAGCCGTAGGGCCCTTAGCACCACCTTTATTACATTGAATCCTTCTTCTGTTTCATTGGCCAGTTGGATCAGCTCCCAGCGCATGAGTTGGAGCCATCTTGCATTGGCTCGTGCTTGGATACTTGGGACGAGGGAGGCGAAAAATGTTTCAGGGGAATTGAACAACCTGTCTGGAATTTGTGCCAAATGTTCTGTGGATGCAATGGATATGTAATTAGATGACCTTCTTTTTCTGGATACTGAACGTTGCATGTTCTCCGCGGATAGGGCATACACTGGGGCCTCAACGGTTGGTTGTGGATCCTCTGGTTCTTGGACGTCCAACAGCCCCTTCCCCTCTTGAATATGACTCTCCGGGACCACGATAAGGGCGGAATGCAACATTGCTAGGGAACACGTGCCCCTCCATGACTGTGGGAGGTGCAAGTATGCCTGTTTAGCACAAACCCAGTATGTATCCATTAATGCAGCTATGTTCTTCTTCATGTCTGAGATGATGATCGTTTTGTTACAGTTCTTGTTTGAGCCCATATTTACTTTTCCTTCTCTGAGAAAACATAGGTCGTACGTAATTTCTTTTTGCAGTTTGAAGGGCTTTTCTAGGGCTGTTACCCACGTGAGCTTTGTGATGTGTTGGGCCCATATCGGAGCGCATGTTTTCTTGATCCATTGTAACTTTTCGACTGCCAACCCTTGTAGTGCTTCTGCCTTGCATGTGATTTCCTCGTCTTGCAATTTATTGTTCGAATACAGTGTTCCTTTAATTACTAAAAATGGTTCCTTTAGACACACCACCCCCTTGGGTCTTGAGTAGCATGTTTTTCCATTCTGTAGCATTTCAAAAGACACTGTATGTGCCTGGAAGTTGTTCTTTATTCTGCATAATGCAAGATGAAGGAGACACTGGGCATTTGCTATAGGTGATTCTTGTGGCAGGAGCACCTTGGAGGTACGCGAGGCATGGGGGATAAGAGAGCACAAGTAACAGCTCTCGTTAGTTGTTTGCTTTGCAGTGGAACTCATGTCTGCATACCACTTGTTGGACTGGTGTGGGTGTCGTGGATCTTCTACTGTGTCTAATCCCAATCCAGAATATTCATCATACTTCCTCCTCCCCGCCTCTCTTCTTCTTCTTTTATTACCTTTGGGATTTACTCTTCCTTTCTCTACATCATGCTACATTAAAGGTTCCACTCGCTCTCCCCTTTTCCCATTCATTGTACAAGGCAATAAACCTCTCGACTGTTTCCGCATTTTCTTGGTCTACACTTGTGGAGGAAGGATTGTCTATAGTAGTTTCAGATAGCGGTGTCACAGTTGTGGTGGCATCATCGTATAACCAGGGTAATTCAGAAGAACTTGGGTCATTCAATTCGTAATTATTGAATTCAGATGCCTTGTATCAGGCATTGGGGCGTACTGATACCTGTGCATCACTTGTACTATTTGTATGCCGTGTGCCACCGTGGTGTGTCCCGTGTCCCCATATTAGTTTAAATATTAGTTTAAACCCATCCCATATGAGGTGGGTTTCCTGTGTTATCATGCTTGTCCCATTCCCTCCCCCCTCATTTATATCAATTTATATAAATGCTACTGCCCAGTATATTACTAGTCCAAACATCATTGAAAAGAATATCACAGCACACATAAACAGACCGCATTCATAACTGTATCTACGCAAGTCAAAGTTACTATTTCCATTTATATCTATTCTAATGCTGTTTACATCGGGGGCCCCCTCCGTTGCTATGGTTTCTCCTACATAATGAGACATAAAAGTGTATTAAGCAACTCATATACATTACAGTTTTCCTTATTTACATTGGACTGTCTGCTGCTGGTGTTATTGTGTCACTTGTTGCTTCTTGTGTGAACGGGGGTGCTAGCTGCCTGGCAATCATACGGGCTGCTTTGGTGAGCTTAGTCAAACACTGAATTCTTTCCCTAATCCTGTTGCACTTCTGTGGGCATCCGAGTATCTGCGGAGTGGGGAGTAGGCTGTATGAATGCGTCCTTCTGTCACAATCTCATGGGGGACAAATGGTGGTCCTTGCTCGGTTTATTTCACAGTACGAACAGGGCCAGGGGTAAGCAGTACACCCAGTTTTTCTTTGGCGCAAAACACAATTTTGACAATCTCCCCTTCAGGAGACCGTTTATTTTCTCAACCATGCCGTTCAATTGCGGATGATAAATAGTGCACAATTTATGTGTTATTTCCAGCATTGCTGTTACTTCTTTGAACAGATCATTGACAAAATGTGTCCCATTATCTGAACGTATTACGTTGCAGATTCCCCAGTGGGGAAACACTTCCCACACTAGGAACTTTGCTGCACACTTTGCATCTGGGTGTGCGCAGGGGCCTGCCTCCACCCATCTTGAGAAAGGGCAAACCACCACTATCATGTAGCGTGATCCATTGCATCTTTCACCCATGTCGGTGTAATCTATATGCAACTCTCTGAATCTGAATGGACCAGTTGGTTTGGGCAGTGTTCCTCACAGTGTTCTGAGTGTTGTCCCTGAATTATATAGCTGACATGTTGTACATTCCATGGCCAGTTTTGATATTTGCTCCTGCAGCCCTGGTGCAAACCAATTTTCCTGTATCTCTACTGCAATGTGTTGTTTAGCGTTATGAGCTGGGAAGTGAAGCTGCTGGAATGCTATTTCTAATAGCTTGTGGGGCATTACTACTTTACCTGTATTGTTTTGATGCCAAAGGAGGTCAGTGGACGACTGGCTACACCCTCTTTTTTTCCCACAACTCCTTCTCCTCAACAGTCGCTCCTGGTTGTACTTCTAATATCTGGGAAGTGGGCATTGAATTATACCCATCAGGGCAATCCTCTTCCACATGCTTCTGTAATATGTACTCACCTGCGTTTCCCTTGGCTAAATATGATGCCTCTTTCGCAGCAGCGTCCGCTGCCGCGTTTCCTAAAGAGATGACATAATTGTTGATTGTATGGGCCTGGCATTTCACTATGGTCACAACTGTAGGTTTCTTTAGCGCCTCTATCAACTCTTTTAGTAGCTCTCCGTGCTGCACTGCAGATCTGTCTGCTCTGTGGAATCCTCTCCTCCCCATCTAGCCAATCCCCCATGTACTGTTGTCATGTATGCAGAGTCTGTGTATATTGTTACCGCACATCCCTTTGCTGCATGTAGTGCTTCGATGAGTTCTACTAATTCTGCTGCTTCTGCTGAGTAATGGGCAGGTAACCTTTGCTGGACAAGTACTTCATATTCACCTTCCTCTAGTCGCACAACAGCCACCCCCACATGTTTCTCTCCTTTCTCTGAATTTATTGATGCTGACCCATCTATAAAGTATATTTCTCCTTCACATAATGCATTCTCGCTTGCTGTGGGAGTGTCTCCATCTTTTCCTTTGTATGTAGCACAATCGTGTGTCTGCATGTCTTCCACTGTGCATGCTTCTGTGATAAATGTTGCAGGGTTAACTGTTTTACATCTCACTATGTGTATGTTAGCACTGGATAGGATAATCTCGTAAGATGTTGCTCTTTGTGTTGTCAGTGTGCTCTTTGATCTTTCTAATATTGCGAATAGTGAATGTTCCACAAACAGTGTCACAGAACATCCCATCACAATCGTTGCACTTTTCTCTATCGCGAACGCTGCTGCAGCGAGAGACTGCTCGCAAGCGAAGTGCCCTTGCATGACTGCATCTAGTGCACCACTGTAGTATGCCAGAGACTTATGACCCAAGAATGTTTTTTTATGTTAGAACTGCTGTCATAAGTGTTCCATTACAATGTGAAAATAAGTGGAACTTGCGTTCATAATCTGGGTTTGCGAGTACTGGTGCTGTTGAGATCAGTTCTTTTAATGTGCTGAATGCGTCATGCATTTCTGCTGTCCATTGTATTTCTGTGTTTTCTCTCTGTGCTTCTTTAAGTCCCTGCATTAATGGTTTTGTATATCCTGCATATTCTGAGATCCAGGCACGGCAGTAATTGCACATGCCGAGAAACTTCTGCATTTTCTTCACTGTTTTAGGCTCATTTACAGCGCGTACTGCAGCCGCCCTGTCTGGTATGATTATTTTATCATCCTTTGATATCAATTGACCCAGATACACCACTTCTTTCTGACAGTATTCTAATTTCTCCTTGTCCACCTTGTAACCTTTATGGGCCAACAATGTCAAAAGCGTAATAGAGTCTTTCCTGCACTCATCTTCATCTTTCCCGAAAATCGGGAGATCATTCACATATTGAATGATCATGCTCTTTGTGATAATATTCCCTAGATCTTCGTGTAGAATTCTGTTGAATATACTTGGGCTCTCAAGTATCCCTGAGGTAATCTGCAATGCTCATATCTTTTACCTCCCAGGGTGAATGCTGTCAAATATTGGGAATCAGGGTCCAGTGGGACTGAGAAGAAAGCGTTCTTCAAGTCCACCACTGTAAAACATGATGCTTCTTTTGGTATGCTACACAAAATTGATGCAGGATTTGGGACCAAAGGGAACTCTTTTTGGATGATGTCATTAAGGGGGCGTAGGTCCTGGATCATCCTCCAAGCCCCGCCCTTTGCTTTCTTGATTGGGTAAATGCAAGTGTTACATGGTGAATTTGAGGGCACTATTATCCCCTGCACTAGCAGTGCATATATTGTTTCTTTTATCCCTTCTTCTGCTTCTCGAGACAGGGGGTATTGTTTTACTCGGGGCAACAATGCCCCTGGTTTGAGTTTTATTTTTACTGGTGTTACCTCGCGCAGCAGACCCACATCATGTGGGCCTGCAGTCCACAATTCTTGTGGCACCAGTTGCATGTCATCATTGAAAAAGGAAGGTGGCTTCCCTACCACTGCCATTAGCTGTACTGGTACCTGTCTTGTTTGTATCATGATATCGCAGGGGATCGCTATCTCCATCACTATCTCCCCATCGCTGTCTGAATCAGTAAAAAGGTCCTCGTCAGACAAATCTCGCGGTGCAATGTTAGCATTAATGCACAATACTGTTCGCCACTGACACCCGTGTATGTCCATTCCTATGACCTCTATTCTTTGCCTGGACACCTATACTGCATGCAAATCTAAGGACATCACCTTTCCTGGCATTATTTCTGGGTGTGCTATAGGGCGGAAAACAAACTCTGCGGGCACTCTCCACTCTTGGCGCTTTAACTCAGGGACCACTCATACTAGTATTTTTAGCCCCTGGATGAACATGTCTGGATCAACTGGTATGCAGCTTATCTCTGGTGCTGTGGCTCGTGTGTGTACTACAAACATCACTCGCAATGGGCAGATCCCCGGGGTCAAACATACTATCCCTCTTTCAGTGAATGATATGGTCATACTGAGCTTGCTGAGGAGGTCTCTGCCCAGCAAGTTAATCAGTGATTCTTCATAGAACAGTAAGGGTGCTCGTACTGTCTTCCCACCCACTGTTACATCCAAATCTTCTGTGTAAGGAACTTCGACCACCGCCCCAGAGAACCCTTGCATTTCCAATTTACGATTAGATAACTAAACCTGCCTTCTCGTAGGCATGATTTTTCGGCTCCCGAGTCTACCATAAAAATGAATGATTTATTCCCTATCTCCGCCCCCATCAATGGTTCTTCAGCTGCATCGAGGGTCGTCGATAGTACTGGACACGCAAGTGCTCTCTGTGGGCTGTCCTATGCTGGTTGCCTTGTCATTGCCCCATTGTCAAAAACATTCCCCGACACCACTGCCACTCCACCAAAGGGTGTAGGTGCACCATGTGCCGTTGTGACGAAAGGGTTACCTTGTACATGTGTCATGTGTTTGCGGTATTGTGGGTGCTGTTGAACATTACGCAGTGGTGTCCTGCGCTCATCTGTGTATCTCTGATCCTTTTGTTCTTCTCTCCCTCTACCTCCCATTGGCAACGCATGTGGGCTTCCTGGGTGGGGGTGGCCATACTGCTGTTCATTTTGATAATTATTCATGGGTCTGCTTCTACACTCCCTTGAAAAATGTCCCCACCTTTCGCAATTCCAACAATTCCTGTGTCCTCCGCTTGGACCTAGACCACCATACCCGCCATATCCTCCATACCCTGGACCACCCCCTCTTTGCCCTCTGTACCCACCTCGTCCTCCGCAGGCACTACTTGCTTGCCACTGTGGCCCTCCGTATTCCTCTTCACCTTTCCACTGTTCCTGTCTGTTTCCTGCCTAATTAGCTGCCATTCTAGCTTGTATTGCTGTTGACCATTCCTCCTCCTCTCATTCCCCGTCTGTGGGGAGTGCGGATACAGCTGCTGTGACCTTCATCACTAGTTTCGTCTGAATTAACTTTGCCCCGTCTGCCAGTCTTCTCTGTGCTATCTCCTTTTCCCTTTCTTTGATCCTTTTGCAATGGTGTACTATGATGCTTTGCACTTTGCATCTCGGGCCAGCATTTGGCTTCTATCCCAGCTATTTTATCAGGTGTTTTCTGAACTTCCTTCGGGAATTATAAAGTAGAACAGGGAGGTTGACTGATCCCAGGCCATGACCATCTCCGCTCTCCACATCTCCTGCACCCGTAAAATGAAGGCCATTGCATCTTCCTCATCATTCATTGGATCTGGGTGGATCTGGGAATGTGTCTCTTAATGCATCCCAGATTCTTGCTCTTACTGTGTTAAAGGAAGCACCATCATGGCAGTCACAACCTAATGTTATTCCTGGGAAGCCTGCTTTCGCCCAAACCAATCAGCTTGATCACCCACTGCGGACACCAGCAAGCTTTTAACATCACCTACTGCCAAAGGAACCCCTGCAGTGTTCTTCTCGAATGCATATATCCATTTACTTGCACCTCCAGAAAGGGAGATAATAACTTTAATAGATTTTCTTTATCCATCTGTGCCCATGGTATGTAATTCGGCCTCCCTCCTCCCCTGTGTATAAGTGGCAGCTGCAAGCTTCCTTTTGTCCCTTTCCCCGTACTCACCTTCATCCCTCTTTTTACCAGTATGGCCACCCTCCCCACTCTGCTTCTTAACCTTCCATTCCATTCTTCTTCCATTGCCCGCCCTAGAGGTGTTTCGTCTAACCTCACCGGTGCTCCTCCTGCTGCAAACCCTATTCTCCTTTCTTCTAACTCCTCTTCCTCTATGTCTCACCACAGTTCTTCCGCTCCTCCCGATGCCATGACCTCTCCCATCATTTGCCCCCGAGTGTGTGTTGCTCTAGCTCTATGATTCTTGTTGGTTCATTGTTTATTCAAAATAGTATTTCCTCCTTCTTCCACCGTTCTTCTATGGATCTGTCGGGTGTCTGCGATCTCTGTGTCTGATCGATCCTTGAAGTACCTGATCCACTTTGTTCGCACATATCTCTTAGCCTGGACAGTTCACTTCGAGCCATTGAAAACCTTGAGTCTAAATCTTCTGTACATTTTTCAATGTCTATTGCCGGGGTACTCACCTGTCCACTCACTCTTGGGCACTCATATGGCAGGGGTGCTGTGGGTTGTGGTGGGGGAGGTGGGTTTTGACACATACACCGGGTCACTGTATCCCTCAGCTGGTAATGGCTTGTTTAAGAGGGTGTATATTCGTACAACCTCTGCTGACCCTTCCTTTTCTTTGCCCTCCTTTTCATTATCCTTTGCTGCCAGGGGAGAGGCAACCTGTTCCTTTGTTTGCTCTTTCCTTTTTATTGGAGGTACCTCTTCAAATAACCTCCATAGGTCTAATATTTCCCTTCTATTCTGTAATTGTTTGCCTTTATGTGGTCACCATATCCAGTACGTTTTTGTCAAATGATCCTCCCTGGGGCCATACCTGCAGTAGCCCTTCTCCTTTTAATTCTGTGATCCACTGATCATGGTATTTAGCTATTCTCTCTGCGTAACCTGGTAAACTCTGACAAGTATGGGCCAGTGGTGTTTCCGCACCCATGTTAAGTTCTCGTCCCCCCTTGTACCTCTTGCTGGTGTGTGTTACATAGTTACAATGCTAACTATACCAGTATTTTATTGTTAATATACCACTTCTATACACCTTATACACTGAGTCTTTAAAAGTGTCACACTTACAATGACCACTTATTCATAGGACAACAATACAGTCATTTTAGCCATTATCAAAATGCAGTGTCCACAAAAGAAATAACAGATTCAGTACACAACATTGACCAATAGACAGTTCACATACAACACATAACACATGGGCCTCATTACGAATCAGGCGTTAAGGGGTTAACGGCGCCGTAAACGGCGCCGACCCTTAACACCTGATTACAAGGTCCGTTAGCGCCATGGTGATATTAATGCCTGCTTTTTGCAGGCGTTAAAATCCATGGCGCAAAGGGACCATGGTGCTAATTACGCCACCGTAATTTACGGTGGCGTAATTAGCGCCTTCCCCACTCCCATTATGCCCTATGGGGCAAAAATGGGAATGGAGAAGGGTAAAATGGGAAATGGGGATTTACCGCCCCACTCACCTTGGAATGGGGCGGTAAATCTGCCATCCACCATGGTGTAAACATAGTTTACACCATGGTGGTAAGGGTACGACCCAGGCGGTAACTTACCGCCTGGGTCGTAATGAGGCCCATACCCCCCTTGTCTTCTTCTCAATGCTCATATTAATAATGATCTTCCTTACCCCAGCACTTTAGACCCCTTATCCCTTAGGTTGTCTAAATATCTTCCAGTAGATCAAAAAAAGGAAAATAATATAGCATTTCTAAATTGTACTCCAAGTCTTCCCCTATGTGAGACTCCCACTGATTTCTTCTGTTATCCACTTATACCCAGTACTAGTCAAGATGGCACTATGCGGCGCCGCCTTCTACCCCCTTGCAGAGCTAGGTTCCCGTCTTCCCTTTTCATTTTGTAATCTCATTAACTCAATCTAATGGCCATATGCAGAGAAAGAAAAAAGAATAAGATAACATCTATTGTACTCCCAAGAGCCCCCCTTAACTCAGTCTGACCTCATATACTACATTCTACATCCAACTCCTTTTAATGTCGCTCGCACTTGATACTCACGTGTCCGTCTTGATCCGAGACCCTCTGGACCCGGTCCGTCCAGGCGCTGTCCCACGTTCAATGGCCTCCCCCGGCGAGCGGTTCTGTGGGTTTTGCAAAGTGGGACCCGTACTCTTTTGCCCTACTACGTGCGCACGTCTAAGTGTACCAGTTGCCGTAGGCGGGAAGCTCTCTTGGGGCAACGTAAGCTATAGGGGGCACATAAATTGTGGGGATTGGGTGGTGAAGACTAGACTCTATGTAATCTTTAGGCCCGGTGCTCCAAGATTGGCAGAGGTCCACGTGGTGCCAGCATGATGCTTGCAGGTCAGCTGAACTCATCAGGGTGGAGCTTCGGTCAGATGATGGTTGATTGATACATCTGAACTATTACAACATTTGCCCTTGCGGCCACACATGCTCATTGAATGGTAATTGTAAATCACTATGCCCTAGTAAATTCTACAAATCGTTATTCTAACATCACAAGCAAAAATGACACATAACGTGAAGGCGAGCATTTCATAGTTTTGGAGACAAATTACTATACGAGGGGTGAACAATAGCTGATCAGCTTTCATGGGTTTAGGTCACTTGTAAGGGGGCACATTCCAGGAATACATCTGTTACTCTCTTTACGTTAGATCTAGCAGAGGGACATCTTTATAGTATGTTAGTATAAGAGTAAATATATGGCCATCATGGTCAGTCAAGGTTGGGGTGAACATGACTGCTTTCCAGTCAGGGGGCACATGATATACATCAGAGAGCCGGTGGGATGAAAGGGGCATGCGGGGCCCAGGAGGGCGAATACCTAGTGCTGACTCCAAGGGGGATGTGGAGGTTTGCAGTCATACCATTGCATCGCTGGTAGGCCCAAGGCTTTACATCTCAGCCTGGCTAGAGGAGGGAGAAGGGTGGGGGCTGGTATGTGGCACAGCTAGAGAGGGGAGAAGAGGCCCTATACTCTTGCTGGCCGTGCCTTGTTTAGTTGGGCAGGGGACACACACACACACACAGTGTATGAATGAGGTAGGAACAGGTTAGTTTGTGTGTAAATACAATAACAAGGTGTACAATGTGCCACTTATTACATGGGTTACATGGTTGAATTCTCAGTAAATATATATACGATTAAGAAAACTGTTCTGTATCTACTGTACCACATATCATAAAAAAGACGCTGGATACAGCGATGCTGATGGGTCATGCAGAAAACTATACACGTTTAGAAAATCATTGAGTACAAATTGGTATTAAACATTGCCTTGTGCAGTGTACAGCAACCAGTGCTATTTGATCAAGGGTGAGGGTCTTAAACATACAAGTCATGGCGTCCCTGTGTGCAGATGGGGAATAACTGAGGGTTTCGTTATTTGCAAACAATCTTGTGGTGAAGAAAACAGGAGTGAATGTATTGTTCCTTCAGGGGGATTATCTGCAAGGGTGAAACAGGGGGGCACACGGGCTTGGCATACGTGTCTGGCACTTTAAACGGGGAACAGGGTTGAGTGGTTATCCTCAGCGGAATCGTACAAAAATGTCACCCTCATTTGTGCGCCCCCGCAGTTTCTGCGGCTTTGGGGGCGCACAAAATGAGGGTGACATTTACTGTGCCCAAGCAGAGCGGGGGTTGCGGGTGTGTCCCCTGCTCTGGCTTGGTGCCGTATTGGGAGTCGGGGGGGTGTGGGGGTGTCCCCCGCTCTGCCTGGGTGCCGTAATGGGAGTCGGGCGGTGCAGGGGTGTCCCCCGCTTACCATTTTGGTAAGCGGGGGACACGAAAGAAAAAAAAAGAAAAGCACCCTGCGGCGTCAGCTCTAACCCACGTTAGTGGGAGGTGCTAATGCCGCAGGGATAGCAGGGTACAGGCGGCACACACAGAAGTGTGCTGCCGTGAACGGCAAGTTGGGAGGGGGGAGGAAGGGAAAATCAGGCCTGGGAAGCGGGCACAGTGATCTGCGCAGTAAATGGTGTCGGCATTTCGGCCGTCGCAGTTATGGGCGGCGCAGTGATCACATAGATCCTCCTCAACATATATCATAAATGTGGGGTCTGCGAGGGGACAGGACAAGTTTTATGGAGATAGCTTGTTTTTCTCAAATCCCGGCCTCAGCCCGGTCATCTGCAAGTCAATGATGGACTGAGGAAGGTGAAAGATACATACTGTCATTACAAGGTGGGCGGTAAGGGATACTGGGCACCGGTAAAGAGACCGGTGCCGGTAATCCCTTACTGCCCTATTCCAAGGTCCCTTGGCATGGACCGTAAGGAACGTGTGGTCTGACCACACGTCCCTTACGGGTACCGCTAAAGGACCAGGGCCTAATAACGGGCTTGCAAGTCGCAAGCCTGTTATTAGCGCCCTCCCCATTCCCATTGAGCCCTATAGTGGCTTAAATGGGAATGGGGAATGGCATGTTCAATTGGGACTTAGCGGTCCCACCAGCGTCGGACTACACCGGTAAGTCCCCATTGAAATACACCGGTGCCGGACCTGTTATTGGTGGCAGTCATGGCACAAATAGCACCATGATTACCACCAATCTCAGAATGAGGCCCACAGTGTTTGTCATGTAACTTGTTCGCGCCTAGTCTCCCGTGAGAACAGGCCTGCAGCAGGGCCGCCGAGGGGAGGAGGGCGAAGGAAGCGCCGGGCTCGCTGTGCGCGGTCAAGAGGGGAGAGCTGCAGCCCAGCAGACTGAGTGTGGCCTAGTTGTTATGTTCAAAATGGAGTCTGAGTGTGTCACAAAATGGAGTCTGGTAGCATCCTACCAGATGAGCATTGCAGCCACATGTGTCGGCCCGCAGTCATCCTGCATCCCTGGTCACAGGTGCATGGGTGGCTGCTGGATGAGTCATAGGGCCTGATCACGACTTTGGCAGTAACGCCGGCGCTATCTGCCCTACCACCGAACTCCTCGGTGCTAATAGCGCCGGATCACGAGTTCGGCGGTAATGTAAATCCCCATTCCCCATTGAGCCCATTCGGGAATGCCCCATTCCCCATTGGGCTCAATGGGGAAATTTCGCACTAATACCACCGGCGGATTTCCCGCCGGTGGTATGAGCGTGAATCTTTGGCGGATTTCCCCCCAGCTAAGAGCTGGGGTGAAATCCGCCGAAGTCCTGATTAGGCGGACCCTTAAATCCAGCGGTAATAGCGCTACCGCCGGATTTAAGGGTTACCGCCAAAGTCGTGATCAGGCCCATAGTCTGAATGCTTGGTGAGAATGGAGGAGAGGGGGGCCATGAAGACCTTTCCTCCCATAAACTTTCAAGCAAAAAACAGCTAAATCTGACCTTGAAGCAAAAAGCAAAACACTGCTGTATCTGACTTTCAAGCAAAAAGCAACAACAAAGCAATATTTGACTTTCCAATTTAGGTTCAGATGTAAGCAAAGTGGCAACAGAAGCACTGCGAAACAGAATGACAACAAAGGAGAAATAAGCAGAAGGAACAGTGATAGTCAAAGGTGGTAAGAGTGAGATCAGAAGGTGGGAACTAGCCCATAGTTCAGCAGGTGGCAATGTCATGGCAGTTCGGATTTCTTAGAGGAGTGAGGTGGCAGCATAATTGTAGTAAAGGTGCTCTGGAGCATAGAGGACCCCAAGTAGCATTCTGATAACGGACAGGGAGCAGACAGGGAGCAGACGGGGGGTTGAGTTGAAGACAGCGAAGAGTAGAGTTAGGCAGATTGAGAAAGAGGCTGTGGCAGTAGTCCAACATAGAGACAACCAGAGCTATGGAGACAGTGAGCTTCTGGGGGAACGTAAGAAAATTGAGAATATCTCTGAGGAGGTGCAGCTGAAAATAGGCCATTTTGGCAAGGTCTGTGATGTGGGGAGAGGAGAGAGTGGAGTCGAAGATGACCCCAAGGTTTATAGCCACAAAAGAGGGTTAGGGGAGAGGGCCTAAGGAAGGCGGCCAGAGTGAGGGATGAAAAGTGGGAGCAGGTGTCCCAATGAGAAGGATCTTGGTCTTACTTGCATTAAGGCAGAGACTGTTAGAGGCGCACCATGCCTGAATAGCAGACAATCAGGGATCAGCGAGGAGAAGGAGGCCGAGGGTAGCCTGAAAGAGAGATGCGTGTCATCCACATAACACTGAAAGTTAGGGGAAAAGGTAGAGATCAGGAGGGCCAAAGGGGCCATATAGATATTGAAGAGCCAGGTTGAGAGGATAGAGCTCTGGGGAACACAATAGAGGTGTTGGAGAGAAAGGACCCAAGCTGAACCTGGGAAGGTCGGCCCAAGAGGAAGGAGGTCAGCCACGTTGGGGCCTGATCTGTGATTCCCAGGGTTTTGCACAGACGATTAATCAGGATTGTGTGGTTGACAGTGTGAAATGCAAAGGAAAGGTCAAGGAGAATGAGGACAAAGGGAGAGCTAGAATCAAGGTTAGAGAGCAAGTCTTCACAGGTGTTCAGGAGAGCAGTTTCCATTCCTCTGGCTGCTATAAAGCCAGATTGGTGGTCATGGAGGCAACCAACAGATTCGGTGTGGAGGGTTAGCTGAGCGATAGCCACCTTCTCCAGGAGTTTGCCCAGGAAAGGAGTGATAGAGATCAGGCGATAGTTTGCCAGAATTGAGGAGTCAGCAATCTTTTCAAATGGGGATTATGTATAGTAAAAGCAAGTTTGAACGTGTATGGGACAATATCATAGCAACGCAAATACTGACATATTTAACATAAAACACAGTATTAAATCCAACTTCTACGAATTAAACCACCACCACCTTTTCTCTCCCTTGCACTTCCCCCTCTCCTTCCCCTTGCACTTCTATTGCCACACTTGCAGAATCCAAATGTAAGATCATTTGTCTTGTCCTCCCTATGTCTTCCTTCCCTTGTCTTGTGGCACCTAGAAACACTTGTGTACAAGTGTGTTATAAATGCCATATCACCTCATCTCTCAACAATTTAGCATCTTAAATACTTATTTCTTGGGCACTGTGGAACAGTGTTAGCGTGTGTTTCAGGGATTAAAATAAACTGGGTTTATGTCATGGGATAAAGTCGGATAGTACTAAGACTAAGTGATATGAGTCTCCAAGTAAAGCTATGAACAGCAATGTTACATTATTCACACGTTTGTTTGGTATGCAGCCAATAACTGAAGTCTGTTGACCTATAAAACCAGGAGCTGCATGTACTGCCTTGGACAAGTGGGGGACTATTGTGAAGAAGTGAGAGAAAAGGATGGGGGAGTTGAGGTTGAGGCAGGAGAATAGACCCTTCCCACATACTCCTGCATATGGGTGGGTTAGTGCTCCTGCCGAGTCAGCCGCCCACTCAATTTGTGATTGGGTGTAGCAGCGGCTGGCCTCCACCAGCCAACGGCAGAGAGTGCACTGCTAGGTGCGAAGAGCGGACAGCGGGAGAGGAGGTGCGAGCAAAGTTCGCAAAGTTTTCATGAGATTGGGTCTTTTTTACTCTGTTCTTACAACTTGACAATGAAGTTAGTTGTTTGTAGCAGAGCCTATTTTCCTTTTTTTTAAAAAGAAATATTTTCCCAATAGTTTTGGGTTCACTGTGCACTTTATTATGAGTAAGGATGTTTACGAGATTCTTAATGTGATTTTAGGCTTCTAGTGATTTTTTATTTTTAACAAATATATTTTTTGAAAGAAAATTGAACAGTTCAACATGTCAATTTAATAAAATATTATACTGATTTAGACCATTCAGTGGTGTATATGGTTTACTGTTTGTAATTTTCGACCTTTGGTGAATTTCAATACCTAAGAGGGGGTCCTATATGGAGGCTGCGAGATTCTTTATGTTTTGAAACGACCGTAGGCCGAGTTAAGGGGGACGAATTTCGCAGCTTTATCTAGTAGCCCTTTTTGTCTTCTTTTGGTTAATGTTGGAGTTGAGGTTGAGGCAGGAGAATAGACCCTTCCCACATACTCCTGCATATGGGTGGGTTAGTGCTCCTGCCGAGTCAGCCGCCCACTCAATTTGTGATTGGGTGTAGCAGCGGCTGGCCTCCACCAGCCAACGGCAGAGAGTGCACTGCTAGGTGCGAAGAGCGGACAGCGGGAGAGGAGGTGCGAGCAGCATGGCATGCGCCATGGCTGAACCTGGAGCCATGCTACCCACCCAGTCAGGCCTCCTCAGTGGCCTGAGCACAGGTTTCTGCAGATGCAGCTAGAGCTGCACGAGCAGCAGCCTACTCCCAGACTCCATCACCGAAGGCCAGGAGGGGCCCCCACCTAGAAACAGGCATCAACCAGTTCTCTCCCATTCTCCCGCACATGTGCCTAGGTAGCCTCCTTGGCTGATACAATCTTATTTATTCTTTATTTGTACACGGGTTGAAAATAAACCTTTAAAAAATCATAACCAAATATTTTGACAAATACTGTAACATTTGGACGTAACTTCATAAGGTGGGAGACCTTTACATTATATTTAATCACATTTATCATATAACTGTCAACATGTTAATAGTAAAACTGAAAATTCATAACTGGTATACCCTAAAAAGAAGTATAAGAACATTTCCCTATTCAGTTTTATAAAAACTGGTAGGGTTGTAGAAAACTCACTACTGCAAGTTTTAATGTCACAGATTTCCCATTTAACATATTCCACAAATTCTCAATATCGACACATAATAAATCAGAAATTAATTTTGCAAAATGTGTAATACGCAAAGACAGTAACATTGGACAAACTACAAGCACATAATGTACATTTTCTTTTATACATAGATTTGTACAAAAACGACAAAATGCTAGTTCCAGAGGTATTTGATGCCCAATACGTAAAATCTCATTTGTTAAAAGCACATTTAACCTCAAACGCATACATCTATTCCCAAAAGCCTGGTCTGGAAATGTTCTCAACTATTCTTCCAAAAATCCTACCTTTTTATGGTCCACACTTAAATGGTTATATAGGGCCAAATACACAGAAGCGTTTTATAATGGCAAAACCCCACTGTGAATCAAGCACATAGTGGGGAATTTTAGAAATCCAATCATTCGACCGGTTGGTTGTTTTGCATTACCTTATTAGGGTTTGTAAGCAGCATTTCTTCTTTAATATTCCATTGGGATAAGAGCTCAGAGCAATGATCTCTAAACTCGCTTGGGTTATTTCCCTGAATTAGGCCAATTTGGCGAAAGTCCACATAGAGTAAACGAGAGGGTGAATTTAAAAGTGTATAGTACAAAGCCAACTGCTTCCACCAGACTCTAGTCTTCAAAGACTGCAAACCTAATTTGTAACGAATAGCTACAATAGAAACGCTTTGTGGAATATAAACCAAGGCTTTATGCCACAATGTGACTTCAAGGCGATCAAGTTCATCTAATAGCCAGATTGGTAAAATCTCCAGACCATGTATGAGTTTCAGGACCACTTTGCCAAGATAAAACGTTAAAACCAGAAGCATGGAAAATGTCCCAAATTGTGCATCCACCTTGGCCATTTGTGTAGCCTGCATCACTGCTATTTGCATAAAAAATGTTCAACAAAAATTCGAACTAGCTTTAAATGAAGGCATTTTGAACACGGGTTGGGGAGTAGGGAGGGTGACAGTAGATGGCAGTTACTTGCCAGGGACACATCCCACTGAGGTAGGTGCAGTGATCTCTGTATGTGGCAGAGGTGGTGTTTGCTCCACGGGAGTGGTGGTGTCCTCCCCACCACCAGATTGTCCCTTCCAACTATCATCAGCAATGTCTCTGCTTTGTGCCACAGTGTCATTTTCTTTTGTAGCTAGATATTTCTGGTGGTTCTTCCAGTCACTGTGGTTGTGAAGCCTCTGTCTGCTGCTAGATATGGACTCAGGCTCCACGTGGCTGTCAGAAGATGAACTACTGCCCCATGGAGATTTAGGGGCTTCTGCAACACGCACCTCTGAGTCACTTGTCCCATCTGTGTGTCCACCATTATCATAATCCTCTTTATCTCCCTATTCTGGAGTGCCCTCATGCTCTTCTGTAGGGGTAAATACACATTTAGTGGTCTTGTTTACCGTGGGTGCATTGTACATACAAATCTATACTGTCAACAGAATATACTGAACATTTTCTAATGGGGTATGCCATGCACAGATGGGGTATTTGCTGGAGTAAGATTTGGTTACAGGACTGCCTATGTCATTCTTAGGGATATGGGATGGATTTGTGTACAAATGTTGCTCTATGTACACAGGTCACAACTTTGTGCTGTGTAACCAATGTAACCATGCCACTTACTGGCAATAGCTTCAAGATATGTGCTTTAAACAACCTTGATGTATTACCAATGTGTGCTGTTTCTATTCTTAACAGGGTGATTTAAATTGTGCTCTATTTGAAAACAGGACTGCATTTTCTATCAGTCTCAATCAGTCTCTGAATCATAAATATTTTATTTTTCCAAACGTGTTTGGTGTAACTAAACATTGCAGCTTTTAAATTCTACTTTCTATCTTGTGCAATCTCACTTCAAATTGTACTCAGTTTCAGATTACTTTTAAAATCAGAAATCAGAGTCTCAGGATGACCTTTTTTCCAAGTTATGTATTCAACGTGCTCTCTACACGAACACCAGATCGTACTATTACAGCTCCTGCTGCTGCTCATGGCCCGTCTTTATATCAGTTTGGCTGCCTTCTTCCCAATAGTCTGTGAATCTCTTCTATATTTGCTTGTAGTAGTACTTTTCATATTTTGGGTTAGTTGCCAGGAATGTGGATCTAAATGGTAACTCAGTTTAATTTATAAGACTGATTCTTCGGTCCAGTGTCAGAGGTGAGTGATTGTTCAGCCTCGCAAACTTAACAAAAAGGTACATGTTTCTTGAGTTGAGGCCAGGATCTGACTTCAAATAATTGGTGTTTGCGCGGTAACGTGGACTGCCACGTGTGGTTGCACAGATTTTTAGTTTTGGCTCTTAGGTGCCACTGAAAGCGCTACCTTTAAAGCCAAAACTATTGTCATTAAAATAGGAGCTTTAACATAATAGCTTGAAATAGGGGCTTTGAATGTAGGTTTCTAATACCTTTCAATGCAGATGACATCTGAGGATGGATTTATGTACTTTGGCTATGTGTCCCACCCATTTAACATCTACTGTAAGTGAAATCTATAACATTTCCTCCAATTCCCACCCATCTTTCCTCCAAACACACCTCTTTGTGCACTCTGGCTGAAAATGGATTGTGGGGTGAATGTGTCAGCCATGTTTACTTCCAGAATGGAGGACACCATGTGTTAATGTTAATAAAAAGTGATTTGACTTGATAGATGCTTTAAAAATATGTACTGCAGCTTTTAAGCTATGTTACATATTTGAATGTATTTGGTTTTCAAAATAAAGAAGTTACTGTTAAAAATATGTGTTTTGTAAAATGGCTTTCAAATTATCCATGTACTGATTTGTGGGTGGTGTTCTAGTGTCTTATGATGCAATCTCGACCTGATTAGATGTGTAATTATTGATGTCACGTAATGTGATTGGATCAGTAGTCTCTTTCTATATGTTACTTTGCTATGTTCTTTTTTCTTGAAATTATGTCACAATGGGGCAGCCGATTTATATCCAGATCAGCAGTTTTATGAACAATGGTGCTGTACTCATGTTCTGTTTTTTCGCATTGGAAAGTTTGAAATCTGCACCTGGTATTAATAAAGTTACGTCAAGGATGCAGTAAACACAAGCATTGCTTCCCGTTATAACAGTGTCCACGAAGTTTCTGAGAACGTGCTGAGATATTTCCAACAGACACACAAAAGGTGAACAGCGTTCCCTTCACAGTCGATTAGGTATGAGGTTTTTGAATTCATACAACAATTTACTGGGTGGGATAATCCTTCTCCTCCAAGTCTTAAATATAATTTGGACTTTATATAATGCAAGTATGGAAAATCAGTATTCTATGTCAAGACCGGAGGCTCAGATTATGCTTGTTCGAAGCTTACTCACAATCAACGTAGCCACTTGATCTATCGGTTGAAAGTAAACGCCCGTAAATGTTGACTCTTTCGACCAGTATGCTGCCTTTAAGATGTCCTCTAACCGTGCTCCTGCATTATAGGCTTTAGACACCAAAGCTCCTCTAATTTAATGAGCCCCATAGGCTCTGTTGACAATGTAGATGTTAATGCTCGCCTGAAGCACACTCCGTTTGACTCAACTAGCCAGGATTGCTACGGACACTACAGCGAATGGTCTCCTTAAAGCGATCAGCAGTTGAGTTACACCTATCAGTCTACGAATACCTGTCATAATTTCATAGGTCTTCAGACAGTGAACCGGACATAGCTTGCGCTGATCTGGAAAAGCTACGTATGAAATGGTTTTGATACCTGCCGTAGTGTGATGCTGGAAATGCATCAGAAGGACAGGGCCTCTGTATCCTTGTCCTTTATGCCTTTATCATGTATGTTCTGTCTTGTTTTCTGCACAGGAGTTCATGTGGGACTCCTGGTCTTGCGGCTCTTCGTCTTTTTAGTTCGGTCTACAGACCCTTGGGATACCCTTATGGCACCCATGGGTGGGGGTAAAGCCCGGTACCCCTAGTGTATGTTTTGGGCACCTATGTGTGGCCCACACAGCAGGGTATGGGCTGGTGGCAGCTCCATGCTGAATTTGACAGGTGCTCTGATTATCCTGAATTTTGGGATACCCAGGCCCTGCCATTGGAATCAGTTGATTCCTGATAGCAGACAAGATGGGCCCTGCGGCCTCTTGCTTTCTATTGCTTGTTACCTTGTTTTTCCCAAAGTCCTGGGAAGCCCTGACTCTGTCCCTTCCCCCTGACTGGCTGTTGGGTGGAAGTTCCATATATGGTATTGCGGGGAAGTCCAGGCCAGACTGGCTGGAGCCTTCCCAATGACTTTATGTTGTGGGTATGCCCTTGGGGTGGGACCTGGGTGAATGGAGTGTGTGATCAATATGCACTTCTTGTTATGGGTGTCTGGTTTATGGTATGTGACACAAAGACTGAGACAGCCCTGCCCAAAACTGGTATGAATGCAGTGTGGAGGGCTGAATGGCAGAGTGCTTGTCCCAATACATATTCCTTGTTGTGAGTGTCTGGAGGGAGGAGAATGGCCTGAATGCACTGTGAGCCTGATTGGCTGCCTGCCTGCATGAATGCCCTTCTGAATGATTGATTGCCTGAGTGTGACCCAACAGAGTGAATGAGAGACCCAACAGTATATCTGAGGACCTCTCACTGATCGAAATCGTTCAGAACCTGAAGTTGATACTTGATGCTGAATATTGAAGCCCACTGGAAGAAGAAGAAATGCTGCTGCTGTCCTTTGCCAATCTGAAAGCTGCTGTGTCTTCAAGGAAATAATCCAAGAGAGGACCTGGCTAGGAGACCTCTCCCCATCGTGCACCATCTAACCTTTGCCAAAGAACCCTGGAAGTCAGTCCTCGAAAGGATGCCGACCTGAGATGGGGACCGCCGCGGAATCACGAAGTGAAAGTGCCCGGACATTGAAGTCCATCAACGTCGATGACGATCATCGTCGACGGAGCAGCAACGCTTCATTGATTAAGAACACTTTGAAAGGAGGACTCCCTCGCTCATAACCGACGACCGCTTTGTCCCGCCGGTGAAAGTCAAGGCCACTGACATGCTGGGGAGAATCCGCCGGTGAAAGTCAAGGCCACTGACATGCCGGGGAGAATCCGCCAGTGGGTTTCCCGCCACCCGAAGACCACAAAAATGCTGACGACCCGACGCCCTTGCTGCGCCAAAGTTCTTCAGTAACTCTTTGCTGCAACAAACTATCAACGTTGAGGTGCACCGCACGCCTTGTCTTTGCAGTACGTCCACGACCGATCGCCGACAAGCACCGCCAGGACCGAAGCTACTGCCTCGATGCCTTTGTTCACCATTTCCCTGTGGGATCTCGACAATCCGTGGCTCCTGCCTTAAAGGGAGCCACTCAAGAAGGATCCGTCGACGACCCAATGTTGAACTCGGCTATTCCAGGTACATTGGGTTGGGAGAACCTTTATAAAAGTAAATAAGACTCTTCTAAGCAATATATGGACTGGATTTGTATTCTATCTTTATTTACAGGTTGCCCATGTGCAGGGATCCTCACACAGAACTGTGCCTGACGGTAGGGGCCCAGTATTCTGCCAATTGTCTAAACCCTTGCTTTCCTCCTATGTCTATGGTTGACCTTTTGCTATATTGATTTGTATGCTATTTAAACTGTCTACAGTTGATGCATTTTAATGGAATCAGAGTATTAGTGGTACCACATAGAAATTGTATATATTTACCATTTTAGAATTGTTGGAGCACAAAGTGTGTTATTTTGATTGGGTACATAACGTGAACCTTATTTATATAAAAACTGTGTTTTCACGAACATAGTGTGTGGACATTCCTTTGTGGGTTCTTGGGGACTACACTGTACTTAAGAACCAGCCCACATCACCTCTTGAGAGCTAGCCTTGATTGCTTGTCCATTGCTACCAACAATAGAGAATCTTGACTGGGGTGCTCTGCGCCTCGACTCCACCATATAGGGAGCAGGAGTACCGATATCCCCCTCTAGTCGTTACACTTAGTCCTTTTGTTAACAAAACCATGACCCCCGAAGGGCTGAAGGATTTTCTGTCCACTTCTAGTGCTCGAACGTCAGACACCCTCTTACAAGATATGAGGCAGAGCAGTGTAGTGAGCTTCGTGGATGATGCCTTCCTCGAAAGCTGTTAATTATCTGGCCACTTAAGAAACAAATTCAGGACTACATTAACATCCCATGTCTGAGAATACTTGGTCATTAGTGGCTTCAAAATCTTTATCCCTCTGAGGAGTCTACATACTAGAGGGTGTTCCCCGACTGACATGCTCTCTATTTTAGGGTTCCCCACTGATTAGGCTGAGCTACAGGTACTCACTGTCCTGTAGGCTTTGTCCTGAGCCGCCAAAGCCATGAGAAAATTCACTATCTGAATAAAATTTTCTCTAGTGGGATGCATGTGCCGTGCCACACACCAGCTGTTCCATCATGACCAAGATGACCTGTATGCCTTCCTGGTACCTGGTGCCCAAGCCTCTTTGATGAATTTCCCAGCATCTCCCGAAATTGATGGCCTCTGCCAGGCTCCCCGGAAACCACCCAGGCTATCAGTCTCAGGTTGACCTCTGCCATCAGGGGATGAAGCTCTTACTGGACCTGGAATCATCTCTCAGAATTGCAGGAGTAATAGCGGTTTGTCGACTGATAATTCCAGGAGGTCCAGGGGCCGTAAGTGGCTTTTCCAGTCCAGCATCATCAGGACCAAAGTCGCCTGCTGCCTTCTGACCTGAGCTACCGTCCTCAGAATGATTGCGAACGGTGGCAATGCATACTCTCTCTCCGGACCCCACTTCTGTAGAAATGCGTCCGTTGCTTCTGCAGCTGTGTCTGGCATCCAGCTGAAAAAATGATTTAGCTAAGTGTTCAGCATGGATGCAAACAGATCTGTCCTGCATGGACCCCTGAGATTCATTAGGGTCTTAAATACTGTCCTATCTAGTTGCCAATCACTGGCATCCCTTAAGTGTCTTGAGTTCCAGTCGAATGTGAAAGCGAATGTATGCGGTTACTACGTGATAGGAACGCATATAAAAGGTTAGATCAGGACCCAACCGCTAGACTACAGGAGGAAATAAAAAGTGTAACAAGCCACGCCACCGCAGAAGAATGGATTAGTGAAGAAGAAGTGCGGTTTTTGAATAAAAACTGGCCAAAGGCTGCTTTTTATATCCTTCCTAAAATACACACAAACAACAAAGTACCGCCGGGCAGATCAATTTTGTCTGCTATTGACTCTCTTCTAGAACCTCTATCTGTATATGCAGAAGTGTTTCTGAAACCATTTATATTAACAACTCCATCATATGTGTGGGACTCGACAGACATGATCTGAATCTTGAAAGACCTTCGGATCACTCAAGGAGACATATTGGTGACGATGGATGACGAGTCCCTGTACACTTCCATACCCCAGACAAATCGTCTTGGGATGTTGAGGCATGTTTTGGACGGACGCATTTTGCCCCATTAACCACCGACAGGTTTTGTGCTTGAATGTATTTGCCTCGCAATGGCAGAAAACGTCTTCCTTCAAAAAAATCAACTTTACAAACAAGAGAAGGGAGTCAGCATGGGGGCAAAATCCCAATGTTGCAAATCTGTAGATGGCAGATTTTGAGGAGAGGTACATATCCGGCCCAGTATTCTGCCAATTGTCTAAACCCTTGCTTCCCTCCTATGTCTATGGTTGACCTTTTGCTATATTGATTTGTATGCTATTTAAACTGTCTACAGTTGATGCATTTTAATGGAATCAGAGTATTAGTGGTACCACATAGAAATTGTATATATTCACCATTTTAGAATTGTTGGAGCACAAAGTGTGTTATTTTGATTGTGTACATAACGTGAACCTTATTTATATAAAACTGTGTTTTCACAAACATAGTGTGTGGACATTCCTTTGTGGGTTCTTGGGGACTACACTGTACTTAAGAACCAGCCCACATCACCTCCTGAGAGCTAGCCTTGATTGCTCGTCCATTGCTACCAACAATAGAGAATCTTGACTGGGGTGCTCTGTGCCTCGACTCCGCCATATAGGGAGCAGGAGTACCGATATCCCCTCCAGTCTTTAAACTTAGTCCTTTTGTTAACAAAAACTTGACCCCCGAAGGGCTGAAGGATGTTCTGTCCACTTCTAGTGCTCAAACATCAGACACCCTCTTACAAGATATGAGGCAGAGCAGTGTAGTGAGCTTCGTGGATGATTTCTTCCTCGAAAGCTGTTAATTATCTGGCCACTTAAGAAACAAATTCAGGACTACATTAACATCCCATGTCTGAGAATACTTGGTCATTAGTGGCTTCAAACTCTTTATCCCTCTGAGGAGTCTACATACTAGAGGGTGTTCCCCGACTGACATGCTCTCTATTTTAGGGTACCCCGCTGATTAGGCTGATCTACAGGTACTCACTTTCCTGTAGGCTTTGTCCTGAGCCGCCAAAGCCATGAGAAAATTCACTATCTGAATTAAATTTTCTCTAGTGGGATGTATGTGCCGTGCCACACACCAGCTGTTCCATCATGACCAAGATGACCTGTATGCCTTCCTGGTACCTGGTGCCCAAGCCTCTTCGATGAATTTCCCAGCATCTCCCGAAATTGCTCGCCTCTGCCAGGCTCCCCAGAAACCACCCAGGCTATCAGTCTCAGGTTGACCTCTGCCATTGTGGGATGAAGCTCTCACTGGACCTGGAATCATCTCTCAGAATTGCAGGAGTAATAGCGGTTTGTCGACTGATAATTCCAGGAGGTCCAGGGGCCATAACTGGCTTTTCCAGTCCAGCATCACCAGGACCAAAGTCGGCTGCTGCCTTCAGACCTGAGCTACCGTCCTCAGAATAATTGCGAACTGTGGCAATGCATACTCTCTCTCCGGACCCCACTTTGTAGAAATGCGTCCGTTGCTTCCGCAGCTGTGTCTGGCATCCAGCTGAAAAAATGATTTAGCTGAGTGTTCAGCATGGATGCGAACAGATCTGTCCTGCATGGACCCCTGAGATTCATTAGGGTCTTAAATACTGTCCTATCTAATTGCCAATCACTGGCATCCCTTAAGCGTCTTGAGTTCCAGTCGAATGTGAAAGCGAATGTATGTGGTTACTACGTGATAGGAACGCATATAAAAGGTTAGATCACGACCCAACCGCTTGACTACAGGAGGAAATAAAAAGTGTAACAAGCCACGCCACCGCAGAAGAATGGATTAGTGAAGAAGAAGTGCGGTTTTTGAATAAAAACTGGCCAAAGGCTGCTTTTTATATCCTTCCTAAAATACACACGAACAACAAAGTACCGCCGGGCAGATCAATTTTGTCTGCTATTGACTCTCTTCTAGAACCTCTATCTGTATATGCAGAAGTGTTTCTGAAACCATTTATATTAACAACTCCATCATATGTGCGGGACTCGACAGACTTGATCTGAATCTTGAAAGACCTTCGGATCACTCAAGGAGACATATTGGTGACGATGGATGAGGGGTCCCTGTACACTTCCATACCTCAGACAAATCGTCTTGGGATGTTGAGGGATGTTTTGGACGGACGCATTTTGCCCCATCAACCACCGACGGGTTTTGTGCTTGAATGTATTTGCCTCACAATGGCAGAAAACATTTTCCTTCATAAAAATCAACTTTACAAACAAGAGAAGGGAGTCAGCATGGGGGCAAAATTTGCCCCCAATCTTGCAAATCTGTAGATGGCAGATTTTGAGGAGAGGTACATATCCGGCCCAGTATTCTGCCAATTGTCTAAACCCTTGCTTCCCTCCTATGTCTATGGTTGACCTTTTGCTATATTGATTTGTATGCTATTTAAACTGTCTACAGTTGATGCATTTTAATGGAATCAGAGTATTAGTGGTACCACATAGAAATTGTATATATTTACCATTTTAGAATTGTTGGAGCACAAAGTGTGTTATTTTGATTGTGTACATAACGTGAACCTTATTTATATAAAACTGTGTTTTCACAAACATAGTGTGTGGACATTCCTTTGTGGGTTCTTGGGGACTACACTGTACTTAAGAACCAGCCCACATCACCTCCTGAGAGCTAGCCTTGATTGCTCGTCCATTGCTACCAACAATAGAGAATCTTGACTGGGGTGCTCTGTGCCTCGACTCCGCCATATAGGAAGCAGGAGTACCGATATCCCCCTCCAGTCTTTACACTTAGTCCTTTTGTTAACAAAAACGTGACCCCCGAAGGGCTGAAGGATTTTCTGTCCACTTCTAGTGCTCGAACGTCAGACACCCTCTTACAAGATATGAGGCAGAGCAGTGTAGTGAGCTTTGTGGATGATGCCTTCCTCGAAAGCTGTTAATTATCTGGCCACTTAAGAAACAAATTCAGAACTACATTAACATCCCATGTCTGAGAATACGTGGTCATTAGTGGCTTCAAAATCTTTATCCCTCTGTGGAGTCTACATACTAGAGGGTCGTCCCCGACTGACATGCTCTCTATTTTAGGGTGCCCCGCTGATTAGGCTGATGTACAGGTACTCACTGTCCTGTAGGCTTTGTCCTGAGCCGCCAAAGCCATGAGAAAATTCACTATCTGAATTAAATTTTCTCTAATGGGATGTATGTGCCGTGCCACACACCAGCTGTTCCATCATGACCAAGATGACCTGTATGCCTTCCTGGTACCTGGTGCCCAAGCCTCTTCGATGAATTTCCCAGCATCTCCCGAAATTGCTGGCCTCTGCCAGGCTCCCCGGAAACCACCCAGGCTATCAGTCTCAGGTTGACCTCTGCCATCAGGGGATGAAGCTCTCACTGGACCTGGAATCATCTCTCAGAATTGCAGGAGTAATAGCGGTTTGTCGACTGATAATTCCAGGAGGACCAGGGGCCATAACTGGCTTTTCCAGTCCAGCATCACCAGGACCAAAGTCGGCTGCTGCCTTCTGACCTGAGCTACCGTCCTCAGAATAATTGCGAACTGTGGCAATGCATACTCTCTCTCCGGACCCCACTTCTGTAGAAATGCGTCCGTTGCTTCCGCAGCTGTGTCTGGCATCCAGCTGAAAAAATGATTTAGCTGAGTGTTCAGCATGGATGCGAACAGATCTGTCCTGCATGGACCCCTGAGATTCATTAGGGTCTTAAATACTGTCCTATCTAATTGCCAATCACTGGCATCCCTTAAGCGTCTTGAGTTCCAGTCGAATGTGAAAGCGAATGTATGCGGTTACTACGTGATAGGAACGCATATAAAAGGCTAGATCACGACCCAACCGCTTGACTTCAGGAGAAAATAAAAAGTGTAACAAGCCACGCCACCGCAGAAGAACGGATTAGTGAAGAAGAAGTGCGGTTTTTGAATAAAAACTGGCCAAAGGCTGCTTTTTATATCCTTCCTAAAATACACACGAACAACAAAGTACCGCCGGGCAGATCAATTTTGTCTGCTATTGACTCTCTTCTAGAACCTCTATCTGTATATGCAGAAGTGTTTCTGAAACCATTTATATTAACAACTCCATCATATGTGCGGGACTCGACAGACTTGATCTGAATCTTGAAAGACCTTCGGATCACTCAAGGAGACATTTTGCTGATGATGGATGACGAGTTCTTGTACACTTCCATACCTCAGACAAATCGTCTTGGGATGTTTTGGACGGACGCATTTTGCCCTATCAACCACCGACGGGTTTTGTGCTTGAATGTATTTGCCTTGCAATGGCAGAAAACATCTTCCTTCATAAAAATCAACTTTACAAACAAGAGAAGGGAGTCAGCATGGGGGCAAAATTTGCCCCCAATGTTGCAAATCTGTAGATGGCAGATTTTGAGGAGAGGTACATATCCGGCACAAACAATGCCCTGACACATCACCATATACTCCGCCATCACCTGGTGGTATGACGGAGGTATATAGATGATGTGATTTTGGTATGGAGAGGAGGTCTGGCTCTGCTCAATATGTTCCATGAATGGTTGAATAGGTGTGACAGTAACATCAGGTTTACCATGAAGCATAGTGCGCAACAAGTGAGTTTTCTGGATCTGCTCATAGTTAAATCTGAGGGTAGACTCATTACAACTCTTTACAGAAATCCCACGGATAAAAACTCAGTGTTACACTTTCAGATTTTCGATCCATCAGGGATGCATCAGAATCTGCCCTACGGGCAGTTCTTTTGCATTATACGTAATTGTACAGAGAGAGGAGAATTTCTGAAAAATGCAGACCAATTTAGAGGCAGATTACATGATAGAGGTTATCCCAAGAAATGAGTAAAAGAACAGATTAAAAGGGCCCTGAACACTGATAGGGAAATATACTTGACAGCACATTAAACAATATCAAATGACAGGATTGTCTGTGTCACAACCTTTAATCCTGTGAGTTGGGACATTAAAAAGATAATAAATAAAAACTGGAATCTAATAAGACAGCAGGGGACACTATAAAAAAAAACAATGTTCGCCTTCAAGAGAAGTCAGAATTTGAGACAGAGATTCGTCCATACATATAGAGAGGTGACTAAGGACCAAACAGTATTGAACTAATGGGGTCTACCACCCATCACCGGACACCACAAATGTGGTAATTGTGTGGTGTGTTCATTAACAGAAAAGATGCATGAGTTCAGATGGGGCAGCAATGTCTGGAAATTGAAACAGCATACAAATTGTTTATCAAAAAATGTGATATATATAATCAAGTGCCCATGCGCAGTGATGTATGTAGGAAAAACAACCAGGGAAGTGCGCCAGCGTATAGCGGAACATAGGTCATGTATAAGGAACAAAGTGACCGATAAGCCACTGGTTGAACATTGTGAAACACAACCATAGAGATGTGGATTTACGGTGGTTTGTGTTACAGCAAGTAGTAACAAACACATGAGGGGGTGACAGGGGCACCATATTATATCACATTGAACAACAGTGGATCTACAATCTGAACATGGTACGACATAGTCTGAATGTGGCTGTAGAGTGGAACACCTTGGTTACTAGGTGAACATGTTGTGGGGGAATTATCTCATGATATGTATGAGCTCTGGAGGTACTTCGGTTGTGTATATGCGTGATTATTTTCAATGCCAAGACACAATTACCAATTGCCCAGTGGGTAGGAGAATTGGAATATATATGACTGTGTGTAGGTATTGGAGCATTTACTACATACCAATATATCAACTATGTTCTAATAAGTGACATGAATGTACATTTTGAAGAACATGTAAGAATGTTTATTCTGAAATATACGCAAAAAGGCTATTACGTAGGAGTAAACAGGGCGTGTACACATGCGGCATGTCCATTGAAAAACATTAAGATCTGGCAATAGAACTCGTGAGCTGCGAGGAGATAGAGGATACTAGGTAGTCTTCTTTCTATGTTCAATCAGTGTACATGGGAGTCCGTCTTCTCTGTTTGACATCATCCAGTTTGTAGGGAATGCGAGCCTCCACTTTGAAAAATATGGAAATATAAGAAAAAATGTATTATCAAGGAGCCAGTGGAGAGTGTACACATTTGGTTTGTACTATGACAAAAATAATAGAACTTGTGCTGTATGCGGAGATGGGACATCACGCAGTCTGATTTCTATAACTAATGAGCGAACATGGGAGTCCTTTCTCCCTGTTTGATATGAAAGTCAAGCTTCAAAAGAATAGCGACTTGCCAGAATAGCGGATGTGGAAGATTGATCGCTAATCCGTGACAGAGGCACTAGTGAGGTAAGCGGAGTGACGGCTGTGTTTCACCTGTGGGAAATGTGTATGAAGTAGGAGGACGGTATTAACGTGAGGAACAGATAGGAGCATATAACTTATAACTCTGAGTTGTAGGAATGTAGCGTGCAAATTGATTAAGGTGAGAGACACAGGTGGGATGTTCCAAGCGCCTTGTTGTGAATATATTAAAGTGAGTCATTGTAAAGAGCAAAAAAGATGGCCCAAATGTAAACACAGGGTGTTGAACATATACGGATATGATCAAAAAGAAGGGGGGAACACAGTCTGCGACACCACAATGCAGGGGTATAACCAATTAAACAGATGCAATGCGATCCAGTCTAAAGGCAGAGGCGAGAGTGTCTGGGAAGATATAATGATAGCCAATAGAACATAGTTATGCCTGATAAGGTAGCAGGGGGAAGTGAAGTATTAGTATCAAAGATAACAGATGATGAGCTACACCCTGATAATATGCCACCTTTTGATTATAGGGTAACGTTGCCCTGTGAAGATGGAATAATCACGAATACCAATGTGTCATGGTCATGAAGTCAGGGGCACAAGCATGCAGGGGTCGCATGCACATGAGACCTGGGTGGATAAGGCGCCAGGCTCACGAACAAAAGTAAACAAGAATATCCATTTAACACCAAAAAGCTTTTATTATGGACATAGCACTTCAGATGCATTAACCTTGAACATTCCCTCCATTAAGCAGTCCCAAGTGTATTCTTGGGTGTGGCTGCTAATGAATTGCTTTTGCACGTGCTCACTCTCTAGGAGTGGCAGGTTGTGGCTGGTAAGCCAGCCCTAATGGGCGTGCCCACAATCTCAGATATATAAGCTGCCCCGATCCTCACGATAGACGTTTTGCGTTATTCTCCACTTGCAAGCAGCGTAACGCTCACCTTCACCTGAGATCAGACTTACCTTTGAAGATCCGGCTTCCTGGACATCCTGCTTCCTTCCAGCATACTTACCAACTGGGGGAAGCTGTTCTTACCTGTACATCTCTTCTGCGAACCAAGTATTCATCTTTACACTTTCCGGAACACCAAAATCTTCAACTTGGCACCACAGCACGACACGCTACATCGTCGACAGCAGCGCCTGCAAGGAAAAACAGAAGACAAGGTTAGACACCGAAAAAACAGTCAGTTTAAGGTTGCGCTTCGCCATACTTCGCGCTTCTCCTTAAACCATCACTTACCTGCTGTTGAACATTGCGGTAGCATCCATCTTCCATCCGGCCGCGTCTCGCGTCTCACAGCTGCATTGAGGCTGCATTTCCATCTAAGGGAAGAAAACAGAACAGAGACATTTTTGCGGGCATAAATAGGAGCAACATATAAAGACATTAAACAGAACGAACAGCATCACAAGAGCTCAAGAAAGACATACCAGTCATAAGGAGAAGCATAGTCATAGCTGGACTGGACTAATCCTTATCAGGGATCAGTGAAGGAACTAAATCCCATTCGACTCGCCCCTGCCAGAAGTAGCAGAATGGAGAGCTTATCTTCCATAATTCACAGGAGCAGTATCACCACGAACCACCGCTCACAGCTTTTCTAATGAGGGAGAGGCCTGAAGGGGGTGATTCAAGTTCTGGGAGGGCTGCAACCGTGCCCTAATGCCTCCGCATAGACCAGGTGGGCGTAACACAATGACACAGGATAAATCAAACACTAATATTACCGCATACGATTGGTTACCCAGTGTGGAGCAAGACGTGATGAGTCCCCCTGGCAAGATAAGTAGAGTCAAATATCAACAAGAATGATGCCAATGTGTAATGGCTAGATACAATGCAGACGATTGATAGACACATGTTCCTATGATTTTGTAGGAGGAACAGGCAAGAAGGAGATATATCTGTTGTATGGCGAGAAAATAGAAGCAATTCCTGAACATGATTCATATCGAGTTCCAGGCATTTGTGGGCAATGGTTGATGACAATATGGACATGCCATAAAGAAGTGGAAAGATGAGAGTGAATATATTGGTTATCGCTGTCCGGCCTGAGTGAAAGCTTTATTCCAGCTTACCGTTTCGTGCATCTCCTATATTATATGTGGAGATGAGTCAAGGTGGGGCAATTATGGATAGAGTTGCGGCACACAATTGTAGTGTCTACGAAAAAAGAAAGATGGATGACAAGATGCAGGTACAGGTTTTTAAATGATGTGTCTATGTTTTTATGTAGGTGGAGTGACTCCTATCTGTCTATATAAGGCAAAGAAACAAAATAAATCTTTGTTCAAACGTTCTGAAGAAGGTTGAGAATTCAAGGGCCTTACTTTTAGTGCCAAAAGAAAGACCGAAACACATGTCGACGATCATAAACTGCTCAAAATGAGAATGAACAGTGAATAACAGTTGTATCGATGATAGGGTTGAAAAATTGTTCAAGAATATTGTAATAGTGATACAATTATAATATCACTGGAAATTTGAAAAGAGTTTTTGCCAATGCGGATAATATGGGAATATATGAGTGACTGAGAGAGAATTGTGTGTGTGAATTGTACTCGGGTTGCGAGTAGATGAGTAATGTCAATGGCTATTAGAAACTGGTAAAATGAATTATGAGAACTGTTTTAAACAACTAGAGATTTTTGTATTGTATTGAATAAAAAATATTTTTAGAATAAAATAAGAGATTTTTTGTCATCCTGTACACTCTGGCTCACCCCTTTATATATTCTGCTAGATATTTACCTGAAGAGCCAGAGAGTATATAACAGGCAATCCCCTTATACCTGTGTTTGAGTTCCAGTCTGCCACTTCATTCTGCAGACCTGGGAGATATTCTGCTGTAACGCTGATCCTGCTAAAACCCTGAACTTCATCCCGCCCAACCTGTTTATGTATCGTACTGTGGAGACGTCCAATTTCAGTAGTATGCAACAGTTGTCCTGTCTTGGGTCCAAGACCTCACCGCAAAGGACCCCGCCATTAGCTCAAAGCAGTTGATGTGCAGCTATATCTCCTTCTCCGATCACCTGCCTACTGTTGTTATTTCTCTGCAACAAGCTCCCCAACCCCATCGGCTGGCATCCGATTGTATGATGGGGTCCGGGGATGAGCCAAATATCGCTCTCCTGTTCCAGGCCTCCATGTGCCTGAACCACCACCATAGCTCTGTTCTCACCTCCTTGGAGATCGGTACTGTGTTAGTAAGATAAGCTTCTCCAAAGGTGCAGAATGTTTAAACATTGTAGTGCTTTGTAATGCAGGGGACCAGGAAAGATCACCCGGATGGATGAGGCCAGTGTCCCAACTAACCTGGCCAGCTCCCTCACCAAGATCTCCTCCTCTGCCAATAAGGTCCTGATCTCTTTCTTGATCATATTTATCTTTGCTATCAGCAAACTGAGTGTGGCGCCCTTGTGTCTATCACAAAACCTAGTAACTCCAGTGACTGAGCCAGTTTTAATTCAGACCTTTCACAGTTTATGAAAAATCCTATGCTCTGCAACAGCTCTACTGTTACCTTCACCTGTTGTTCTAACTTTACTTTGTCCTGCCCCATTAGACAGAAGTCATCTAAATATACTATTAGCCCGAAGCCCTATTCTCTGAGACTCAGATGAATGACTACTGCTCTCATCAGCTTCGTATATTCCCATGGTGCTGATGCTAAACCGAACGGGAGACATGAGAACTCCCACAATTGGCATCTCCACCAGAACCTCTGATGCTCTCTTGCTATTGGGATCGATAAGTAGGCATCTTTGAGGTCTATCCTCACTAACCAATCTCCTGTTTGTAACACATCCCTTAAAAGATTGATTCCTTCTATCTTGAAATGTCTGTAAATAATGAATGCATTGAAGTTTCTCAGGTTTATCACAGGTCTGGTTTTCTGTTTGCCCTTTACCAGGAACACATTGCTTATAAAACCGACACTGGAATCTGTCACCTGTTTGATAGCCTTTTTTCTCTCTAGATCTATGATCTCTTTGTCTTATATGGCTTTGTCTTCCTTGCTGAATGTTATAGGCCTTGCATAATATGTCTGTACTGGGTCTTGACAGAAATCTAATTGGAAACCTTGTACAGTCTGTACGATCCATGCATCTCCTGATAACTCTTTCCATTTCTCTATATATAAAGCCATTCTCCCCCTCCGGGGACCCTAGCCCCTTTCGCTATATTGGCGCTCTCAGGCTCATTCTCATCTGTGTTTGCTTGCTGGTTTCTGTTACTACCTCTCCAGTTTCTTTCTCTACCCCTTCCTCTTGATTCAAAGAAGCGGTTGGGTCTGCGCTCTTCCAGATCTCTCGAGTTGCTCCTACTATTATATTGGGCCTGTATGAGGAATAGAGGCTGGCCGAGTGGCCCCTTCCTTTGCCAGCCTTTCCAAAAAGTCTTCTGCCTAAACACTCTTTTCAATGAGGCCTGAGCTTTGTGGATATCAGCATAAGTATTGGCAAATTTCGCCATCTCTTTAATGAAGGCATCCCCAAAGAGTTTGCCTTTCGTGTCTGACACTGACTCTGAGGTGGCCAGCTCCCCCATCTTGGGGTTTATCTTAACTAGGATAAACCTCCTTTCCATAGCATATTGCCCTCTGCGCCCATCCAGCCAGGATCTCAGGATCCACTTTCTGTTCTGGCTGTTTCGCCGCTTCAGCCATCTCCCATATCTTTGTCAAAGGGCCTAGCATATCTAAGAATTTATCCTGGCATGACTTCCAGGATCTGTCCATGCCCTTCTTGATATCCCTGCCATACCTTGCCATGAAATATAGCATTTTCTTCGTCGATTTCTGGTGTTTCTGCCAGACCATCTGGCACATGGGGCCCGGGGCATTCCTCCCAGAGTTTGCACCTGGCCTCCTTTGATAGAGGGTTTTGAATCCTCTTGTTAATGTAGTTGGCAATCTTGGCGGGGGCTCCCACTCCGCCGACCTGGGATGGTTAAGAGAGTCTGGGTTGAATACCTCGCCCAGCTCCTCTTCCTCCCTTTGTCTTCACCTTTTCTTGGCAGCTTTATGCTTTAATGGAGGGCTCTGGATGATAAATCTCACTCCTCAGAGCTTTGCACTAACGTCTCGTCCCAGTCCCCATTGTCCATTTCCTCTGAGGTGGACTCCTCATCTGTGTCTCTGCCCCTCCTTTCCCAAAACCTCACTTTTTTCTCACCCCTCCTCTTTCTTCATGATGTGCTTGGCGGGGGAGTCTGCCTACTGCGGGCCTTACGGGATATCTTTCTTCCGTCTTGCCCCACATGACTTTGCATTGGGGCTTCTCCTCTCAGGGATTGCATCCCTTGGGAGAATGTAATCAGATCCTCCACCAAGCTCCTGCCTTGGGTTAAAGCTCACAGGCCTGCCCTCAGTACTTTCTGTGCTGCTTGTCTCCTCTTGGGTGCTGCCCATTTTCTGCTGGAGTGGGGCTCCTCATTTTCGTTGCTGGAGCTGTGCATCATGACACTCATGACCGGTGGGTCAGTACAGGAATCTTGGGCATGTCCCTGTCAATATGCAGTGGTGGGTCTGGGTTGTTTCACTTTGATGCAGGCTAGCTTGGGGCTGCGCCTGTCTGCAGCCCTGTGCACTTTTCTCTAACTCTACAAATTGCCTTATCCCTGCTTTCAATGCAAGTAATTCGTACCTGACACAAATGTCTTATTAATATGTCCCACCAGGTGGCGCTAGCTCGACACAAAATTTAGCTGCATCACCTCGTTTCGGGTGAAAACTGTCTCTTAGTAACAGTCAGCCTGAAGTTAAGTGACTGCTGTGTAAAGACCCAAAACATTTGCTGCTATGAGTGTCGAGCGTTATTCCTACTCCTACTGCGCTTCTCTCACAAAAGTGACACTGGTGCGGCAACGGAATTGTTATCCCGTCACATGAGAGAGAACCCTCTCCGTTGTAGGTTTTTTCAGCGCCGGAACATCCCGAGGCCTGTCATACCTATAATCCCACAAGGCTACACAGAGATGCTCTGTCGTTGGTTGACCCTGCGTTCTATGTCTGCGCGTGCACCCCTAATACAATTTAATGTACACCTTGCCATTCTCATTAAACACGTCATAACTCACACACCGTATGATAAATTAGAAGAGTACCTAACTGCTGTAAAGAAAGAGGGAGCACAAGGAAAGGAACTGAAAATTATAGACTCACAGAGAAGAGATTGGTTGAACGAATATCACGTGTTCCAGTAAATATCCTATCATAAATGGACTACAAAAAAGACTAATTATTTGAGAAATGTAGTTTCTTTTTTATGATATGTTTATTGTTGTTTTTATAATGCTGGCGGAGATTGAAGTAAAACAAGTGGAGCATAATCAAAGCCCCCGATCTTGACATAGATTTGTAAAGTAGAGATGAAGAGAGTTCATTTATAGGAAAGCAGGGATCCACGAGTTGGGTGCATCCTCGAATGGCTGGGTATATGGGATAATGTACTCCTTATCGTAGTCAAAGGATATGAAGTCAATGAGGAATTTCGTGATTAACGAGGCCGAAGGCCAAGTTCCTTTAAAAGGTCTCAGAACTCCAAGGTGACTTGAAATATCCCTTTTATGTATGGTAGGGGGTATTTTATTCCTTATAATACATAGCCACACAATGTCACTCTTTAATATCTCGTCTTAATTCGAGCCATACAATCAATATTGAATTTATTTGGATTAAAACATCAAAAAATGCTGCTCCTAATGTGCTGCAGAAAAATAGTTAAATCCGTTTTTAAATGTATTTAAAACAGGTTAATCGTTATATTATTTGGTTGTGTTTTTGAATGTTAAAGTTGATGATAATGATAACCTTAAGCCTGTATATTATTTATGTAATGCTTTGATGATTTGTTGAAAAGAAAAATAAAGAGTTTTTTTAAAAAAAGGTTCATTTTGTGCTGTTCAGTTGGTGTTTTAAAATAAGTAATAACATGCAGTCTTGCTTACATGAGTTAGACTCCAGCAGTGCCCAAATTAAACATGATTCCATAAACAGTCCTATGTCAAATACCGTCTGCAATGTGTCACAGAAAACTAATCTGCAAGCAAGGGATTTGAAAAGCTTTCACTGATTTAATTAAGTGCAGCAGTGAAAGCTGAGATTCTCTCTGGTGGCTCAAGCAGGAGGCATTCTAATGTCACAACTGAAGTGTAATAACTGGTTACAGGGCAGTTGTGATGTCATAACTGAGCTGTATTTTAGCAAATGCCCCGAGCGCCGGGGCATTACCGACTCAGGTAATGCCCCAGGCCCATAGTTATAGGCCCTAGTGAAGCGAGGGCCTTAACGAAGGCCCCGGGGCATTATCCTCGCTGCGAGGGGCATGTAGCTATTAGTACCCCGGCCCGCAAGATCTGCTTGACCTGGGCACTAAAAGCATTTTTTTGTCCTGAAACGCTGCAGAGTTTCGGGACAGAAAAAAAAAAACGACCAAGAAAATGGCCTGCGGGATAGGGAAAACGGAGTCCGTTTTCCCTTTCCATGGTGGCCATCGGGAGCGGACGCGCTGGGAACAGAAGCAGTCTCATCAGGTCCGCTCCCGGAAAAAAAAGAAGGTAAGTGGGGTTCGGAGGGCAGAAGGGAGGGAGGTGAAAAAAAAATGAAAAAAACATACCTGTGTCCCCAGCAGGGTACGATGGAAGCCTCCAGCCGTGTGGAGGCTCAGTGCGGGGATGGCCACGCTCTGAGTCTCCACACAGCTGGAGGCTTCCATCGTCCCCTGCCGGGGCAAAGCAGGCTAAAGGTAAGTGGGGTTGGGAAGGAGGGGTTGGGGGAACAAACAAAAAAAACATACCGAGTCCCCGGAGGGGGCGAAGGCAGCTTCTCAGCCGTGGGGAGGCTCGGAGCGGGGATGGCCCTGCTTCGAGCCTCCTCATTGGCTGAGGGGCTGCCACGCCCCCTGCTGGGGACAAAGGCCGTGGAATTCCGACGGAGGGATTCCCGCCCTGGTAATGACTCGGCGAGGGCCAATCAGAATGACTCTTGCATTCTGATTGCGCCCTCGCCGGGTACTAAAATGATATAGCACAATTAAATTCTCACAATAGGCCATGTATTGACAAAATATGTACATGTACACACACACACTGTGCCAGAGAGGGTGGCCATTTGAGTAGTACGTCATGCTAGTCATCCTTGCATTTGTATTATATGATATTTAAAGCAATTTCTTAAATTGTAACTACTTAGATTTTAATAATAATGCAAAACACAACAGGTCACTCGCCAAGAACAGCTTTTGTCTACCATGTTTGTTGATAAAAAAAGTGTTGTTATTGAATATTCATTCTAAGGTCAGGAAAGGTCAAAATGGATTTACTTTGTAAACTTGCGGCAGAAACTTTGTACTGATTGATAGCAATTACTTCCATTGACTACCCATGGCCATGCTAATTCCTATGGCTATTTCACAAACTTCCTGCACAAAACACATCCTCCTGGCATCTCTTTCAGATAGCGTATTCAAGCCTTACAATCAAACTTTATGCTCGAAGTGCCTGCCAGTGGTTTTTCAAAGAAGTCTTCTGAAAGTTAATGACTTTACTGGATCTGTAAACAGGCTACTGGTGAAATAAAAATGTCTTAATCAGGTCTGCATTCAGCCACTCGATTTATAAGCACCATCCTGCCATGGAAGATTAATGTTGTTACGCCGGCGCTGGCACATGTTTGCAAAGTTAGTGAAACGAAGTATTGCTCATATCTCATGAGAATAAAGCGTATCTCAGTGACCATGAACAAGAAGAAGTGTCAGGAACAAGAATGTAGCAAGAAGATGACTAATACCACAACCAGGGACACTTGCAAGCTGTCTGGCAAATTGTCTCATTCAGGAAATCCACCACTTGGTCGCCGCACTCGACACTGAAGGCAACGTTGCGGCACATGCTGCTGTTGTAACCCATCAAGTGATGCCAAACTGTCCCGGGATGAGCCTATTTCAGTTAATGCATGGCCGAGTTGCAAATATGTTGGATTTGCTGAACCTCTTCTGCTCTTAAAAGAAAGCTGTTTATAGTTAGCATTTGTTCTGGCTGTCAGTTCTCACCCGTCATTGTGTGTGAGAGAAGCTTGTGCAGCAAAACCTCGATGGTCCAGGTGTCACTGGTGGCAGAGTGAGGGCCAGCTGTAGCATCCTTCCCACCCGCATTACCTCCTGTGCAGTGGGGAAATTGCCCCCCCCCCCATACGGATAAGGCCTGCCCAAGCCCTTGTTATGCAATGAAATCCAGCCCTCTTCCTTAGTGGCCATGACACTTGCTTGGACCCCATGAAGGTGACACCATGAGCCTCGGTTGCCTGCACTTCTCTGAGGGCGAGCACTGCCTGCTCTCTCAATGCTCCAACCCTCGCTGCTGCCATCCGCTGTGCCTGCCACCAGCCGAAGCCACATGGCATGCAGCTGCTCTGTACATAGGGGTAGGGTGCACGACTTTGACATTGCTGACTATGTATGCAAAGTCAATGGAGAGGGCACTTCAGCATGTCCAGCTGTACTAATGTGTGGGGACATCATGTGATCGCGGGAGCACCGTCTCGCGAGATCTCGGCCCAACGTGATCTCGCTGACCCGCGCTCCGCGAGCGGGGAATTTGGCGCCAGTGTGAGGCTGGCCGAGCGCCAGACAAGTCGGTCTGGACAGCGCTGCTCCATGTGAGGAGCCAACATGACTGAAGGCCCAAGCCAGTACCAGCTCACTTCCAGGGCGTAAGTCCAATGCCAAGGGAGGCCTCCTGGAGGCCCTGGAAGTATACAGCGTACAGCGCAAATGCACACCCTGCCTCCAGTGCAGATAACTGGAAGGCCTAGCCAAGACTGTGAGTACCTGCCCCGTCCCACGCATGGACTATTGCAACCCCGCGTTTTGTTAACCAATAAAGGCAGTTACAATTACCCTGGCGTCCTGTCGTCGTTAGAGGCCACAACATAACTGGCGACGAGGATATCTGAATACCCACGGACCAACCATGCAAGGCGCCACACTGCCCCCGGCGTTTCTCCCCTCACCTGGGACCCCGGCAATTTCGTGGATGCAGTGGGAGCCACTCTTCTCCACGTACCTTGAGGCCGTAGGCGGCACCGGATACGCCCCCACCAGGAAGAAGGCGATGCTGCTGAACATAATGGGAGTTCGAAGACAGCGCATTTTTGCCAGTTTGACAGCTATACCAGTGGATGACGACGACGACAAAGTCTACAAAGAGGCGATCCGTCGCATTGTAAAGCGGTTCACCAATAAGGAGAACATAGTCCTACACAGGCTGAGGTTCTACACCCACAAACAAGAAGGGAGCGAACCTGTGGACTACTACATCACCCGGATGAGGGAGCTGGCGTCCTTATGCGCCTTCGGCGAAAACACGGAGCAGGTCATCTGCGACATGCTAGTCGTCCATACCAACTCCAGGAAAGTACAAGACAAGCCCATACAAGAAAAGGAAGTGACCCTCGACAAGCCCATCCAAATCGCCAGGGTGGAAGAAGAAACCTCCAGCAGGCGCAAAGAGGCGGGAAGTCATACACCTGTATCCGAGCTGACGGCACTACAATGGAGAGGGCCCAGAGGAAAGGGCCCCAAGCAAAGGGATGTTCCTAAATGCTATAGGTGTGCCAGCACCAAACACATGGCGAATGATCGCTACTCCCCCGCCAGAAACAAGGAATACTTGAAGTGTGGGCGCATTGGTCACGTGGCTCCTGCATGCACGTGGTGGGAAAAGACTGTTTCCCGTGTCTATGGTGACCGTGCTTCAAGCGACGAAGACGAGCCACAGGACAGACTGATGGTCGTCATGGTCAATGCTCTTCACGCCAGAAGGGAAAATCCCCACTGCACCATTAAATTTGACGGCATGGAAACACGTGTCATGGCGGACTCTGGATCGGACCTCACTATCCTTCCTATAGACACATACAAGGAGATGATGGGGAAGGCTAAAGTGGAGATCAGATCGACCCGGCAAAACCGACGGTTTTCGGTGGTGCAACCGTCGACCTACTGGGTTACATCAGAGCCCAAATTGAATTCAAAGGGAGGTCTACCAACTCCAAAGTGTACTTCTCAACCAGAGGGCCGGCCATGCTCGGGTGGGACGATCAACACAGACTCAGCATCAAACTAGACCCCAACACTCCGGAACAGGTACTCATGGTCTCCTCAGGAGCAGCGCTAAACTTCAAGGAGATGTTCCCAAGCCTGTTTTCCGAGAAACCGGGGAAATTGAGAGACTTTGTTCACAAGTTTCGTTTGAAACTCAATGATGTGCCTGTGAAACACAAAGTTAGACTGGTGCCGGCCACGGCAAGACCGGCATTAGAGGCCCACCTCCGGAAGATGGTCGAAGAAGGGACCATTGAGACCGTGGAATCCTCAGAGTGGCTGAGTCCGGTGGTTCTAGTCAAGAAGAAATCCAGCAACGACCTCAGAATATGCATCGATTTACGGAGTCTAAACCTAGAGGTCATTACCGATAGCTTCCCGCTCCCCAGTATCAGCGAAATTGTCTTGATGATGAAGGAGGCAGCAATTTTTTCGAAGCTTGACATGCGTGACGCCTATCACCAGATTCCTTTGTACACGTTTTTGCGCCCCCTTACGGTGTTCATCACTCCATTCGGCACCTTTCAATACACCCGCATGCCGTTTGGGCTGTCCTCGGCAGCGTCAGCATTCCCGAGAATGATGAATGCCCTCCTCAAGGACCTCACAAATGTCTCATTCTTTCAGGACGACATCCTCGTGCTTGCCAAGGACAACAAGACTCATGACAAGGCCCTCAAGGCAGTCCTGAGCAAACTTCAGGAAGCAGGAGTTCATCTTCGCCACGAGAAACGTGTCTTCCGAGTGAGAAAAATAGAATACCTTGGGTACTGCATCTAAAGCAAAGGAGTGAGCCCCAAGAAAAACCTAATGGAGGCCATAGCAGATGCCCATGGCTCCGAGATCCAGAGAGGAACTCCGCTCATTCCTGGGCCTAGCGGAGTACTACACGAAGTTCGTCCCAAGGTTCTCCAAAACCACGTTCCCCATGAGGGATCTTCTGAAGAAAGGGGCAACCTACTCTTGGGGCCCAGAGAAAGACGGGGCCTTCACTGAAATCAAATGCAGAATTCTGCACGCACCTTGCCTAAAGCCCTTCAACCCCGAATGGGACACCTGCATCACTACGGATGCCAGCGCATACAGACTGGGGGCCACCCTGACCCAGAAGAAGGGAACACTGAGAACATCGTGGCATTTGCATCCAAAGCACTATCGCCAGCGGAGAAGAATTACTCCACCGTGGAGAAAGAAATGTTGGCTTGTGCCTGGGCCGTCGACTACTTCAGGTCTTACGTTTGGGGCACGAAATTTAGGCTGGTCACCGACCACAAGCCCCTCATCCACATGTTGAGCCCAGGTGGCACCAAGACTGCCACCCCCAGACTGGCCAGGATTGCCGCAAAACTCCAAGAGTACACGTACGAAATAGCCCACATTGCCGGCTGGAAAAACGCACAAGCGGACTGCATGTCCAGGCTCCTGAACCAAGACGCCCCTGGGACCACATTCCTAGAAGACGAATGCGTTGTAGCCTCCATAGGCGACTTAAGGAACGGCGAGTATATGGACATGAGTGAGCGCCACTGGCAGGAGGAGTTCGAGCAGGACGATGCCCTAAGGCGCCTAACAGTCTGGGTCCGCGGAGGGTGGCCTGATGAAACAGCGATTCCCAAAGGCCTACGCCCTTACTGGAAGGTGAACGACGAAATCACTGCCATGAACGGTCTCATTTTGAGATGCGACCGAGTGATCCCGCCCAGCGGGATTCGCAAAGTGATACTGTGCAGAGCGCAGTCAGGCCATTTGGGGTGCAACATGACCACGCAACGCCTACTGGTGGCCAGGCATGGATCAGGACATACGACAAATGGTTGAAAGGTGACACGAGTGCACCAACAGCAACAAGCGCCTGTCCGTAACACAAGCCCCCATGCTGCCCACCGAGGTCCCCAAAGGGGTGTGGCGAAAACTAGGTTTGGACTTCATCGGGCCGCTGGACAGCATGCCCCCAGAACATAAATACGGGATAGTCACAGTTGACTATTTCTCAAAATGGATTGAAGTTGACTTTTCTTCGGATATCACCACCAAAACAGTAATTGAAGCACTCACCGCCATATTCCAGCGCGAGGGCCTACCGGAGGAAATTGTGACGGACAATGGGGTCCAGCTGACCTCTCGTGAAATGGAGAAATTCCTCAAACTCAACAACATCCAACAGCGAAGGGAAAGTCTCTACCATCCTCAGGCCAATGGCCTGGTCGAGCGGGCGAACCGTTTCATCAAAGGGGCGCTACAACTAGCGCATGCCTCGGGCCTAGACCCATACAAGACAGTCAAAGAGGCTGTTGCAGCCCACCGCATCACTCCCAACGCTGTCACCGGCATGTCACCATTCCATCTGCTAAGGGGGAGAAGGGCAGCATCCACACTGGTACCACTGTGGCTCCAGCAAGTGAGAGCTGACGAAGAAGTGGACATGGAAGATGTAGTCTTTCGTATGCAGCGGAGCAAGGAGGCCATGAAGACTTAAGGAGACATGCGACGGGCTGCCCGCCACACGTCAGTTAACAAAGGCGACCTGGTCAAGATACGGCTTCCCCACAAGGACACTGTGACAGGCTCCAGGTACAGCAGTCCCATAGAAGTCGCTGCCAAAGGGCCAAACCACATCTGCACCAGCGACGGAAGGAAATGGAACCTAGAAAGGGTGGACATGTACCGCAGGAAAGAACCTTTCGAACAGCCATGCTGGGAAACCGGAGAAGACCAAGACCCTCCAGAGCCACCTGAAAGCCCTTGCTAGCCGGAAAGGGATACCTCGGAGTCACCCTACGGCAGTGAGTACTCAAGCAGCAACTCCCCCGCTCCACTCAGAGAGCTGCAGCGGAAAGCAAAACAAGGAGGATCTGAATCACCCGCACCCCCCCAGGAGTACTCCCGCAACCCTGCTCCACGTCTAGGCCAAGGCAGACCGCAGAGGGAGAAAAGGAAACCCAGCAGGTTTGCAGACTTCGTCATGGGATGACCCTCTGTCCTTTTCCCAGTAAAGGAGGTGTGTGGGGACATCATGTGATCGCGGGAGCGCGGTCTCGCGAGATCTCGGCCCAACGTGATCTTGCGGAACCGCGCTCTGCGAGCGGGGACTTTGGTGCCAGTGTGAGGCTGGCCGAGCGCCAGACAAGTCGGCCTGGACAGCGCTGCCCCATATGAGGAGCCAACGTGACTGAAGGCCCAAGCCAGTACCAGCTCACTTCCAGGGCGTAAGTCCAATGCCAAGGGAGGCCTCCTGGGGGCCCTGGAAGTATACAGCGTACAGCGCAAATGCACACCCTGTCTCCAGTGCAGATGACTGGAAGGCCTAGCCAAGACTGTGAGTACCTGCTCCGTCCCACGCATGGACTATTGCAACCCCGCGTTTTGTTAACCAATAAAGGCAGTTACAATTACCCTGGCGTCCTGTCGTCCTTAGAGGCCACAACATAATGCTATATGTTATTGGAAGATTTATGAAGCACAAACGTTCGCCACAAGGGCCTCTTCAGACTGTGGAGATGTAACACTGACGTACTCTTAGCAGATCGTATGTAGATTCGGCTCAGACATGAAGGTTAGCATGATGGGTTGCAATGAAATTTCTTGAGTTTTTTGTGAAAGATTTGATTGCGTTCATCACATAGGGGACTCAGGTAGGCAGGTTTTGGAGGCTATGCCGCAAAGAGCTGCCCAGACCAGTGCACCTCTTTCCTGTACACCAGGATCCTAAGTGGCAGGACCTGCTTTTTAAAAGCTTACCTTTTATTTTCCTTTTAGACACGCATCTCGTGTTGGTGAGTGACTGGACACCCTGCAGGTCTACTGAAATTGATTTCCTTGAAACAGCCGCTCGTAGTGGCAGGAAGGTGCCTGGCTTCCTGGGAACTATACTGACAGACATGCTCTGAGGTGTGTTGTTTATCTCCTTCCTTAGAGGGTGGGGTTTTGGGCGTCTCTATCATGTTTATGGGTATAAGAGGTGGGTGACAGATGCCCAAGAAGAATACAAACCCACAACTACATACTCAACCCGAGAAGATGGAGTAATGAGGCTCAAGCCTCGGTATCCAAAAATCACAGCAGATGGATAAAAATCTATCAGCAAGAAGAAGAACAAGCGCGCATCGGATGAGCGATACAGGCAAGTGCTCAGTGCGCCAAAGTCATGCCAAAGTGTAGCCCATCTGTGCTTGTCCGTGCATGGTCTGCATACAGCCACAGATACCCTTTGGGAAGACGGTCAGCTGGCACGTAGTACTTTGTTATCCTTAGCCCCTTCCAATACACAATGGCCAGTGGGCTTTAGGAGAACTCTAAAGCTATTACAGTTACCTCATCAGTGGATCTTCAGTGTGGGCTGCTTAACGCTCGTTCCCAGGTGGCTCACACTATCGAGTGTCACGACTTGGTGTCAAGTCTTCAGCCTGACCTCTTAGTTTTGACAGAGACGTAGCTGAGTGAAACATTTGGCCCTGCCATTGTTCAGGCTCTCCCCCCTATCTGTGAGCCAGTCCGATAGCACAGCGAGTAGAGCACACACTTTGACATCTGCGCAGAGCCTGCTGACGGAGGATTGAATCCTGGCCGGGCCAAACTCAGGCTTTTATCCTTCCAAGGTCGATAAATGAGCACCACACACTGTGGGTAATAATAAGCAGCTCTCAGATGCCTGAGGGTTGGTAGCGCTATATAAATGCTAAATTATTATTATGAGATGGTTCATGTTAATTGTATATCGGTGTCATGCGATGGAGCAAGTGGCGTATCTGGGACCATTGGAAAAGTGGCCGCCATTAGATGTTCCGGCACGTTGTTTTCTCAACGCGCCTTGCCGGTCTAGTCGTTGTAGTCGCGTCAGTCCCGGAAGTATTTAGCCTTTCACTTCCGTCTTACTGACGCGTTGCAACGTTAGGCTTCCCTGTGTTGGTAACGCTCCGTGTGTTTAATTCCCTTGCGATTCCTACCGCCATTCTTTCCTCTTCCTCCTAGTTTTCTCCCTGCTCTCCCTTTCTTGCCGCTTCGCTGGCTGGTTCCCCACTCCTTTTTCATTTTCGCCATTCTCCTGTGTTGTTTTGCTGCTGCCCTTCTCATTTTTCCTTAAATCCTGTTTGCCTCTCTGACTTACCATGGTTCTCTGATTTTCCCCTGGCTTACTTGCTGTTCGGTCCACTTCGGGATATCCTCCATTGGATGTACCCTTCCTGTCTTCGGAGTCTCCGTACACCTGCTTCTCGTTGGAACTATCTACGACTGCCATCCGATCCTGTGTTGGTTTTTTTTATGCCTCTGGCTTTTTCCCCTTAACAGACGAGCACAGGGATTTGTCCACAGCCCACTATTCTAGTGGCACTGTGGCGTCCTTCCGTGGCCTTCCCTATCTTCTAAAAAAAAGAGAGAAGCCATCCTTGAGGAGCAAGAAGAGGAGAGATACCAAACCAAAGTTTAAAGGTGAGGAAGAAGGGGAAGGAGGGGAGACGGAGTTTACATCCGAGGAAGAGGACATTACTGAACAGTGTGATAGTTTGCAACGGCCGGAAACAAACATGGCCACGCCACAACAACTCTAAGAACTAGTAGCAGCGGTCCAAAATTTGAATCTAGAGGTTCCGAATTTAAAGAGCGCCAATACTACCTTACAACAGAAGATGACTGAGAGGGAACAAACCTCTAATGATCTTCCCCCACTCGTATTGGTCTCTGGGAAATTTGATAGTGCACCCAAAAGGGTGAAAGAATTTCTGGATGCCTGCAATCTTCATTTTTTTTTTTAACCCATACCTTTTCCTCTGACCATGTTAAAGTAGGGTTTATGATAACCCACATGATTGGGAATGCCCTGAGTTGGGCCACTCCTTTAGTTAACCAAACTGATCCGGTCCTTCAAGGTTAAACTGCCTACAAGACACTTCTACAGCAAACCTTTTTGAGAACTGAAACCACCTACATAGCGTCAGAAGACCTCTTGGACATCAAACAAGGAAACACAGATCTGTTGTCCTATATCACATCTTTTAAGCAAGTGGCATCTGAGGCAGGATGGCAAGAGCAGGCACAATATGTCATTTTTCGCAGGGGCTTAAGAGAGGAGCTTAAGGATGAACTTACTCGCATTGCCCGACCTCAAACATTTGAAGATCTACTTACAGCCGTACTACGGATCGACTTCCGACTAAATGAACGTCGCTCTGAGAGAAGAAAGAACAGGAACCTACCGTCTTTCCCCGAAGCACTTCCCTCAGCCTCGTCATCGGCCTCACGACAGGCGAAAGAGGAACCCATGCAGATCGGCCCTACTCGAGCCTTTCTCACCCCTGAAGAACGGAAGAGATGAAGGGAAGGCAGTTTGTGCATGTACTGTGGGTCCTCTACGCATTTGTTAAGAGACTGTCCAGATGTCCCTCCTAGGCGATCGGGAAACTATCACCCTCGGTAAGTGTAAGGACTAACTTCCGAGGGGCTCAATCAAGTCCTTATGCCACTTTTTCTGTGACGTCTTCCCTTACATCTGAAGACTCCGGTCTCATGGTAATTGTTGTGTCACTGAGAATAGGTGACTCCGACATCCAGACCCAAGCTTTATTGGATTGTGGAGCCGCTGGGAATTTCATCGACACACAGTGGGCTGAGAAGAAGCGATTACCCCGCGTAGCCAAGCCAGAAGATAAGAAAGTCGAAGGGGTAGATGGAGAACCCCTAAGTTCTGGTCTAATCACCCATACCACTGAAGAGCTTATCATGAATGTCCACCAACATTCGGAAAACATTGTGTTCGACATTATTCGTGCAGCTCATTTCCCTCTGATACTTGGAATTGGTTGGTACAAAGGCATAACCCAACTATCAATTGGACCAAGAACATTCTGAGCTTTCATTCCACTCATTGCAAAGAGACATGTCTTCCTGAGCCTCATTTTGAAACCATCAAGGCAGTATGCAGTTCTGAGAATAGTGCCATACACTGTTTACCAAACTTCCTTAAAGACTACTCGGAAGTAGTCACTGAAAGGATACCACTAGAACTACCTCCTCACCATGCAGAAGACTGCTGCATCGAACTCACTCTGGACGCATTGGTCACTTTCGGACGGATGTACCCTTTGTCTCTGGAAGAAAAGAAGTTCCTTAGAGAGTACCTGGATAAGAACCTCTCTAACAATTTGATCCAACCATCTAAGTCCCCGGCAGGCTCATCCTTGTACTTCATCCCCAAGAGGGGAACACAGGAACTACGTCCCTGCATTGATTACAGGGGTCTTAACAAAGTAACGATACACAGGGTAATTCATAGAAATTCGCAATAAAATGGCGCACGCGGCTGGCGCACAGTGTCCCCATGCGATACACTGTGCCAGCCGCGTGCGAAAAAATCCTTTTCATCGCATAGCGTATTCATGGATTTTAGCCTCCGAAACCAGCCGTGGCGCAGAGTGGCGCAGCGACCCTGCAGCAGCGCCAGTTACGCCCCCAAGAACGCCCTCGTGCAAGGAAAAGCCTTCAAAATTCCCAAATCATCGCAAAGGGCTGCACTAACCCTGGACCAGTTCACAGGGCTGCCAAACAGCAAACGCCAAGCGGGGAACGTGTATTTAAGTGGTTCTCAGGAAGTTTCACACGCGATTGTCGTGGGTACGTGTACATCAGGGGTGCGTGAGAAGTAACACACGCGATTCCATCAGGGCACATGTATTCCACGGGTGTGCGGGAAGTATCACTCACAAAAACAGCAGGGTACGTGCATTTCAGGGGTTCACGGGAAGTATCACACGCGATTCCATCAGGGTACGTGTATTCCAGGGGTGCGCGGGAAGTATCACACGCAAAAGCAGCAGGGTACGTGTATTCCAGAGGTGCGTGGGAAGTATCACACGCAAAAGCAGCAGGGTACGTGTATTTCAGGGGTGCACAGGAAGTATCACACGCGATTCCATCAAGGTATGTGTATTCCAGGGGTGCGCGGGAAGTATCACACGCAAAAGCAGCAGGGTACGTGTATTCCAGGGGTGAGCGGGAAGTATCACATGCAAAAGCAGCAGGGTACGTGTATTTCAGGGGTGCGCAGGAAGTATCACACACGATTCCATCATGGTACGTGTATTCCAGGGGTGCGCGGGGAGCACCACACGTGAATTGCACGTGTGGGTCCTCCCAGGTGTTCCCTCTACACCCTCCAGGGCCCCTGCAGGCGGCCCACACCAGAGGGGCCTACCCTGCTGTTAGGGAGAATTCTCTGTTTAGGCTGAATTTCCTAACCTAGTGAGTCCCCCAGCAGCTTTGCTGTATTTCGGGAGTTTGTTTTTTTCCATCCTGCCAAGAGTGAGACTCTTTTTCTCCCACTCTTGGACATGCATGTGTGTAATTCCTTTGAATGTCAATGCGTTCTATGGGCTATGGGGTCTTTTACTCCATAGGGTCTCATATGTTTTTCTATCTGTGTTACACCGCAACATATGTGCCGTAGCACTGGGGCGTCCTAGCGGACTTCCACCATAGACTCCATACCCGGGGACTGACTACTGTCTCCCCGGGCATGTAAAGTCACCATTGGCTTTACTAGACCTAAATTTACTAACAGAACTAGTACAAACCATCTTATTGTGGACATACTAGTAGGGGTAATTCGATTACTCCTGGATCTGTTACTCGAGGGGGCACTGTCCCGTCCCCCCTCTTCGAGTTTTGGCTGGTGGCAGTGGAAACTACTTGTTATGTTCAACCCCGAACCTAACCCTATGGGATTCGTCCCATTGTTGGAGATTGATACTTTTCCTCGTTAATCTCTAACGTACCACCGGTCTACTTATCGTAAATAAGTTTATCGGATGGTATTTTCTGCCAGAACTTGGTTTTTAAAATGGCGTCTGTGTTCGTCTCTGTGACTCCTAAACCAAAGGTTGAGCCCTTTGTTCCACTTTTGGCGGGCTCTGTACAGAGACCCTCCAAAGTGGTGCCATTCTGTCTGGGTTACCACAGGCGTGTGGGAGGGGTTTAGGCACCCTGCACCGAGTTGCCTTGCCAACTCCGGTCGCACTCTGGAGTGATTGGCCCAAGTGGTGAGCCTTCCCGCTCACCACTTAGCATGTGTTGATTGACAGCTAGGCTGAATGAATGGGGGTTTTCTGCATAAAAGCAGGGCTTTTGGGACTGGATCTTCAGAAGTCGCCACATTACCTAAGAATCCGACGAGGGTAACGCTGAGCCGACCTACACGACGACACCTCCGGTGGAGCCCTGTGGAACCGACTCACCACTTCCCGACGACAGAGGAGATCTCCCTGCCGGAGAGTCTCTTCCCCTGACTGGTGGGAACAACCATTCCCCTTTGCTTTTTATTCGCCTCAGGACGCAGTGGTCGAATTGCCCGTGCAACGCACCCGGCAACCCGATAGCCACTACCCCTGTACCGCGATTAAAAGGTGGTGCCTTGTGACGGAGCACTCCACGGCTGGTCTCTTCCCTGGTGGTGCACCGGACTTCACTTTTCTTCGACGACGAGAACCTCTCTACTCTTGGCAAAGACCCGACATGCATCCACCACCAGGAACAACTGCCCCTGCCGGAGCTGCCCTCCACAACAAGGTACCGTGTCCGCCTGGCTGCCCTTTCGATCGGTTCGAGTGAGGTGTCTTAATCCTCTCCGTTCCGTTGGGTCGCCTCCAAGCTTTTCTCATTTTATTGTTCTGAACTGGTTCAATCTGCCGATAACAATTTGCTACAAAGACTTGAATGCATCTCCACTAGAGACTTTTTGGGACATATCGCCTTGCCTCTCCGAGTGGGCCTGGCCTCTGAACTTTATGATCTATTGTGGTTCTTGCCTTCTTACCGTACATCTTTCCCGTGAAGTATTGAACTGTGTTGATTTCGTAACCTGCCTATCTTTTTCTCTCCCGTCCTAACCAATATTAGAGTGCCATCTAGGTTGAGGTATATACCTCTGTCTGTAAATAAGTGGTGCCGGTAGAACCTAGACTTGTCGAAATATTGCTAGGGGGATTGATCGTTTCTTCTTCGTAGAGTAATTGTGTTTGATTTGTTTGCGGTGAAAGTGCCATAGTGTTTTTCATAGATGTTTCGTTATAAATAAATACCTTAATATCTTTACACTAAGCCTCGTTGCGCGTTTGCTTGTCTTGCTGGGAGGAATTGCCCTATTTTGTATACTCCACATACTGCTCAACTCTTATTGAGGGAAGTCTGACTGCTCAGCCACAGCTACCAAGTGAATCTGTGTGGTACAGACTGCTACCAAGTGGGTTCACCGCCAAACACCTGTAGTCCTAAATCTTTTGCAGTGGTCCCAGAGGGAACTGCACAGGTTTCCGCCTAACACTGGTGTACAGCGGTGGGATTTGTATCGAGTATACAGTTTAGAGTGCTTTTCGACACTGTAGGATAACTAACCACAAAACTTTGCACAAAAAGCAACTTTCAAAAAACATGTCTACGATGGAAACTTACAGTCAAGAATCCTTGTCAGGTGAAAATACTGAGAGTTTGCGAGCTCTCTGTAGGCAAGAGAATCTGTCTGTAAGAGGCAAGAAGTTAGAACTAATCGAGAGATTGCTGGCAAACCAAAGTCTGGGTACTGGTTCAGAGGAACCAAACTCTCCAGCAAATGTAGATAACAGTAATGGTGTTGATCTAAATCATAATTCTGATGATAGCGATGAAGAGGCTGACGAGGACGGTGAGGCTAACGAAAATGTCTCCCCTGCTCCTCTACCCGCCTTACCAGCTGTGCCTACGGGGCCCATACCAGGTCCCACGAGTAACCCTGCTTATTTTGAACTTGAAAAAATGAAGCTCGAATTAGAATACAAACGGTTCTTGGCTCAATCTGAACGAAACCAAGAGCTCGAGTTCAGACGGATGAATGCCCAGGCTGAGCAGAAGCAAGCTGAGTTAAGACTCAGGGAAATGGAACTTAATCACGAGTTAGAGATGAAAAAGTTGTCTATGGAAAATGCTTCTCTCTCTCTGGTTCCTCTAGGAGCTCCAGTCCCAAAAGACCCCGGATGCCGAAGGAATTAGTGGGTATGTATGAACCGAGATTGGATGTGTTGGATTGGCTGAAATTGTTTGAATACAATCATGGGCTCCAGGACATCACTGGGAATGCTTTACTTCCCTGGTTGTTCTCTAGGCTCCCTCCTGTTGCGACTGATGTGGTAATGGAGTTGGGGGAGGCGGATAAGACGGATTACGAAAGTGTGAAACTAGCTTTAATAGCTAGATTCAGGAAGACCCCTTCCCAGTATCTTAAGAGGTTTAGAACCGTCAAAAAGCATGATGGTACCCCTTCGGCTACCTGGGTGAGTGAAGTGTTGAAGAACTTAGAGGGATGGATTAAGGGTTACAAAGTGAACACTTATGAGGGTATGAGGAATCTTTTTATGTTGGAGTCTATTTATGATGCCTGTTCTCCTGAGCTCAGACAGCACTTGGCTGATTCGAAGGAATTGGATTCCCGGAAGCTAACTAAGGCTGATGACTTATGGGTTGCCAACCGGGCTACTCATAAGGATTCTGGGGCAACTCAGAAAAAGGATGAGGGAAGACAGCCTAAAAAAGACTCAAAAGAGAATTCTAATAACTCACATTCCAAAGAGGGCCCCAAACAAAACCAGAAGGGTAAGCCACAAGGAAAACCACAGCAGAATAGTGTGCCTTCTGGTGCCAAACCGGAAGGAGGTCAGAACAAGCCACCATTCCAGAAAGCATTCGGTAAATGCTTTGTTTGTGGCTCGACTGATCACGTGAAAGGAGATCCCAGATGTAAGGGTAAACCTTCAGGGGTCCAGCTTGTCTCCTTAGCCTTCGCTCCAGAGGAGGAAGTCCAAATGGCAAGTGGAAACTTTCTACTGCTAGCTGACGAACCCATTGGAGTCTCAGCCAGCGTATCTTTAGTATCTCTGGGGTTGTGGGAACAACAGAATTTAGATGTCTATAATTCTATCCCCGATAATACTAAAGAGTATTATAAGGACAGTGTCCAGGTGAATGGTCAGGAGACTCCTGCCATTAGGGACACTGGGGCCAGCATAACTGTGGTGGATACATCGTTTTTTCAGGCTGAGGATGTTGCTAAGGCACCCAAACGCCCCACCAAGTTAGCTGGAGGGCCTGTGCAGATGCTTCCCCAATTACCAGTTCTCATCCATTGTAACAACATGACTTTGAAGATACCTGTCAGCATACAGAGTGAGGTACCAGGACGCATACTGTTGGGTAACGATTTAAAAACTCTCAGAGTTGTATCGCATACTCCCAGACCTCCTAGTAAACGGTTACAGGAGCTAACCAGACCTGCAAGAGAGAGGACCATGCGCGGTACTCTCCAGGAGATGATGAAGAAAGAAATCACTCCTGCTCCACTGGAATTGTCGGCCGCTGTCTCCAAGAAATCAGAAGCGAAAGGGAAACCTAAGGCTTCTGTCCCGAAACCAGCAGCCAGCATTCCAGTGCAGCCCACACGGACTTCCCCGCGGTTGTCCAAAGTTACACCCGTAACTCCACCTCCAGCCGAGGCTAAGAGGGAGGTACAACCCTGTGTGGTAGAATTAGACTCTGAGGAAGAGCTCATGGAGGGCCAGGAACTCATTGGAGATCTGGATCCTGTTGACCATCCTGAACTGCAGTCTTTACTGGCAGAAGGTGGACCCAGCAGGGCAGACTTCAGTAAGGGACAGAGAGAATGTCCAACTCTGGAAGGTCTTCGCCACCAGGCAGATGCTCAGGCTGAAGGGCAAGAGCCTGGGAAATACAGGTTGCACTGGGAAGATGGCCTCTTCTACAGTGAACCGACCGAGTCTGCACCTGGAGACTACAAACGACTGGTAGTACCCCAAGAGAACAGATCACAGTTCTTGCAGTTAGCCGACGAGATTCCTTTGGCTGGTCACTTGAGTTTCAAGAAGACTAAGGAAAGGCTCTGTCTCTACTTCCATTGGCCGAAGATGGGGGCCGAAGTAGAAAAACACTGCAGGAGCTGCCACACCTGCCAGATCTCTGGTAAGGTTGGCTCCAAGAATGTGGCACCTTTAGTGCCTCTCCCAGTTGTGGGAGTCCCATTTGAGAGAGTAGGGATTGACATTGTTGGTCCCCTTGATCCTCCAACCTCCTCAGGCAACAGGTTTATACTCGTTGTAGTAGACCATGCTACTAGGTATCCTGAGGCAATTCCTATGAGGACTGTTACAGCTCCGGCTGTGGCTAAGGCCCTCCTTGGTATTTTTACTAGGGTCGGGTTTCCTAAGGAAGTAATCTCTGACAGGGGGTCAAACTTTATGTCCAACTACATGAAAGCCATGTGGAAAACCTGTGGAGTTACTTACAAGTTCTCAACAGTTTACCACCCACAAACCAATGGGTTGGTAGAACGGTTCAACCGAACCATGAAGAGCATGATAGGTGCTTTAGAGGAACCCCTTAAGCGTAAGTGGGACCTTCTACTGCCATGCCTTCTCTTTGCTTATAGAGAAGTCCCTCAGGAGGGCGTAGGTTACTCGCCCTTCGAACTACTCTATGGTCATCCCGTCAGAGGTCCATTGCCCCTGATTAAGGAGGGGTTGGAGAGTGCTCCTTCCCCCAAGCCAGTCAGAGTGACTGACTACGTGATCGGTCTCCGAAGGAGAATGTCACACATGATGACGGAAGCAAGCGATAACTTGAAAGCTGGACAAGCATTGGTCAAGCACTGGCACGATCAAAAGGCTAACATGGTTGAGTTCGCTCAAGACCAGCTCGTTCTCGTCATGATCCCAACAAGGCAGAGGGCCTTGCAAGATAAGTGGATGGGACCCTTCTGAGTCGTGGGTAAGCTCGGAGAGGTTAACTATCTGGTGGACTTGGGCAATCCCAAGGAGGCTCCGACAGTCTTTCACACCAACCGACTTAAAGCGTATGTCTCGCGACCTGATATAGGAACGTTGCTTCTAGCGTCATCCGAGGAAGAAGAAGAGAGTGAAGCTCTTCCGGATCTCCTCAGAGGCTTACCTTTAGATGAAAAAATTGAAGGAGTAAATCTCTCCTCCAATCTGACACCCGAGCAACAAGAAGAGTGCAAATCTATGTTGAATCAGTTTGCCTCTCTGTTCTCGCTTTCACCAGGCTTGACCCCTTGGGGCCAGCACGACATACTCACTGGTGACTGTTTGCCAGTCAAAAGCAGAGGATACCGCATGTCAGAAAATGTATGAACCCACATCAAAGGTGAGGTCAGCAAGATGCTTGATCTCGGGGTAATAGAGCCCTCTACTAGTCCATGGTCTAGCCCAGTTGTGTTAGTACCAAAGGCCGGATCTAAAGAACTTAGATTCTGTGTGGATTATAGAGCTCTTAATGCAGTCACCAAGACTGATGCCCACCCTTTGCCAAGAACAGATGAGTTGGTGGATAAACTTGGCGCCGCCAAGTTCCTCAGCACATTTGACTTGACGTCAGGCTATTGGCAAATAGCCCTGACAGACCATGCCAAGGAGAAAACTGCATTTTCTACCCCCGTTGGCTTATACCAGTTTAAGGTAATGCCTTTCGGATTGAAGAATGCACCTGCTACGTTTCAACGGATGGTAAACCAGGTTCTGAATGGGATGGAGGACTTCTGCATGGCATACTTGGATGACATCGCAGTGTTCAGCAATTCCTGGGAAGAACATGTAACCCACCTGAGAGATGTTTTGCAGGCTCTTGGACGAGCCAATCTGACCATAAAGGCGAGCAAATGCCAAATTGGACAGAGTAAGGTAGTCTATCTTGGGCATGAGGTAGGCGGTGGAGAAATAAGGCCTTTGCTCAGTAAAATTGAAGCTGTGCAAAATTTGACAACACCAACTACTCAAACCCAGGTGAGAGCCTTCCTAGGCCTCACTGGGTATTACAGGAATTTCATAGAGAACTATGGGACCATAGCTTCTCCACTGAATGTCATCTCCTCGCCCAAATTTCCTAAGAAGGTTAGATGGAACGAGGAGTGCAATCAGGCTTTTGAAAACCTGAAAAAGGCTCTTTGCCAAGCCCCAGTACTCAGAGCTCCTGATTACCGCCAACACTTCATTGTGCAGACAGATGCTTCAAATGTAGGAATAGGTGCCGTACTCAGTCAACTGGATGGGAAAGGTAGGGAGCACCCCGTTTGCTTCATCAGCCGCAAGCTGAAGGATCCTGAAACAAGGTGGGCAACAATCGAAAGAGAGTGTTTTGCTATCGTGTGGGCTCTGAAGAAGTTTAGGCCGTACTTGTATGGTTCCACTTTTGTCATTCAGACTGACCACGAACCCTTGAGATGGTTAATGCAAATGAAAGGGGAAAACCCAACACTATTGAGATGGTCGATCTGCCTGCAAGGGTTTGATTTCACCATTGAGCACAGGACAGGATGTCACCACCAAAATGCTGATGGTCTCTCTAGGATGTATGTCATCGACTAGAGGTATGAGATTCATCCAGGAGTGGATTAAATCCTCCTGTCCCTTAGTCTGGGGCGAGTGTTAGGGAGAATTCTCTGTTTAGGCTGAATTTCCTAACCTAGTGAGTCCCCCAGCAGCTTTGCTGGATTTCGGGAGTTTGTTTTTTTCCATCCTGCCAAGAGTGAGACTCTTTTCCTCCCACTCTTGGACATGTATGTGTGTAATTCCTTTGAATGTCAATGTGTTCTATGGGCTATGGGGTTTTACTCCATAGGGTCTCATATGTTTTTCTATGTGTGTTACACCGCACCCTATGTGCCGTAGCACTGGGGCGTCCTAGCGGACCTCCACCATAGACTCCATACCCGGGGACTGACTACTGTCTCCCCGGGCATGTAAAGTTACCATTGGCTTTACTAGACCTAAATTTACTAACAGAACTAGTACAAACCATCTTATTGTGGACATACTAGTAGGGGTAATTCGATTACTCCTGGATCTGTTACTCGAGGGGGCACTGTCCCGTCCCCCCTCGTCGAGTTTTGGCTGGTGGCAGTGGAAACTACTTATGTTCAACCCCAAACCTAACCCTACGGGATTCATCCCATTGTTGGAGATTGATACTTTTCCTCGTTAATCTCTAACGTACCACCGGTCTACTTATCGTAAATAAGTTTATCGGATGGTATTTTCTGCCAGAACACGGTTTTTAAAATGGCGTCTGTGTTCGTCTCTGTGACTCCTAAACCAAAGGTTGAGCCCTTTGTTCCACTTTTGGCGGGCTCTGTACAGAGACCCTCCAAAGTGGTGCCATTCTGTCTGGGTTACCACAGGGGTGTAGGAGGGGGTTTAGGCACCCTGGACCGAGTTGCCTTGCCAACTCTGGTCGCACTCTGGAGTGAATGGCCCAAGTGGTGAGCCTTCCCGCTCACCACTTAGCATGTGTTGATTGACAGCTAGGCTGAATGAATGGGGGTTTTCTGCATAAAAGCAGGGCTTTTGGGACTGGATCTTCAGAAGTCGCCACAGGACCTAAGAATCCGACGAGGGTAACGCTGAGCCGACCTGCACGACGACACCTCCGGTGGAGCCCTGCGGAACTGACTCACCACTTCCCGACGACAGAGGAGATCTCCCTGCCGGAGAGTCTCTTCCCCTGACTGGTGGGAACAACCAGTCCCCTTTGCTTTTTATTCGCCTCAGGACGCAGTGGTCGAATTGCCCGTGCAACGCACCCCGGCAACCGGATAGCCACTACCCCTGTACCGCGACCAAAAGGTGGTGCCTTGTGATGGAGCACTCTGCGGCTGGTCTCTTCCCTGGTGGTGCACCGGACTTCACTTTTCTTCGACGACGAGAACCTCTCTACTCTTGGCAAAGACCCGACGTGCATCCACCACCAGGAACAACTGCCCCCGCCGGAGCTGCCCTCCACAACAAGGTACCGTGTCCGCCTGGCTTCCCTTTCGATCGGTTCGAGTGAGGTGTCTTAATCCTCTCCGTTCCGTTGGGTCGCCTCCAAGCTTTTCTCATTTTATTGTTCTGAAATAGTTCAATCTGCCGATAACAATTTGCTACAAAGACTTGAATGCATCTCCACTAGAGACTTTTTGGGACATATCGCCTTGCCTCTCTCCGAGTGGGCCTGGCCTCTGAACTTTATGATCTATTGTGGTTCTTGCCTTCTTACCGTACATCTTGCCCGTGAAGTATTGAACTGTGTTGATTTCGTAACCTGCCTATCTTTTTCTCTCCCGTCCTAACCAATATTAGAGTGCCATCTAGGTTGAGGTATACACCTCTGTCTGTAAAAAGGTGGTGCCGGTAGAACCTAGACTTGTCGAAATATTGCTAGGGGGATTGATTGTTTCTTCTTCGTAGAGTAATTGTGTTTGATTTGTTTGCCGTGAAAGTGCCATAGTGTTTTTCATAGATGTTTCGTTATAAATAAATACCTTAATATCTTTACACTAAGCCTCGTTGCGTGTTTGCTTGTCTTGCTGGGAAGAACTGCCCTATTTTGTATACTCCACATACTGCTCAACTCTTCTTGAGGGAAGTCTGACTGCTCAGCCACAGCTACCAAGTGAATCTGTGTGGTACAGACTGCTACCAAGTGGGTTCACCGCCAAACACCTGTAGTCCTAAATCTTTTGCAGTGGTCCCAGAGGGAACTGCACAGGTTTCCGCCTAACACCTGCACATGTCCCGCAGGCAGCCCATCCACCATGCCCATGCCCCCCAGCCAACCCACATGTCACCTTGCACTACTGCCCACCAACGCATGTCCCCCTGCACCCCCAGCCCCCAGCATCCAGGGGCACCCTCCACCAGGCCCCCACTCATGTCCAACTCATGTCTCCCAGCACCCCCACCCCCCAGCAGTGCAGAGCACCCTCCACCAGGCCCCCACTCATGTTTCCCAGCACCCCTACCCCCGAGCATCCAGGGGCACCCTCCACCAGGCCCCCACTCATGTCTCCCAGCACCCCCACCCCCCAGCACTGTGGGGCACCCTCCACCAGGCCCCCACTCATGTCCAACTCATGTCTCCCAGCACTCCCCCCAGCAGTGCAGGGCACCCTCCACCAGGCTCCCACTCATGTCCCCCTGCACCCCCACCCCCCAGCATCCAGGGGCACCCTCCACCAGGCCCCCACTCATGTCTCCCATCACCCCACCCCCCAGCAGTGCAGGGCACCCTCCACCAGGCCCCCACTCATGTCTCCCATCACCCCCACCCCGCAGCAGTGCAGGGCACCCTCCACCAGGCCCCCACTCATGTCCCCTCCACTCGCACCCCCCAGAATCCAGGGGCACCCTCCACCAGGCCCCCACTCATGTCCAACTCATGTCTCCCATCACCCCCACCCCCCAGCAGTGCAGGGCACCGTCCACCAGGCCCCCACTCATGTCCCCCTGCACCCCCACCCCCCAGCATCCAGGGGCACCCTCCACCAGGCCCCCACTCATGTCTCCCATCACCTCCACCCCCCAGCAGTGCAGGCCACCCTCCAGCAGGCCCCCACTCATGTCCAACTCATGTCTCCCAGCACCCCCACCCCCCAGCACTGTGGGGCACCCTCCACCAGGCCCCCACTCATGTCCAACTCATGTCTCCCAGCACCCCCACCCCCCAGGACTGTGGTGCACCATCCACCAGGCTCCCACTCATGTCCCCCTGCACCCCCACCCCCCAGCATCCAGGGGCACCCTCCACCAGGTCCCCACTCATGTCTCCCATCACCCCCACCCCCCAGCAGTGCAGGGCACCCTCCACCAGGCCCCCACTCATGTCTCCCATCACCCCCCACCCCGCAGCAGTGCAGGGCACCCTCCACCAGGCCCCCACTCATGTCCCCTCCACTCCCACCCCCAGCATCCAAGGGCACCCTCCACCAGGCCCCCACTCATGTCCAACTCATGTCTCCCATCACCCCCACCCCCCAGCAGTGCAGGGCACCCTCCACCAGGCCCCCACTCATGTCCCCCTGCACCCCCACCCCCCCAGCATCCAGGGGCACCCTCCACCAGGCCCCCACTCATGTCTCCCATCACCCCCACCCCCCAGCAGTGCAGGCCACCCTCCACCAGGCCCCCACTCATGTCCAACTGATGTCTCCCAGCACCCCCACCCCCCAGCACTGTGGGGCACCCTCCACCAGGCCCCCACTCATGTCCAACTCATGTCTCCCAGCACCCCCACCCCCCAGCACTGTGGTGCACCCTCCACCAGGCTCCCACTCATGTCCTCCTGCACCCCCACCCCCCAGCATCCAGGGGCACCCTCCACCAGGCCCCCACTCATGTCTCCCATCACCCCCACACCCCAGCAGTGCAGGGCTCCCTCCACCAGGCCCCCACTCATGTCCATCTCATGTCTCCCAGCACCCCCACCCCCCCAGGCAGTGCAGGGCACCCTACACCAGGCCCCCACTCATGTCCAATTCATGTCTCCCATCACCCCCACCCCCCAGCAGTGCAGGGCACCCTCCACCAGGCCCCCACTCATGTCCCCCTGCACCCCCACCCCCCAGCATCCAGGGGCACCCTCCACCAGGCCCCACTCATGTCTCCCATCACCCCCACCCCCCAGCAGTGCAGGCCACCCTCCACCAGGCCCCCACTCATGTCCAACTCATGTCTCCCAGCACCCCCAACCCCCAGCACTGTGGGGCACCCTCCACCAGGCCCCCACTCATGTCCAACTCATGTCTCCCAGCACCCCCACCCCCCAGCACTGTGGTGCACCCTCCACCAGGCTCCCACTCATGTCCCCCTGCACCCCCACCCCCCAGCATCCAGGGGCACCTTCCACCAGGCCCCCACTCATGTCTCCCATCACCCCCACCCCCCAGCAGTGCAGGGCTCCCTCCACCAGGCCCCCACTCATGTCCATCTCATGTCTCCCAGCACCCCCACCCCCCAGCAGTGCAGGGCACCCTCCACCAGGCCCCCACTCATGTCCCCCTGCACCCCCACCCCCCAGCATCCAGGGGCACCCTCCACCAGGCCCCCACTCATGTCCAACTCATGTCTCCCATCACCCCCACCCCCAGCAGTGCAGGGCACCCTCCACCAGGCCCCCACTCATGTCACCCTGCACCCCCACCCCCCAGCATCAAGGGGCACCCTCCACCAGGCCCCCACTCATGTCTCCCATCACCCCCACCCCCCAGCAGTGCAGGGCACCCCCCACCAGGCCCCCACTCATGTCTCCCATCACCCCCACCCCCCAGCAGTGCAGGGCTCCCTCCACCAGGCCCCCACTCATGTCCATCTCATGTCTCCCAGCACCCCCACCCCCCAGCAGTGCAGGGCACCCTCCACCAGGCCCCCACTCATGTCCCCCTGCACCCCCACCCCCAGCATCCAGGGGCACCCTCCACCAGGCCCCCACTCATGTCCAACTCATGTCTCCCATCACCCCCACCCCCCAGCAGTGCAGGGCACCCTCCACCAGGCCCCCACTCATGTCACCCTGCACCCCCACCCCCAGCATCAAGGGGCACCCTCCACCAGGCCCCCACTCATGTCTCCCATCACCCCCACCCCCCCAGCAGTGCAGGGCACCCTCCACCAGGCCCCCACTCATGTCCAACTCATGTCTCCCACCACCCCCACCCCCAGCAGTGCAGGGCACGCTCCACCAGGCCCCCACTCATGTCTCCCAGCACCCCCACCCCCCGGCAGTGGCCGGCACCCTCCACCAGGCCCCCACTCATGTCTCCCATCACCCCTACCCCCCAGCAGTGCAGGGCACCCTCCACCAGGCCCCCACTCATGTCCAACTCATGTCTCCCATCACCCCCACCCCCCAGCAGTGCAGGGCACGCTCCACCAGGCCCCCACTCATGTCCCCCTGCGCCCCCACCCCCCAGCATCCAGGGGCACCCTCCACCAGGCCCCCACTCATGTCCAACCATGTCTCCCATCACCCCCACCCCCCCCAGCAGTACAGGGCACCCTCCACCAGCCCCCCACTGATGTCTCCCATCGCCCCCACCCCCCAGCAGTGCAGGGCACCGTCCACCAGGCCCCCACTCATGTCTCCCATCACCCCCACCCCCCAAGCAGTGCAGGGCACCCTCCACCAGGCCCCCACTCATGTCCAACTCATGTCTCCCATCACCCCCACCCCCCAGCAGTGCAGGGCGCCCTCCACCAGGCCTCCACTCATGTCCAACTCATGTCTCCCAGCACCCCCACCCCCCAGCAGTGCAGGGCACCCTCCACCAGGCCCCCACTCATGTCCAACTCATGTCTCCCAGCACCCCCAGCACTGTGGGGCACCCTCCACCAGGACCCACTCATGTCCAACTCATGTCTCCCAGCACCCCCACCCCCCAGCACTGTGGTGCACCCTCCACCAGGCTCCCACTCATGTCCCCCTGCACCCCCACGCCCCAGCATCCAGGGGCACCCTCCACCAGGCCCCCACTCATGTCTCCCATCACCCCCACCCCCCAGCAGTGCAGGGCACCCTCCACCCGGCCCCCACTCATGTCTCCCAGCACCCCCAAACCCCAGCACTGTGGGGCACCCTCCACCAGGCCCCACTCATGTATCCCAGCACCCCCACCCCCCAGCATCCAGGGGCACCCTCCACCAGGCCCCCACTCATGTCCAACTCATGTCTCCCATCGCCCCCACACCCCAGCAGTGCAGGGCACCCTCCACCAGGCCCCCACTCATTTCCAACTCATGTCTCCCATCTCCCCCACCCCCCAGCAGTGCAGGGCACCCTCCACCAGGCCCCCACTCATGTCCCCCTGCACCAGCACCCCCCAGCATCCAGGGGCACCCTCCACCAGGCCCCCACTCATGTCCAACTCATGTCTCCCATCACCCCCACCACCCAGCAGTGCAGGGCACCCTCCACCAGGCCCCCACTCATTTCCAACTCATGTCTCCCATCACCCCCACCCCCAGCAGTGCAGGGCACCCTCCACCAGGCCCCCACCCATGTCTCCAAGCACCCCCACCCCCCAGCAGTGCAGGGCACCCTCCATCAGGCCCCCACTCATGTCCAACTCATGTCTCCCAGCACCCCCACCCCCCAAGCAGTGCAGGGCACCCTCCACCAGGCCCCCACTCATGTCCAACTCATGTCTCCCATCACCCCCACCCCCAGCACTGTGGGGCACCCTCCACCAGGCCCCCACTCATGTCCAACTCATGTCTCCCAGCACCCCACCCCCCAGCACTGTGGTGCACCCTCCACCAGGCTCCCACTCATGTCCCCCTGCACCCCCACCCCCCAGCATCCAGGGGCACCTCCACCAGGCCCCCACTCATGTCTCCCATCACCCCCACCCCCCAGCAGTGCAGGGCACCCTCCACCCAGCCCCCACTCATGTCTCCCAGCACCCCCACCCCCCAGCACTGTGGGGCACCCTCCACCAGGCCCCCACTCATGTCTCCCAGCACCCCCACCCCCCAGCATCCAGGGGCACCCTCCATCAGGCCCCCACTCATGTCCAACTCATGTCTCCCATCGCCCCACCCCTCAGCAGTGCAGGGCACCCTCCACCAGGCCCCCACTCATGTCCCCCTGCACCCCCACCCCCAGCATCCAGAGGCACCCTCCACCAGGCCCCCACTCATGTCCAACTCATGTCTCCCATCAACCCCACGCCCCAGCAGTGCAGGGCACCCTCCACCAGGCCCCCACTCATTACCAACTCGTGTCTCCCATCACCCCCACCCCCCAGCAGTGCAGGGCACCCTCCATCAGGCCCCCACTCATGTCCCCCTGCACCCCCACCCCCCAGCATCCAGGGGCACCCTCCACCAGGCCCCCACTCATGTCCAACTCATATCTCCCATCACCCCCACCCCCCAGCTGTGCAGGGCACCCTCCACCAGGACCCCACTCATTTCCAACTCATGTCTCCCATCACCCCCACCCCCAGCAGTGCAGGGCACCCTCCACCAGGCCCCCACTCATGTCTCCCAGCACCCCCACCCCCCAGCAGTGCAGGGCACCCTCCACCAGGCCCCCACTCATGTCCAACTCATGTCTCCCATCACCCCCAGCCCCCAGCAGTGCAGGGCACCCTCCACCAGGCCCACATGTCCAACTCATGTCTCCCAGCACCCCCACCCCCCAGCAGTGCAGGGCAGCCTCCACCAGGCCCCCACTCATGTCCAACTCATGTCTCCCAGCACCCCCAGCACTGTGGGGCACCCTCCACCAGGCCCCCACTCATGTCCAACTCATGTCTCCCAGCACCCCCACCCCCCAGCACTGTGGTGCACCCTCCACCAGGCTCCCACTCATGTCCCCCTGCACCCCCACCCCCCAGCATCCAGGGGCGCCATCCACCCGGCCCCAACTCATGTCTCCCAGCACCCCCACCCGCCAGCACTGTGGGGCACCCTCCACCAGGCCCCCACTCATGTCTCCCAGCACCCCCACCCCCCAGCATCCAGGGCCACCCTCCACCAGGCCCCCACTCATGTCCCCCTGCACCCCCACCCCCAGCATCCAGGGGCACCCTCCACCAGGCCCCCACTCATGTCCAACTCATGTCTCCCATCACCCCCCCCCCAGCAGTGCAGGGCACCCTCCACCAGGCCCCCACGCATGTCTCCCATCACCCCCACCCCCCAGCAGTGCAGGGCACCCTCCACCAGGCCCCCACTCATGTCTCCCATCACCCCTTCCCCCCAAGCAGTGCAGGGCACCCTCCACCAGGTCCCCACTCATGTCCAACTCATGTCTCCCATCACCCCCAGCAGTGCAGGGCACCCTCCACCAGGCCCCCACTCATGTCCAACTCATGTCTCCCAGCACCCCCACCCCCCAGCAGTGCAGGGCACCCTCCACCAGGCCCCCACTCATGTCCAACTCATGTCTCCCAGCACCCCCAGCACTGTGGGGCACCCTCCACCAGGCCCCCACTCATGTCCAACTCATGTCTCCCAGCACCCCCACCCTCCACCAGGCTCCCACTCATGTACCCCTGCACCCCCACCGCCAGCATCCAGGGGCACCTTCCAACAGGCCCCCACTCATGTCTCCCATCACCCCCACCCCCCAGCAGTGCAGGGCACCCTCCACCAGGCCCCCACTCATGTCTCCCATCACCCCCACCCCCCAGCAGTGCAGGGCACCCTCCACCAGGCCCCCACTCATGTCTCCCATCACCCCCACCCCCCAAGCAGTGCAGGGCACCCTCCACCAGGCCCCCACTCATGTCCAACTCATGTCTCCCATCACCCCCACCCCCCAGCAGTGCAGGGCACCCTCCACCAGGCCCCCACTCATGTCCAACTCATGTCTCCCAGCAGCCCCACCCCCCAGCACTGTGGTGCACCCTCCACCAGGCTCCCACTCATGTCCCCCTGCACCTCCACGCCCCAGCATCCAGGGGCACCCTCCACCCAGCCCCCACTCATGTCTCCCAGCACCCCCACCCCCCAGCATCCAGGGGCACCCTCCACCAGGCCCCCACTCATGTCCCCCTGCACCCCCACCCCCAGCATCCAGGGGCACCCTCCACTAGGCCCCCACTCATGTTCAACTCATGTCTTCCATCACCCCCCCCCCAGCAGTGCAGAGCACCCTCCACCAGGCCCCCACGCATGTCTCCCATCACCCCCACCCCCCAGCAGTGCAGGGCACCCTCCACCAGGCCCCCACTCATGTCACCCTGCACCCCCACCCCCCAGCATCAAGGGGCACCCTCCACCAGGCCCCCACTCATGTCTCCCAGCACCCCCACCCCCCAGCCTCCAAGGGCACCCTCCACCAGGCCCCCACTCATGTCCCCCTGCACCCCCACCCCCAGCATCCAGGGGCACCCTCCACCAGGCCCCCACTCATGTCCAACTCATGTCTCCCATCACCCCTTCCCCCCAAGCAGTGCAGGGCACCCTCCACCAGGCCCCCACTCATGTCCAACTCATGTCTCCCATCACCCCCACCCCCAGCAGTGCAGGGCACCCTCCACCAGGCCCCCACTCATGTCCAACTCATGTCTCCCAGCACCCCCACCCCCCAGCAGTGCAGGGCACCCTCCACCAGGCCCCCACTCATGTCCAACTCATGTCTCCCAGCACCCCCAGCACTGTGGGGCACCCTCCACCAGGCCCCCACTCATGTCCAACTCATGTCTCCCAGCACCCCCACCCTCCACCAGGCTCCCACTCATGTCCCCCTGCACCCCCACCGCCAGCATCCAGGGGCACCTTCCACCAGGCCCCCACTCATGTCTCCCATCACCCCCACCCCCCAGCAGTGCAGGGCACCCTCCACCAGGCCCCCACTCATGTCTCCCATCACCCCCACCCCCCAGCAGTGCAGGGCACCCTCCACCAGGCCCCCACTCATGTCTCCCATCACCCCCACCCCCCAAGCAGTGCAGGGCACCCTCCACCAGGCCCCCACTCATGTCCAACTCATGTCTCCCATCACCCCCACCCCCCAGCAGTGCAGGGCACCCTCCACCAGGCCCCCACTCATGTCCAACTCATGTCTCCCATCACCCCCACCCCCAGCAGTGCAGGGCACCCTCCACCAGGCCCCCACTCATGTCTCCCAACACCCCCACCCCCCAGCAGTGCAGGGCACCCTCCACCAGGCCCCCACTCATGTCTCCCATCACCCCCACCCCCAAAGCAGTGCAGGGCACCCTCCACCAGGCCCCCACTCATGTCCAACTCATGTCTCCCATCACCCCCACCCCCCAGCAGTGCAGGGCACCCTCCACCAGGCCCCCACTCATGTCTCCCATCACCCCCACCCCCAAAGCAGTGCAGGGCACCCTCCACCAGGCCCCCACTCATGTCCAACTCATGTCTCCCATCACCCCCACCCCCAGCAGTGCAGGGCACCCTCCACCAGGCCCCCACTCATGTCTCCCAACACCCCCACCCCCCAGCAGTGCAGGGCACCCTCCACCAGGCCCCCACTCATGTCTCCCATCACCCCCACCCCCAAAGCAGTGCAGGGCACCCTCCAGCAGGCCCCCACTCATGTCCAACTCATGTCTCCCATCACCCCCACCCCCCAGCAGTGCAGGGCACCCTCCACCAGGCCCCCACTCATGTCCAACTCATGTCTCCCAGCACCCCCACCCCCCAGCAGTGCAGGGCACCCTCAACAGGCCCCCACTCATGTCCCCCTGCACCCGCACCCCCCAGCATCCAGGGGCACCCTCCACCAGGCCCCCACTCATGTCCAACTCATGTCTCCCAGCACCCCACCCCCCAGCACTGTGTTGCACCCTCCACCAGGCTCCCACTCATGTCCCCCTGCACCCCCACCCCCCAGCATCCAGGGGCACCTCCACCAGGCCCCCACTCATGTCTCCCATCACCCCCACCCCCCAGCAGTGCAGGGCACCCTCCACCCGGCCCCCACTCATGTCTCCCAGCACCCCCACCCCCCAGCACTGTGGGGCACCCTCCACCAAGCCCCCACTCATGTCTCCCAGCACCCCCACCCCCCAGCATCCAGGGGCACCCTCCACCAGGCCCCCACTCATGTCCAACTCATGTCTCCCATCGCCCCCACCCCTCAGCAGTGCAGGGCGCCCTCCACCAGGCCCCCACTCATGTCCCCCTCCACCCCCACCCCCAGCATCCAGAGGCACCCTCCACCAGGCCCCCACTCATGTCCAACTCATGTCTCCCATCAACCCCACGCCCCAGCAGTGCAGGGCACCCTCCACCAGGCCCCCACTCATTACCAACTCGTGTCTCCCATCACCCCCACCCCCCAGCAGTGCGGGGCACCCTCCACCAGGCCTCCACTCATGTCCCCCTGCACCCCCACCCCCCAGCATCCAGGGGCACCTTCCACCAGGCCCCCACTCATGTCCAACTCATATCTCCCATCACCCCCACCCCCCAGCTGTGCAGGGCACCCTCCACCAGGACCCCACTCATTTCCAACTCATGTCTCCCATCACCCCCACCCCCAGCAGTGCAGGGCACCCTCCACCAGGCCCCCACTCATGTCTCCCAGCACCCCCACCCCCCAGCAGTGCAGGGCACCCTCCACCAGGCCCCCAATCATGTCCAACTCATGTCTCCCATCACCCCCAGCCCCCAGCAGTGCAGGGCACCCTCCACCAGGCCCACATGTCCAACTCATGTCTCCCAGCACCCCCACCCCCCAGCAGTGCAGGGCAGCCTCCACCAGGCCCCCACTCATGTCCAACTCATGTCTCCCAGCACCCCCAGCACTGTGGGGCAACCTCCACCAGGCCCCCACTCATGTCCAACTCATGTCTCCCAGCACCCCCACCCCCCAGCACTGTGGTGCACCCTCCACCAGGCTCCCACTCATGTCCCCCTGCACCCCCACCCCCCAGCATCCAGGGCGCCCTCCACCCAGCCCCCACTCATGTCTCCCAGCACCCCCACCCGCCAGCACTGTGGGGCACCCTCCACCAGGCCCCCACTCATGTCTCCCAGCACCCCCACCCCCCAGCATCCAGGGGCACCCTCCACCAGGCCCCCACTCATGTCCCCCTGCACCCCCACCCCCAGCATCCAGGGGCACCCTCCACCAGGCCCCCACTCATGTCCAACTCATGTCTCCCATCACCCCCCCCCCCCAGCAGTGCAGGGCACCCTCTACCAGGCCCCCACGCATGTCTCCCATCACCCCCACCCCCCAGCAGTGCAGGGCACCCTCCACCAGGCCCCCACTCATGTCTCCCATCACCCCTTCCCCCCAAGCAGTGCAGGGCACCCTCCACCAGGTCCCCACTCATGTCCAACTCATGTCTCCCATCACCCCCACCCCCAGCAGTGCAGGGCACCCTCCACCAGGCCCCCACTCATGTCCAACTCATGTCTCCCAGCACCCCCACCCCACAGCAGTGCAGGGCACCCTCCACCAGGCCCCCACTCATGTCCAACTCAAGTCTCCCAGCACCCCCAGCACTGTGGGGCACCCTCCACCAGGCCCCCACTCATGTCCAACTCATGTCTCCCAGCACCCCCACCCTCCACCAGGCCCCCACTCATGTCTCCCATCACCCCCAACCCCCAGCAGTGCAGGGCACCCTCCACCAGGCCCCCACTCATGTCTCCCATCACCCCCACCCCCCAGCAGTGCAGGGCACCCTCCACCAGGCCCCCACTCATGTCTCCCATCACCCCCACCCCCCAAGCAGTGCAGGGCACCCTCCACCAGGCCCCCACTCATGTCCAACTCATGTCTCCCATCATCCCCACCCCCCAGCAGTGCAGGGCACCCTCCACCAGGCCCCCACTCATGTCCAACTCATGTCTCCCAGCAGCCCCACCCCCCAGCACTGTGGTGCACCCTCCACCAGGCTCCCACTCATGTCCCCCTGCACCTCCACCCCCCAGCATCCAGGGGCACCCTCCACCCGGCCCCCACTCATGTCTCCCAGCACCCCCACCCCCCACCACTGTGGGGCACCCTCCACCAGGCCCCCACTCATGTCTCCCAGCACCCCCACCCCCCAGCATCCAGGGGCACCCTCCACCAGGCCCCCACTCATGTCCCCCTGCACCCCCACCCCCAGCATCCAGGGGCACCCTCCACCAGGCCCCCACTCATGTCCAACTCATGTCTCCCATCACCCCCCCCCCCCCAGCAGTGCAGGGCACCCTCCACCAGGCCCCCACGCATGTCTCCCATCACCCCCACCCCCCAGCAGTGCAGGGCACCCTCCACCAGGCCCCCACTCATGTCACCCTGCACCCCCACCCCCCAGCATCAAGGGGCACCCTCCACCAGGCCCCCACTCATGTCCCCCAGCACCCCCACCCCCCAGCATCCAGGGGCACCCTCCACCAGGCCCCCACTCATGTCCCCCTGCACCCCCACCCCCAGCATCCAGGGGCACCCTCCACCAGGCCCCCACTCATGTCCAACTCATGTCTCCCATCACCCCTTCCCCCCAAGCAGTGCAGGGCACCCTCCACCAGGCCCCCACTCATATCCAACTCATGTCTCCCATCACCCCCACCCCCAGCAGTGCAGGGCACCCTCCACCAGGCCCCCACTCATGTCCAACTCATGTCTCCCAGCACCCCCACCCCCCAGCAGTGCAGGGCACCCTCCACCAGGCCCCCACTCATGTCCAACTCATGTCTCCCAGCACCCCCAGCACTGTGGGGCACCCTCCACCAGGCCCCCACACATGTCCAACTCATGTCTCCCAGCACCCCCACCCTCCACCAGGCTCCCACTCATGTCCCCCTGCACCCCCACCCCCAGCATCCAGGGGCACCTTCCACCAGGCCCCCACTCATGTCTCCCATCACCCCACCCCCCAGCAGTGCAGGGCACCCTCCACCAGGCCCCCACTCATGTCTCCCATCACCCCCACCCCCCAGCAGTGCAGGGCACCCTCCAGCAGGCCCCCACTCATGTCTCCCATCACCCCCACCCCCCAAGCAGTGCAGGGCACCCTCCACCAGGCCCCCACTCATGTCCAACTCATGTCTCCCATCACCCCCACCCCCCAGCAGTGCAGGGCACCCTCCACCAGGCCCCCACTCATGTCCAACTCATGTCTCCCAGCACCCCCACCCCCCAGCAGTGCAGGGCACCCTCAACAGGCCCCCACTCATGTCCAACTCATGTCTCCCAGCACCCCCAGCAATGTGGGGCACCCTCCACCAGGCCCCCACTCATGTCCAACTCATGTCTCCCAGCACCCCCACCCCCCAGCACTTTGGTGCACCCACCACCAGGCTCCCACTCATGTCCCCCTGCACCCCCACCTCCCAGCATCCAGGGGCACCCTCCACCAGGCCCCCACTCATGTCTCCCATCACCCCCACCCCCCAGCAGTGCAGGGCACCCTCCACCAGACCCCCACTCATGCCTCCCAGCACCCCCACCCCCCAGCACTGTAGGGCACCCTCCACCAGGCCCCCACTCATGTCTCCCAGCACGCCCACCCCCCAGCATCCAGGGGCACCCTCCACCAGGCCCCCACTCATGTCCAACTCATGTCTCCCTTCACCCCCACCCCCCAGCAGTGCAGGGCACCCCCCACTAGGCCCCCACTCATGTCCCCCTGCACCCCCACCCCCAGCATCCAGGGGCACCCTCTCCCATCACCCATACCCCACAGCAGTGCCGGGCCCCCCACCAGGCCCCCACTCATTTCCAACTCATGTCTCCCATCACCCCCACCCCCCAGCAGTGCAGGGCACCCTCCACCAAGCCCCCACTCATGTCCCCCTGCACCCCCACCCCCCAGCATCCAGAGGCACCCTCCACCAGGCCCCCACTCATGTCCAACTCATGTCTCCCATCACCCCCACCCCCCAGCAGTGCAGGGCACCCTCCACCAGGCCCCCACTCATTTCCAAATCATGTCTCCCATCACCCCCACCCCCAGCAGTGCAGGGCACCCTCCACGAGGCCCCCACTCATGTCTTACAGCACCCCCACCCCCCAGCAGTGCAGGGCACCCTCCACCAGGCCCCCACTCATGTCCAACTCGTGTCTCCCAGCACCCCCAGCACTGTGGGGCACCCTCCACCAGGCCCCCACCCATGTCCAACTCATGTCTCCCAGCACCCCCACCCCCCAGCACTGTGGTGCACCCTCCACCAGGCTCCCACTCATGTCCCCCTGCACCCCCACCCCCCAGCATCCAGGGGCGCCCTCCACCTGGCCCCCACTCATGTCTCCCAGCCCCCCCACCCCCCAGCACTGTGGGGCACCCTCCACCAGGCCCCCACTCATGTCTCCCAGCACCCCCAGCCCCCAGCATCCAGGGGAACCCTCCACCAGGCCCCCACTCATGTCCCCCTGCACCTCCACCCCCAGCATCCAGGGGCACCCTGGGGAACCCTCCACCAGGCCCCCACTCATGTCCCCCTGCACCTCCACCCCCAGCATCCAGGGGCACCCTCCACCAGGCCCCCACTCATGTCCAACTCATGTCTCCCATCACCCCCCCCCCCCAGCAGTGCAGGGCACCCTCCACCAGGCCCCCACGCATGTCTCCCATCACCCCCACCCCCCAGCAGTGCAGGGCACCCTCCACCAGGCCCCCACTCATGTCTCCCATCACCCCTTCCCCCCAAGCAGTGCAGGGCACCCTCCACCAGGTCCCCACTCATGTCCAACTCATGTCTCCCATCACCCCCACCCCCAGCAGTGCAGGGCACCCTCCACCAGGCCCCCACTCATGTCCAACTCATGTCTCCCAGCACCCCCACCCCCCAGCAGTGCAGGGCACCCTCCACCAGGCCCCCACTCATGTCCAACTCATGTCTCCCAGCACCCCCAGCACTGTGGGGCACCCTCCACCAGGCCCCCACTCATGTCCAACTCATGTCTCCCAGCACCCCCACCCTCCACCAGGCTCCCACTCATGTCCCCCTGCACCCCCACCGCCAGCATCCAGGGGCACCTTCCACCAGGCCCCCACTCATGTCTCCCATCACCCCCACCCCCCAGCAGTGCAGGGCACCCTCCACCAGGCCCCCACTCATGTCTCCCATCACCCCCACCCCCCAGCAGTGCAGGGCACCCTCCACCAGGCCCCCACTCATGTCTCCCATCACCCCCACCCCCAAGCAGTGCAGGGCACCCTCCACCAGGCCCCCATTCATGTCCAACTCATGTCTCCCATCACCCCCACCCCCCAGCAGTGCAGGGCACCCTCCACCAGGCCCCCACTCATGTCCAACTCATGTCTCCCAGCACCCCCAGCACTGTGGGGCACCCTCCACCAGGCCCCCACTCATGTCCAACTCATGTCTCCCAGCACCCCCACCCCCCAGCACTGTGGTGCACCCTCCACCAGGCTCCCACTCATGTCCCCCTGCACCCCCACCCCCCAGCATCCAGGGGCGCCCTCCACCCGGCCCCCACTCATGTCTCCCAGCACCGCCACCCGCCAGCACTGTGGGGCACCCTCCACCAGGCCCCCACTCATGTCTCCCAGCACCCCCACCCCCCAGCATCCAGGGGCACCCTCCACCAGGCCCCCACTCATGTCCCCCTGCACCCCCACCCCCAGCATCCAGGGGCACCCTCCACCAGGCCCCCACTCATGTCCAACTCATGTCTCCCATCACCCCCCCCCCAGCAGTGCAGGGCACCCTCCACCAGTCCCCCACGCATGTCTCCCATCACCCCCACCCCCCAGCAGTGCAGGGCACCCTCCACCAGGCCCCCACTCATGTCTCCCATCACCCCTTCCCCCCAAGCAGTGCAGGGCACCCTCCACCAGGTCCCCACTCATGTCCAACTCATGTCTCCCATCACCCCCACCCCCCAGCAGTGCAGGGCACCCTCCACCAGGCCCCCACTCATGTCCAACTCATGTCTCCCAGCACCCCCAGCACTGTGGGGCACCCTCCACCAGGCCCCCACTCATGTCCAACTCATGTCTCCCAGCACCCCCACCCTCCACCAGGCTCCCACTCATGTCCCCTGCACCCCCACCGGCAGCATCCAGGGGCACCTTCCACCAGGCCCCCACTCATGTCTCCCATCACCCCCACCCCCCAGCAGTGCAGGGCACCCTCCACCAGGCCCCCACTCATGTCTCCCATCACCCCCACCCCCCAGCAGTGCAGGGCACCCTCCACCAGGCCCCCACTCATGTCTCCCATCACCCCCACCCCCCAAGCAGTGCAGGGCACCCTCCACCAGGCCCCCACTCATGTCCAACTCATGTCTCCCATCCCCCCCTCCCCCCAGCAGTGCAGGGCACCCTCCACCAGGCCCCACTCATGTCCAACTCATGTCTCCCAGCAGCCCCACCCCCCAGCACTGTGGTGCACCCTCCACCAGGCTCCCACTCATGTCCCCCTGCACCTCCACCCCCCAGCATCCAGGGGCACCCTCCACCCGGCCCCCACTCATGTCTCCCAGCACCCCCACCCCCCACCACTGTGGGGAACCCTCCACCAGGCCCCCACTCATGTCTCCCAGCACCCCCACCCCCCAGCATCCAGGGGCACCCTCCACCAGGCCCCCACTCATGTCCCCCTGCACCCCACCCCCAGCATCCAGGGGCACCCTCCACCAGGCCCCCACTCATGTCCAACTCATGTCTCCCATCACCCCCCCCCCAGGAGTGCAGGGCACCCTCCACCAGGCCCCCACGCATGTCTCCCATCACCCCCACCCCCCAGCAGTGCAGGGCACCCTCCACCAGGCCCCCACTCATGTCACCCTGCACCCCCACCCCCAGCATCCAGGTGCACCCTCCACCAGGCCCCCACTCATGTCCAACTCATGTCTCCCATCACCCCCACCCCCCAGCAGTGCAGGGCACCCTCCACCAGGCCCCCACTCATGTCTCCCATCACCCCTTCCCCCCAAGCAGTGCAGGGCACCCTCCACCAGGTCCCCACTCATGTCCAACTCATGTCTCCCATCACCCCCACCCCCAGCAGTGCAGGGCACCCTCCACCAGGCCCCCACTCATGTCCAACTCATGTCTCCCAGCACCCCCAGCAGTGCAGGGCACCCTCCACCAGGCCCCCACTCATGTCCAACTCATGTCTCCCAGCACCCCCAGCACTGTGGGGCACCCTCCACCAGGCCCCCACTCATGTCCAACTCATGTCTCCCAGCACCCCCACCCTCCACCAGGCTCCCACTCATGTCCCCCTGCACCCCCACCGCCAGCATCCAGGGGCACCTTCCACCAGGCCCCAACTCATGTCTCCCATCACCCCCACCCCCCAGCAGTGCAGGGCACCTTCCACCAGGCCCCCACTCATGTCTCCCATCACCCCCACCCCCCAGCAGTGCAGGGCACCCTCCACCAGGCCCCCACTCATGTCTCCCATCACCCCCACCCCCCAAGCAGTGCAGGGCACCCTCCACCAGGCCCCCATTCATGTCCAACTCATGTCTCCCATCACCCCCACCCCCCACAGTGCAGGGCACCCTCCACCAGGCCCCCACTCATGTCCAACTCATGTCTCCCAGCACCCCCAGCACTGTGGGGCACCCTCCACCAGGCCCCCCACTCATGTCCAACTCATGTCTCCCAGCACCCCCACCCCCCAGCACTGTGGTGCACCCTCCACCAGGCTCCCACTCATGTCCCCCTGCACCCCCACCCCCCCAGCATCCAGGGGCGCCCTCCACCCGGCCCCCACTCATGTCTCCCAGCACCCCCACCCGCCAGCACTGTGGGGCACCCTCCACCAGGCCCCACTCATGTCTCCCAGCACCCCCACCCCCCAGCATCCAGGGGCACCCTCCACCAGGCCCCACTCATGTCCCCCTGCACCCCCACCCCCAGCATCCAGGGGCACCCTCCACCAGGCCCCCACTCATGTCCAACTCATGTCTCCCATCACCCCCCAGCAGTGCAGGGCACCCTCCACCAGGCCCCCACGCATGTCTCCCATCACCCCCACCCCCCAGCAGTGCAGGGCACCCTCCACCAGGCCCCCACTCATGTCTCCCATCACCCCTTCCCCCCAAGCAGTGCAGGGCACCCTCCACCAGGTCCCCACTCATGTCCAACTCATGTCTCCCATCACCCCCACCCCCAGCAGTGCAGGGCACCCTCCACCAGGCCCCACTCATGTCCAACTCATGTCTCCCAGCACCCCCACCCCCCAGCAGTGCAGGGCACCCTCCACCAGGCCCCCACTCATGTCCAACTCATGTCTCCCAGCACCCCCAGCACTGTGGGGCACCCTCCACCAGGCCCCCACTCATGTCCAACTCATGTCTCCCAGCACCCCCACCCTCCACCAGGCTCCCACTCATGTCCCCCTGCACCCCCACCGGCAGCATCCAGGGGCACCTTCCACCAGGCCCCCACTCATGTCTCCCATCACCCCCACCCCCCAGCAGTGCAGGGCACCCTCCACCAGGCCCCCACTCATGTCTCCCATCACCCCCACCCCCCAGCAGTGCAGGGCACCCTCCACCAGGCCCCCACTCCTGTCTCCCATCACCCCCACCCCCCAAGCAGTGCAGGGCACCCTCCACCAGGCCCCCACTCATGTCCAACTCATGTCTCCCATCCCCCCACCCCCCAGCAGTGCAGGGCACCCTCCACCAGGCCCCCACTCATGTCCAACTCATGTCTCCCAGCAGCCCCACCCCCCAGCACTGTGGTGCACCCTCCACCAGGCTCCCACTCATGTCCCCCTGCACCTCCACCCCCCAGCATCCAGGGGCACCCTCCACCCGGCCCCCACTCATGTCTCCCAGCACCCCCACCCCCCACCACTGTGGGGAACCCTCCACCAGGCCCCCACTCATGTCTCCCAGCACCCCCACCCCCCAGCATCCAGGGGCACCCTCCACCAGGCCCCCACTCATGTCCCCCTGCACCCCCACCCCCAGCATCCAGGGGCACCCTCCACCAGGCCCCCACTCATGTCTAACTCATGTCTCCCATCACCCCCCCCCAGCAGTGCAGGGCACCCTCCACCAGGCCCCCACGCATGTCTCCCATCACCCCCACCCCCCAGCAGTGCAGGGCACCCTCCACCAGGCCCCCACTCATGTCACCCTGCACCCCCACCCCCCAGCATCAAGGGGCACCCTCCACCAGGCCCCCACTCATGTCTCCCAGCACCCCCACCCCCCAGCATCCAGGGGCACCCTCCACCAGGCCCCCACTCATGTCCCCCTGCATCCCCACCCCCAGCATCCAGGGGCACCCTCCACCAGGCCCCCACTCATGTCCAACTCATGTCTCCCATCACCCCTTCCCCCCAAGCAGTGCAGGGCACCCTCCACCAGGCCCCCACTCATGTCCAACTCATGTCTCCCATCACCCCCACCCCCAGCAGTGCAGGGCACCCTCCACCAGGCCCCCACTCATGTCCAACTCATGTCTCCCAGCACCCCCACCCCCCAGCAGTGCAGGGCACCCTCCACCAGGCCCCCACTCATGTCCAACTCATGTCTCCCAGCAACCCCAGCACTGTGGGGCACCCTCCACCAGGCCCCCACTCATGTCCAACTCATGTCTCCCAGCACCCCCACCCTCCACCAGGCTCCCACTCATGTCCCCCTGCACCCCCACCCCCAGCATCCAGGGGCACCTTCCACCAGGCCCCCACTCATGTCTCCCATCACCCCACCCCCCAGCAGTGCAGGGCACCCTCCACAGGCCCCCACTCATGTCTCCCATCACCCCCACCCCCCAGCAGTGCAGGGCACCCTCCACCAGGCCCCCACTCATGTCTCCCATCACCCCCACCCCCCAAGCAGTGCAGGGCACCCTCCACCAGGCCCCCACTCATGTCCAACTCATGTCTCCCATCACCCCCACTCCCCAGCAGTGCAGGGCACCCTCCACCAGGCCCCCACTCATGTCCAACTCATGTCTCCCAGCACCCCCACCCCCCAGCAGTGCAGGGCACCCTCAACAGGCCCCCACTCATGTCCAACTCATGTCTCCCAGCACCCCGAGCAATGTGGGGCACCCTCCACCAGGCCCCCACTCATGTCCAACTCATGTCTCCCAGCACCCCCACCCCCCAGCACTGTGGTGCACCCACCACCAGGCTCCCACTCATGTCCCCCTGCACCCCCACCCCCCAGCATCCAGGGGCACCCTCCACCAGGCCCCCACTCATGTCTCCCATCACCCCCACCCCCCAGCACTGTAGGGCACCCTCCACCAGGCCCCCACTCATGTCTCCCAGCACCCCCACCCCCCAGCATCCAGGGGCACCCTCCACCAGGCCCCCACTCATGTCCAACACATGTCTCCCATCACCCCCACCCCCCAGCAGTGCAGGGCACCCTCCACCAGGCCCCCACTCATGTCCAACTCATGTCTCCCAGCACCCCCACCCCCCAGCAGTGCAGGGCACCCTCAACAGGCCCCCACTCATGTCCAACTCATGTCTCCCAGCACCCCGAGCAATGTGGGGCACCCTCCACCAGGCCCCCACTCATGTCCAACTCATGTCTCCCAGCACCACCACCCCCCAGCACTGTGGTGCACCCACCACCAGGCTCCCACTCATGTCCCCCTGCACCCCCACCCCCCAGCATCCAGGGGCACCCTCCACCAGACCCCCACTCATGCCTCCCAGCACCCCCACCCCCCAGCACTGTAGGGCACCCTCCACCAGGCCCCCACTCATGTCTCCCAGCACCCCCACCCCCCAGCATCCAGGGGCACCCTCCACCAGGCCCCCACTCATGTCCAACTCATGTCTCCCTTCACCCCCACCCCCCAGCAGTGCAGGGCACCCCCCACTAGGCCCCCACTCATGTCCCCCTGCACCCCCACCCCCAGCATCCAGGGGCACCCTCCACCAGGCCCCCACTCATGTCCAACTCATGTCTCCCATCACCCACACCCCACAGCAGTGCCGGGCCCCCCACCAGGCCCCCACTCATTTCCAACTCATGTCTCCCATCACCCACACCCCCCAGCAGTGCAGGGCACCCTCCACCAAGCCCCCACTCATGTCCCCCTGCACCCCCACCCCCCAGCATCCAGAGGCACCCTCCACCAGGCCCCCACTCATGTCCAACTCATGTCTCCCATCACCCCCACCCCCCAGCAGTGCAGGGCACCCTCCACCAGGCCCCCACTCATTTCCAAATCATGTCTCCCATCACCCCCACCCCCAGCAGTGCAGGGCACCCTCCACGAGGCCCCCACTCATGTCTTACAGCACCCCCACCCCCCAGCAGTGCAGGGCACCCTCCACCAGGCCCCCACTCATGTCCAACTCATGTCTCCCAGCACCCCAGCACTGTGTGGCACCCTCCACCAGGCCCCCACTCATGTCCAACTCATGTCTCCCAGCACCCCCACCCCCCAGCACTGTGGTGCACCCTCCACCAGGCTCCCACTCATGTCCCCCTGCACCCCCACCCCCCAGCATCCAGGGGCGCCCTCCACCCGGCCCCCACTCATGTCTCCCAGCACCCCCACCCCCCAGCACTGTGGGGCACCCTCCACCAGGCCCCCACTCATGTCTCCCAGCACCCCCACCCCCCAGCATCCAGGGGAACCCTCCACCAGGCCCCCACTCATGTCCCCCTGCACCCCCACCCCCAGCATGCAGGGGCACCCTCCACCAGGCCCCCACTCATGTCCAACTCATGTCTCCCATCACCCCCCCCCCCCAGCAGTGCAGGGCACCCTCCACCAGGCCCCCACGCATGTCTCCCATCACCCCCACCCCCCAGCAGTGCAGGGCACCCTCCACCAGGCCCCCACTCATGTCTCCCATCACCCCTTCCCCCCAAGCAGTGCAGGGCACCCTCCACCAGGTCCCCACTCATGTCCAACTCATGTCTCCCATCACCCCCACCCCCAGCAGTGCAGGGCACCCTCCACCAGGCCCCCACTCATGTCCAACTCATGTCTCCCAGCACCCCCACCCCCCAGCAGTGCAGGGCACCCTCCACCAGGCCCCCACTCATGTCCAACTCATGTCTCCCAGCACCCCCAGCACTGTGGGGCACCCTCCACCAGGCCCCCACTCATGTCCAACTCATGTCTCCCAGCACCCCCACCCCCCAGCAGTGCAGGGCACCCTCCACCAGGCCCCCACTCATGTCCAACTCATGTCTCCCAGCACCCCCAGCACTGTGGGGCACCCTCCACCAGGCCCCCACTCATGTCCAACTCATGTCTCCCAGCACCCCCACCCTCCACCAGGCTCCCACTCATGTCCCCCTGCACCCCCACCGCCAGCATCCAGGGGCACCTTCCACCAGGCCCCCACTCATGTCTCCCATCACCCCCACCCCCCAGCAGTGCAGGGCACCCTCCACCAGGCCCCCACTCATGTCTCCCATCACCCCCACCCCCCAGCAGTGCAGGGCACCCTCCACCAGGCCCCCACTCAGGTCTCCCATCACCCCCACCCCCCAAGCAGTGCAGGGCACCCTCCACCAGGCCCCCATTCATGTCCAACTCATGTCTCCCATCACCCCCACCCCCCAGCAGTGCAGGGCACCCTCCACCAGGCCCCCACTCATGTCCAACTCATGTCTCCCAGCACCCCCAGCACTGTGGGGCACCCTCCACCAGGCCCCCACTCATGTCCAACTCATGTCTCCCAGCACCCCCACCCCCCAGCACTGTGGTGCACCCTCCACCAGGCTCCCACTCATGTTCCCCTGCACCCCCACCCCCCAGCATCCAGGGGCGCCCTCCACCCGGCCCCCACTCATGTCTCCCAGCACCGCCACCCGCCAGCACTGTGGGGCACCCTCCACCAGGCCCCCACTCATGTCTCCCAGCACCCCCACCCCCCAGCATCCAGGGGCACCCTCCACCAGGCCCCCACTCATGTCCCCCTGCACCCCCACCCCCAGCATCCAGGGGCACCCTCCACCAGGCCCCCACTCATGTCCAACTCATGTCTCCCATCACCCCCCCCCCAGCAGTGCAGGGCACCCTCCACCAGGCCCCCACGCATGTCTCCCATCACCCCCACCCCCCAGCAGTGCAGGGCACCCTCCACCAGGCCCCCACTCATGTCTCCCATCACCCCTTCCCCCCAAGCAGTGCAGGGCACCCTCCACCAGGTCCCCACTCATGTCCAACTCATGTCTCCCATCACCCCCACCCCCAGCAGTGCAGGGCACCCTCCACCAGGCCCCCGCTCATGTCCAACTCATGTCTCCCAGCACCCCCACCCCCCAGCAGTGCAGGGCACCCTCCACCAGGCCCCCACTCATGTCCAACTCATGTCTCCCAGCACCCCCAGCACTGTGGGGCACCCTCCACCAGGCCCGCACTCATGTCCAACTCATGTCTCCCAGCACCCCCACCCTCCACCAGGCTCCCACTCATGTCCCCCTGCACCCCCACCGGCAGCATCCAGGGGCACCTTCCACCAGGCCCCCACTCATGTCTCCCATCACCCCCACCCCCCAGCAGTGCAGGGCACCCTCCACCAGGCCCCCACTCATGTCTCCCATCACCCCCACCCCCCAGCAGTGCAGGGCACCCTCCACCAGGCCCCCACTCATGTCTCCCATCACCCCCACCCCCCAAGCAGTGCAGGGCACCCTCCACCAGGCCCCCACTCATGTCCAACTCATGTCTCCCATCCCCCCCACCCCCCAGCAGTGCAGGGTACCCTCCTCCAGGCCCCCACTCATGTCCAACTCATGTCTCCCAGCAGCCCCACCCCCCAGCACTGTGGTGCACCCTCCACCAGGCTCCCACTCATGTCCCCCTGCACCTCCACCCCCCAGCATCCAGGGGCACCCTCCACCCGGCCCCCACTCATGTCTCCCAGCACCCCCACCCCCCACCACTGTGGGGAACCCTCCACCAGGCCCCCACTCATGTCTCCCAGCACCCCCACCCCCCAGCATCCAGGGGCACCCTCCACCAGGCCCCCACTCATGTCCCCCTGCACCCCCACCCCCAGCATCCAGGGGCACCCTCCACCAGGCCCCCACTCATGTCCAACTCATGTCTCCCATCACCCCCCCCCCCCAGGAGTGCAGGGCACCCTCCACCAGGCCCCCACGCATGTCTCCCATCACCCCCACCCCCCAGCAGTGCAGGGCACCCTCCACCAGGCCCCCACTCATGTCACCCTGCACCCCCACCCCCAGCATCCAGGGGCACCCTCCACCAGGCCCCCACTCATGTCTCCCATCACCCCTTCCCCCCAAGCAGTGCAGGGCACCCTCCACCAGGTCCCCACTCATGTCCAACTCATGTCTCCCATCACCCCCACCCCCAGCAGTGCAGGGCACCCTCCACCAGGCCCCCACTCATGTCCAACTCATGTCTCCCAGCACCCCCACCCCCCAGCAGTGCAGGGCACCCTCCACCAGGCCCCCACTCATGTCCAACTCATGTCTCCCAGCACCCCCAGCACTGTGGGGCACCCTCCACCAGGCCCCCACTCATGTCCAACTCATGTCTCCCAGCACCCCCACCCTCCACCAGGCTCCCACTCATGTCCCCCTGCACCCCCACCGCCAGCATCCAGGGGCACCTTCCACCAGGCCCCAACTCATGTCTCCCATCACCCCCACCCCCCAGCAGTGCAGGGCACCTTCCACCAGGCCCCCACTCATGTCTCCCATCACCCCCACCCCCCAGCAGTGCAGGGCACCCTCCACCAGGCCCCCACTCATGTCTCCCATCACCCCCACCCCCCAAGCAGTGCAGGGCACCCTCCACCAGGCCCCCATTCATGTCCAACTCATGTCTCCCATCACCCCCACCCCCCAGCAGTGCAGGGCACCCTCCACCAGGAGCCCACTCATGTCCAACTCATGTCTCGAAGCACCCCCAGCACTGTGGGGCACCCTCCACCAGGCCCCCACTCATGTCCAACTCATGTCTCCCAGCACCCCCACCCCCCAGCACTGTGGTGCACCCTCCACCAGGCTCCCACTCATGTCCCCCTGCACCCCCACCCCCCAGCATCCAGGGGCGCCCTCCACCCGGCCCCCACTCATGTCTCCCAGCACCCCCACCCGCCAGCACTGTGGGGCACCCTCCACCAGGCCCCCACTCATGTCTCCCAGCACCCCCACCCCCCAGCATCCAGGGGCACCCTCCACCAGGCCCCCACTCATGTCCCCCTGCACCCCCACCCCCAGCATCCAGGGGCACCCTCCACCAGGCCCCCACTCATGTCCAACTCATGTCTCCCATCACCCCCCCAGCAGTGCAGGGCACCCTCCACCAGGCCCCCACGCATGTCTCCCATCACCCCCACCCCCCAGCAGTGCAGGGCACCCTCCACCAGGCCCCCACTCATGTCTCCCATCACCCCTTCCCCCCAAGCAGTGCAGGGCACCCTCCACCAGGTCCCCACTCATGTCCAACTCATGTCTCCCATCACCCCCACCCCCAGCAGTGCAGGGCACCCTCCACCAGGCCCCCACTCATGTCCAACTCATGCCTCCCAGCACCCCCACCCCCCAGCAGTGCAGGGCACCCTCCACCAGGCCCCCACTCATGTCCAACTCATGTCTCCCAGCACCCCCAGCACTGTGGGGCACCCTCCACCAGGCCCCCACTCATGTCCAACTCATGTCTCCCAGCACCCCCACCCTCCACCAGGCTCCCACTCATGTCCCCCTGCACCCCCACCGGCAGCATCCAGGGGCACCTTCCACCAGGCCCCCACTCATGTCTCCCATCACCCCCACCCCCCAGCAGTGCAGGGCACCCTCCACCAGGCCCCCACTCATGTCTCCCATCACCCCCACCCCCCAGCAGTGCAGGGCACCCTCCACCAGGCCCCCACTCATGTCTCCCATCACCCCCACCCCCCAAGCAGTGCAGGGCACCCTCCACCAGGCCCCCACTCATGTCCAACTCATGTCTCCCATCCCCCCACCCCCCAGCAGTGCAGGGCACCCTCCACCAGGCCCCCACTCATGTCCAACTCATGTCTCCCAGCAGCCCCACCCCCCAGCACTGTGGTGCACCCTCCACCAGGCTCCCACTCATGTCCCCCTGCACCTCCACCCCCCAGCATCCAGGGGCACCCTCCACCCGGCCCCCACTCATGTCTCCCAGCACCCCCACCCCCCACCACTGTGGGGAACCCTCCACCAGGCCCCCACTCATGTCTCCCAGCACCCCCACCCCCCAGCATCCAGGGGCACCCTCCACCAGGCCCCCACTCATGTCCCCCTGCACCCCCACCCCCAGCATCCAGGTGCACCCTCCACCAGGCCCCCACTCATGTCCAACTCATGTCTCCCATCACCCCCCCCCCCCAGCAGTGCAGGGCACCCTCCACCAGGCCCCCACGCATGTCTCCCATCACCCCCACCCCCCAGCAGTGCAGGGCACCCTCCACCAGGCCCCCACTCATGTCACCCTGCACCCCCACCCCCCAGCATCAAGGGGCACCCTCCACCAGGCCCCCACTCATGTCTCCCAGCACCCCCACCCCCCAGCATCCAGGGGCACCCTCCACCAGGCCCCCACTCATGTCCCCCTGCATCCCCACCCCCACCATCCAGGGGCACCCTCCACCAGGCCCCCACTCATGTCCAACTCATGTCTCCCATCACCCCTTCCCCCCAAGCAGTGCAGGGCACCCTCCACCAGGCCCCCACTCATGTCCAACTCATGTCTCCCATCACCCCCACCCCCAGCAGTGCAGGGCACCCTCCACCAGGCCCCCACTCATGTCCAACTCATGTCTCCCAGCACCCCCACCCCCCAGCAGTGCAGGGCACCCTCCACCAGGCCCCCACTCATGTCCAACTCATGTCTCCCAGCAACCCCAGCACTGTGGGGCACCCTCCACCAGGCCCCCACTCATGTCCAACTCATGTCTCCCAGCACCCCCACCCTCCACCAGGCTCCCACTCATGTCCCCCTGCACCCCCACCCCCAGCATCCAGGGGCACCTTCCACCAGGCCCCCACTCATGTCTCCCATCACCCCACCCCCCAGCAGTGCAGGGCACCCTCCACAGGCCCCCACTCATGTCTCCCATCACCCCCACCCCCCAGCAGTGCAGGGCACCCTCCACCAGGCCCCCACTCATGTCTCCCATCACCCCCACCCCCCAAGCAGTGCAGGGCACCCTCCACCAGGCCCCCACTCATGTCCAACTCATGTCTCCCATCACCCCCACTCCCCAGCAGTGCAGGGCACCCTCCACCAGGCCCCCACTCATGTCCAACTCATGTCTCCCAGCACCCCCACCCCCCAGCAGTGCAGGGCACCCTCAACAGGCCCCCACTCATGTCCAACTCATGTCTCCCAGCACCCCGAGCAATGTGGGGCACCCTCCACCAGGCCCCCACTCATGTCCAACTCATGTCTCCCAGCACCCCCACCCCCCAGCACTGTGGTGCACCCACCACCAGGCTCCCACTCATGTCCCCCTGCACCCCCACCCCCCAGCATCCAGGGGCACCCTCCACCAGGCCCCCACTCATGTCTCCCATCACCCCCACCCCCCAGCACTGTAGGGCACCCTCCACCAGGCCCCCACTCATGTCTCCCAGCACCCCCACACCCCAGCATCCAGGGGCACCCTCCACCAGGCCCCCACTCATGTCCAACTCATGTCTCCCATCACCCCCACCCCCCAGCAGTGCAGGGCACCCTCCACCAGGCCCCCACTCATGTCCAACTCATGTCTCCCAGCACCACCACCCCCCAGCAGTGCAGGGCACCCTCAACAGGCCCCCACTCATGTCCAACTCATGTCTCCCAGCACCCCGAGCAATGTGGGGCACCCTCCACCAGGCCCCCACTCATGTCCAACTCATGTCTCCCAGCACCCCCACCCCCCAGCACTGTGGTGCACCCACCACCAGGCTCCCACTCATGTCCCCCTGCACCCCCACCCCCCAGCATCCAGGGGCACCCTCCACCAGACCCCCACTCATGCCTCCCAGCACCCCCACCCCCCAGCACTGTAGGGCACCCTCCACCAGGCCCCCACTCATGTCTCCCAGCACCCCCACCCCCCAGCATCCAGGGGCACCCTCCACCAGGCCCCCACTCATGTCCAACTCATGTCTCCCTTCACCCCCACCCCCCAGCAGTGCAGGGCACCCCCCACTAGGCCCCCACTCATGTCCCCCTGCACCCCCGCCCCCAGCATCCAGGGGCACCCTCCACCAGGCCCCCACTCATGTCCAACTCATGTCTCCCATCACCCACACCCCACAGCAGTGCCGGGCCCCCCACCAGGCCCCCACTCATTTCCAACTCATGTCTCCCATCACCCACACCCCCCAGCAGTGCAGGGCACCCTCCACCAAGCCCCCACTCATGTCCCCCTGCACCCCCACCCCCCAGCATCCAGAGGCACCCTCCACCAGGCCCCCACTCATGTCCAACTCATGTCTCCCATCACCCCCACCCCCCAGCAGTGCAGGGCACCCTCCACCAGGCCCCCACTCATTTCCAAATCATGTCTCCCATCACCCCCACCCCCAGCAGTGCAGGGCACCCTCCACGAGGCCCCCACTCATGTCTTACAGCACCCCCACCCCCCAGCAGTGCAGGGCACCCTCCACCAGGCCCCCACTCATGTCCAACTCATGTCTCCCAGCACCCCCACCCCCCAGCACTGTGGTGCACCCTCCACCAGGCTCCCACTCATGTCCAACTCATGTCTCCCATCCCCCCACCCCCCAGCAGTGCAGGGCACCCTCCACCAGGCCCCCACTCATGTCCAACTCATGTCTCCCAGCACCCCAGCACTGTGTGGCACCCTCCACCAGGCCCCCACTCATGTCCAACTCATGTCTCCCAGCACCCCCACCCCCCAGCACTGTGGTGCACCCTCCACCAGGCTCCCACTCATGTCCCCCTGCACCCCCACCCCCCAGCATCCAGGGGCGCCCTCCACCCGGCCCCCACTCATGTCTCCCAGCACCCCCACCCCCCAGCACTGTGGGGCACCCTCCACCAGGCCCCCACTCATGTCTCCCAGCACCCCCACCCCCCAGCATCCAGGGGAACCCTCCACCAGGCCCCCACTCATGTCCCCCTGCACCCCCACCCCCAGCATGCAGGGGCACCCTCCACCAGGCCCCCACTCATGTCCAACTCATGTCTCCCATCACCCCCCCCCAGCAGTGCAGGGCACCCTCCACCAGGCCCCCACGCATGTCTCCCATCACCCCCACCCCCCAGCAGTGCAGGGCACCCTCCACCAGGCCCCCACTCATGTCTCCCATCACCCCTTCCCCCCAAGCAGTGCAGGGCACCCTCCACCAGGTCCCCACTCATGTCCAACTCATGTCTCCCATCACCCCCACCCCCAGCAGTGCAGGGCACCCTCCACCAGGCCCCCACTCATGTCCAACTCATGTCTCCCAGCACCCCCACCCCCCAGCAGTGCAGGGCACCCTCCACCAGGCCCCCACTCATGTCCAACTCATGTCTCCCAGCACCCCCAGCACTGTGGGGCACCCTCCACCAGGCCCCCACTCATGTCCAACTCATGTCTCCCAGCACCCCCACCCTCCACCAGGCTCCCACTCATGTCCCCCTGCACCCCCACCGCCAGCATCCAGGGGCACCTTCCACCAGGCCCCCACTCATGTCTCCCATCACCCCCACCCCCCAGCAGTGCAGGGCACCCTCCACCAGGCCCCCACTCATGTCTCCCATCACCCCCACCCCCCAGCAGTGCAGGGCACCCTCCACCAGGCCCCCACTCATGTCTCCCATCACCCCCACCCCCCAAGCAGTGCAGGGCACCCTCCACCAGGCCCCCACTCATGTCCAACTCATGTCTCCCATCACCCCCACCCCCCAGCAGTGCAGGGCACCCTCCACCAGGCCCCCACTCATGTCCAACTCATGTCTCCCCGCAGCCCCACCCCCCAGCACTGTGGTGCACCCTCCACCAGGCTCCCACTCATGTCCCCCTGCACCTCCACCCCCCAGCATCCAGGGGCACCCTCCACCCGGCCCCCACTCATGTCTCCCAGCACCCCCACCCCCCACCACTGTGGGGCACCCTCCACCAGGCCCCCACTCATGTCTCCCAGCACCCCCACCATCCAGGGGCACCCTCCACCAGGCCCCCACTCATGTCCCCCTGCACCCCCACCCCCAGCATCCAGGGGAACCCTCCACCAGGCCCCCACTCATGTCCAACTCATGTCTCCCATCACCCCCCCCAGCAGTGCAGGGCACCCTCCACCAGGCCCCCACGCATGTCTCCCATCACCCCCACCCCCCAGCAGTGCAGGGCACCCTCCACCAGGCCCCCACTCATGTCACCCTGCACCCCCACCCCCCAGCATCAAGGGGCACCCTCCACCAGGCCCCCACTCATGTCTCCCAGCACCCCCACCCCCCAGCATCCAGGGGCACCCTCCACCAGGCCCCCACTCATGTCCCCCTGCACCCCCACCCCCAGCATCCAGGGGCACCCTCCACCAGGCCCCCACTCATGTCTAACTCATGTCTCCCATCACCCCTTCCCCCCAAGCAGTGCAGGGCACCCTCCACCAGGCCCCCACTCATGTCCAACTCATGTCTCCCATCACCCCCACCCCCAGCAGTGCAGGGCACCCTCCACCAGGCCCCCACTCATGTCCAACTCATGTCTCCCAGCACCCCCACCCCCCAGCAGTGCAGGGCACCCTCCACCAGGCCCCCACTCATGTCCAACTCATGTCTCCCAGCACCCCCAGCACTGTGGGGCACCCTCCACCAGGCCCCCACTCATGTCCAACTCATGTCTCCCAGCACCCCCACCCTCCACCAGGCTCCCACTCATGTCCCCCTGCACCCCCACCCCCAGCATCCAGGGGCACCTTCCACCAGGCCCCCACTCATGTCTCCCATCACCCCACCCCCCAGCAGTGCAGGGCACCCTCCACCAGGCCCCCACTCATGTCTCCCATCACCCCCACCCCCCAGCAGTGCAGGGCACCCTCCACCAGGCCCCCACTCATGTCTCCCATCACCCCCACCCCCCAAGCAGTGCAGGGCACCCTCCACCAGGCCCCCACTCATGTCCAACTCATGTCTCCCATCACCCCCACCCCCCAGCAGTGCAGGGCACCCTCCACCAGGCCCCCACTCATGTCCAACTCATGTCTCCCAGCACCCCCACCCCCCAGCAGTGCAGGGCACCCTCAACAGGCCCCCACTCATGTCCAACTCATGTCTCCCAGCACCCCCAGCAATGTGGGGGCACCCTCCACCAGTCCCCCACTCATGTCCAACTCATGTCTCCCAGCACCCCCACCCCCCAGCACTGTGGTGCACCCACCACCAGGCTCCCACTCATGTCCCCCTGCACCCCCACCCCCCAGCATCCAGGGGCACCCTCCACCAGGCCCCCACTCATGTCTCCCATCACCCCCACCCCCAGCAGTGCAGGGCACCCTCCACCAGACCCCCACTCATGCCTCCCAGCACCCCCACCCGTCAGCACTGTAGGGCACCCTCCACCAGGCCCCCACTCATGTCTCCCAGCACCCCCACCCCCCAGCATCCAGGGGCACCCTCCACCAGGCCCCCACTCATGTCCAACTCATGTCTCCCTTCACCCCCACCCCCCAGCAGTGCAGGGCACCCCCCACTAGGCCCCCACTCATGTCTCCCAGCACCCCCACCCCCCAGCATCCAGGGGCACCCTCCACCAGGCCCCCACTCATGTCCAACTCATGTCTCCCTTCACCCCCACCCCCCAGCAGTGCAGGGCACTCTCCACCAGGCCCCCACTCATTTCCAAATCATGTCTCCCATCACCCCCACCCCCAGCAGTGCAGGGCACCCTCCACGAGGCCCCCACTCATGTTTTACAGCACCCCCAGCAGTGCAGGGCACCCTCCACCAGGCCCCCACTCATGTCCAACTCATGTCTCCCAGCACCCCCACCCCCCAGCACTGTGGGGCACCCTCCACCAGGCCCCGACTCATGTCCAACTCATGTCTCCTAGCACCCCCACACCCCAACACTGTGGTGCACCCTCCACCAGGATCCCACTCATGTCCCCCTGCACCCCCACCCCCTAGCATCCAGGGGCACCCTCCACCAGGCCCCCACTTATGTCTCCCATCACCCCGCCAGCAGTGCAGTGCACCCTCCACCAGGCCCCCACTCATGTCCCCCTGCACCCCCACTCCCCAGAATCCAGGGGCACCCTCCACCAGGCCCCCACTCATGTCCAACTCATGTCTCCCTTCACACCCACCCCCCAGCAGTGCAGGGCACCCTCCACCAGGCCCCCACTCATGTCCAACTCATGTCTCCCAGCACCCCCACCCCCAGCAGTGCAGGGCACCCTCAACAGGCCCCCACTCATGTCCAACTCATGTCTCCCAGCACCCCCAGCAATGTGGGCCACCCTCCACCAGGCCCTCACTCATGTCCAACTCATGTCTCCCTTCACCCCCACCCCCAGCAGTGCAGGGCACCCCCCACTAGGCCCCCACTCATGTCCCCCTGCACCCCCACCCCCAGCATCCAGGGGCACCCTCCACCAGGCCCCCACTCATGTCCAACTCATGTCTCCTATCACCCACACCCCACAGCAGTGCAGGGCACCCTCCACGAGGCCCCCACTCATGTCTCCCAGCACCCCCACCCCCCAGCAGTGCAGGGCACCCTCCACCAGGCCCCCACTCATGTCCAACTCATGTCTCCCAGCACCCCCACCCTCCAGCACTGTGGGGCACCCTCCACCAGGCCCCCACTCATGTCCAACTCATGTCTCCTAGCACCCCCACCCCCCAGCACTGTGGTGCACCCTCCACCAGGGTCCCACTCATGTCCCCCTGCACCCCCACCCCCTAGCATCCAGGGGCACCCTCCACCAGGCCCCCACTTATGTCTCCCATCACCCCGCCAGCAGTGCAGTGCACCCTCCACCAGGCCCCCACTCATGTCCCCCTGCACCCCCACCCCCCAGAATCCAGGGGCACCCTCCACCAGGCCCCCACTCATGTCCAACTCATGTCTCCCTTCACACCCACCCCCCAGCAGTGCAGGGCACCCTCCACCAGGCCCCCACTCATGTCACCCTGCACCCCCACCCCCCAGCATCAAGGGGCACCCTCCACCAGGCCCCCACTCATGTCTCCCATCACCCCCACCCCCCCCAGCAGTGCAGGGCACCCTCCACCAGGCCCCCACTCATGTCCAACTCATTTCTCCCAGCACCCCCACCCCCCAGCAGTGCAGGGCACCCTCCACCAGGCCCCCACTCATGTCTCCCATCAGCCCCACCCCCCAGCAGTGCAGGGCTCCCTCCACCAGGCCCCCACTCATGTCCATCTCATGTCTCCCAGCACCCCCACCCCCCAGCAGTGCAGGGCACCCTCCACCAGGCCCCCACTCATGTCCCCCTGCACCCCCACCCCTCAGCATCCAGGGGCGCCCTCCACCAGGCCCCCACTCATGTCCAACTCATGTCTCCCAGCACCCCCAGCACTGTGGGGCACCCTCCACCAGGCCCCCACTCATGTCCAACTCATGTCTCCCAGCACCCCCACCCTCCACCAGGCTCCCACTCATGTCCCCCTGCACCCCCACCCCCAGCATCCAGGGGCACCTTCCACCAGGCCCCCACTCATGTCTCCCATCACCCCACCCCCCAGCAGTGCAGGGCACCCTCCACCAGGCCCCCACTCATGTCTCCCATCACCCCCACCCCCCAGCAGTGCAGGGCACCCTCCACCAGGCCCCCACTCATGTCTCCCATCACCCCCACCCCCCAAGCAGTGCAGGGCACCCTCCACCAGGCCCCCACTCATGTCCAACTCATGTCTCCCATCACCCCCACCCCCCAGCAGTGCAGGGCACCCTCCACCAGGCCCCCACTCATGTCCAACTCATGTCTCCCAGCACCCCCACCCCCAGCAGTGCAGGGCACCCTCCACCAGGCCCCCACTCATGTCCAACTCATGTCTCCCAGCACCCCCAGCAATGTGGGGCACCCTCCACCAGGCCCCCACTCATGTCCAACTCATGCCTCCCAGCACCCCCACCCCCCAGCACTGTGGTGCACCCTCCACCAGGCTCCCACTCATGTCCCCCTGCACCCCCACCCCCCAGCATCCAGGGGCACCCTCCACCAGGCCCCCACTCATGTCTCCCATCACCCCCACCCCCCAGCAGTGCAGGGCACCCTCCACCAGACCCCCACTCATGTCTCCCAGCACCCCCACCCCCCAGCACTGTGGGGCACCCTCCACCAGGCCCCCACTCATGTCTCCCAGCACCCCCACCCCCCAGCATCCAGGGGCACCCTCCACCAGGCCCCCACTCATGTCCAACTCATGTCTCCCTTCACCCCCACCCCCCAGCAGTGCAGGGCACCCCCCACTAGTCCCCCACTCATGTCCCCCTGCACCCCCACCCCCAGCATCCAGGGGCACCCTCCACCAGGCCCCCACTCATGTCCAACTCATGTCTCCCATCACCCACACCCCACAGCAGTGCAGGGCCCCCCACCAGGCCCCCACTCATTTCCAACTCATGTCTCCCATCACCCCCACCCCCCAGCAGTGCAGGGCACCCTCCACCAAGCCCCCACTCATGTCCCCCTGCGCCCCCACCCCCCAGCATCCAGAGGCACCCTCCACCAGGCCCCCACTCATGTCCAACTCATGTCTCCCAGCACCCCCACCCCCCGGCACTGTGGGGCACCCTCCACCAGGCCCCCACTCATGTCCAACTCATGTCTCCTAGCACCCCCACCCCCTAGCATCCAGGGGCACCCTCCACCAGGCCCCCACTTATCTCTCCCATCACCCCGCCAGCAGTGCAGTGCACCCTCCACCAGGCCCCCACTCATGTCCCCCTGCACCCCCACCCCCCAGAATCCAGGGGCACCCTCCACCAGGCCCCCACTCATGTCCAACTCATGCCTCCCTTCACACCCACCCCCCAGCAGTGCAGGGCACCCTCCACCAGGCCCCCACTCATGTCACCCTGCACCCCCACCCCCCAGCATCAAGGGGCACCCTCCACCAGGCCCCCACTCATGTCTCCCATCACCCCCACCCCCCCAGCAGTGCAGGGCACCCTCCACCAGGCCCCCACTCATGTCCCCCTGCACCCCCACCCCCAGCATCCAGGGGCACCCTCCACCAGGCCCCCACTCATGTCCAACTCATGTCTCCCATCACCCCTTCCCCCCAAGCAGTGCAGGGCACCCTCCACCAGGCCCCCACTCATGTCCAACTCATGTCTCCCATCACCCCTTCCCCCCAAGCAGTGCAGGGCACCCTCCACCAAGCCCCCACTCATGTCCCCCTGCACCCCCACCCCCCAGCATCCAGAGGCACCCTCCACCAGGCCCCCACTCATGTCCAACTCATGTCTCCCATCACCCCCACCCCCCAGCAGTGCAGGGCACCCTCCACGAGGCCCCCACTCATGTCTCCCAGCACCCCCACCCCCGAGCAGTGCAGGGCACCCTCCACCAGGCCCCCACTCATGTCCAACTCATGTCTCCCAGCACCCCCACCCCCCGGCACTGTGGGGCACCCTCCACCAGGCCCCCACTCATGTCCAACTCATGTCTCCTAGCACCCCCACCCCCCAGCACTGTGGTGCACCCTCCACCAGGGTGCCACTCATGTCCCCCTGCACCCCCACCCCCTAGCATCCAGGGGCACCCTCCACCAGGCCCCCACTTATCTCTCCCATCACCCCGCCAGCAGTGCAGTGCACCCTCCACCAGGCCCCCACTCATGTCCCCCTGCACCCCCACCCCCCAGAATCCAGGGGCACCCTCCACCAGGCCCCCACTCATGTCCAACTCATGCCTCCCTTCACACCCACCCCCCAGCAGTGCAGGGCACCCTCCACCAGGCCCCCACTCATGTCACCCTGCACCCCCACCCCCCAGCATCAAGGGGCACCCTCCACCAGGCCCCCACTCATGTCTCCCATCACCCCCACCCCCCCAGCAGTGCAGGGCACCCTCCACCAGGCCCCCACTCATGTCCCCCTGCACCCCCAGCATCCAGGGGCACCCTCCACCAGGCCCCCACTCATGTCCAACTCATGTCTCCCATCACCCCTTCCCCCCAAGCAGTGCAGGGCACCCTCCACCAGGCCCCCACTCATGTCCAACTCATGTCTCCCATCACCCCCACCCCCAGCAGTGCAGGGCACCCTCCACCAGGCCCCCACTCATGTCCAACTCATGTCTCCCAGCACCCCCACCCCCCAGCAGTGCAGGGCACCCTCCACCAGGCCCCCACTCATGTCCAACTCATGTCTCCCAGCACCCCCAGCACTGTGGGGCACCCTCCACCAGGCCCCCACTCATGTCCAACTCATGTCTCCCAGCACCCCCACCCTCCACCAGGCTCCCACTCATGTCCCCCTGCACCCCCACCCCCAGCATCCAGGGGCACCTTCCACCAGGCCCCCACTCATGTCTCCCATCACCCCACCCCCCAGCAGTGCAGGGCACCCTCCACCAGGCCCCCACTCATGTCTCCCATCACCCCCACCCCCCAGCAGTGCAGGGCACCCTCCACCAGGCCCCCACTCATGTCTCCCATCACCCCCACCCCCCAAGCAGTGCAGGGCACCCTCCACCAGGCCCCCACTCATGTCCAACTCATGTCTCCCATCACCCCCACCCCCCAGCAGTGCAGGGCACCCTCCACCAGGCCCCCACTCATGTCTCCCAGCACCCCCACCCCCGAGCAGTGCAGGGCACCCTCCACCAGGCCCCCACTCATGTCCAACTCATGTCTCCCAGCACCCCCACCCCCCGGCACTGTGGGGCACCCTCCACCAGGCCCCCACTCATGTCCAACTCATGTCTCCTAGCACCCCCACCCCCCAGCACTGTGGTGCACCCTCCACCAGGGTGCCACTCATGTCCCCCTGCACCCCCACCCCCTAGCATCCAGGGGCACCCTCCACCAGGCCCCCACTTATCTCTCCCATCACCCCGCCAGCAGTGCAGTGCACCCTCCACCAGGCCCCCACTCATGTCCCCCTGCACCCCCACCCCCCAGAATCCAGGGGCACCCTCCACCAGGCCCCCACTCATGTCCAACTCATGCCTCCCTTCACACCCACCCCCCAGCAGTGCAGGGCACCCTCCACCAGGCCCCCACTCATGTCACCCTGCACCCCCACCCCCCAGCATCAAGGGGCACCCTCCACCAGGCCCCCACTCATGTCTCCCATCACCCCCACCCCCCCAGCAGTGCAGGGCACCCTCCACCAGGCCCCCACTCATGTCCCCCTGCACCCCCAGCATCCAGGGGCACCCTCCACCAGGCCCCCACTCATGTCCAACTCATGTCTCCCATCACCCCTTCCCCCCAAGCAGTGCAGGGCACCCTCCACCAGGCCCCCACTCATGTCCAACTCATGTCTCCCATCACCCCCACCCCCAGCAGTGCAGGGCACCCTCCACCAGGCCCCCACTCATGTCCAACTCATGTCTCCCAGCACCCCCACCCCCCAGCAGTGCAGGGCACCCTCCACCAGGCCCCCACTCATGTCCAACTCATGTCTCCCAGCACCCCCAGCACTGTGGGGCACCCTCCACCAGGCCCCCACTCATGTCCAACTCATGTCTCCCAGCACCCCCACCCTCCACCAGGCTCCCACTCATGTCCCCCTGCACCCCCACCCCCAGCATCCAGGGGCACCTTCCACCAGGCCCCCACTCATGTCTCCCATCACCCCACCCCCCAGCAGTGCAGGGCACCCTCCACCAGGCCCCCACTCATGTCTCCCATCACCCCCACCCCCCAGCAGTGCAGGGCACCCTCCACCAGGCCCCCACTCATGTCTCCCATCACCCCCACCCCCCAAGCAGTGCAGGGCACCCTCCACCAGGCCCCCACTCATGTCCAACTCATGTCTCCCATCACCCCCACCCCCCAGCAGTGCAGGGCACCCTCCACCAGGCCCCCACTCATGTCCAACTCATGTCTCCCAGCACCCCCACCCCCCAGCAGTGCAGGGCACCCTCAACAGGCCCCACACTCATGTCCAACTCATGTCTCCCAGCACCCCCAGCAATGTGGGGCACCCTCCACCAGGCCCCCACTCATGTCCAACTCATGTCTCCCAGCACCCCCACCCCCCAGCACTGTGGTGCACCCACCACCAGGCTCCCACTCATGTCCCCCTGCACCCCCACCCCCCAGCATCCAGGGGCACCCTCCACCAGGCCCCCACTCATGTCTCCCATCACCCCCACCCCCCAGCAGTGCAGGGCACCCTCCACCAGACCCCCACTCATGCCTCCCAGCACCCCCACCCCCCAGCACTGTAGGGCACCCTCCACCAGGCCCCCACTCATGTCTCCCAGCACCCCCACCCCCCAGCATCCAGGGGCACCCTCCACCAGGCCCCCACTCATGTCCAACTCATGTCTCCCTTCACCCCCACCCCCCAGCAGTGCAGGGCACCCCCCACTAGGCCCCCACTCATGTCCCCCTGCACCCCCACCCCCAGCATCCAGGGGCACCCTCCACCAGGCCCCCACTCATGTCCAACTCATGTCTCCCATCACCCACACCCCACAGCAGTGCCGGGCCCCCCACCAGGCCCCCACTCATTTCCAACTCATGTCTCCCATCACCCCCACCCCCCAGCAGTGCAGGGCACCCTCCAACAAGACCCCACTCATGTCCCCCTGCACCCCCACCCCCCAGCATCCAGAGGCACCCTCCACCAGGCCCCCACTCATGTCCAACTCATGTCTCCCATCACCCCCACCCCCCAGCAGTGCAGGGCACTCTCCACCAGGCCCCCACTCATTTCCAAATCATTTCTCCCATCACCCCCACCCCCAGCAGTGCAGGGCACCCTCCACGAGGCCCCCACTCATGTCTTACAGCACCCCCACCCCCCAGCAGTGCAGGGCACCCTCCACCAGGCCCCCACTCATGTCCAACTCATGTCTCCCAGCACCCCCACCCCCCAGCACTGTGGGGCACCCTCCACCAGGCCCCGACTCATGTCCAACTCATGTCTCCTAGCACCCCCACCCCCCAGCACTGTGGTGCACCCTCCACCAGGGTCCCACTCATGTCCCCCTGCACCCCCACCCCCTAGCATCCAGGGGCACCCTCCACCAGGCCCCCACTTATGTCTCCCATCACCCCGCCAGCAGTGCAGTGCACCCTCCACCAGGCCCCCACTCATGTCCCCCTGCACCCCCACTCCCCAGAATCCAGGGGCACCCTCCACCAGGCCCCCACTCATGTCCAACTCATGTCTCCCTTCACACCCACCCCCCAGCAGTGCAGGGCACCCTCCACCAGGCCCCCACTCATGTCCAACTCATGTCTCCCAGCACCCCCAGCAATGTGGGGCACCCTCCACCAGGCCCCCACTCATGTCCAACTCATGTCTCCCTTCACCCCCACCCCCAGCAGTGCAGGGCATCCCCCACTAGGCCCCCACTCATGTCCCCCTGCACCCCCACCCCCAGCATCCAGGGGCACCCTCCACCAGGCCCCCACTCATGTCCAACTCATGTCTCCTATCACCCACACCCCACAGCAGTGCAGGGCACCCTCCACGAGGCCCCCACTCATGTCTCCCAGCACCCCCACCCCCCAGCAGTGCAGGGCACCCTCCACCAGGCCCCCACTCATGTCCAACTCATGTCTCCCAGCACCCCCACCCCCCAGCACTGTGGGGCACCCTCCACCAGGCCCCCACTCATGTCCAACTCATGTCTCCTAGCACCCCCACCCCCCAGCACTGTGGTGCACCCTCCACCAGGGTCCCACTCATGTCCCCCTGCACCCCCACCCCCTAGCATCCAGGGGCACCCTCCACCAGGCCCCCACTTATGTCTCCCATCACCCCGCCAGCAGTGCAGTGCACCCTCCACCAGGCCCCCACTCATGTCCCCCTGCACCCCCACCCCCCAGAATCCAGGGGCACCCTCCACCAGGCCCCCACTCATGTCCAACTCATGTCTCCCTTCACACCCACCCCCCAGCAGTGCAGGGCACCCTCCACCAGGCCCCCACTCATGTCACCCTGCACCCCCACCCCCCAGCATCAAGGGGCACCCTCCACCAGGCCCCCACTCATGTCTCCCATCACCCCCACCCCCCCAGCAGTGCAGGGCACCCTCCACCAGGCCCCCACTCATGTCCAACTCATGTCTCCCAGCACCCCCACCCCCCAGCAGTGCAGGGCACCCTCCACCAGGCCCCCACTCATGTCTCCCATCACCCCCACCCCCCAGCAGTGCAGGGCTCCCTCCACCAGGCCCCCACTCATGTCCATCTCATGTCTCCCAGCACCCCCACCCCCCAGCAGTGCAGGGCACCCTCCACCAGGCCCCCACTCATGTCCCCCTGCACCCCCACCCCTCAGCATCCAGGGGCGCCCTCCACCAGGCCCCCACTCATGTCCAACTCATGTCTCCCAGCACCCCCAGCACTGTGGGGCACCCTCCACCAGGCCCCCACTCATGTCCAACTCATGTCTCCCAGCACCCCCACCCTCCACCAGGCTCCCACTCATGTCCCCCTGCACCCCCACCCCCAGCATCCAGGGGCACCTTCCACCAGGCCCCCACTCATGTCTCCCATCACCCCACCCCCCAGCAATGCAGGGCACCCTCCACCAGGCCCCCACTCATGTCTCCCATCACCCCCACCCCCCAGCAGTGCAGGGCACCCTCCACCAGGCCCCCACTCATGTCTCCCATCACCCCCACCCCCCAAGCAGTGCAGGGCACCCTCCACCAGGCCCCCACTCATGTCCAACTCATGTCTCCCATCACCCCCACCCCCCAGCAGTGCAGGGCACCCTCCACCAGGCCCCCACTCATGTCCAACTCATGTCTCCCAGCACCCCCACCCCCCAGCAGTGCAGGGCACCCTCCACCAGGCTCCCACTCATGTCCAACTCATGTCTCCCAGCACCCCCAGCAATGTGGGGCACCCTCCACCAGGCCCCCACTCATGTCCAACTCATGTCTCCCAGCACCCCCACCCCCAGCACTGTGGTGCACCCTCCACCAGGCTCCCACTCATGACCCCTGCACCCCCACCCCCCAGCATCCAGGGGCACCCTCCACCAGGCCCCCACTCATGTCTCCCATCACCCCCACCCCCCAGCAGTGCAGGGCACCCTCCACCAGACCCCCACTCATGTCTCCCAGCACCCCCACCCCCCAGCACTGTGGGGCACCCTCCACCAGGCCCCCACTCATGTCTCCCAGCACCCCCACCCCCCAGCATCCAGGGGCACCCTCCACCAGGCCCCCACTCATGTCCAACTCATGTCTCCCTTCGCCCCCACCCCCCAGCAGTGCAGGGCACCCCCCACTAGTCCCCCACTCATGTCCCCCTGCACCCCCACCCCCAGCATCCAGGGGCACCCTCCACCAGGCCCCCACTCATGTCCAACTCATGTCTCCCATCACCCACACCCCACAGCAGTGCAGGCCCCCCCACCAGGCCCCCACTCATTTCCAACTCATGTCTCCCATCACCCCCACCCCCCAGCAGTGCAGGGCACCCTCCACCAAGCCCCCACTCATGTCCCCCTGCACCCCCACCCCCCAGCATCCAGAGGCACCCTCCACCAGGCCCCCACTCATGTCCAACTCATGTCTCCCATCACCCCCACCCCCCAGCAGTGCAGGGCACCCTCCACCAGGCCCCCACTCATTTCCAAATCATGTCTCCCATCACCCCCACCCCCAGCAGTGCAGGGCACCCTCCACGAGGCCCCCACTCATGTCTCCCAGCACCCCCACCCCCGAGCAGTGCAGGGCACCCTCCACCAGGCCCCCACTCATGTCCAACTCATGTCTCCCAGCACCCCCACCCCCCGGCACTGTGGGGCACCCTCCACCAGGCCCCCACTCATGTCCAACTCATGTCTCCTAGCACCCCCACCCCCCAGCACTGTGGTGCACCCTCCACCAGGGTCCCACTCATGTCCCCCTGCACCCCCACCCCCTAGCATCCAGGGGCACCCTCCACCAGGCCCCCACTTATGTCTCCCATCACCCCGCCAGCAGTGCAGTGCACCCTCCACCAGGCCCCCACTCATGTCCCCCTGCACCCCCACCCCCCAGAATCCAGGGGCACCCTCCACCAGGCCCCCACTCATGTCCAACTCATGCCTCCCTTCACACCCACCCCCCAGCAGTGCAGGGCACCCTCCACCAGGCCCCCACTCATGTCACCCTGCACCCCCACCCCCCAGCATCAAGGGGCACCCTCCACCAGGCCCCCACTCATGTCTCCCATCACCCCCACCCCCGCAGCAGTGCAGGGCACCCTCCACCAGGCCCCCACTCATGTCCAACTCATGTCTCCCAGCACCCCCACCCCCCAGCAGTGCAGGGCACCCTCCACCAGGCCCCCACTCATGTCTCCCATCACCCCCACCCCCCAGCAGTGCAGGGCTCCCTCCACCAGGCCCCCACTCATGTCCATTCCATGTCTCCCAGCACCCCCACCCCCCAGCAGTGCAGGGCACCCTCGACCAGGCCCCCACTCATGTCCCCCTGCACCCCCACCCCCCAGCATCCAGGGGCACCCTCCACCAGGCCCCCACTCATGTCCAACTCATGTCTCCCATCACCCCCACCCCCCAGCAGTGCAGGGCACCCTCCACCAGGCCCCCACTCATGTCACCCTGCACCCCCACCCCCCAGCATCAAGGGGCACCCTCCACCAGGCCCCGACTCATGTCTCCCATCACCCCCACCCCCCGAGCAGTGCAGGGCACCCTCCACCAGGCCCCCACTCATGTCCAACTCATGTCTCCCAGCACCCCCACCCCCCAGCAGTGCAGGACACCCTCCACCAGGCCCTCACTCATGTCTCCCAGCACCCCCACCCCCTGGCAGTGCAGGGCACCCTCCACCAGGCCCCCACTCATGTCTCCCATCACCCCCACCCCCCAGCAGTGCAGGGCATCCTCCACCAGGCCCCCACTCATGTCCAACTCATGTCTCCCATCACCCCCACCCCTAGCAGTGCAGGGCACCCTCCACTAGGCCCCCACTCATGTCCCCCGGCACCCCCACCCCCATCATCCAGGGGCACCCTCCACCAGGCCCCCACTCATGTCCAACTCATGTCTCCCATCACCCCCACCCCCCAGCAGTACAGGGCACCCTCCACCAGGCCCCCACTCATGTCTCCCATCACAGCCACCCCCCAGCAGTGCAGGGCACCCGCCACCAGGCCCCCACTCATGTCTCCCATCACCCCCACCCCCCAAGCAGTGCAGGGCACCCTCCACCAGGCCCCCACTCATGTCCAACTCATGTCTCCCATCACCCCCACCCCCCAGCAGTGCAGGGTGCCCTCCACCAGGCCCCCACTCATGTCCAACTCATGCCTCCCAGCACCCCCACCCCCCAGCAGTGCAGGGCACCCTCCACCAGGCCCCCACTCATGTCCAACTCATGTCTCCCAGCACCCCCAGCACTGTGGGGCACCCTTCACTAGGCCCCCACTCATGTCCAACTGATGTCTCCCAGCACCCCCACCCCCCAGCAATGTGGCTCCCACTCATGTCCCCCTGAACCCCCACGCCCCAGCAGTGCAGGGCACCCTCCACCAGGCCCCCACTCATTTCCAACTCATGTCTCCCATCACCCCCACCCCCCAACAGTGCAGGGCACCCTCCACCAAGCCCCCATTCATGTCCCCCTGCACCCCCACCCCCCAGCATCCAGGGGCACCCTCCACCAGGCCCCCACTCATGTCCAACTCATGTCTCCCATCACCCCCACCCCCCAGCAGTGCAGGGCACCCTCCACCAGGCCCCCACTCATTTCCAACTCATGTCTCCCATCACCCCCACCCCCAGCAGTGCAGGGCACACTCCACCAGGCCCCCACTCATGTCTCCCAGCACCCCCACACCCCAGCAGTGCAGGGCACCCTCCACCAGGCCCCCACTCATGTCCAACTCATGTCTCCCAGCACCCCCACCAACCAAGCAGTGCAGGTCACCCTCCACCAGGCCCCCACTCATGTCCAACTCATGTCTCCCATCACCCCCACCCCCAGCACTGTGGGGCAGCCTCCACCAGGCCCCCACTCATGTCCAACTCATGTTTCCCAGCACCCCACCCCCCAGCACTGTGGTGCACCCTCCACCAGGCTCCCACTCATGTCCCCCTGCACCCCCACCCCCCAGCATCCAGGGGCACCCTCCACCAGGCCCCCACTCATGTCTCCCATCACCCCCACCCCCAGCAGTGCAGGGCACCCTCCACCCGGCCCCCACTCATGTCTCCCAGCACCCCCACCCCCCAGCACTGTGGGGCACCCTCCACCAGGCCCCCACTCATGTCTCCCAGCACCCCCACCCCCCAGCATTCAGGGGCACCCTCCACCAGGCCCCCACTCATGTCCAACTCATGTCTCCCATCACCCCCACCCCCCAGCAGTGCTGGGCACCCTCCACCAGGCCCCCACTCATGTCCCCCTGCACCCCCACCCCCAGCATCCAGAGGCACCCTCCACCAGGCCGCCACTCATGTCCAACTCATGTCTCCCATCAACCACACCCCCCAGCAGTGCAGGGCACCCTCCACCAGGCCCCCACTCATGTCCAACTCATGTCTCCCAGCACCCCCACCCCCCAGCAGTGCAGGGCACCCTCCACCAGGCCCCCACTCATGTCCAACTCATGTCTCCCAGCACCCCCAGCAATGTGGGGCACCCTCCACCAGGCCCCCACTCATGTACAACTCATGTCTCCGAGCACCCCCACCCGCCAGCACTGTGGTGCACCCTCCACCAGGCTCCCACTCATGTCCCCCTGCACCCCCACCCCCCAGCATCCAGGGGCACCCTCCACCAGGCCCCCACTCATGTCTCCCATCACCCCCACCCCCCAGCAGTGCAGGGCACCCTCCACCAGACCCCCACTCATGTCTCCCAGCACCCCCACCCCCCAGCACTGTGGGGCACCCTCCACCAGGCCCCCACTCATGTCTCCCAGCACCCCCACCCCCCAGCATCCAGGGGCACCCTCCACCAGGCCCCCACTCATGTCCAACTCATGTCTCCCTTCACCCCCACCCCCCAGCAGTGCAGGGCACCCCCACTAGGCCCCCACTCATGTCCCCCTGCACCCCCACCCCCAGCATCCAGGGGCACCCTCCACCGGGCCCCCACTCATGTCCAACTCATGTCTCCCATCACCCACACCCCACAGCAGTGCAGGGCCCCCCACCAGGCCCCCACTCATTTCCAACTCATGTCTCCCATCACCCCCACCCCCCAGCAGTGCCGGGCACCCTCCACCAAGCCCCCACTCATGTCCCCCTGCACCCCCACCCCCCAGCATCCAGAGGCACCCTCCACCAGGCCCCCACTTATGTCCAACTCATGTCTCCCATCACCCCCACCCCCCAGCAGTGCAGGGCACCCTCCACCAGGCCCCCACTCATTTCCAAATCATGTCTCCCATCACCCCCACCCCCAGCAGTGCAGGGCACCCTCCACGAGGCCCCCACTCATGTCTCCCAGCACCCCCACCCCCCAGCAGTGCAGGGCACCCTCCACCAGGCCCCCACTCATGTCCAACTCATGTCTCCCAGCACCCCCACCCCCCAGCACTGTGGGGCACCCTCCACCAGGCCCCCACTCATGTCCAACTCATGTCTCCTAGCACCCCCATCCCCCAGCACTGTGGTGCACCCTCCACCAGGGTCCCACTCATGTCCCCCTGCACCCCCACCCCCTAGCATCCAGGGGCACCCTCCACCAGGCCCCCACTTATGTCTTCCATCACCCCGCCAGCAGTGCAGTGCACCCTCCACCAGGCCCCCACTCATGTCCCCCTGCACCCCCACCCCCCAGAATCCAGGGGCACCCTCCACCAGGCCCCCACTCATGTCCAACTCATGTCTCCCTTCACACCCACCCCCCAGCAGTGCAGGGCACCCTCCACCAGGCCCCCACTCATGTCCAACTCATGTCTCCCAGCACCCCCACCCCCCAGCAGTGCAGGGCACCCTCAACAGGCCCCCACTCATGTCCAACTCATGTCTCCCAGCACCCCCAGCAATGTGGGGCACCCTCCACCAGGCCCCCACTCATGTCCAACTCATGTCTCCCTTCACCCCCACCCCCCAGCAGTGCAGGGCACCCCCCACTAGGCCCCCACTCGTGTCCCCCTGCACCCCCACCCCCAGCATCCAGGGGCACCCTCCACCAGGCCCCCACTCATGTCCAACTCATGTCTCCCATCACCCACACCCCACAGCAGTGCAGAGCCCCCCACCAGGCCCCCACTCATTTCCAACTCATGTCTCCCATCACCCCCACCCCCCAGCAGTGCAGGGCACCCTCCACCAGGCCCCCACTCATGTCTCCCATCACCCCCACCCCCCAGCAGTGCAGGGCACCCTCCACCAGGCCCCCACTCATGTCCCCCTGCACCCCCACCCCCAGCATCCAGAGGCACCCTCCACCAGGCCCCCACTCATGTCCAACTCATGTCTCCCATCACCCCCACCCCCAGCAGTGCAGGGCACCCTCCACCAGACCCCCACTCATGTCTCCCAGCACCCCCACCCCCCAGCACTGTGGGGCACCCTCCACCAGGCCCCCACTCATGTCTCCCAGCACCCCCACCCCCCAGCATCCAGGGGCACCCTCCACCAGGCCCCCACTCATGTCCAACTCATGTCTCCCTTCACCCCCACCCCCCAGCAGTGCAGGGCACCCCCACTAGGCCCCCACTCATGTCCCCCTGGACCCCCACCCCCAGCATCCAGGGGCACCCTCCACCGGGCCCCCACTCATGTCCAACTCATGTCTCCCATCACCCACACCCCACAGCAGTGCAGGGCCCCCCACCAGGCCCCCACTCATTTCCAACTCATGTCTCCCAGCACCCCCACCCCCCAGCACTGTGGGGCACCCTCCACCAGGCCCCCACTCATGTCTCCCAGCACCCCCACCCCCCAGCATCCAGGGGCACCCTCCACCAGGCCCCCACTCATGTCCCCCTGCACCCCCACCCCCAGCATCCAGGGGCACCCTCCACCAGGCCCCCACTCATGTCCAACTCATGTCTCCCATCACCCCCCCCAGCATTGCAGGGCACCCTCCACCAGGCCCCCACGCATGTCTCCCATCACCCCCACCCCCCAGCAGTGCAGGGCACCCTCCACCAGGCCCCCACTCATGTCCAACTCATGTCTCCCATAACCCCCACCCCCAGCAGTGCAGGGCAACCTCCACCAGGCCCCCACTCATGTCCAACTCATGTCTCCCAGCACCCCCACCCCCCAGCAGTGCAGGGCACCCTCCACCAGGCCCCCACTCATGTCCAACTCATGTCTCCCAGCACCCCCAGCACTGTGGGGCACCCTCCACCAGGCCCCCACTCATGTCCAACTCATGTCTCCCAGCACCCCCACCCTCCACCAGGCTCCCACTCATGTCCCCCTGCGCCCCCACCCCCAGCATCCAGGCGCACCTTCCACCAGGCCCCCACTCATGTCTCCCATCACCCCCACCCCCCAGCATTGCAGGGCACCCTCCACCAGGCCCCCACTCATGTCTCCCATCACCCCCACCCCCCAGCAGTGCAGGGCACCCTCCACCAGGCCCCCACTCATGTCTCCCATCACCCCCACCCCCCAAGCAGTGCAGGGCACCCTCCACCAGGCCCCCACTCATGTCCAACTCATGTCTCCCATCACCCCCACCCCCCAGCAGTGCAGGGCACCCTCCACCAGGCCCCCACTCATGTCCAACTCATGTCTCCCAGCACCCCCACCCCCCAGCAGTGCAGGGCACCCTCCACCAGGCCCCCACTCATGTCCAACTCATGTCTCCCAGCACCCCCAGCAATGTGGGGCACCCTCCACCAGGCCCCCACTCATGTACAACTCATGTCTCCGAGCACCCCCACCCGCCAGCACTGTGGTGCACCCTCCACCAGGCTCCCACTCATGTCCCCCTGCACCCCCACCCCCCAGCATCCAGGGGCACCCTCCACCAGGCCCCCACTCATGTCTCCCATCACCCCCACCCCCCAGCAGTGCAGGGCACCCTCCACCAGACCCCCACTCATGTCTCCCAGCACCCCCACCCCCCAGCACTGTGGGGCACCCTCCACCAGGCCCCCACTCATGTCTCCCAGCACCCCCACCCCCCAGCATCCAGGGGCACCCTCCACCAGGCCCCCACTCATGTCCAACTCATGTCTCCCTTCACCCCCACCCCCCAGCAGTGCAGGGCACCCCCACTAGGCCCCCACTCATGTCCCCCTGCACCCCCACCCCCAGCATCCAGGGGCACCCTCCACCGGGCCCCCACTCATGTCCAACTCATGTCTCCCATCACCCACACCCCACAGCAGTGCAGGGCCCCCCACCAGGCCCCCACTCATTTCGAACTCATGTCTCCCATCACCCCCACCCCCCAGCAGTGCCGGGCACCCTCCACCAAGCCCCCACTCATGTCCCCCTGCACCCCCACCCCCCAGCATCCAGAGGCACCCTCCACCAGGCCCCCACTCATGTCCAACTCATGTCTCCCATCACCCCCAGCCCCCAGCAGTGCAGGGCACCCTCCACCAGGCCCCCACTCATTTCCAAATCATGTCTCCCATCACCCCCACCCCCAGCAGTGCAGGGCACCCTCCACGAGGCCCCCACTCATGTCTCCCAGCACCCCCACCCCCCAGCAGTGCAGGGCACCCTCCACCAGGCCCCCACTCATGTCCAACTCATGTCTCCCAGCACCCCCACCCCCCAGCACTGTGGGGCACCCTCCACCAGGCCCCCACTCATGTCCAACTCATGTCTCCTAGCACCCCCACCCCCCAGCACTGTGGTGCACCCTCCACCAGGGTCCCACTCATGTCCCCCTGCACCCCCACCCCCTAGCATCCAGGGGCACCCTCCACCAGGCCCCCACTTATGTCTCCCATCACCCCGCCAGCAGTGCAGTGCACCCTCCACCAGGCCCCCACTCATGTCCCCCTGCACCCCCACCCCCCAGAATCCAGGGGCACCCTCCACCAGGCCCCCACTCATGTCCAACTCATGTCTCCCTTCACACCCACCCCCCAGCAGTGCAGGGCACCCTCCACCAGGCCCCCACTCATGTCCAACTCATGTCTCCCAGCACCCCCACCCCCCAGCAGTGCAGGGCACCCCCCACTAGGCCCCCACTCGTGTCCCCCTGCACCCCCACCCCCAGCATCCAGGGGCACCCTCCACCAGGCCCCCACTCATGTCCAACTCATGTCTCCCATCACCCACACCCCACAGCAGTGCAGAGCCCCCCACCAGGCCCCCACTCATTTCCAACTCATGTCTCCCATCACCCCCACCCCCCAGCAGTGCAGGGCACCCTCCACCAGGCCCCCACTCATGTCTCCCATCACCCCCACCCCCAGCAGTGCAGGGCACCCTCCACCAGGCCCCCACTCATGTCCCCTGCACCCCCACCCCCCAGCATCCAGAGGCACCCTCCACCAGGCCCCCACTCATGTCCAACTCATGTCTCCCATCACCCCCACCCCCAGCAGTGCAGGGCACCCTCCACCAGACCCCCACTCATGTCTCCCAGCACCCCCACCCCCCAGCACTGTGGGGCACCCTCCACCAGGCCCCCACTCATGTCTCCCAGCACCCCCACCCCCCAGCATCCAGGGGCACCCTCCACCAGGCCCCCACTCATGTCCAACTCATGTCTCCCTTCACCCCCACCCCCCAGCAGTGCAGGGCACCCCCACTAGGCCCCCACTCATGTCCCCCTGCACCCCCACCCCCAGCATCCAGGGGCACCCTCCACCGGGCCCCCACTCATGTCCAACTCATGTCTCCCATCACCCACACCCCACAGCAGTGCAGGGCCCCCCACCAGGCCCCCACTCATTTCCAACTCATGTCTCCCATCACCCCCACCCCCCAGCAGTGCCGGGCACCCTCCACCAAGCCCCCACTCATGTCCCCCTGCACCCCCACCCCCCAGCATCCAGAGGCACCCTCCACCAGGCCCCCATTCATGTCCAACTCATGTCTCCCATCACCCCCACCCCCCAGCAGTGCAGGGCACCCTCCACCAGGCCCCCACTCATTTCCAAATCATGTCTCCCATCACCCCCACCCCCAGCAGTGCAGGGCACCCTCCACGAGGCCCCCACTCATGTCTCCCAGCACCCCCACCCCCCAGCAGTGCAGGGCACCCTCCACCAGGCCCCCACTCATGTCCAACTCATGTCTCCCAGCACCCCCACCCCCCAGCACTGTGGGGCACCCTCCACCAGGCCCCCACTCATGTCCAACTCATGTCTCCTAGCACCCCCACCCCCAGCACTGTGGTGCACCCTCCACCAGGGTCCCACTCATGTCCCCCTGCACCCCCACCCCCTAGCATCCAGGGGCACCCTCCACCAGGCCCCCACTTATGTCTCCCATCACCCCGCCAGCAGTGCAGTGCACCCTCCACCAGGCCCCCACTCATGTCCCCCTGCACCCCCACCCCCCAGAATCCAGGGGCACCCTCCACCAGGCCCCCACTCATGTCCAACTCATGTCTCCCTTCACACCCACCCCCCAGCAGTGCAGGGCACCCTCCACCAGGCCCCAACTCATGTCCAACTCATGTCTCCCAGCACCCCCACCCCCCAGCAGTGCAGGGCACCCTCAACAGGCCCCCACTCATGTCCAACTCATGTCTCCCAGCACCCCCAGCAATGTGGGGCACCCTCCACCAGGCCCCCACTCATGTCCAACTCATGTCTCCCTTCACCCCCACCCCCCAGCAGTGCAGGGCACCCCCCACTAGGCCCCCACTCGTGTCCCCCTGCACCCCCACCCCCAGCATCCAGGGGCACCCTCCACCAGGCCCCCACTCATGTCCAACTCATGTCTCCCATCACCCACACCCCACAGCAGTGCAGAGCCCCCCACCAGGCCCCCACTCATTTCCAACTCATGTCTCCCATCACCCCCACCCCCCAGCAGTGCAGGGCACCCTCCACCAGGCCCCCACTCATGTCTCCCATCACCCCCACCCCCCAGCAGTGCAGGGCACCCCCCACTAGGCCCCCACTCGTGTCCCCCTGCACCCCCACCCCCAGCATCCAGGGGCACCCTCCACCAGGCCCCCACTCATGTCCAACTCATGTCTCCCATCACCCACACCCCACAGCAGTGCAGAGCCCCCCACCAGGCCCCCACTCATTTCCAACTCATGTCTCCCATCACCCCCACCCCCCAGCAGTGCAGGGCACCCTCCACCAGGCCCCCACTCATGTCTCCCATCACCCCCACCCCCCAGCAGTGCAGGGCACCCTCCACCAGGCCCCCACTCATGTCCCCCTGCACCCCCACGCCCCAGCATCCAGAGGCACCCTCCACCAGGCCCCCACTCATGTCCAACTCATGTCTCCCATCACCCCCACCCCCAGCAGTGCAGGGCACCCTCCACGAGGCCCCCACTCATGTCTCCCAGCACCCCCCCCCCCAGCAGTGCAGGGCACCCTCCACCAGGCCCCCACTCATGTCCAACTCATTTCTCCCAGCACCCCCACCCACCAGCACTGTGGGGCACCCTCCACCAGGCCCCCACTCATGTCCAACTCATGTCTCCTAGCACCCCCACCCCCCAGCACTGTGGTGCACCCTCCACCAGCGTCCCACTCATGTCCCCCTGCACCCCCACCCCCTAGCATCCAGGGGCACCCTCCACCAGGCCCCCACTTATGTCTCCCATCACCCCGCCAGCAGTGCAGTGCACCCTCCACCAGGCCCCCACTCATGTCCCCCTGCACCCCCACCCCCCAGCAGTGCAGGGCACCCTCCACCAGGCCCCCACTTATGTCTCCCATCACCCCGCCAGCAGTGCAGTGCACCCTCCACCAGGCCCCCACTCATGTCTCCCTTCACACCCACCCCCCAGCAGTGCAGGGCACCCTCCACCAGGCCCCCACTCATGTCACCCTGCACCCCCACCCCCCAGCATCAAGGGGCACCCTCCACCAGGCCCCCACTCATGTCTCCCATCACCCCACCCCCCCCAGCAGTGCAGGGCACCCTCCACCAGGCCCCCACTCATGTCCAACTCATGTCTCCCAGCACCCCCACCCCCCAGCAGTGCAGGGCACCCTCCAACAGGCCCCCACTCATGTCTCCCATCACCCCCACCCCCCAGCAGTGCAGGGCTCCCTCCACCAGGCCCCCACTCATGTCCATCTCATGTCTCCCAGCAGCCCCACCCCCCAGCAGTGCAGGGCACCCTCCACCAGGCCCCCACTCATGTCCAACTCATGTCTCCAAGCACCCCCAGCACTGTGGGGCACCCTCCACCAGGCCCCCACTCATGTCCAACTCATGTCTCCCAGCACCCCACCCTCCACCAGGCTCCCACTCATGTCCCCCTGCACCTCCACCCCCAGCATCCAGGGGCACCCTCCACCAGGCCCCCACTCATGTCCCCCTGCGCCCCCACCCCCCAGCATCCAGTGGCACCCTCCACCAGGCCCCCACTCATGTCCAACCATGTCTCCCATCACCCCACCCCCCCAGCAGTACAGGGCACCCTCCACCAGGCCCCCACTCATGTCTCCCATCACCGCCACCCCCCAGCAGTGCAGGGCACCCGCCACCAGGCCCCCACTCATGTCTCCCATCAGCCCCACCCCCAAGCAGTGCAGGGCACCGTCCACCAGGCCCCCACTCATGTCCAACTCATGTCTCCCATCACCCCCACCCCCCAGCAGTGCAGGGTGCCCTCCACCAGGCCCCCACTCATGTCCAACTCATGCCTCCCAGCACCCCCACCCCCCAGCAGTGCAGGGCACCCTCCACCAGGCCCCCACTCATGTCCAACTCATGTCTCCCAGCACCCCCAGCACTGTGGGGCACCCTTCACTAGGCCCCCACTCATGTCCAACTCATGTCTCCCAGCACCCCCACCCCCCAGCAATGTGGTGCACCCTCCACCAGGCTCCCACTCATGTCCCCCTGAACCCCCACGCCCCAGCAGTGCAGGGCACCCTCCACCAGGCCCCCACTCATTTCCAACTCATGTCTCCCATCACCCCCACCCCCCAGCAGTGCAGGGCACCCTCCACCAGGCCCCCACTCATGTCCCCCTGCACCCCCACCCCTCAGCATCCAGGGGCACCCTCCACCAGGCCCCCACTCATGTCCAACTCATGTCTCCCATCACCCCCACCCCCCAGCAGTGCAGGGCACCCTCCACCAGGCCCCCACTCATTTCCAACTCATGTCTCCCATCACCTCACCCCCAGCAGTGCAGGGCACACTCCACCAGGCCCCCACTCATGTCTCCCAGCACCCCCACACCCCAGCAGTGCAGGGCACCCTCCACCAGGCCCACACTCATGTCCAACTCATGTCTCCCAGCACCCCCATCCCCCAGCAGTGCAGGGCACCCTCCACCAGGCCCCCTCTCATGTCCAACTCATGTCTCCCATCATCCCCACCCCCAGCACTGTGGGGCACCCTCCACCAGGCCCCCACTCATGTCCAACTCATGTCTCCCAGCACCCCACCCCCCAGCACTGTGGTGCACCCTCCACCAGGCTCCCACTCATGTCCCCCTGCACCCCCACCCCCCAGCATCCAGGGGCACCCTCCACCAGGCCCCCACTCATGTCTCCCATCACCCCCACCCCCAGCAGTGCAGGGCACCCTCCACCCGGCCCCCACTCATGTCTCCCAGCACCCCCACCCCCCAGCAGTGCAGGGCACCCTCCACCAGGCCCCCACTCATGTCTCCCATCACCCCCACCCCCCAGCAGTGCAGGGCTCCCTCCACCAGGCCCCCACTCATGTCCATCTCATGTCTCCCAGCACCCCCACCCCCCAGCAGTGCAGGGCACCCTCCACCAGGCCCCCACTCATGTCCCCCTGCACCCCCACCCCCCAGCATCCAGGGGCACCCTCCACCAGGCCCCCACTCATGTCCAACTCATGTCTCCCATCACCCCCACCCCCCAGCAGTGCAGGGCACCCTCCACCAGTCCCCCACTCATTACCAACTCATGTCTCCCATCACCCCCACCCCCCAGCAGTGCAGGGCACCCTCCACCAGGCCCCCACTCATGTCCCCCTGCATCTCCACCCCCCAGCATCCAGGGGCACCCTCCACCAGGCCCCCACTCATGTCCAACTCATGTCTCCCATCACCCCCACCCCCCAGCAGTGCAGGGCAACCTCCACCAGGCCCCCACTCATGTCTCCCAGCACCCCCACCCCCCAGCAGTGCAGGGCACCCTCCACCAGGCCCCCACTCATGTCCAACTCATGTCTCCCATCACCCCCACCTCCCAGCAGTGCAGGGCACCCTCCACCAGGCCCGAACTCATGTCCAACTCATGTCTCCCAGCATCCCCACCCCCCAGCACTGTGGGGCACCCTCCACCAGGCCCCCACTCATGTCTCCCAGCACCCCCACCCCCCAGCATCCAGGGGCACCCTCCACCAGGCCCCCACTCATGTCCCCCTGCACCCCCACCCCCAGCATCCAGAGGCACCCTCCACCAGGCCCCCACTCATGTCCAACTCATGTCTCCCATCACCCCCAACCCCCAGCAGTGCAGGGCACCCTCCACCAGGCCCCCACCCATGTCTCCCATCACCCCCACCCCCCAGCATCCAGGGGCACCCTCCACCAGGCCCCCACTCATGTCCCCCTGCACCCCCAGCATCCAGAGGCACCCTCCACCAGGCCCCCACTCATGTCCAACTCATGTCTCCCATCACCCCCACCCCCCAGCAGTGCAGGGCACCCTCCACCAGGCCCCCACCCATGTCTCCCATCACCCCCACCCCCCAGCAGTGCAGGGCACCCTCCACCAGGCCCCCACTCATGTCTCCTAGCACCCCCACCCCCAGTAGTGCAGGGCACCCTCCACCAGGCCCCCACTCATGTCCAACTCATGTCTCCCAGCACCCCCAGCACTGTGGGGCACCCTCCACCAGGCCCCCACTCATGTCCAACTCATGTCTCCCAGCACCCCCACCATCCACCATGCTCCCACTCATGTCCCCCTGCACCCCCACCCCCCAGCATCCAGGGGCACCCTCCACCAGGCCCCCACTCATGTCTCCCATCACCCCCAACCCCCAGCAGTGCAGGGCAACCTCCACCCGGCCCCCACTCATGTCTCCCAGCACCCCCACCCCCCCAGCAGTACAGGGCACCCTCCACCAGGCCCCCACTCATGTCTCCCATCACCCCCACCCCCCAGCATGTAGGGCACCCTCCACCAGGCCCCCACTCATGTCTCCCATCACCCCCACCCCCAAGCAGTGCAGGGCACCTTCCACCAGGCCCCCACTCATGTCTCCCATCACCCCCACCCCCCAGCAGTGCAGGGCACCCTCCACCAGGCCCCCACTCATGTCCCCTCCACTCCCACCCCCCAGCATCCAGGGGCACCCTCCACCAGGCCCCCACTCATGTCCAACTCATGTCTCCCATCACCCCCACCCCCCAGCAGTGCAGGGCAACGTCCACCAGGCCCCCACTCATGTCCCCCTGCACCCCCACCCCCCAGCATCCAGGGGCACTCTCCACCAGGCCCCCACTCATGTCTCCCATCACCTCCACCCCCAGCAGTGCAGGCCACCCTCCACCAGGCCCCCACTCATGTCCAACTCATGTCTCCCAGCACCCCCACCCCCCAGCACTGTGGGGCACCCTCCACCAGGCTCCCACTCATGTCTCCCATCACTCCCACCCCCCAGCAGTGCAGGGCACCCTCCACCAGGCCCCCACTCATGTCTCCCATCACCCCCACCCCGCAGCAGTGCAGGGCACCCTCCACCAGGCCCCCACTCATGTCCCCTCCACTCCCACCCCCAGCATCCAAGGGCACCCTCCACCAGGCCCCCACTCATGTCCAACTCATGTCTCCCATCACCCCCACCCCCCAGCAGTGCAGGGCACCCTCCACCAGGCCCCCACTCATGTCCCCCTGCACCCTCACCCCCAGCATCCAGGGGCACCCTCCACCAGGCCCCCACTCATGTCTCCCATCACCCCCACCCCCCAGCAGTGCAGGCCACCCTCCACCAGGCCCCCACTCATGTCCAACTCATGTCTCCCAGCACCCCACCCCCCAGCACTGTGGGGCACCCTCCACCAGGCCCCCACTCATGTCCAACTCATGTCTCCCAGCACCCCCACCCCCCAGCACTGTGGTGCACCCTCCACCAGGCTCCCACTCATGTCCCCCTGCACCCCCACCCCCCAGCATCCAGGGGCACCCTCCACCCGGCCCCCACTCATGTCTCCCAGCACCCCCACCCCCCAGCACTGTGGGGCACCCTCCACCAGGCCCCCACTCATGTCTCCCAGCACCCCCACCCCCCAGCATCCAGGGGCACCCTCCACCAGGCCCCCACTCATGTCCCCCTGCACCCCCACCCCCAGCATCCAGGGGCACCCTCCACCAGGCCCCCACTCATGTCCAACTCATGTCTCCCATCACCCCCCCCCCCCCCCAGCAGTGCAGGGCACCCTCCACCAGGCCCCCACGCATGTCTCCCATCACCCCCACCCCCCAGCAGTGCAGGGCACCCTCCACCAGGCCCCAACTCATGTCTCCCATCACCCCTTCCCCCCAAGCAGTGCAGGGCACCCTCCACCAGGCCCCCACTCATGTCCAACTCATGTCTCCCATCACCCCCACCCCCAGCAGTGCATGGCACCCTCCACCAGGCCCCCACTCATGTCCAACTCATGTCTCCCAGCACCCCCACCCCCCAGCAGTGCAGGGCACCCTCCACCAGGCCCCCACTCATGTCCAACTCATGTCTCCCAGCACCCCCAGCACTGTGGGGCACCCTCCACCAGGCCCCCACTCATGTCCACCTCATGTCTCCCAGCACCCCCACCCTCCACCAGGCTCCCACTCATGTCCCCCTGCACCCACACCCCCAGCATCCAGGGGCACCTTCCACCAGGCCCCCACTCATGTCTCCCATCACCCCCACCCCCCAGCAGTGCAGGGCACCCTCCACCAGGCCCCCACTCATGTCTCCCATCACCCCCACCCCCAGCAGTGCAGGGCACCCTCCACCAGGCCCCCACTCATGTCTCCCATCACCCCCACCCCCCAAGCAGTGCAGGGCACCCTCCACCAGGCCCCCACTCATGTCCAACTCATGTCTCCCATCACCCCCACCCCCCAGCAGTGCAGGGCACCCTCCACCAGGCCCCCACTCATGTCCAACTCATGTCTCCCAGCACCCCCACCCCCCAGCAGTGCAGGGCACTCTCCACCAGGCCCCCACTCATGTCCAACTCATGTCTCCCAGCACCCCCAGCAATGTGGGGCACCCTCCACCAGGTCCCCACTCATGTACAACTCATGTCTCCGAGCACCCCCACCCCCCAGCACTGTGGTGCACCCTCCACCAGGCTCCCACTCATGTCCCCCTGCACCCCCACCCCCCAGCATCCAGGGGCACCCTCCACCAGGCCCCCACTCATGTCTCCCATCACCCCCACCCCCCAGCAGTGCAGGGCACCCTCCACCAGACCCCCACTCATGTCTCCCAGCACCCCCACCCCCAGCACTGTGGGGCACCCTCCACCAGGCCCCCACTCATGTCTCCCAGCACCCCCACCCCCCAGCATCCAGGGGCACCCTCCACCAGGCCCCCACTCATGTCCAACTCATGTCTCCCTTCACCCCCACCGCCCAGCAGTGCAGGGCACCCCCACTAGGCCCCCACTCATGTCCCCCTGCACCCCCACCCCCAGCATCCAGGGGCACCCTCCACCAGGCCCCCACTCATGTCCAACTCATGTCTCCCATCACCCACACCCCACAGCAGTGCAGGGCCCCCCACCAGGCCCCCACTCATTTCCAACTCATGTCTCCCATCACCCCCACCCCCCAGCAGTGAAGGGCACCCTCCACCAAGCCCCCACTCATGTCCCCCTGCACCCCCACCCCCCAGCATCCAGAGGCACCCTCCACCAGGCCCCCACTCATGTCCAACTCATGTCTCCCATCACCCCCACCCCCCAGCAGTGCAGGGCACCCTCCACCAGGCCCCCACTCATTTCCAAATCATGTCTCCCATCACCCCCACCCCCAGCAGTGCAGGGCACCCTCCACGAGGCCCCCACTCATGTCTCCCAGCACCCCCACCCCCCAGCAGTGCAGGGCACCCTCCACCAGGCCCCCACTCATGTCCAACTCATGTCTCCCAGCACCCCCACTCCCCAGCACTGTGGGGCACCCTCCACCAGGCCCCCACTCATGTCCAACTCATGTCTCCTAGCACCCCCACCCCCCCCAGCACTGTGGTGCACCCTCCACCAGGGTCCCACTCATGTCCCCCTGCACCCCCACTCCCCAGCATCCACGGGCACCCTCCACCAGGCCCCCACTTATGTCTCCCATCACCCCGCCAGCAGTGCAGTGCACCCTCCACCAGGCCCCCACTCATGTCCCCCTGCACCCCCACCCCCCAGAATCCAGGGGCACCCTCCACCAGGCCCCCACTCATGTCCAACTCATGTCTCCCATCACACCTACCCCCCAGCAGTGCAGGGCACCCTCCACCAGGCCCCCACTCATGTCACCCTTCACCCCCACCCCCCAGCATCAAGGGGCACCCTCCACCAGACCCCCACTCATGTCTCCCATCATCCCCACCCCCCCAGCAGTGCAGTGCACCCTCCACCAGGCCCCCACTCATGTCCCCCTGCACCCCCACCCCCCAGAATCCAGGGGCACCCTCCACCAGGCCCCCACTCATGTCCAACTCATGTCTCCCAGCACCCCCACCCCCCAGCAGTGCAGGGCACCCTCCACCAGGCCCCCACTCATGTCTCCCATCACCCCCACCCCCCAGCAGTGCAGGGCTCCCTCCACCAGGCCCCCACTCATGTCCATCTCATGTCTCCCAGCACCCCCACCCCCCAACAGTGCAGGGCACCCTCCACCAGGCCCCCACTCATGTCCCCCTGCACCCCCACCCCCCAGCATCCAGGGGCACCCTCCACCAGGCCCCCACTCATGTCCAACTCATGTCTCCCATAACCCCCACCCCCCAGCAGTGCAGGGCGCCCTCCACCATGCCCCCACTCATGTCACCCTGCACCCCCACCCCCCAGCATCAAGGGGCACCCTCCACCAGGCCCCCACTCATGTCTCCCATCACCCCCACCCCCGAGCAGTGCAGGGCACCCTCCACCAGGCCCCCACTCATGTCCAACTCATGTCTCCCAGCACCCCCACCCCCCAGTAGTGCAGGACACCCTCCACCAGGCCCTCACTCATGTCTCCCAGCACCCCTACCCCCTGGCAGTGCAGGGCACCCTCCACCAGGCCCCCACTCATGTCTCCCATCACCCCCACCCCCAGCAGTGCAGGGTACCCTCCACCAGGCCCCCACTCATGTCCAACTCATGTCTCCCATCACCCCCACCCCCCAGCAGTGCATGGCACCCTCCACTAGGCCCCCACTCATGTCCCCCTGCACCCCCACCCCCAGCATCCAGGGGCACCCTCCACCAGGCCCCCACTCATGTCCAACTCATGTCTCCCATCACCCTCACCCCCCAGCAGTGCAGGGCACCCTCCACCAGGCCCCCACTCATGTCCAACTCATGTCTCCCATCACCCCCACCCCCCAGCAGTGCATGGCACCCTCCACTAGGCCCCCACTCATGTCCCCCTGCACCCCCACCCCTAGCATCCAGGGGCACCCTCCACCAGGCCCCCACTCATGTCTCCCATCACCCCCACCCCCCAGCAGTGCAGGGCACCCTCCACCAGGCCCCCACTCATGTCCAACTCATGTCTCCCATCACCCCCACCCCCCAGCAGTGCAGGGCACCCTCCACCAAGCCCCCACTCATGTCCCCCTGAACCCCCACCCCCCAGCATCCAGGGGCACCCTCCACCAGGCCCCCACTCATGTCCAACTCATGTCTCCCATCACCCCCACCCCCCAGCAGTGCAGGGCACCCTCCACCAGGCCCCCATTCATGTCCATCTCATGTCTCCCAGCACCCCCACCCCCCAGCAGTGCAGGGCACCCTCCACCAGGCCCCCACTCATGTCCAACTCATGTCTCCCATCACGCCCACCCCCCAGCAGTGCAGGGCACCCTCCACCAGGCCCCCACTCATGTCCAACTCATGTCTCCCAGCACCCCCACCCCCCAGCAGTGCAGGGCACCCTCCACCAGGCCCCCACTCATGTCTCCCTGCACCCCCACCCCCCAGCATCCAGGGGCACCCTCCACCAGGCCCCCACTCATGTCCAACTCATGTCTCCCATCACCCCCACCCCCCAGCAGTGCAGGGCACCCTCCACCAGGCCCCCACTCATGTCACCCTGCACCCCCACCCCCCAGCATCAAGGGGCACCCTCCACCAGGCCCCCACTCATGTCTCCCATCACCCCCACCCCCCGAGCAGTGCAGGGCACCCTCCACCAGGCCCCCACTCATGTCCAACTCATGTCTCCCAGCACCCCCACCCCCCAGCAGTGCAGGACACCCTCCACCAGGCCCTCACTCATGTCTCCCATCACCCCCACCCCCCAGCAGTGCAGGGCACCCTCCACCAAGCCCCCACTCATGTCCCCCTGAACCCCCACCCCCCAGCATCCAGGGGCACCCTCCACCAGGCCCCCACTCATGTCCAACTCATGTCTCCCATCACCCCCACCCCCCAGCAGTGCAGGGCACCCTCCACTAGGCCCCCACTCATGTCCCCCTGCACTCCCACCCCCAGCATCCAGGGGCACCCTCCACCAGGCCCCCACTCATGTCCAACTCATGTCTCCCATCACCCTCACCCCCCAGCAGTGCAGGGCACCCTCCACCAGGCCCCCACTCATTTCCAACTCATGTCTCTCATCACCCCCACCCCCCAGCAGTGCAGGGCACCCTCCACCAAGCCCCCACTCATGTCCCCCTGCACCCCAACCCCCCAGCATCCAGGGGCACCCTCCACCAGGCCCCCACTCATGTCCAACTCATGTCTCCCATCACCCCCACTCCCCAGCAGTGCAGGGCACCCTCCACCAGGCCCCCACTCATGTCCAACTCATGTCTCCCAGCACCCCCACCCCCCAGCACTGTGGGGCACCCTCCACCAGGCCCCCACTCATGTCCAACTCATGTCTCCTAGCACCCCCACCCCCCAGCACTGTGGTGCACCCTCCACCAGGCTCCCACTCATGTCCCCCTGCACCCCCACCCCCCAGCATCCAGGGGCACCCTCCACCAGGCCCCCACTTATGTCTCCCATCACCCCCCCCAGCAGTGCAGTGCACCCTCCACCAGGCCCCCACTCATGTCCCCCTGCACCCCCACCCCCCAGAATCCAGGGGCACCCTCCACCTGGCCCCCACTCATGTCCAACTCATGTCTCCCATCACCCCCACCCCCCAACAGTGCAGGGCACCCTCCACCAGGCCCCCACTCATGTCACCCTGCACCCCCACTCCCCAGCATCAAGGGGCACCCTCTACCAGGCCCCTACTCATGTCTCCCATCATCCCTACCCCCCCAGCAGTGCAGGGCACCCTCCACCAGGCCCCCACTCATGTCCAACTCATGTCTCCCAGCACCCCCACCCCCCAGCAGTGCAGGGCACCCTCCACCAGGCCCCCACTCATGTCTCCCATCACCCCCACCCCCCAGCAGTGCAGGGCTCCCTCCACCAGGCCCCCACTCATGTCCATCTCATGTCTCCCAGCACCCCCACCCCCCAGCAGTGCAGGGCACCCTCCACCAGGCCCCCACTCATGTCCCCCTGCACCCCCACCCCCCAGCATCCAGGGGCACCCTCCACCAGGCCCCCACTCATGTCCAACACATGTCTCCCATCACCCCCACCCCCCAGCAGTGCAGGGCACCCTCCACCAGGCCCCCACTCATGTCCCCCTGCACCCCCACCCCCCAGCATCCAGGAGCACCCTCCACCAGGCCCCCACTCATGTCCAACTCATGTCTCCCATGACCCCCGCCCCCCAGCAGTGCAGGGCACCCTCCACCAGGCCCCCACTCATGTCACCCTGCACCCCCACCCCCCGGCATCAAGGGGCACCCTCCACCAGGCCACCACTCATGTCTCCCATCACCCCCACTCCCCGAGCAGTGCAGGGCACCCTCCACCAGGCCCCCACTCATGTCAAACTCATGTCTCCCAGCACCCCCACCCCCCAGCAGTGCAGGGCACCCTCCACCAGGCCCTCACTCATGTCTCCCAGCACCCCCACCCCCTGGCAGTGCAGGGCACTCTCCACCAGGCCCCCACTCATGTCTCCCATCACCCCCACCCCCCAGCAGTGCAGGGCATCCTCCACCAGGCCCCCACTCATGTCCAACCATGTCTCCCATCACCCCCACCCCCCCAGCAGTACAGGGCACCCTCCACCAGGCCTCATGTCTCCCATCACCGCCACCCCCCAGCAGTGCAGGGCACCCACCACCAGGCCCCCACTCATGTCTCCCATCACCCCCACCCCCCAAGCAGTGCAGGGCACCCTCCACCAGGCCCCCACTCATGTCCAACTCATGTCTCCCATCACCCCCACCCCCCAGCAGTGCAGGGTGCCCTCCACCAGGCCCCCACTCATGTCCAACTCATGCCTCCCAGCACCCCCACCCCCCAGCAGTGCAGGGCACCCTCCACCAGGCCCCCACTCATGTCAACTCATGTCTCCCAGCACCCCCAGCACTGTGGGGCACCCTTCACTAGGCCCCCACTCATGTCCAACTCATGTCTCCCAGCACCCCCACCCCCCAGCAATGTGGTGCACCCTCCACCAGGCTCCCACTCATGACCCCCTGAACCCCCACGCCCCAGCAGTGCAGGGCACCCTCCACCAGGCCCCCACTCATTTCCAACTCATGTCTCCCATCACCCGCACCCCCCAGCAGTGCAGGGCACCCTCCACCAGGCCCCCACTCATGTCCCCCTGCACCCCCACCCCCCAGCATCCAGGGGCACCCTCCACCAGGCCCCCACTCATGTCCAACTCATGTCTCCCATCACCCCCACCCCCCAGCAGTGCAGGGCACCCTCCACCAGGCCCCCACTCATTTCCAACTCATGTCTCCCATCACCCCCACCCCCAGCAGTGCAGGGCACACTCCACCAGGCCCCCACTCATGTCTCCCAGCACCCCCACACCCCAGCAGTGCAGGGCACCCTCCACCAGGCCCCCACTCATGTCCAACTCATGTCTCCCAGCACCCCCACCCCCCAAGCAGTGCAGGGCACCCTCCACCAGGCCCCCACTCATGTCCAACTCATGTCTCCCATCACCCCCACACCCAGCACTGTGGGGCACCCTCCACCAGCCCCCCACTCATGTCCAACTCATGTCTCCCAGCACCCCACCCCCCAGCACTGTGGTGCACCCTCCACCAGGCTCCCACTCATGTCCCCCTGCACCCCCACCCCCCAGCATCCAGGGGCACCCTCCACCAGGCCCCCACTCATGTCTCCCATCACCCCCACCCCCAGCAGTGCAGGGCACCCTCCACCCGGCCCCCACTCATGTCTCCCAGCACCCCCACCCCCCAGCACTGTGGGGCACCCACCACCAGGCCCCCACTCATGTCTCCCAGCACCCCCACCCCCCAGCATCCAGGGGCACCCTCCACCAGGCCCCCACTGATGTCCGACTCATGTCTCCCATCACCCCCACCCCCCAGCAGTGCAGGGCACCCTCCACCAGGCCCCCACTCATGTCCCCCTGCACCCCCACCCCCAGCATCCAGAGGTACCCTCCACCAGGCCGCCACTCATGTCCAACTCATGTCTCCCATCAACCCCACCCCCCAGCAGTGCAGGGCACCCTCCACCAGGCCCCCACTCATTACCAACTCATGTCTCCCATCACCCCCACCCCCCAGCAGTGCAGGGCACCCTCCACCAGGCCCCCACTCATGTCCCCCTTCACCCCCACCCCCCAGCATCCAGGGGCACCCTCCACCAGGCCCCCACTCATGTCCAACTCATGTCTCCCATCACCCCCACCCCCCAGCAGTGCAGGGCACCCTCCACCAGGCCCCCACTCATTTCCAACTCATGTCTCCCATCACCCCCACCCCCCAGCAGTGCAGGGCACCCTCCACCAGGCCCCCACTCATGTCTCCCAGCACCCCCACCCCCAGCAGTCCTGGGCACCCTCCACCAGGCCCCCACTCATGTCCAACTCATGTCTCCCAGCACCCCCACCCCCCAAGCAGTGCAGGGCACCCTCCACCAGGCCCCCACTCATGTCCAACTCATGTCTCCCATCACCCCCACCCCCCAGCAGTGCAGGGCACCCTCCACCAGGCCCGAACCCATGTCCAACTCATGTCTCCCAGCACCCCCACCCCCCAGCAGTGCAGGGCAGCCTCCACCAGGACGCCACTCATGTCCAACTCATGTCTCCCAGCACCCCCAGCACTGTGGGGCACCCTCCACCAGGCCCCCACTCATGTCCAACTCATGTCTCGCAGCACCCCCACCCCCCAGCACTGTGGTGCACCCTCCACCAGGCTCCCACTCATGTCCCCCTGCACCTTCACCCCCCAGCATCCAGGGGCACCCTCCACTAGGCCCCCACTCATGTCTCCCATCACCCCCACCCCCCAGCTGTGCTGGGCACCCTCCACCCGGCCCCCACTCATGTCTCCCAACACCCCCACCCCCCAGCACTGTGGGGCACCCTCCACCAGGCCCCCACTCATGTCTCCCAGCACCCCCACCCCCCAGCATCCAGGGGCACCCTCCACCAGGCCCCCACTCATGTCCCCCTGCACCCCCACCCCCAGCATCCAGAGGCACCCTCCACCAGGCCCCCACTCATGTCCAACTCATGTCTCCCATCACCCCCACCCCCCAGCAGTGCAGGGCACCCTCCACCAGGCCCCCACCCATGTCTCCCATCACCCCCACCCCCATCAGTGCAGGGCACCCTCCACCAGGCCCCCACTCATGTCTCCCATCACCCCCACCCCCCAAGCAGTGCAGGGCACCCTCCACCAGGCCCCCACTCATGTCCAACTCATGTCTCCCATCACCCCCACCCCCCAGCAGTGCAGGGCACCCTCCACCAGGTCCCCACTCATGTCCAACTCATGTCTCCTAGCACCCCCACCCCCAGTAGTGCAGGGCACCCTCCACCAGGCCCCCACTCATGTCCAACTCATGTCTCCCAGCACCCCCAGCACTGTGGGACACCCTCCACCAGGCCCCCACTCATGTCCAACTCATGTCTCCCAGCACCCCCACCATCCACCAGGCTCCCACTCATGTCCCCCTGCACCCCCACCCCCAGCATCCAGAGGCACCCTCCACCAGGCCCCCACTCATGTCCAACTCATGTCTCCCATCACCCCCACCCCCCAGCAGTGCAGGGCACCCTCCACCAGGCCCCCACCCATGTCTCCCATCACCCCCACCCCCATCAGTGCAGGGCACCCTCCACCAGGCCCCCACTCATGTCTCCCATCACCCCCACCCCCCAAGCAGTGCAGGGCACCCTCCACCAGGCCCCCACTCATGTCCAACTCATGTCTCCCAGCACCCCCAACCCCCAGCACTGTGGGGCACCCTCCACCAGGCTCCCACTCATGTCTCCCATCACCCCCACCCCCCAGCAGTGCAGGGCACCCTCCACCAGGCCCCCACTCATGTCTTCCATCACCCCCACCCCGCAGCAGTGCAGGGCACCCTCCACCAGGCCCCCACTCATGTCCCCTCCACTCCCACCCCCAGCATCCAAGGGCACCCTCCACCAGGCCCCCACTCATGTCCAACTCATGTCTCCCATCACCCCCACCCCCAGCACTGTGGGGCACCCTCCACCAGGCCCCAACTCATGTCCAACTCATGTCTCCCAGCACCCCCACCCCCCAGCACTGTGGTGCACCCTCCACCAGGCTCCCACTCATGTCCTCCTGCACCCCCACCCCCCAGAATCCAGGGGCACCCTCCACCAGGCCCCCACTCATGTCTCCCATCACCCCCACACCCCAGCAGTGCAGGGCTACCTCCACCAGGCCCCCACTCATGTCCATGGTGTGCAGTCATAATGTCGACATCAATAATGTCGACAGTCAAAATGTCGACAAATTAATGTCGAAAATCTATAATATCGACATACAAAAATGTCGACATTATTTTTTTCGACATTAATTTTTCGACACATAAATAAATACATAAATACATGTATTCAATACATGTAATAATTAATAAAATAAGCAACTCAGAAGGTAATTTAGTTTCATGTTTATTAAATACTAAAAATTAATTATAGGTAATATTTAATTCAAACATAACTGTGCAACGTATTTTTAAATAAATAAATAAATAAATGTAACAAAGCATTTTTTCAGATAAATAAATAAATAAATGCAACATTTGTTTATAATTTAGTTCAACATGTAATATACTAAATAACTAGTTGATGGCGCTCGCGCGTTAAAAATGTATGTTTATCATTACTAACATATTTTTGTTTTGGTTTCCTACGCACGATACGTAGTACAACGTAAACGTGAGCGCCATTTTTAAAGCTCACTATCGATTAGTTTCTACCGCGGTCGCGTCTCCGTCCGTTCGGTCCTCGGATTGTTTTTTTTTTTGGTTTTTCACCATTTTCTTCTGGTTTTTCATCGGATGGACCGGGTCTACTTGGATTCCTTGGATTTTGCCTTCTGGATGTTGGACTTTGCATTCCTGGATGTTTCCATTTTTTTTGGATTACGGTTTTTTTGGTAGTCGTTTTTTCCTGGAGTATCGAGTTTACCTGGAACAGATATTTGGATCGTGGATTAATGCGGATTACGGATACTTTACGTGGACTTTGGACAGTTTTTTTACTCAAGCTGTGGATTTTAGCCTGGAATCGGCACTTTTTCATGTTCAATGCAATTTCGTTTTGCACCAGGATTTATGGGTTTTTTTTTCGGAGTTTACACCTGTTTCAACACGGATTCCTGAGGACCATAAACTGTAAGTGTTTTTCTTAACATTTTAAGTTAAATGCAATAGAATCTAAGTAACTGTCCTTGTTCTCTATGCTGAATGCGTGTACTAGTTGCATTAATTTATTGTCATAATCTCTGTATTTTTTTGTTTTTGGCGCTTGATTTGCCAATGAAATTGTTTGTGAAATTCGCAATTCCTGGTGTTGTTCCTCTAATTTTAAGTCTCGTAAGAAATGCCATAAATAAGGATGTAGGGTGTTGAAATTTTTATTTATGCGGCTATGCCAGCCTTCTAACGCGTTATTTGTTCTTGGTTTGTTGTCCATGGTAGACTGGTAGCAGTTCCACAAATCAATTGGGTATTTCGGTCTGCGTCTGTTGCCACTCCTAGTTAATTGGCCTTTCCAGGTATTTTCGAAGTAGTCCAGTAAATTTGTACATTCATCCTCATGATTTTTATAATATTGACTTTCAATTAAATGTTCGTAATAAGTAATAACATGATTTTCCGGTACAAAAGCCAAAGCAAAAAGTTTCTTAACGTTAATTTGAAAGTAACTGTCCTCCGTATATTTTGATCCCAAACCTAATTTTTGTATTTTTCTCCAAACACTTTGTGTGAAATGAAAAAAACAACCTTTTATTTTAGTTTCTCTGTACACGCTAGAAAATCCCTTGATTTGAGCTGTTTCATAATCCATGATTATTGTCTCTGGTTTTGAATCTGGTGTTGTTTCCTTAATTTTATTGTATATGATTTTGTATGCGTCCTCTGTTTTTTTGGCATCAAAAAGTAAATTAGTGGTATTATTTTGTCATTGATTGTTCCATGTACGGTGTAAAATTGAAAAAACGGGTGAGGGCATACCTTAAATGTGGCGTCACTCTGCCAATTTTTGCTTTGACTCAGATGTTGAAAGTTTTTTGCGGTAGCGAACACCAAGATTTTGTCATTGTTTATTCCAATTGAGTCACAGTAAAAATTTTCTCCTCGTGCAGTAACTTTAAAAATATCCGGAATAGTTATATTTTCAAAGGATGTAGGTGGAGGGGGTAGGTTTTCATTAGTATGTTTGGCTCGGTTAATAGTGCGCTGCATTAATTTTTCAGCCGGTAATTGCGCTGTTACATGTGTTGGTAATTGGCCACAAACTTCTCTGAGTACAGATCCACTAGCTTTCCCCTCATGTTCAATTGCTTTTCTTTTTAGTTCCGTTAAGGTTTTCCTGATTATTATATTCGTCTGATCAGGCATATGATTGTGTTCAGCTTTTCCCTTTACCTCTGTTCCGACTGTTACTGCGCGTGCTGTACATTTATTTTTTGCATATTCTGTGCAGAGCCAGTAAATCCTCTCTTTTCGCTGAAGCTCCTTATAGAATATGTAACCATTCCAAATTAACTGCTTTCCTCCTTTTTGGCTTTCTATAAATTCTACTTTGTTTTCCATTTTATCACCTGAAACGATACATAAAATTAGTTTTTTGTGGTATTTTATACTATGGCCCTCATTACGACCCTGGCAGAAATCGAAAAACGATGGCGGAAATGCAATACCGCCATCGAATACCGCTCGGTGCGATTATGACCCGTCACCGTAAAGTACGATGCCATTAGCGACACCGTAGTGAACGCCAACGCTAACTGCACCAAGTACGCGCACGCGCACACTGCGAAACCGTAATAACCACCATGGCGCAACGGTACGGGAATTCTGACCCTAGCGGACATGTACCTAACGCCATCAAGCATGGCGGAAAGTACCATTCCGCCATGGTGAGAAGTACGGCATCGCAAACCAACCGTAAAAGGCCCTACTGAGTGCCTGTACACCACTCCCTGCCAAATTGCACAACTCCTCGTAGGTGCAATGAAGTCACACAATGCAACCAGTGAAATGTATAAGTCACCCATGCATGCCAACGAACAAATGAATGTAGGGGCTCCAAGTGCCTTGTGAGTGGCCATCCATATTAGCCATGGCACCATTGCCGTACTGATGCAGCACAGGCATGTGAAGCTTCAAGTACAGCAACATGAACTGAAAACTGAGACAAACAAAAACAGGCCCCCCATCGCTTGACACCAGTGTAAGGCAACATACAAAGCAGTATCCTGAGTGAGACTGCACCAGCCCTGTACTCCTGCCAGTAAACAAACCAACCATCAGCATAAGCATGTACCACACAAGTTGGCAGAGTGACTGAGCAGCCAGGCACATCTCAAGACGGGGCAATGGGAGCAGCAGGGCACAGATGGCACGAATACAGAAGCTATTCCAATGGACATGACCTCAGTCTCCCTCCAAGAAACGCATGCAAACACAGGCACCATTGACCAGCCATATTCTGAAAATCACATCATTCCACCAATCCACCTGGCTGACCGGCATCTGTTACACAAAAGCTAATCCCCCTCCCATGAGCATGACATCATCAAAACAGACATAATTGCATCCCCTATCCCTGACCTTACTGGCCTTCGTAGGCAAACACGCCCAGTACAGTACCATGCAACTATACTCAGAAGGCCGAACCCAAAGCAGATCTCCTCACAATACATCGCTCCACAAATAGGAATATGCTACATTACTTGCAAAGAATAACGCTACACGGTCAATAGCATAATCAAAATTTAATGCACAACAAAATCACCCGGGCCATACAGCTATTAGGTCATGAACTCCAAATCATATCTCATAATTGTGGGCTGCATCCGCAATAAATGACCAGCTTCTTCTTGTGTGACGCCCTGTTCCTCCATGGTACACAGGGGCTACATTCACGTTCAAAAAGGCAACATGGAAGCACCTAGAACCGCAGGGCCGTCCCATTAGGTAGGCACTAGTCCAGCTGAAAGCTTGAAATGTTGCTCCTAGCCACTAGTACTGCGTAAGGGCATGTGGGCCATTGGCGATCGTCCCATAAGATCGTAATGGTGCTCCACTGATTAACACGAAGCAGCAGGTGTCGGGAGTAAAAGCCATCTGCAGGAGTGGCATACAGATGGCAGCGGCAAAAGGGGAGGAGATACCTGTCACCCAAATGAAACGAAAAAGAATAGTATGGGCATCTGAACTCCATTTGAATTACTCACTTCAAAGATCACACTAAATCCACAGCCATATGCATGCTAGCCCACTGAAAAGGATTATTCGCACCCAAAAATCACTTGCGAATCATAACTATATAAATCGAGGTGAAAACACTATTACTAACGAGTGTTTGTGTGCATGCGTCTGTTAAAACAGAATCCATTAGATGGGATTAGTAACGTGCATAGACACAAGTGTTTGAAGGCGCGTCGAGACAGGGAGGGTTCAACAAGGGCAGATAGACGATGGTCCCACTATGGCAGCCCTGCATCACATGGCGCAGAGGAAGTTGATAGATTCCAAAAAGCCATGTACATGGCAGACTCTCTATTAAATCATCTGTCCATGCATCCATACATCATTCCCTCATCCCGGTATAAAAACGCCTGATTATTTACTCACATAACATTTGAAATTTCCATTGAGTCTGTGCTTAATGCAGTCTGCAAAATCCACTGTGCTCCAGGCCGGAATTCTAGTGTTGTGAAGTAACATGTATTTGGGAACGTCCTGCCTAATCCTCCACTACGCTATTGCGCATCCCATACTATTCATATCAATCATTGCATTCTCGGCATGGCCCCTGTCCCAAGGACATTAAACAATAGAACTTTCTATCTGCAGTCAGACCTGTGGGCGTCTCCTCGCGGCTAGCTGGAAACCGAAAGCGCTGTCCTTCGAATTCCTCATTTGCAACATCACGTCGAAAAGGCATCTGTGACCGCTTGAAATCACAAATCCATCCATTTAGTGCGGCAGTGTGTGAAAATGGCAACTGGCTTCACTCACAAATGGGACGCCCCGCCCGTCGGTGAACCGCGGTACAGCGCTGCATGAGGGTCCACCGTTAATCGAGTACTACATTCCACTGACCCTTCACAAGTTTGTTCCCGACTGCAAAGATAGTATGTGAAACAATGGGACCATAGCAGAATCAACATATGAAGCAATATCTCACTGCCATCGGGATGAAATACATGATTGTAATAGCAAGATGCCATGCGTCGATTTGCAGCGTTGTGTGCGGGACGTGCTCGCCCAAAGGGGATTGCAGCTTGCACAGGTGGAATGAATCACCACAGGTGGAGGCTATACAGCTTGAAAACACATAAATTGCACACCCAACCCCCTCCCACAACCACACCCACTCCAAAATGCTACCAGCAGGACTAGCGATGTTGGCCCTGGGGGACCTGATAGCACTGCAAGCACTCCAACTTCAAGAAGAAGACGAACACCAACTACTACAACAACCGGCCGCACAGAGGAGACGCAGGAGGAGGAGGAGGGCAAGGCAGGGCCAGCAAGGCCCACCAGCACAGCCACTGCCACCACGCAGGCAGCCCGCAATCCCACGCCTCCGAGCACATCCGTTCAACCTCACTGATGAGCAGATCCACACCCTCTACCGTTTGTACCGGGACACCATAACCGCCATTGTGGACATGACACACGCTGACCTTGTAAGCATGATAGATAGCCCAACCGCCATCCCACCCCTACTGAAGGTGGTGGCTGTACTCCACTTCCTGGCCACAGGCACCTACCAGCACACAGTCGGACAGTTGCATGGCATTTCACAGCCACTGTTGTCACGGACACTATTGCAAGTGCTCGATGCCCTCCTGAAGCACGCATACGACTACATCTCTCTACCACGCTCGGAGCAGGAAATTACGAACACAAAAGTGGGATTCCATGCACTTGCCGGCATACCGGGTTGCATTGGTGCCATCGACTGCACCCATGTGGAATTGGTAGTCCGACATGCCATGGAGGCCCAGTACCGCAACCGAAAACAATATCATTCTCTTAATGTACAAATGGTGTGTGACTCAAACAGGATCATTACACATTGTTGTGCCCGATTTCCTGGATCAACCCATGATTCCATGGTCTTACGGAACTCTACAATACCACGCTACATGGAGCGACATGCAGGGAACAGATCCTGGTTACTCGGTGAGTCTCATTTCATGCATGATAATGTGGGGTATGTGATGCGGCAATGACCTGGCAGGAAGGGGGGGGGTGCTTACGTAGCAATGTCATTCCTCAAACATCCTTTATTGTCCACATACAGGTGATGCCGGGTATCCACTGAAGAGATGGCTCCTTACACCACTCCGGAACCCACAGAACCAGCATGAGGAGGACTACAACCATGCCCACTCACGTACCCGTGTAGTCATAGAACAGGCATTCGGCCTACTGAAGGGTCGTTTCCGCTGCCTCAGCAGGTCTGGCGGGGCACTCCTGTACCGCCATGAGAAGGTTGCAAAGATGGTCATGGCATGTGTCATGCTACACAACATGTGCATACGTAGAAATGTGCCCATGCCCCCTGACGCAGAACTGCAAGCACCTGAATATGGTCATGATGTGGGTGGGGATGTGGCAGCACCTCAAGGAGTCCGCGAGGCACAGGAGGGCCGTGAAATTCGTCAGATTATCATAGATTCATGCTTCTAGCACTCACGCCTGGTGGCTGATACATGGACACGGGACTTGTGGCACTGTGTGTGTCTGGAACATGCACAATATGGACTGTACGCCTATAATGGCCTCGTACACAAAGATCAATGTCCACACATCTCATTGGATGATTGTGAAATGTTTATAGCATATGTGAAATTGTGTTACACACCCCATCGACCCGCCACCCAAGTAAGCCCAACACACCCCCTCCACCCTCTTACCTCCCCCCCGAACACCAGTGTCCAAGGATGCTCATTGTCAGTGGGCAGACGCTATTGCAAGCCCCCTCTCTGTGTATCAGGGGCACCCCTGCCTGTGGAGCGCAGGTTCCTCCCAGATCTACGTTGGGGGCTGCCCTGGACGGAACTTGCAACGGATGATGTCTCTGCCTGCTCACGTCCATGCATGTCCCTAAGGGTTTGTGAGAGCTCAGTGAGCACACGGCGCACAGCGGCAAGTTCAGCACATACGTCTTTGGACGTTGCATGCAGTTCCCCCCTCAGGCTCTCGGTGCTTCTCTCCATTTGTACTCTCAGGCTCTCGGTGCTTCTCTCCATTTGTACTCTCAGGCTCTCGGTGTTTCTCTCCATTTGTACTCTCAGGCTCTCGGTGCTTCTCTCCATTTCTGCCCTTAGTGTCTCTGTACATGTTTCTATGGCTGCCTTGGTACCCCCACATTCATCAGCATGGTCCTTGAGGAGCGTGGCCAGTTGCTGCTGTTGCACGATCACCTGGTCGAGGGACTGTTGCCTCTGCTGGGCCCAGTGCCTTAAGTGGCACTACAAATCGAGCCGGGGCTCATCGAGGGGGCGTGGCCTAACAGCGGGGGGCCTTGATGGCCCGTTAGGCCAAGCCCCCTTGCGATCCCCGGCTCAATGGGCTACTGGCACCCCTGCCAGGCAGCCTTTTGTAGAGATTAGCACCCTCTCCCCTATAGGGGAGAGTGTGCTGATCTCTGCATTTCTATTTTACAGGCTTGCCTGGCAGGGGACAGCGCCTCGCCTATTCAGCCTTAATGGTGGTGCTGCCCCTCGCCAGCTGGGGAGGGGCAGCGTCACCATCAAGGCTGAAAGGGTGAGGCCACTGGAAGCAGAGGCCTTTTTCCTAAAGAATGAAACTCCCGCGAATCTGCGGGAGCTTCAGTATTTAGAAAGCAAGGCCTCTGCTTCCAGTGGCCTCCCGTTTTCTCCATAATGGTGGTGCCGGCCCGCGCGCATCACTTGATTAAAGGGATGCCTCGTAGGTGCGGCGCCACCATTATGGCTGAAAGGCATTTTTTTCTAAAGCCTGAAGCTCTCGTACACGAGCGAGAGCTTCAGGCTGTAGAAAAAAATGCCTTTTCGTGTAGTGGCCGGGGCTGCCAGGAGAGATTAGTGGGCCCCGGCAGGGCCCGCCTCAAAACGAAATTTCGGAGCCTGCCGGGGCCCAGCCCCGGCAGGCCCCGGCCCACTTAAAGCCCTGGCTGGGCCATGGCCATTTGCGGTGGTGTCACAGAGGGGCTGATCACCTCATGTTGCCTTGACACAGGGCTTGTGGGGGATGGCCAGTCATCGTCTTGTGAGTGCCCCTGCGTGGTATCCTCATGGTGTACGGGATGAAACAAACAGGGGGATTGAGACAGGTCATGGATGGATCGTACATCGACATCACCGTTTTCTGTGTCGGAGCATGCTGCCATTAATGCAGTGTCACCTATGGTGCTGCTGCCACCAGAAGCAGTGCTTTCTGTGGCATCCATTGTGGGGGCCTGTGGTGGTGGTGGTGTTGTGGCCATGCTGGCTGCTGGGGTGCCTGTTGAAGTCCCCTCCTGTGTGCTGCCACTTGATTTGTGCTGCTGCCGTGTCTTGATCCGTGCAGCTGAGGTGGAGGGTCTTTGGCCGTTGGTCTTGGCCCTCTTTGCAGGTGTGCTGGTAGGGGTGTCCTGGAGCTCGTCGTTGGAATCGGACCCTGTGGTGGAGTAAAGGAGGACGAGCGTTATTTATGGGTCTGTGGAAATTGGAATGGCAATGTATCACATGCATTGGGGTGGTACCTGAGGGTGATTTGGGTCAGGGCCTTGGAGGTGGCTTCATTTTTGTGTGGATTGAGGGTGCAGTTGTATTGCAGCCTGCAGTTAGGGGGTGCCTGCTGCACTTGTAGAGGGTGTTTTTAGGAATTTTAATTATTTATTTATTTAATTTGACTTTTAATGTGCGCTATCAGGCCAATGTAAGTGGACGTTCTCCTGGACATGTGTTTCTGTGGAACTATGTGGACACATGGTACTTCACATGATTGGACATTGTGGTTTTAGCATAGTTTTATTTGGGACACCTACCTGATTCTTCGGATGTCTGCACTCCTTTCTCCATCCCTCCGACTCCCTCTATGGTCTCCATTCCAATGGTGGAGGCACAGATTTCTTCCCAGGGGGTCAACTTGATGGGTGATTCCGATCCTCCCCCGGTAGCTGTGGCAATGTTACGGTTGGCGGATAGTATGCCCCGTACGCGTATCCGCAAGTCGTCCCATCGCTTTCTGCATTGCTGTGGGTTGCGGGGTGCGGTCCCCACCGCACTTACCCGCTGTGCCACCAGGGCCCATATGGCCTTCTTGTTCGCAAGTGCCGTCCTGGTCATTTGCATCGAGAAGACGACGGCAGCATTCTCCTGGAGGGTCTCTGTGAGCACCGTGAGTTCCTCACGTGAGAAGTGGACCTGCCGCTTGTGGTCGCATGCTTTTTTCGCTACTTTTCCCATTGTTTTGGTTTCACTAGGGTGGATGACGGGTTGGGATGTCTCTCAGGGTAGTATTTTTAATGGTTGTGTGAAAATTCTGCTTTTATAGGTGTACGGCGTGCTGTTTCCCGTTCCGGGACCATGTTTGTGCTTCCGTTTCCGTATATTTACGGTCACCGTATTTTCCGATTGCCGCTCATTACGGTGACCGCTATGTCCGGTGGCGGAATTGCACCTAGGTCGCCGTACGACGGCGGTGAGGGGCGTTTTGGCGACATTTCCGCCATCGCAGACTTTGCACTTCCGCCAAGGCGTAGTGCTCGTGCCCGATGGGTCAGAATTAGCCGCACTTTACTCCGTCGTGCAATGGCGGAAACGCTATTTACGCTATGGCGGTCAGGTCAGTTGCTTTCCGCCAGGGTCGTAATGAGGGCCTATGTGTTTTATAGTACACTTTATTTTTTATAATGGTAGTGTGTCTTACCTTTTCTCTTGTTATAAGTATGAATGAAGTGTAAACAATTGCCCGAAGTACCCTCTCAAGAGATGTTCTGTCAGGTAATGACGGTTTTCCACAGCCGTTACTGGTTTCCTGCTACCAAATCAAGGTGCTTTACTCAGGAATGTCATCTACTGTGTTAACCATTTCGTAACCTATCTTTATCTAATGTAACAGACAAGTGGGTGATGAAGGACGAAGGGAAGGGGAGGGGGTGCTGGGATGGTTCGTGATGTAGGTTGAGGTTGGGGGGGACCCCCCCAATAATTACTTCGGGTTATTGTCTATGTTAATCGATCATTTTTTTGTCGACATTTTTTTTTCGAAAAATTGACTTTCTCCATTATATGTATGGGATGTCGACATTACTGTTTTCGACATTTTTTTTTTGACTTTTTTGCTTGTCAACATTTTTTTTCGACATTATGACTATATTATGACACAATGGTGTCTAATTGTATGCTGAAGGATCGCGTTGGAGTAAGGAAGTAAATCCTGGTGAAACTCACCCCCTCAGCACTGCGAGCTGAACGCAGCTCTTGCTGAGACCTCGGGCTTCCTGGAGGAGGTGGAGCCGAGCGACGTCACGTGACTGAACACGTGACAACTTTGGGACTCATATTGAGCCGAGAGCCGCCCGAGCGGCGTGTCTAATTGTATGCTGAAGGATCGCGTTGGAGTAAGGAAGTAAATCCTGGTGAAACTCACCCCCTCAGCACTGCGAGCTGAACGCAGCTCTTGCTGAGACCTCGGGCTTCCTGGAGGAGGCGGAGCTGAGCGACATCACGTGACTGAACACGTGATATCTTTGGGACTCATATTGAGCCGAGAGCCGCCCGAGCGGCGTGTCTAATTGTATGCTGAAGGATCGCGTTGGAGTAAGGAAGTAAATCCTGGTGAAACTCACCCCCTCAGCACTGCGAGCTGAACGCAGCTCTTGCTGAGACCTCGGGCTTCCTGGAGGAGGCGGAGCCAAGCGACGTCACGTGACTGAACACGTGACATCTTTGGGACTCATATTGAGCCGAGAGCCGCCCGAGCGGCGTGTCTAATTGTATGCTGAAGGATCGCGTTGGAGTAAGGAAGTAAATCCTGGTGAAACTCACCCCCTCAGCACTGCGAGCTGAACGCAGCTCTTGCTGAGACCTCGGGCTTCCTGGAGGAGGCGGAGCCGAGCGACGTCACGTGACTGAACACGTGACATCTTTGGGACTCATATTGAGCCGAGAGCCGCCGAGCGGCGTGTCTAATTGTATGCTGAAGGATCGCGTTGGAGTAAGGAAGTAAATCCTGGTGAAACTCACCCCCTCAGCACTGCGAGCTGAACGCAGCTCTTGCTGAGACCTCGGGCTTCCTGGAGGAGGCGGAGCAGAGCGACGTCACGTGACTGAACATGTGACATCTTTGGGACTCATATTGAGCCGAGAGCCACCCTTGCGGCGTTAAGCCCGGCCGAGTAAAGCCCACTGGCTGTTGTGCGGCTGTTTGGCGCGTGGGCGCATCAGCCACTAAGCCTCACTGCAGAACGTGAAGAATAAGGTAAGCCTGACCGCACAATTAAGTATCATCTATCGGCATAGTCTAGGGGAGTCTGTGGAAGATTACAATCTCCTTCGATCCTTACTAGGAACTAATAACCTTCTACATAGACCCTCTAACCTGAATTATACGCATTTACTGCTGAACGACTTGCCACTGCTAAAGATTGGCTCTCTCGGCTTACTACTTTTACTTTCTCCCTCGCTACTCTTCGGAGCCTAAATGCCGCCTAAAGCACGCGGGGCAAAAGCGCCCTACAATTTACGGAAAGGCAGAACAAATCATCCTTATACACCTACTAACAATCCAAGTGGTGGGGACAGTTTGAAATCGCCAGCTAACGTTAAAGGCACCATTCCTGAGCTATTTAATAAAAAAAAAAACTTGCCTGAATGTACTGACGAACATACAGAGGTGATACTTCCAGCTGAACAGAACGCAAGCCGACCACTGGATGCTACATCCTTTGACGATATTGACAATAATTCGTTATTGGATTTATGCCTGTCCATACAAAAATCTATGGCCCCTCCTCCTAATTCAGGAGAATTAGGGATTATCGAGATGGGGACTGCCAAGAAAGCTGCAAGTATAACAGTGGAGGCTCAAGTGCTACAACCTGCCAATTCCCCTCAGAGAACTTTATGTTCTGGGCGACTGTCTGAATCACCAAATCTACTGATCGACTTAGAGGAGCCAGAGCAAAGTAAGGCCGACCAACCTAGTGAACTTTCACAGTTAAACTCTGCAGCTATTACTGAGATACAGGCGTCCTTATCCTCTCTCCAATTTGCCCTAAACATTCTCCTAAAACTATGCGGTAGAATACACGTGAATACAATTCTACAGTTGAATCTCCCCGTTCCAGATTTAGATTATGAAGTAGGTCATGTAGAGGTAAAGGAGCCTCAGATTCCATCTAGCCCAATTAATGTCGAGGGGAACGAACATCCGACAAATGAAGGAAATGCTCGCCTGACTAAGAAACAGCGTAGAATGGCGAAAAGAGCAGCCTTAAGAAATGTTCCGGTGGAGGTGGCCTCTCCACTACCAAATACAGCAATTCCACAACAGAAATCTAAAAAGGCTAGAAAAAGGGCTCTTAAAAGAAAGAAAACCCGAAATAAAGGTCCGGGTACACTCACCAGCTGGATATTGACGGAAAAATCCAAAGAAATTTCCGCAGTGAGCAATGCTAGCCAAGACTCTATTCTTACAGAAAATCATTCAATTGACAATCAGTTTTCCACCCCTCAAAGGAATAATCCTAATAGTACATTTGAAAGCATGGAAACTGATAGGGATACACCGGCTCTAGCAAAGGAAGAGAATAGAGAAGGAAATAGGATTTGCATTGTGAAGAATCTGAATCAGCAATGCCGTGGCAAATGGCTTCCTCGGACAGGCATGCTCGAAAAACTTCACCTAATACCTCAATTAAGAGTTATTAGATCTGAGGATTTCTCATTTGTTGAGCCTTTATGTACCACTAACCCTAATGTTACAGCGCTGCATTGTACGGTCCTGGCCTCAGCTCAGCTGATCCGTAAGCATAAAGTCAACTTAGCGCAAGTAGGATTGGGGGTAGATGTGAATCCTGACGATGTAGACCCTCTGATCAAAGAAGCTCCCGAGTCTACTAAAACTGACAATAAAACTAAACCACCTCCTCTTGCTGGGACCAAAGTCCAAATGAGTGACATTCAGAACACTCTAAAATGGCTTGCAGAGGCTTTGCCCACGGTTATAAATCAACCCTGAACTTGCTCATTACTATCCTGGAATACCAGGGGTTTCAAACATATTACCGCAACTAATGGCTCGTTACCTTTCATTATGAACTATACCTTTTTTCTGCTGCAGGAAACTTGGCTAACCGCCCCAATTATAATAGATGGGTATAAATTGTACCACACTTTTGCCAAAAAAGGCCAAAAGGGAAGACCTTTTGGGGGGTTGTTGATCGGTGTAAGTAAAACTATAGCATCCAGTGAAATTAGTAACGATCATGAGGATAATATTAATTGCGTGGAGGTGATTTTACCGATCAAAAAAAGTCAGACGAAACTCTTGCTGGTCAATGTTTATAATCCATACGATGCATCAATGAGTGATCAAATACAAGATAGACTACACGATTTACTCACTAAGTGGACGAATGAACACTAAAATAATTTTTTTGTTATTGCTGGAGATTTCAATTGCGCCATTAAAGAGGATGGTGGTACATCTAATAACAAGTATTTACACCCGTATCCCCTCATGCTTCAGAATTATAGCGATAAAGAAGGGGAGAAGTGGTTATGTTTTATGAAGAGCTGGGACCTGGAATGTCTAAACGGTCGAACTATGAGCGACCGCCCGGGACATTATACTTGGAAAGCAGGTACTGCTCGCCGCACTCTTGATTATTGTTTCATTAGCCCGGAGGTGGCTTCCCTGGTTAATGACATGGAAATAATAGACAATGACTGGAGTGATCATAGAGGCCTGAGTTTAAGTCTGAAATGTGATCCTGTATCTCCTTCAACAATAGCTATAGGAAGTGTGTTGGTTAATCATGCTGGTTCACGATTAATATGGTCTGAGAAAAATATAGCTAAAGCATGTCAAGATTGTGGTGAATGGGATGCTGATTATCACACTATGTTTGTTAACCTCTCAATAGAACAACTCGAAGGGTGGATTTATAATTTTACGGGTAAGTATGCTATCAAAAAATCATTACTTGTTATTAGAGAACAGGGCTCGATTGAGGTTTATGACAAAACAATTTGTGATGCTAAGCGTACTCTGAGAGGGGAGATACGTAGAATCAGAGCCCACTCCCATCTAATTATGGATACACATACTAAGATCAGAAAGATAAAAAATAGGTATAGGACATGGTTAAAACACTGGAACAGATCGAAAAAATTGGTAAACTGGCAAAAAACTGTGAAGACTATTTGCTCGAGAAATCCCCGGAACATCTGGCCACTTCTAGGAGAAGCTAGGGGAAGCAGGGTAACTCCCCAAATAAACCCGATTGATGCGGAGGAATGGGTTAATTTTTTGGAAACGCGTAATGGTATGACAGCAGCTAACCCCGGAACTCTTCCAACCATCTCTTTAGTTCCAAAGCCGTTTCCTATTTCCCTAGAAGACCTGATAGGTAAGATTACTAAACTTAAATCCTCCCGAGCCCCGGGGCCTAACGGTCTCTCTAATTTACTTATGAAGAGTAACCCAGTTTTCTGGGCTAACCTTTTGAAAATCCTCTTTGAAAAAGTCTTAAAAGAGGGAGTAATACCTGAGACCTGGCAAAGAGCAATTTTAGTGCCTATTTTTAAGAAAGGCAATAGATCTGATCCTGCCAATTACCGTTTGCTATCTATGTTAGATTGCTCTGGTAAATTATTTGCCTCCTTACTGTTACAGAAATTACAATCTTGGACTGAAACGGAAGGGATTCTGGACCGCTTTCAAAGCGGATTCAGATTTGGTTACTCTACCACTCACAATCTTTTCATCATGAACAGCCTTAGAGATAAAGCCCTACTCCCCAATAATCCGCCACTGTATGCCTTATATATAGATTTTAAGGCAGCGTTTGACATGGTTAATAGAGAGAAGCTATGGAGGAAGCTTAGGGGCCTGGCGTGCCCTGAAGGCTTGCTCCATTATCTGCAACTCTTACACCATAACACCACAGTCCAGTTGAGGCTTGACGGAAGTGGATCTACAACTAGGGTGATAGAGCAAACAAGAGGGGTGAAACAAGGCTGTGTCACCGCACCCATGCTATACAATTTGTTTGTCTCCGATATTCCAAAATGTATCAGAGAGGTGAGTAACTGCCCTCCCAAAGTTGGCTCCCAACACTGCTTAATCCTGGCGTACGCAGATGATGTGGTTATTTTTGACCACACATTTAGTGGCATCCTACGCTCGGCCGATCGACTTTGGGAGTATGCGGAGGAGAATGAACTCACAATTAATCACACGAAAACAGAGTTGATCCTATATAGTCATGGCAAAGTGAGCCGCCCCAGAATGACTATAAGAGGTCAGGAAATTCAATATACCCATAGCTATAAATACCTGGGAGTTGAATTCGACTCTAAGGGAAATTCCCAATCATGTGTACAAGCCCGCAAAACAAAAGCAGCGCAACTTACCTCTATGATATATCAGTTCACTCGTAAGAAGAGTGGATATTCCATTTGGGCAGCCCGCCAACTTTATGTCCAGTGCCTGATACCCACGGTAATCTATGGACTGGAAGCCCTAGTTAACCTTAATTTGGACTGGCTGCAGAAACTGGAAGGACGTTTTTGGCGAAAGCTGCTGGGATTGCCACCGGGAATACCTATGGCGATACTAAGATTAGAGCTAGGTTTACCCTCTCTAAAAGCTCTGGTCTTGAAGAAAAGAGCCGAGGTCTATATTAAGATGCATACTAACCCGATTAATCCCCTTTTGATAACCGTGAAAGAAGAAATCGACAGGAATAAGCAGGCCCGTTTTGCGAGAGAAATGAATGCTCTATTTAAGGCGATAGAATGGATCCCTAACTGGGAAGACAATTTTATAAATCTAAAGTCCCAAATGGCAGAACGACTTAAAATTTGGGACTGGCAAGACAATTTTAGCCATCTTGCGAGTCTTCCCAGCTACGGATTTATAACTCATGTTTTATATACCTTCAGGAGAGCACAAGGATATCTCAACCTTTGCCCCTCGGCTAATTTAAGACGCTTCCTATTACTCCTACGTATCAACCATCTACCAGTCCTAGCGGTGTTGGGCCCTGAACGGGCCATTTCTAAAACAGAGCGTTTTTGCAGGGTATGTAAGAATAAAGACTTACCTGAAACTGCAAGACACGTTCTCACACTATGCCCTAGATTGGGATTAACTTACATAAAACATTATAGCAGATACGTACACAATCTCGACCATATTAAGTCCAAAGACTTCTGGATAGCATGTATTAACACGTTGAATCCTAGCCTACATTTGGCCTTATATAGAGTATGGTATACAGTTAAGGGAATACTAGAAATTTGAAGGCTAGCTTACTCTCTTTGCATCAATAAATAATAAATGAGCCTTTAAATGCAATCACATGAAACTGCACGAAAGTTAACTTCTGGCTATAACCTGTGACATTTTTAATAAGAATGAATATGAACATGATTTTAAACGTTTTTTTCTTTTCTTCATTTTAATGATGAATTGCTGTTTAAAAATTGCTGTTTAATAATTCAAAAAAATTTTCTTTAGACTTATGTGTAAAGTTTTTGTTTTTAAAAAACTGTATCACATTAAAAAATAAATAAATAAATAAATAAACCCATGTCCATCGCATGTCTCCCAGCACCCCCACCCCCAGCAGTGCAGGGCACCCTCCCCAGGCCCCCACTCATGTCCCCCTGCACCCCACCCCCCAGCATCCAGGGGCACCCTCCACCAGGCCCCCACTCATGTCCAACTCATGTCTCCCATCACCCCCACCCCCCAGCAGTGCAGGGCACCCTCCACCAGGCCCCCACTCATGTCCCCCTGCACCCCCACTCCCCAGCATCCAGGGGCACCCTCCACCAGGCCCCCACTCATGTCTCCCATCACCCCCACCCCCCAGCAGTGCAGGCCACCCTCCACCAGGCCCCCACTCATGTCCAACTCATGTCTCCCAGCACCCCCACCCCCCAGCACTGCGGTACACCCTCCACCAGGCTCCCACTCATGTCCCCCTGCACCCCCACCCCCCAGCATCCAGGGGCACCTTCCACCAGGCCCCCACTCATGTCTCCAATCACCCCCACCCCCCAGCAGTGCAGGGCTCCCTCCACCAGGCCCCCACTCATGTCCATCTCATGTCTCCCAGCACCCCCACCCCCCCAGCAGTGCAGGGCACCCTCCACCAGGCCCCCGCTCATGTCCCCCTGCACCCCCACCCCCCAGCATCAAGGGGCACCCTCCACCAGGCCCCCCTAATGTCTCCCATCACCCCCACCCCCCCAGCAGTGTAGGGCACCCTCCACCAGTCCCCCACTCATGTCCAACTCATGTCTCCCAGCACCCCCACCCCCCAGCAGTGCAGGGCACCCTCCACCAGGCCCCCACTCATGTCTCCCATCACCCCCACCCCCCAGCAGTGCAGGGCTCCCTCCACCAGGTCCCCACTCATGTCCCCCTGCACCCCCACCCCCAGCATCCAGGGGCACCCTCCACCAGGCCCCCACTCATGTCTCCCATCACCCCCACCCCCCAGCAGTGCAGGGCACCCTCCACCCGGCCCCCACTCATGTCTCCCATCACCCCCACCCCCCAGCAGTGCAGGGCACCCTCGACCAGGCCCCCACTCATGTCTCCCATCACCCCCACCCCCCAGCAGTGCAGGGCACCCTCCACCAGGCCCCCACTCATGTCCCCTCCACTCCCACCCCCCAGCATCCAGGGGCACCCTCCATCAGGCCCCCACTCATGTCCAACTCATATCTCCCATCACCCCCACCCCCCAGCAGTGCAGGGCACCATCCACCAGGCCCCCACTCATGTCCCCCTGCACCCCCACCCCCCAGCATCCAGGGGCACCCTCCACCAGGCCCCCACTCATGTCCAACTCATGTCTCCCAGCACCCCCACCCCCCAGCACTGTGGGGCACCCTCCACCAGGCTCCCACTCATGTCTCCCATCACCCCCACCCCCCAGCAGTGCAGGGCACCCTCCACCAGGCCCCCACTCATGTCTCCCATCACCCCCACCCCGCAGCAGTGCAGGGCACCCTCCACCAGGCCCCCACTCATGTCCCCTCCACTCCCACCCCCAGCATCCAAGGGCACCCTCCACCAGGCCCCCACTCATGTCCAACTCATGTCTCCCATCACCCCCACCCCCCAGCAGTGCAGGGCACCCTCCACCAGGCCCCCACTCATGTCCCCCTGTACCCTCACCCCCAGCATCCAGGGGCACCCTCCACCAGGCCCCCACTCATGTCTCCCATCACCCCCACCCCTCAGCAGTGCAGGCCACCCTCCACCAGGCCCCCACTCATGTCCAACTCATGTCTCCCAGCACCCCACCCCCCAGCACTGTGGGGCACCCTCCACCAGGCCCCCACTCATGTCCAACTCATGTCTCCCAGCACCCCCACCCCCCAGCACTGTGGTGCACCCTCCATCAGGCTCCCACTCATGTCCTCCTGCACCCCCACCCCCCAGCATCCAGGGGCACCCTCCACCAGGCCCCCACTCATGTCTCCCATCACCCCCACACCCCAGCAGTGCAGGGCTCCCTCCACCAGGCCCCCACTCATGTCCATCGCATGTCTCCCAGCACCCCCACCCCCAGCAGTGCAGGGCACCCTCCACCAGGCCCCCACTCATGTCCCCCTGCACCCCACCCCCCAGCATCCAGGGGCACCCTCCACCAGGCCCCCACTCATGTCCAACTCATGTCTCCCATCACCCCCACCCCCCAGCAGTGCAGGGCACCCTCCACCAGGCCCCCACTCATGTCCCCCTTCCCCCCCACCCCCAGCATCCAGGGGCACCCTCCACCAGGCCCCCACTCATGTCTCCCATCACCCCCACCCCCCAGCAGTGCAGGCCACCCTCCACCAGGCCCCCACTCATGTCCAACTCATGTCTCCCAGCACCCCCACCCCCCAGCACTGTGGGGCACCCTCCACCAGGCTCCCACTCATGTCCCCCTGCACCCCCACCCCCCGGCATCCAGGGGCACCTTCCACCAGGCCCCCCACTCATGTCTCCAATCACCCCCACCCCCAGCAGTGCAGGGCTCCCTCCACCAGGCCCCCACTCATGTCCATCTCATGCCTCCCAGCACCCCCACCCCCCAGCAGTGCAGGGCACCCTCCACCAGGCCCCCGCTCATGTCCCCCTGCACCCCCACCCCCCAGCATCCAGGGGCGCCCTCCACCAGGCCCCCACTCTTGTCCAACTCATGTCTCCCATCACCCCCACCCCCCAGCAGTGCAGGGCACTCTCCACCAGGCCCCCACTCATGTCACCCTGCACCCCCACCCCCCAGCATCAAGGGGCACCTGTCACCAGGCCCCCCTCATGTCTCCCATCACCCCCACCCCCCCAGCAGTGCAGGGCACCCTCCACCAGTCCCCCACTCATGTCCAACTCATGTCTCCCAGCACCCCCACCCCCCAGCAGTGCAGGACACCCTCCACCAGGCCCCCACTCATGTCTCCCATCACCCCCACCCCCCAGCAGTGGAGGGCTCCCTCCACCAGGCCCCCACTCATGTCCATCTCATGTCTCCCAGCACCCCCACCCCCCAGCAGTGCAGGGCACCCTCCACCAGGCCCCCACTCATGTCCCCCTGCACCCCCACCCCCAGCATCCAGGGGCACCCTCCACCAGGCCCCCACTCATGTCCAACTCATGTCTCCCATCACCCCACCCTCCAGCAGTGCAGGGCACCCTCCACCAGGCCCCCACTCATGTCACCCTGCACCCCCACCCCCCAGCATCAAGGGGCACCCTCCACCAGGCCGCCACTCATGTCTCCCATCACCCCCACCCCCCCCCAGCAGTGCAGGGCACCCTCCACCAGGCCCCCACTCATGTCCAACTCATGTCTCCCAGCACCCCCACCCCCCAGCAGTGCAGGGCACCCTCCGCCAGGCCCTCACTCATGTCTCCCAGCACCCCCACCCCCCGGCAGTGCAGGGCACCCTCCACCAAGCCCCCACTCATTTCTCCCATCACCCCCACCGCCCAGCAGTGCAGGGCTACCTCCACCAGGCCCCCACTCATGTCCAACTCATGTCTCCCATCACCCCCACCCCCCAGCAGTGCAGGGCACCCTCCACCAGGCCCCCACTCATGTCAACCTGCGCCCCCACCCCCCAGCATCCAGGGGCACCCTCCACCAGGCCCCCACTCATGTCCAACTATGTCTCCCATCACCCCCACCACCCAGCAGTACAGGGCACCCTCCACCAGCCCCCCACTGATGTCTCCCATCACCCCCACCCCCGAGCAGTGCAGGGCACCCTCCACCAGGCCCCCACTCATGTCTCCCATCACCCCCACCCCCCAAGCAGTGCAGGGCGCCCTCCACCAGGCCCCCACTCATGTCCAACTCATGTCTCCCATCACCCCCACCCCCCAGCAGTGCAGGGCGCCCTCCACCAGGCCCCCACTCATGTCCAACTCATGTCTCCCAGCACCCCCACCCCCCAGCAGTGCAGGGCACCCTCCACCAGGCCCCCACTCATGTCCAACTCATGTCTCCCAGCACCCCCAGCACTGTGGGGCACCCTCCACCAGGCCCCCACTCATGTCCAACTCATGTCGTCTCCTAGCACCCCCACCCCCCAGCACTGTGGTGCACCCTCCACCAGGCTCCCACTCATGTCCCCCTGCACCCCCACGCCCCAGCATCCAGGGGCACCCTCCACCAGGCCCCCACTCATGTCTGCCATCACCCCCACCCCCCAGCAGTGCAGGGCACCCTCCACCAGGCCCCCACTCATGTCTCCCAGCACCCCCACCCCCCAGCATCCAGGGGCACCCTCCACCAGGCCCCCACTCATGTCCAACTCATGTCTCCCATCACCCCCACCCCCCAGCAGTGCAGGGCACCCTCCACCAGGCCCCCACTCATTTCCAACTCATTTCTCCCATCACCCCCACCCCCCAGCAGTGCAGGGCATCCTCCACCAGGCCCCCACTCATGTCCCCCTGCACCCGCACCCCCCAGCATCCAGGGGCACCCTCCACCAGGCCCCCACTCATGTCCAACTCATGTCTCCCATCACCCCCACCCCCCAGCAGTGCAGGGCACCCTCCACCAGGCCCCCACTCATTTCCAACTCATGTCTCCCATCACCCCCACCCCCAGCAGTGCAGGGCACCCTCCACCAGGCCCCCACTCACGTCTACCAGCACCCCCACCCCCCAGCAGTGCAGGGCACCCTCCACCAGGACCCCACTCATGTCCAACTCATGTCGCCCAGCGCCCCCACCCCCAAGCAGTGCAGGGCACCCTCCACCAGGCCCCCACTCATGTCCAACTCATGTCTCCCATCACCCCCACCCCCAGCACTGTGGGGCACCCTCCACCAGGCCCCCACTCATGTCCAACTCATGTCTCCCAGCACCCCACCCCCCAGCACTGTGGTGCACCCTCCACCAGGCTCCCACTCATGTCCCCCTGCACCCCCACCCCCCAGCATCCAGGGGCACCCTCCACCAGGCCCCCACTCATGTCTCCCATCACCTCCACCCCCCAGCAGTGCAGGGCACCCTCCACCCGGCCCCCACTCATGTCTCCCAGCACCCCCACCCCCGAGCACTGTGGGGCACCCTCCACCAGGCCCCCACTCATGTCTCCCAGCACCCCCACCCCCAGCATCCAGGGGCACCCTCCACCAGGCCCCCACTCATGTCCAACTCATGTCTCCCATCGCCCCCACCCCTCAGCAGTGCAGGGCACCCTCCACCAGGCCCCCACTCATGTCCCCCTGCACCCCCACCCCCAGCATCCAGAGGCACCCTCCACCAGGCCCCCACTCATGTCCAACTCATGTCTCCCATCAACCCCACCCCCCAGCAGTGCAGGGCACCCTCCACCAGGCCCCCACTCATTACCAACTCGTGTCTCCCATCACCCCCACCCCCCAGCAGTGCAGGGCACCCTCCACCAGGCCCCCACTCATGTCCCCCTGCACCCCCACCCCCCAGCATCCAGGGGCACCCTCCACCAGGCCCCCACTCATGTCCAACTCATATCTCCCATCACCCCCACCCCCCAGCTGTGCAGGGCACCCTCCACCAGGCCCCCACTCATCTCCAACTCATGTCTCCCATCACCCCCACCCCCAGCAGTGCAGGGCACCCTCCACCAGGCCCCCAACCATGTCTCCCAGCACCCCCACCCACCAGCAGTGCAGGGCACCCTCCACCAGGCCCCCACTCATGTCCAACTCATGTCTCCCAGCACCCCCACCCCCCAAGCAGTGCAGGGCACCCTCCACCAGGCCCCCACTCATGTCCAACTCATGTCTCCCATCACCCCCACCCCCCAGCAGTGCAGGGCACCCTCCACCAGGCCCACATGTCCAACTCATGTCTCCCAGCACCCCCACCCCCCAGCAGTGCAGGGCAGCCTCCACCAGGCCCCCACTCATGTCCAACTCATGTCTCCCAGCACCCCCAGCACTGTGGGGCACCCTCCACCAGGCCCCCACTCATGTCCAACTCATGTCTCCCAGCACCCCCACCCCCCAGCACTGTGGTGCACCCTCCACCAGGCCCCCACTCATTTCCAACTCATGTCTCCCATCACCCCCACCCCCCAGCAGTGCAGGGCACCCTCCACCCGGCCCCCACTCATGTCTCCCAGCACCCCCACCCCCCAGCACTGTGGGGCACCCTCCACCAGGCCCCCACTCATGTCTCCCAGCACCCCCACGCCCCAGCATCCAGGGGCACCCTCCACCAGGCCCCCACTCATGTCCAACTCATGTCTCCCATCACCCCCACCCCCCAGCAGTGCAGGGCACCCTCCACCAGGCCCCCACGCATGTCTCCCATCACCCCCACCCCCCAGCAGTGCAGGGCACCCTCCACCAGGCCCCCACTCATGTCTCCCATCACCCCTTCCCCCCAAGCAGTGCAGGGCACCCTCCACCAGGCCCCCCTCATGTCCAACTCATGTCTCCCAGCACCCCCACCCTCCAGCAGTGCAGGGCACCCTCCACCAGGCCCCCACTCATGTCCAACTCATGTCTCCCAGCACCCCCAGCACTGTGGGGCACCCTCCACCAGGCCCCCACTCATGTCCAACTCATGTCTCCCAGCACCCCCACCCTCCACCAGGCTCCCACTCATGTCCCCCTGCACCCCCACCCCCCAGCATCCAGGGGCACCCTCCACCAGGCCCCCACTCATGTCTCCCATCACCCCCACCCCCCAGCAGTGCAGGGCACCCTCCACCCGGCCCCCACTCATGTCTCCCATCACCCCCACGCCCCCAGCAGTACAGGGCACCCTCCACCAGGCCCCCAGTCATGTCTCCCATCACCCCACCCCCCAGCAGTGCAGGGCACCCTCCACCAGGCCCCCACTCATGTCCAACTCATGTCTCCCATCACCCCCACCCCCAGCAGTGCAGGGTGCCCTCCACCAGGCCCCCACTCATGTCCAACTCATGCCTCCCAGCACCCCCACCCCCCCAGCAGTGCAGGGCACCCTCCACCAGGCCCCCACTCATGTCCAACTCATGTCTCCCAGCACCCCCAGCACTGTGGGGCACCCTTCACCAGGCCCCCACTCATGTCCAACTCATGTCTCCCAGCACCCCCACCCCCAAGCACTGTGGTGCACCCTCCACCAGGCTCCCACTCATGTCCCCCTGCACCCCCACGCCCCAGCAGTGCAGGGCACCCTCCACCAGGCTCCCACTCATTTCCAACTCATGTCTCCCATCACCCCCACCCCACAGCAGTGCAGGGCACCCTCCACCAGGCCCCCACTCATGTCCCCCTGCACCCCCACGCCCCAGCATCCAGGGGCACTCTCCACCAGGCCCCCACTCATGTCTCCCATCACCCCCACCCCCAGCAGTGCAGGGCACCCTCCACCAGGCCCCCACTCATTTCCAACTCATGTCTCCCATCACCCCCACCCCCAGCAGTGCAGGGCACCCTCCACCAGGCCCCCACTCATGTCTCTCAGCACCCCCACCCCCAGCAGTGCAGGGCACCCTCCACCAGGCCCCCACTCATGTCCAACTCATGTCTCCCAGCACCCCCACCCCCCAAGCAGTGCAGGGCACCCTCCACCAGGCCCCCACTCATGTCCAACTCATGTCTCCTATCACCCCCACCCCCAGCACTGTGGGGCACCCTCCACCAGGCCCCCACTCATGTCCAACTCATGTCTCCCAGCACCCCACCCCCTAGCACTGTGGTGCACCCTCCACCAGGCTCCCACTCATGTCCCCCTGCCCCCCCACCCCCAGCATCCAGGGGCACCCTCCACCAGGCCCCCACTCATGTCTCCCATCACCCCCACCCCCAGCAGTGCAGGGCACCCTCCACCCGGCCCCCATTCATGTCTCCCAGCACCCCCACCCCCCAGCACTGTGGGGCACCCTCCACCAGGCCCCCACTCATGTCTCCCAGCACCCCCACCCCCCAGCATCCAGGGGCACCCTCCACCAGGCCCCCACTCATGTCCAACTCATGTCTCCCATCACCCCCACCCCCCAGCAGTGCAGGGCACCCTCCACCAGGCCCCCACCCATGTCCCCCTGCACCCCCACCCCCAGCATCCAGAGGCACCCTCCACCAGGCCGCCACTCATGTCCAACTCATGTCTCCCATCAACCCCACCCCCCAGCAGTGCAGGGCACCCTCCACCAGGCCCCCACTCAATACCAACTCATGTCTCCCATCACCCCCACCCCCCAGCAGTGCAGGGCACCCTCCACCAGGCCCCCACTCATGTCCCCCTGCACCCCCACCCCCCAGCATCCAGGGGCACCCTCCACCAGGCCCCCACTCATGTCCAACTCATGTCTCCCATCACCCCCACCCCCCAGCAGTGCAGGGCACCCTCCACCAGGCCCCCACTCATTTCCAACCATGTCTCCCATCACCCCCGCCCCCCAGCAGTGCAGGGCACCCTCCACCAGGCCCCCACTCATGTCTCCCAGCACCCCCACCCCCCAGCAGTGCAGGGCACCCTCCACCAGGCCCCCACTCATGTCCAACTCATGTCTCCCAGCACCCCCACCCCCCAAGCAGTGCAGGGCACCCTCCACCAGGCCCCCACTCATGTCCAACTCATGTCTCCCATCACCCCCACCCCCAGCAGTGCAGGGCACCCTCCACGAGGCCCCCACTCATGCCACCCCCTCCGCGTAGATGGCAGTCACGATGTCAGTCCAGATCCGAGTCCGTCCTTCCTTGTCGGCGCAGGAACTTCCCAAGAGGGCATCATACTGCCCAGGACTTGCTCCACCAGGACACCATTTTCGGTGGCACTGAAGCTGGTGCTTCTCTGCCTCTCTGGCCGGGGGTTGTCAGTGGTCTCAGATGGTGTTTGCCCCGACATGACAACCCCAGAGGCAGGAGTGGGTGGGCAACTGGGTCCTGGGGCTGGGCTGTGGAGCGATGGAATCCCAGTCGGGAGTCTTCGGTTCCAGCAGGGGTGGTCACAGCAACAGCACCCCTGGCTGATGTGCAGGCAGCAAATGGCAGGGCATGTGGGCAGCAGGCAGTCAGGCAGCAGCAGATGGCAGGTGGGAGCGTGCTCGGGGCTCTGGGGGGCAGTAGTTCGGCCTTCTGGGCAGGAGCGTGGTCTTCCGTGTGCCAGCTTGATACGGAGTGATTTGGCACGTGAAAAATCTGCACGTCAGCGTGTAATTCGAGGAAAGGCCCTTAGCGCGTATGCACGGCAGCACGCATATGCGATTTCATTGGACCAAAGGCCCTTAGCGCGTGAGCGCGTCTGTGACGTGACGCGCGTGGGTGTTTCCCTCATTGCACGTGATGACAGAACACACGTGGATTTCCACCAATCGCGTGTGAAAGTTCCCACGCACCCCGGAACACACGTACCCAGGCTAATCGCGTGTGGAACTTCCCGCGCACCCCGAAACACACGTACCCAGGCCAATCGCGTGTACGCTCACTCCCCTCCGATCACACACGATGACACTCGGACGTACAGTTTTACCACGTATCCGAATACGGGAAACCCACGCACGGCAAAAGACGTGCACAGGCGTCAACGCGTCCGCCCACACGAAGGCAGGAGGAAGCGTCCCCGTGCACAGCATAAAAGTGCGCGCAAACAACAAACGCATATATACAGCTACGATGAATGCCCCATTTGTCGCTGCACTGATCGTGGGACACCGCAGGAGGAGGAGAATAGCCAGGGCATGCATTTTCGCACCACGGACAAGCCTTTTTGGGATGCCTGACGACCAGGTCTTTGGCAGGTATAGGTTTCCACCCCATATCATCCTAGACCTCGTCAGGGAGTGGGAAGATGACCTTACATCCCCCACCCTTTGCTCCCAAGCATTGAGCCCCTTGGAGAAGCTGCTCAATGTCCTGCATTTTTTGGCCACTGGGTCATTTCAGCGGACCACTGCCATAGTGGGGGGGGGTCTCACAGGCCACGCAGTCACGCTGCCTACACCAGGTACTGACAATCATGACAGCGCGCCCCTCAGTCCACAGGCACATATACATGCCCAGAACACCCTCAGAAAGGCAGGCCGTTGTCCTGGATTTTTTCAGGGTGGCACACTTCCCCAAAGTGCTCGGTGCCATAGATTGCACCCATGCTACGTCTACCTAGGGCCACTGAGCACATCTACCGAAACCGCAAGCACTGGCATTCCATCAATGTACAGGTGGTATGCGATGCAAAGGGAATCATCACCTCTGTCTATGCAAACTACCCTGGCTCCACCCATGACAGTTTCATATACAGAATGTCCGCCCTGAGCCGGGCCCTGGAAGCTGGGCAGCATGGCGACACATGGCTCCTAGGTCAGTACAAATGCCCTTGAACATGCATGCAAATCACACACAGACAAATATTGAAACCCTAATAATCTCAACTATTATCACCTCCCCAGGGGACAGTGCCTACCCTCTGAGCAACCACATGATGACGCCAATCCGGAACCCCACCACACCACCCCAGGTAAGATACAACGCCACCCATATTGCAACCAGGGGCATAGTGGAGCGCACATTCGGAGTGCTCAAGTCACGTTTCCGCTCCCTTGACCGCTCTGGTGGGCAACTACTCTATGCACCACCAGTAGTGTGCAGGATCATTGTGGCAGCATGTGTCCTGCACAATGTTGCAACACGGCAGGGCGTCCCGGTGGACATGGTGGTGCCCCCACATCCCCAACCACAGGCACAGGCGCTGCCCATGGGAGGGGACAGGGCACGTGGCGAGGAAGCCCGGACCCAGCTTGTGGCCACATTTTTCACCTAAACTCCCACCCCTGCGGAGTGCACACAGGCCTGGCACATACCAGGTGACAATCGATGATGACAAAGAGACAGTCAACTGTCACAACCCTACCACCCTGAGATAGTTGCCATGGAAGTGCCACATCGTCTGCATCCCTAGCTACTTAAACACAAGCTATCCTGTGTGACCAAAAGGCACACATATGACATATGACATGATATGGCCCATACACAAGTATTTCAAGGCGCGATGAGGCAGGGACGGGGAAACAAGGGAAGACAGACAACGGTACTACTAGGCCAGGTGTCATTGAGATCGTGCAAGTGCAGGGGTAGGGGGAAGGGAAAAGTGCAAGGGGGAGGGTGGGGGGGAGTCCAGTACAGGGGAAGTAGCCCAAAAAAATAATACATAGGTCGGCTGGTGGCAACTGCAAAGGTAAGTGCAGACAAGTGCTGGGAAGGGAGGGCTGTAGGGATAGAGAGACAGTACTGCAGTGCAGGGTTTGCCAGGGAGGCAGTGCAAGTGGAGAGTGGCTGGGCCAGGGACCGAGGTTGGTGAGAGTGGCCCAGTTGCAGCTCCTGTGCAGTTCCAGTGAAGAATTCTGCAAGGGAGAGGCAGAGAGTAAGCAGAAGCAAAGAGGAAGGTCTTGAGGTGCTTCCAGAACTGGAGATGGTTCCCCTCAGGTTCAAGTCAGGCAGGAGGTCTGTTCCAGGGGGAGGGCCCTGCCGCGGAGTGAAATCTACCCCCAGCTAGTTACTCTGAGAAGCGGATGACCCTGACATGCAAGGTGTGCATCACACACACCTGCAAAACAGGCCATGGCCATCACTGTCATGTCACTCAAACCCTCCCAAACCACAACATGACATGGCAAGCAATACCCATACACCAACACAGTAACGATAAGGTACACATTGCCATGTCCTAAATGTACAGTGGCATCAGACAATGATGCCTGACCCGGAATCAGATGAAATGACAGACCAACAAAATCTCCAACCCAAAATAAGTCATTTCCAAATGCATTACAATAGTCGTAGACGTAACATAACAATGAATGCCTGTCTACATGCACAGTATGCATTGCAAAATCAACACTGCAGCTCATGTGTGCAGTGTCCTACTCCTGCAACACACTGCTCAGCGCACAACACAGAGAACAGCCATTGTGTGCGATGCACACCCTGAGCATCACATCTAAGTGACAGACCACATCAAACATCAAATTAGGCATGTACTGGATCCATAATCGGTCACAGAACATGTGCTGCAGGGACACAGTGGGCACCAGAAGGCAAACAGTGTACACGTGAATATGCAAGGGTGGGAGTACATGTAGTGCATCAGAGTGCAAGTGTGTGGTTCTGCAAGGACATGCACTCCACATATGCATGTGCACTCAAGTGACCATCAGTGTTTCCTACACATCACATGTGAACATTCACCATGTGTACACCCCAGCATGTCAAACCACAACTATCCTCTCGCACCTGAAAGGAAAACACAACACATGAACAGGCATTGATCAGCAGAACACAACATGTACATAGGATACCACCATTACAATGTCAGAGTTCCCATCACACTGCAGGGCAAGGCAACTATCAACAACAACCCCCCCTCCCTCACATATGACCATGACCCACTGAACAACTGCACCTGGGTCATGGAGCCTTCAACCCTCAATTCCACCTGGCCACAGGATCACCTTTACCCTTCGTCACCATCTCCCACCTTGTGTGTAAAAAGATGCCTGCACCCTCAGAATCCACATTCATTTCCAAAATCACAAAATCCAAGGCATAAAAACGAACCCGAACACCCTCCAGTAGATGACTTGACGTAGCAGTACCTCACAAAGACCAAGTACTACCACAATGATGCAACAACCAAGGTAGCACAGTAAAACAATGTCACAACAGGATGTGAACCATGTGTGGTACATAACATAGGATGATGCATCATGAACGGATGTGTATTGTCACAGGTCCCGTGTACAGGCGTGGGAGTGTCACGAAACAACCTCCCCCACCGTGTCCCGGGTGCCTGCAAGGTCAAACTCACACAGGCCCCTGAGACCCTGGTGGGGAAGGAGGTTCAGGGATATGCAGTCGAGACAGGTGTTGGCACACTGGATAACTGGAATGAGTGGCAGGAGAGGGGAGGAGGAATGACACATGAAAGTAGGGAATGAACGAAAATGTACTACCTGCATGAACACATACACAATCCAAACAAACTTGGACATCATTGTCATGGCCTTCTGTAGTCCAGGCTTAGGAGTGGTACGAACCAACCACCCCCTCTAGGGTTTTGGCGCCTGCAAGTTCGGGGCTTACACAGGCATCCGCAACCCCAGCGGGGAAAGAGGGTTAGGGAACGTTGCTTGGATAGGTACGGGAAGCAGGAACACCGGGTAGAGGGTAAAGGGTTCAAAATTGCATAGGATTCCGGATGATTGGGGGAAAAAAACATACCAAATTGAATCACACATACATCCATGCATTATTTGCACCCCCCCAGCAAGCCTATGCAGAACAGTTTGAAAGAAAAACAACAAGACACTTAGCTCTGATTTTGAGTGCTGGCCTCCTGCCTGCACACTCTCAGGTCTGGTTACAGGAGCACTGCAATGCTGCAAAGAGAGCCAACAGTCAACAACCTGTATGTGCCAATTACACAAACACACACCACCAAACATGCCCCATAGCAACAAACTACTCTACAAACAGACAATCTGGTGTAGATGCTTCGTACCCATATATAACAGTACCCCTGTGACAGGTCATACACAGTCAATGCAGTAAGTCAGCCGCCGGTGGGTGCGTGGCAAATGGAACACCAATGTGTGACAATTCACACAACATGCAATGTTCCCTGGGTAAGCAGACAGACCCATATAGCAAGCCATGACTTCAGAGCAAGTTGCGTACCACCATGACCGAAACAAAGTTGACAGTGCATTTATCATAAAGTACATGGAAATGAAATGCACTGCACCCGAGTATGTCCCTTGCTGTATGTCCCTGTGAGCTGCCCCTTTCCATGTCTCGAAAGGCTACATGGTTGATACAAGTGCCTCAATGGACCTTGGTGTACCGGAGGGTATATGCCACTGCCCCTGCATGTGTCCCAGACAACCCTACTATCAACAGCCATCAGTCCACAAACACATCTGAGCTGCATTGTGTGCTTCAATACCAATATTCGTCTAAGCTCACCCTCAGTGCTGTGACTAAGCCTGCATGTGTAACTCGCGTGGTGCAAGCTTTGCTGTGTCGTGGCCCCCCTGTGATGCTCACCTTGCCTGGAGTTCCTTGGAACATGTCAGCAGTTCTAGGATGTGGGTCTGCAATCACTGTGCCTCTGCTTGTGCACACATGTGCATGTGGGCACCAACAAACGGATCCAGAATTCCGTCGTCCAATGGGCCATGTCTGCTGGCAAAGGTGCTCTGGAGGCTCATCCCCCTGCAGAAAGGGCATGAAACACATGATTAATGCTTCAAAGTCATCTGTGTGTGTCTCAGCAGGCATCTCATTACTTGACCATGTCAGAGAAACACATCACAAATCACACCATCAGTCCGTCTTTCACATCCAAAGTGTGGTACACTATCTACAGCATGAATTGCAACAAGCACGTATACAGGAAAGATATGAAACATACTACACAATGCATAGCAATCAATGTACACATTAATCATGACACACCCCATCTAGCAAAAGCCGAACAGTGGACAATGACACCAAAATCATCCCCACTAGGGGTGTCAACACAAGTCACACAGCACCAGACATGCCACAGATATGACAGTCCAAAGCCCTTGTGTAATATTCTGTAACACCGAACCATCCTTGCGAGCCCATGGATAAGGGAGGCAGGAGTGGCATATGTGAGTCAAGAACCCCAAGCAGCAAACACATACACAAGACAACCATGAAGGGCCCAGCTGGAACAGACAGTGGATGCCTTCAAAAGCCACAAAGCACCGCACCGTCACATGAAAGCACAATAGACTAGCAATTTTAAACTAAATCAACTATTAACTAATTACACTAACAATGGAAAACCTACATTACCTATTTAAACTAACTATCAAACAGAAACTTAACTAACTAAACTAAAAGAAAAATCAAAAATGGTCACATACGACCCAGGGGGGAGGGGAGGCACCCAGGAGGGGGGAGGTACAGGGTGCTGCTCAACATCCACATGCGATGATGCTGAGCCAAAAAAAAAACCTCCATGGGCTCAACGCCTGCACAGCCCGACCTATGTGGGAGATAGATGGTCGTCCGAGTCTGGCTCATCCTGTAAAGGAGGACGTGGCACAGTAGCCTGGCCACGCCTAGCCGCAGCTTGCCCCTCGTCGGCAGCAAGTCTGCCGGATGGGTGAGCCTGGTTCTGTGTGGCGATGTGACATAGGTCTGCATGCAGAACCTCACGTGATACACGTGCATCCTCTTGCAAGGTAGCACGTGTAACACGGAGTTCCTCCTGCAAGGCCTGGCTGGACAACCGCTGCACCTCCCGGCAAGCCTGTAGCTCAGCCAAGATGGTACGCTCAAGCTGTGCAAACCTCTCCTCTGCCTGCTGCCTCTGGGACATGATAAGGACACCCAGAGTGGATCTGAGGGAAGCATACTCCTCCCTCAGGGCATCCATGTGCGCCTCTGTGTGAGCAGCAATTGCTTGACGCAGAGACGACATTTCAGCCTGGTGTGCCCTGCCTGAGGCCGCCATGCCCAGCCTGAGCGAGCGGGCCGTGGACCGTGCCGCCTGCTGCTGGAGAAGCACCTGCCTAGCAGGGGGGAGCACAGATCGGGCCACACGCTCCATGCTCTCAGCGATGTTCTCCATTGCTGCCCCCTGCCGTTCGGAATTGGCAGTCATGTCTTGCTCCCACTCAGTATACAGCGGTTGCGCGCGGCGACAGCGTTGCCGGGCTTGACCCCTGCGGGACCCAAGGACCGGGGATCCTTGCTGTGTTGGCACCGCCTGCGGCTGCACGACTACATGCCCCCGTCGACCTGATGTCCGAGGCACATCAGTGACTGGTGTGGAGGGTGCCCCTGCGTCCCGATCCACCACGGGCGGAGGAACCAAGACTGTCTGATCCCTCAGTGCAGGTGTTGCAGACAGAGGAGTGTCCACATCAGAATCACTCACCCCTGACACATGGACTTGATGCTCATCCAACTCAACATGGACGTCAGAGTCGTCATCAAGGCTGGACTCATAGGCAGCCAGAGACAAGATGGACTGCAGCACTTGGGGGTTTTCGTGGCCTACCACCCCACAACCCCCACTAGTGCCGGGTTGATGTGGTGTTACCAACCCTGTGTCTGGCATGACAACACCATCCTCCGCCTCCAGTGCGTCATCACCTGAAAAATAGAGAGAAAGAAGGTCACTACACATGTCAGAAGCACACGACACACACACACACACCGACAGCAAAGGCATCCGGTAGACATGTGACACACAACATATGACCTGGCATGCATGCTGGGTCTACTTTGAATAGCTTCTGTGATCAGACCTGTTGAAAGGTGGCAGTTTCCATAGAAGTGGGTATATGCAGTGCAGAAAATGTGTACGCCACTCACTACCTACATGTACAAGCACTCCATGGTGTGTGCCAGGAAATGTGAAGGCAGTGCAATGTCAAATTCACACATCACGTGCATTGTGCATTCAATGTGTACCATGTCTAGAAGCCAAGCACCCCTCCACCGCAGTACCAAAGCAGGGATGCCTAGCATGGTATCAAAAGGCTGACCATACACCTGTGTATTGACAGGCAGTGTTGACTGGCATCAACAGCTTAATGTGATTCAAATTACAACACTGCAAATGATGCTGGGACAGTAGGCAGGACACATGATGAAAACTCCGGAGGCCGCCCACGTGTGAAGAAGACACAACAAGAGTTGGACAGAGTCATTGGCCATTGAACAGGCTGAGGCCTGTGAGCCACACAGATTGTCAGAGCCTAAACAAGTGTGCAACGCAGGACTGAGCCACAGTTGACATGGGGAGGCTGATGAGATGGCAGGCAATGTATGTAACCAAGGACTCATATTACAGTGATCATCCAGTCAAGGACACATAGGGGCATGCGTGCAATGCGCATGGAGCATGAATGGGCATTCATGTCCCTGCGGGACATCTGACCCATGCACAGTACAAGTGAGATACCCTGCATCGAGTACTAAAGCTGTACCACACGGCATATGTCTGACAGTTTCTACGCTGGAAGTTAGCATCTACACAGGACACATGAACAAGAAACTACACATTGGCAAGATTGAAGCAGACCAGTGCAAAGGTGGAACTGGGGTGCAGAGTGGCGGAGGAGGGGCAAGGGAGCATGCCCACATGGAGTCCCGCATGCAGGCAGAGGAGACATGCATGACGGAAGCATTGCATTACTTACACATCAGAACCATGTACACGTTACATGTAGCAGCAATCATGCACAACACATCCCACAAGTGAAACACACACGTCCTCAACAAACACGCATCAACACTCACTGGACTGGGCATCAAAGTCCAGCATCTCTCCCACTCCTTCGACCAATTCAGGTGGTATGAACTCCGCAACGAGAGCCTCATGCGGAGTGAGTTCTTCCTCCTCTGGTGCAGGCCCACCGCCAGTCACCAGAGTCAAGTTGTAATTCGAGGCACGCTTATCCTTAGTGCTGCGCTTGATGTCATTCTAACGCTTTTTTCACTCCTGGGCCGTGCGCACCTCATGGCCGAATGAACGGACATGTTCCGCAACATGCTTCCAGTGGGTGTCACGTTGGGCAGCCGTAGTCTGACTATTGGCACCCACTAGCATGTCACGGCTGTGGCCCCGCACGTAGTCCACGAGGAAGTCCAGTTCCTGCTTACAGAAAGGCTTCTTCCTCGACGTGCAGGAGGTCGTGGCTGTGTGTGGGGTCCCAGCCTGTGCTGCAGGTGCAACCTTCCTCCTCTTGGACTGTGGCGCAGACCCTGGCTGGCTAATGCCGCCCTGACCAGTATGGCCAGTGGGTTCGGTGGATTGAGCCAAGGGAGTGACAGGTGGAGGGATGACCAAAGGCCTGACTTGTGTCAGTGGCAGCTGGGTGCCCACTAATGGACCCTGCGCAGCAACATCAGCTGTGGCAGGGTCATTGACCGCAATGGTCCTGGTAGGCAGACTCACAACCGGGGTGCTGTTGGGTACATCTGCCCCTGCACTTGCCAACACCCAGCTGTTCGGGGCAGCAGATGACATGACTGCCCCAGGGACACGTGTCTTGGTCTGAGCAGCCCGGCGTGCCCCTATGGTTTCCCCCCTGGCCTGTTGGAGATCTACCAAGGGCTCTTCAAGTGCCAACGCAGCCTGCGCTGGCAGACCCTGAGCCTGGGTGGCGGTGTCCACAGCTGCACCTGCAGCTACCACTACCCTTGGGCCCGTGGCAGTCGATGGAACGGACTGACGGGTCGTACGGGTGCCAGTGCCAGATGCAGGAGCTGCATCCCCTGGAACCACAGGGGGTGGTGGCATGGCTGCACCGACACATGGCACAACATTGTGCTCAAGTGGTGCACCCCTGCCTCTTCCCCCTCTGTGGCTGCCCTGGACACCCTGGAGTCCCCCTACTCCCTGGTCACCACAGCCACGTCCCCGACCACGCCCGCCACGAGGAGGACGGCCAGCTGAGGCGCCCCTCACCTTTGGTGCCCTCCCAACCATGGCACAGATGTAGTAGTGCTGGCACAGATGGAGTGGTGCCAATGGGAGGTGTACACCACAATTGACCTGGGCAATTGGGGTGAAGGGGGTGGGAAGCAAGATGTTAACAGCCCCCCTGCACCTGCAAGGCAGTATGTGACCCCGGTGATGTGGTGACGGGTCACGCAACGCTCAGGCACCCCAAAACTGCAGTAAAACTGTGCACGCAACCCTGCAGCCTACGTGCGTGGATTCAACCTCCCGCAGTACGCGGTGGCACCCAGTAACATGAATAACGCATACGCGTGGGACATGCAGGCTACTATGACATCGAAAATGGGTGCAATACACAGGGGCACCCGCAGTGGGAAAAAGAGCGTGTGCGACTCACCGTCTGACTAGCGCGATGCAGAAAAACACGCGTAGCCAATACCCCCGCCAAAAGAAGAGATACGTCCTTGATAGCTGTGAAGTTGTGATGGCGCGCGAAACAGGAAGCAGCAACACACGTCGGTCTGCACGAAAGGCACGTACAGCGAACTGCTGGGCCCGCTCACCTTTAACCCCTGCTGAGGGAAATGCACGCGCGCGTCACGTCACTTACGCGCATGGGCCCTTTCCTCGTATTACATGCGGACGTGCAGTTTTCCACGTGCGCTTACGCGCATGGGCCCTTTCCTCGTATTACACGCGGACGTGCAGTTTTTCACACGCACTTACGCGCATGGGCCCTTTCCTCGTATTACACGCGGACGTGCAGTTTTTCACGCACGCTGAAATGCCCATGCACGTCTGTACGCGTCACGTCACAGGGGCGCTTGCGCTTGAGGGGCCTTCTGTCCAATGAAAATGCGTATGCGTGCAGACGCGCTTACGTGCTAAGGGCCTTTCCTCGAATTACACGCTGACGTGCAGATTTTTCACGTGCCAAATCACTCCGTATCAAGCTGGCCACGCGTAAGCACACAGAAGACCACGCTCCTGCCCAGAAGGCCGAACTACTGCCCCCCCAGAGCCCCGAGCACGCTCCCACCTGCCATCTGCTGCTGCCTGACTGCCTGCTGCCCACGTGCCCTGCCATTTGCTGCCTGCACATCAGCCAGGGGTGCTGTTGCTGTGACCACCCCTGCTGGAACCGAAGACTCCCGACTGGGATTCCATCGCTCCACAGCCCAGCCCCAGGACCCAGTTGCCCACCCACTCCTGCCTCTTAGGTTGTCATGTCGGGGCAAACACCATCTGAGACCACTGACAACCCCCGGCCAGAGAGGCAGAGGGGCACCAGCTTCAGTGCCACCGAAGTTGGTGTCCTGGTGGAGAAAGTCCTGGGGCAGTATGATGCCCTCTTCGGAAGTTCCCGCGCCGACAAGGAAGGACGGACTCGGATCTGGACTGACATCGTGACTGCCATCAACGCGGAGGGGGTGGCAGTCCGCGACTTACAACATGTCAAGAAGCGCTGGGAGGACTTCAGGTCCAGGACCCTGAACAAGGCCCGGCGCCTCTTGAAGGCAGCGGATGCCAAGGGGCGCCGGGGCCACTTGTCGGAAGAACAGATGAGGGTCCTGGAACGCATATCCCCAGCGCTCCACGTCCAGGTCCTTGAGAGGCAGACCCGTCTGGAGTGGAGCGGTAAGTGTACATGCATCCTGATTGTGAGCAGTGCGTGTGGTGATTTTTCAGTAGTGTGCAGCTTGCACATCTGTTTGTATGGGGTCGGGTATGGGTGGGGGTGTACAGGGCCGTGGGGCTAACACATGCGAGGGCTGGAATGTGTGACACATGGATGGTGCTTGTGTGTGTAGGCTTGCATGCCAAATGCAGTTGTGTGGGCACACATGTTTCGATGAATGTGTATGTAAGTAGACATGTCCGTGATGTCACGCATGTATGTTGTTTTCATCTGCATGTATCAGCACTGTGTACATGTGCATGTGTGTTTATTTGACAAGGGTGCAACAGTGATGCAACATGGATGCATGTGACAGCGGCATGTGGAAGCCTGATCGGCAGATGTGACATGGATGCCCGTCTGAACACTGCGACACTTGGCAGATGTGTACACATGCATGCAAGTGTGGTGGTGTGTGTACATGTGTGGTGCACTTCCTGTGTTGCATGTGATGTCTGGCTCACCTTTGCCTGCTCATGCTGTTGTATGTGTATGGATGGTGCTGGCAGTTGTGGTATGGCTCATGTGTGCGAGTTGAAATGACATGTGTGTTGGGGATTGTGATGAGTGTCTGAGGTTTGCCAATGCCACTCATGTACAACTGTCATGTGTGTATGTGTCCATTGTACAGTGCCCTGATGCCTGTGTTTTATTTCTCCCTGTCTGCGGCGTCAACTGATGAAGAGGGCGGAGAAGGTGCTGTGGAGCACAGCGGCGGGGATCCCACCGCTAGCCGGAGACGCAAGGCCCGGCTCCCCTCCCATGTTATGATCTCGTCGGGGAGTGAGGAGTCCGGTGCCGCGTCCCAGGCCGCAGCTGCCGGGGGGAGGTCCAAGAGGCGGAGGTTGGAGTTGGACTCCTCGGCAGCAGAAGGGGCAGCTGGGACCCCACAGGGCCCAACAGGGGAAGATGCCACGGAGTCATCCAGGTTGGTGGGGGGTTTGGTGGAGGAGGAGGCCGCGCAAGCACCAGAGACGGGGTCTGGAGGTGGGGATCCCACTGGTGCTAGTGGTGCAGTGCAGGACCAGGGACAGGAGGCAGCACAGGCCACCGCGGAGGTGCCTGTGTGCAATCCTGTCCCTGATCCTGTCCCTGCATCATCTTGCTCCAGCAGGGATGCCTACGTCCAGACCCGTTTTCAGGCAAGGGATGAGCTCACCTCAACTGGCCTTCCTCTGCCTGCGGACGTGGCTATCCGGGTCCGGGTTGAGCCTGTTCTGAGTGGTGTGGCTTTGCGTCAACGGGCCATGCGAGGTGACCTGCAGTCTTTTCATGAGGAGACTGCACGTCATCTCGAATGGCTCGTTGACCACGTCAGTCTGCTGGGACAGGTCACCCAGGCCAGATTCCTCCGTATGATGGGGCTTGCTACGACCCCCTCCTCAAATGGACCCCTATGCACCAGTCGTCCTCCGTGCCATCTTCCCACCCATCAGTCACCTGGGTGCCCTGTGGAGCTGCCTCTGACCGTGCGGCCAGGCTGGTGGAGGAGGCATCCCTACCACAGTCGGGAGTCGGACGTCCAGCAGGGGTGGCCACATCAACGACTGCACCCCAGCCGGCGGAGGATGTGCAGGCAGCAGGAGGCAGTGCACGGGCAGAGGCACAGCAGCAGCAGCAACGTGGTGGGAGCAATGAAGGCTTGGGGCCTTCAACATCGGAGGGGCAGGAGGACCCAGGACAGAGAGTGTCTTCCGTGTGGCAGCGGTTGGGCCACGCCATAGATGCGGAGCGGCAGCGGGCGGAAGAGGCACGGCTCACAATGGTCAGGGCGGAGAACTCCATGCGGAGGACCCTGAGGCGGGCCGAGTGCCTCGAGGCAATCCGCAGGGGTTTGGAGGTGGACACGGCGACGGCCCTGCGGACCCTCGGGGCCATGGAGGAGGACCGCCTCCGGGACATTGAGCAGGAGTTCGATGATGCCCTGGCCCGGGACATCCACAAGTGAGCCGTCAAACTAGCCCGCTGCCCTTGTACATAGTTATGTAGGTAGTGTTAGGTTTCATTTTTGTTTGGATTTTATTTGGACCTTTCGGACATTGGCCACATTTTTGTATATAGTTTATTTTATTAGTTAGTGTAGTTAGATAGGTTTCCTTTCTTTTGTTGGGATAATGGACCCTGGCTTGTTCCCATGTACATAGTTCACTGTTGGATTGTATTTTTCTTTCACATTTTAACCATGAAGCAATGGCTTTCTTTTTTATTTCCCATTGGATTTTGTTTTGTGGACAGTGACTTTGGACACCATTACTTTGGGATATGATTTTTGGTTTTGCTTTTTTTCACGGACATGCTTCTTTTGATTTTTGTATATTCACATTTTTGTTTCTTTATTTTTGATTCTATTTATGTTTGCTTTAATACATATTTTTTTTATCATACTTCAATGTGTAGTATCATCTCATTGGTTCCATGCATTTCATGATATGGGTTTTGAGATTCACTGACACCCATTGGGTGTATGTGAGGGAAATGTGTTTGTTTCGGAACTTGCAATTGGTGTTCTGTGATGTAATTGCCAATTATGAGTGGGTGGATGCAATACTCGGGTGGGTGTTTTGCATTTGGAGGCTGACCATGGGGACCAGGGATCTAGATTGTGATGACATGTTGGCTGGGGAACATGAGTTGGACATGGGTGGGGGCCTGCTGGCAGGTGCCCCACAGTGCTGGGGGGTGGGGGTGGTGGGAGACATGGGTGGGGGCCTGGTGGAGGGTGCCCCTGCACTGCTGGGGGGTGGGGGTGGTGGGAGACATGGGTGGGGGCCTGGTGGAGGGTGCCCCTGCACTGCTGGGGGGTGGGGGTGGTGGGAGACATGGGTGGGGGCCTGGTGGAGGGTGCCCCTGCACTGATGGGGGGTGGGGTTGGTGGGAGACATGGGTGGGGGCCTGGTGGAGGCTGCCCCTGGTGGCTGGGGGGTGGGGGTGGTGGGAGACATGAGTTGCACATGGGTGGGGGCCTGCTGGCAGGTGCCCCACAGTGCTGGGGGTGGGGGTGGTGGGAGACATGAGTTGGACATGGGTGGGGGCCTGCTGGCAGGTGCCCCACAGTGCTGGGGGTGGGGGGGTGGGAGACATGGGTGGGGGCCTGGTGGAGGGTGCCCCTGCACTGCTGGGGGGTGGGGGTGGTGGGAGACATGGGTGGGGGCCTGGTGGAGGCTGCCCCATAGTGCTGGGGGGTGGGAGTGGTGGGAGACATGAGTTGGACATGGGTGGGGGCCTGCTGGCAGGTGCCCCACAGTGCTGGGGGGTGGGGGTGGTGGGAGACATGAGTTGGACATGGGTGGGGGCCTGCTGGCAGGTGCCCCACAGTGATGGGGGGTGGGGGGGTGGGAGACAGGGGTGGGGGCCTGGTGGAGGGTGCCCCTGCACAGCTGGGGGGTGGGAGTGGTGGGAGACATAAGTGTGGCCTGCTGGCAGGTGCCCCACAGTGCTGTGGGATGGGGGTGCTGGGAGACATGGGTAGGGGCCTGGTGGTGGGTGCCCCTGCACTGCTGGGGGGTGGGGGTGCTGGGAGACATGGGTGGGGGCCTGGTGGAGGGTGCCCCTGCACTGCTGGGGGGTGGGGGTGGCGAGAGACATGGGTGGGGGCCTGGTGGCTGGGGGGTGGGGGTGGTGGGAGACATGAGTTGCACATGGGTGGGGGCTTGCTGGCAGGTGCCCTACAGTGCTGGGGGGTGGGGGTGGTGGGAGACATGAGTTGGACATGGGTGGGGGCCTGCTGGCAGGTGCCCCACAGTGCTGGGGGGTGGGTGTGGTGGGAGACATGGGTGGGGGCCTGGTGGAGGGTGCCCCTGCACTGCTGGGGGGTGGGGGTGGTGGGAGACATGGGTGGGGGCCTGCTGGCAGGTGCCCCACAGTGCTGGGGGGTGGGGGTGCTGGGAGACATGGGTGGGGGCCTGGTGGTGGGTGCCCCTGCACTGCTGGGAGGTGGGGGTGCTGGGAGACATGGGTGGGGGCCTGGTGGAGGGTGCCCCCGCACTGCTGGGGGGTGGGGGTGGTGGGAGACATGGGTGGGGGCCTGGTGGAGGGTGCCCCTGCACTGCTGGGGGGTGGGGGTGGTGGGAGACATGGGTGGGGGCCTGGTGGAGGGTGACCCGCACTGCTGGGGGGTGGGGGTGGTGGGGAACATGAGTTGGACATGGGTGGGGGCCTGCTGGCAGGTGCCCCACAGTGCTGGGGGGTGGGGGTGGTGGGGAACATGAGTTGGACATGGGTGGGGGCCTGCTGGCAGGTGACCCACAGTGCTGGGGGGTGGGGGTGGTGGGAGACATGAGTTGGACATGGGTGGGGGCCTGCTGGCAGGTGCCCCACAGTGCTGGGGGGTGGGGGGGTGGGAGACATGGGTGGGGGCCTGGTGGAGGGTGCCCCTGCACTGCTGGGGGGTGGGGGTGGCGGGAGACATGGGTGGGGGCCTGCTGGCTGGGGGGTGGGGGTGGTGGGAGACATGAGTTGCACATGGGTGGGGGCTTGCTGGCAGGTGCCCCACAGTGCTGGGGGGTGGGGGTGGTGGGAGACATGAGTTGGACATGGGTGGGGGCCTGCTGGCAGGTGCCCCACAGTGCTGGGGGGTGGGGGTGGTGGGAGACATGGGTGGGGGCCTGGTGGAGGGTACCCCTGCACTGCTGGGGGGTGGGGGTGGTGGGAGACATGGGTGGGGGCCTGCTGGCAGGTGCCCCACAGTGCTGGGGGGTGGGGGTGCTGGGAGACATGGGTGGGGGCCTGGTTGTGGGTGCCCATGCACTGCTGGGGTGTGGGGGTGCTGGGAGACATGGGTGGGGGCCTGGTGGAGGGTGCCCCTGCACTGCTGGGGGGTGGGGGTGGTGGGAGACATGGGTGGGGGCCTGGTGGAGGGTGCCCCTGCACTGCTGGGGGGTGGGGGTGGTGGGAGACATGGGTGGGGGCCTGGTGGAGGGTGACCCGCACTGCTGGGGGGTGGGGGTGGTGGGGAACATGAGTTGGACATGGGTGGGGGCCTGCTGGCAGGTGCCCCACAGTGCTGGGGGGTGGGGGTGGTGGGGAACATGAGTTGGACATGGGTGGGGGCCTGCTGGCAGGTGACTCACAGTGCTGGGGGGTGGGGGTGGTGGGAGACATGAGTTGGACATGGGTGGGGGCCTGCTGGCAGGTGCCCCACAGTGCTGGGGGGTGGGGGGTGGGAGACATGGGTGGGGGCCTGGTGGAGGGTGCCCCTGCACTGCTGGGAGGTGGGGGTGGTGGGAGACATGGGTGGGGGCCTGCTGGCAGGTGCCCCACAGTGCTGGGGGGTGGGGGTGGTGGGAGACATGGGTGGGGGCCTGGTGGAGGGTGCCCTTGCACTGCTGGGGGGTGGGGGTGGTGGGAGACATGGGTGGGGGCCTGGTGGAGGGTGCCCCTGCACTGCTGGGGGGTGGGGGTGGTGGGAGACATGGGTGGGGGCCTGGTGGAGGCTGCCCCTGGTGGCTGGGTGGTGGGGTGGTGGGAGACATGAGTTGGACATGGGTGGGGGCTGGCTGGCAGGTGCCCCACAGTGCTGGGGGGTGGGGGTGGTGGGGAACACGGGTTGCACATAGGTGGGGGCCTGCTGGCAGGTGCCCCACAGTGCTGGCGGGTGGGGGTGGTGGGAGACATGGGTGGGGGCCTGGTGGAGGCTGCCCCTGGTGGCTGGGGGGTGGGGGTGGTGGGAGACATGGGTGGGGGCCTGGTGGAGGGTGCCCCAGCACTGCTGGGGGGTGATGGGAGACATGGGTGGGGGCCTGGTGGAGGGTGCCCCTGCACTGCTGGGGGGTGGTGGGAGACATGGGTGGGGGCCTGGTGGAGGGTGCCCCTGGTGGCTGGGGGTGCAGGGGGACATGCGTTGGTGGGCAGTAGTGCAAGTTGACATGTGGGTTGGCTGGGGGGCATGGCCATGGTGGATGGGGTGCCTGCAGGACATGTGCAGGGTAGGCCCCTGTGGTGTGAGCCACCTGCAGGCGCCGTGGAGGGTGTAGAGGGAACACCTGGGAGGACCCACACGTGCAATTCATGTGTGGTGCTCCCCGCGCACCCCTGTAATACACGTACCCTGATGGAATCGCATGTGGAACTTCCCGCGCACCCCTGAAATACGCGTACCCTGCTCGCACGGGCCCAATCACGTGTGGAAATTCCCGCGCACCCCTGAAATACACATACCCTGATGGAATCGCGTGTGGAACTTCCCGCGCATCCCTGGAATACACGTACCCTGCTGATGTCGCGTGTGAAACTTCCCCCGCACCCTGAAATACACATACCCTGATGGAATCGCGTGTGGAAATTCCCACGCACCCCTGAAATACACGTACCCTGCTGCAATCGCGTGTGGCACTTCCCGCGCACCCCTGAGATACGCGTACCGTGCTCGCACGGGCCCAATCGCGTGTGGAATTTCCCGCGCACCCCTGAAATACACGTACCCTGCTGAAATCGTGTGTGGCACTTCCCGCGCACCCCTGAGATACACGTACCCTGCTCGCACGGGCCCAATCGCGTGTGGAAATTCCCGCGCACCCCTGAAATACAAGTACCCAGCTGAAATTGCGTGTGGCACTTCCCGCGCACCCCTGAAATACACGTACCTTGCTGCAATCGCGCGTGGCACTTCACGCGCACCCCTGAGATACGCGTACAGTGCTCGCACGGGCCCAATCGCGTGTGGAATTTCCCGCGCACCCCTGAAATACACGTACCCTGCTGAAATCGCGTGTGGCACTTCCCGCGCACCCCTGAGATACGCGTACCCTGCTCACACGGGCCCAATCGCGTGTGGAAATTCCCGCGCACCCCTGAAATGCACGTACCATGCTGAAATCGCGTGTGGAACTTCCCCCGCACCCTGAAATACACGTACCCTGCTGAAATCGCGTGTGGAACTTCCCGCGCACCCCTGAAATACACGTACCCTGCGGAAATCGCGTGTGGAACTTCCCGCGCACCCCTGAAATACGTGTACCCTACTCGCACGGGGCCAATCACGTGAGGTACTTCCCGCGCAGCCCAGTGATACACGTAGCCCGCTTGCCGTGCTGGTACAGGGTTGCGCAGCCCTTTGCGCTGGATTGGGTATATTGATGGCTTTTCCCTGCACGAGAGGCGTTCTTGGGGGCGTAACTGCCGCTGCTGCAGGGTCGCTGTGCCACTGTGCGCCACGGCTGGTTTTGGTGGCTGGAATCCATGAATACGCTGTGCGCGGAAATGGATTTTAGGCCACGCGGCTGGCGCAGGGATTCGCACGCGCACACTGTGCGCTAGCCGCGTGCGCCACTTGTGCGCTGAATTCTATGAATTACCCCCCAAAACGTTGGTTAGCTACTAGCAGTAAAACTAAATCAGCAGGGGACATACACAATCTCAAGTGCGAATATTAAAAACACAAACTATAAGAAGAAAGTGTTTACCGAGCTGCAGTGAGAGCGGTTGGAAGAATTTATATGAGACAGAAACTTCAAAGGTTTCTGGAATGTTGTTGTGACTGGTTTCAGGGATGGTAAGCAGGCGATTGTTAGCCCGATATTGCTATTGACCTGGATAGCTCATTTTAGGGGGATTTTGTACAAAGACGGTACTCTTGGCCCTTTTCTAGTCCATATTGTTCAATGCAATTGGCCACCATTACTTTCTTAATTGAGGAAGTACTGGTGGCTATTAAAAGTTTCAAGCCATGCAAGGCTCCTGGCCCAGATGGAGCTAGGCCGGAATTATTTAACTGGTTCCCAGAATGGTGGGCACCAGTGTTTGTGAAAGTGTTTAATGGAATCACTTCTGCCTCGCCTCTTCATGGAAAAAGAGCCATATTAAACCGATTTTTAAAAAGGAGATATCTGCAGACTCTCACTGCTACCGCCCAATATCCTTATTAGACTGAGGTTCCAAGATCTTCGCCAACTCCCTCACGAGTAGGCTTGAGCAATGGCTGCTGGAGAATAATATATTACCCATTTACCAAGCAGGATTTAGAAAGGGCTTTATGTCTGCTGACCACACATTTGTCTTACCTACTGTAATAGATAAATAAATGTGTCTTAGAGGTGGAACAGTGTATGCACGGTTTTTGGACCTAGCTAAAGCTTTTGATTCTCTCGATTGTTCACTATTGTGGAACTAACTATAAAAAATAGGGGTCCCACCCTCTTGACTTTAATTATTTCTTTGTATTCTAAACCAAGTTTTGGGGTTAGGGACAAATAAGGGTGTTCGGCAGGGCTGTCCAATGGCACTGCTTCTTTTTATTATCTTTCTTTCAGATTTTATGCTCAATCACTTGCAGCAAGGTCTGTTTTCGCCTAGACTACCCCTTCCTTTTATATGCAGTGGGTGCCATTTTATTAGATTTAACACCAAAAGGATTAAGGGCCAGCTTGAGTCATGAAACCAGTTACTTTCAGGCTAACGGATTGAGCTTAAATTTAAAATAAAACAAAGATAGGGGCTTTTGGTGCCAACAAACAGAAATACAATTGGGCCATAAATAATGCAAATATTAATATGGTAGACTCATATTCCTATTTACGTGTGCTTTTTTTGAGGAACTATCTATGGTCTGCACATTTACAGCTGTTGGAAAACCGGCTATCTACTGGCCTGGGATGGTGTCTTCTGAGATTTTACTATAAGTATGGCAGCCTTCGTTTAGATAAATGTATCCAGGTGTTGGAAGTGAAGGTGTTCTCATCTGTTTTGTATTTTAGTGAAATCTGGGTAGCTCATTGTGCATTGCCCTGGATCGTATCTTGCATATCTACCTGAGGTTGCTGTTTGGCGTGGGACCAAGCACCCCAGGCTTGGCACTTGCCTTTGAAGTTGGTGTTTTAAATATTGGCATGCATTATGAATTTATTTTCCTTGACTACTTTTGTAAAATACACTTGGGCTTGTCCAAAAATCAGAATATTAGTAATATCCTGGGTGAATTGACAAAAGCCATCAGCTGCGATGAATATCCCTGGTACAAGAAATTTTGTGTATTATGTAAAAAGTGGGACAAATGAGTGTAGTGTGTCCTTGCATGATTTGAAAAAGAAAGCAGAAAAGTCAGAATTCACTGTTGCAACAAATTGTATGTTAAATCTCCACTCATTGAGCTATTTGCAACGGCAAGGTTCTCACGCCAGAATTTCGGCATGCTGAGCAATATTCGGTTTCCCATTCACAGACATATTCTTGCAATGGTGAGATTTAACGTGTTACCACTGAAGCGCCGTATGTTGTGGTAGTTTACATCTAAGCTCTGTACCTGTGGCAGCGTGTAATATAGGAGTTACCGCACTTCTTGTTTATTTGTACAAAATTAGTGGAGTTAAGACGCCAATGGCTTAAAAGACATTTTGTCTGTAATAATATTAGAACTGTATTGGAGGCAATGAATGTTGTTGTCTTGCAACGATACAGGTTTTGTTAATGATTTGTGTGAGTACATTGTCGCCGCATTTAAGCGCTTGGCAAGGACATTTTAATTATATTTTTATGTTCTAGATGGTCATAAAGGTATACAATTTTATATTTTTAGTAACTATATTTTTAATAAGGTTTTATTTCTGCAATCTGTATAAAATGCATTTCTTTCTGTAAATGGTGAAAGCTGAAATAAAGTATTACTGCTATCGACGTCCTTGATCTCACCGAGACGTGGTTGAATACCAGCTATGTCACTGCTTTTGACTCCCTCCTTAATGATGTCTACAAGATCCTCTCCAAGCCTCAGCCCAACCGATCTGGCGGTGGAGTAGCCCTGATCTCCCCTGAGTTGGTCCCTGCCTCTCTCATACCCACCCAGCGCTAATACTCCTTTGAAAGTCTTGTCTGCAAGCTGGGTGTCTCTCTGACTCTCGCTATCACCCTTGCCACTATGTGCAGACCCCCACCCCCATGTCTATCTTCCTTTCGGAATGGGATGACTTCAAACCCTCTCCTGTGACTTCTGCCTCCAAACTTCTCCTTCTTGTTGACTTCAACATACATCTCGACTCCACTGTTTGTGCCTCTACACTCTTCCGTGATTCCTGTACCTCTCTCTCCTTCACTATTATCCCTTCAGGACCCAGTCATTCTGCCAGACAAACTCTGATGCCTTTGTGGTTGCTTCAAGGAACACATTTAAGACCCTTTGCATCATCCACAAGGCTGTCTGGGGCATGGGAACAGACTACTTGCAGCTATCTCTCACAAACTACTCTCCTTCATGATACCTTTGATCCTCTTGCTCCAACTGTCTGATGGGCAAACACTTCTCCAAGCAGAGAGCTGGGTGCAGATCACTACTGATGTATAGGCAAATCTGTGCCTGTGTTCACCACACCTCGGGTCATTTTTAAAAGAAAACGTAAATATAGTGGGAACAGGTGCATTGATACCGTTAAAATGGAAGTAAATATTGTTATATGTGGTTTACTTGAAATATTTAATTGTTTTTCAGTACACTGATGGCCACTAATATTGTTATTTTTTTTATGTGTTCCCAAAAAGGAAAGTGACTCAGGCACGCTGTGAATGCTAGGTGAAGGCTCCCATTGTTATGTGTCCTTGAATACACTGCACTAAAAGAATTTGAAGGACCAAATGTTTCGTAAATCCACAAAGAAATTATAAGATTCACTATATTGAAAGCTTATGCCGGAAAGCAAAGTTTCTATTTCAGAAAACTGTCTTTCGAATCTGTTGGTCCTTCGTCACATCGGAAGAATGGAATCTGAAAACACAATGTAAGCAAGATGTTAAAATATATGTATGCAAGTCTGAATGGAAAGTGTGCTGCGTACTGCATAATTAACATTGTGATGGATGAATGTTCAATTTGACTCAAAGAATAGGCATTGTAACTTAAATTGATAGTTAGCATAGGAATGTACTGTGTATATTCAATTGTAAAGTGGGTACTGAAATGTGTTTTTGCATTCTCGATTTGACATAGTTATATGATCCTGATGTGCACCTGTCATGGATACAGCCTACCGGCAGACGACTTCTTCAACAGTATTTGGACAATAATCATCAACAACACATCGTGATAACGATCATCTGGGATGATCGCCAGACAACAATCTGTCCTTTCATGTTTGTAGTAACAAGGAGCAACATGGCAGCCTATAGGTTCTAGAAACGTGCAGATGAGAAAATGTTGCATTGACACCAAAATGAGACCGATGCAAAGTTTGCTAGCTATGAACTGTGTTAAAAAAAGTTAACTCATTTTTGGTGGACTTAATTAACTATTTTCTGCGTTGTTTTAAAATGAAAACTACTTGTTATGCTACTGACTGTTGCTGTTTTCTTCAGAATAAAATGTTTCTATCATTTTTGTAAAAAGAAACAAAGGTTTTGCGTTTGTTGTGAATGTGTGTGTTTAAGTTCCTGGTTCTGTGTTAGAGACATTATGACGTTGGTGATGACAGGGTACATTTGGCTATGCTACCCACTAACATCATTGAAATAGGTGGAGCTCATCCTGACCTCCTAGTGATGTCAGCGTTAGGGGTGGGTGAACCGAATCAGTGCTGCAAGGGAACTTGAACATAGGGCGATAGATCAACGTATAAGAATCGCACAAGATGGTGGTACCCGAGCCATCGTGTTCACATGTGTTAAAGTGGGAAGAACTCAGGTAAGTTGTATTGGAAATTTTCTTAAGAATGATCGATGTATGCACTGAAATACATGCCCGATTCGTTGTGCCAATAACATTTCTGACTGAACTACCCCTTTAAGTATTATTTTTAGGATATATTTTCTTTATAGTAATGGGAATTGTGAAAGAGTCCATTTTCAATTTTCTATACTGAGATACAATATGTGACAAAAGCATCCTACTTTGAAATGCAACATGTTTTCTGAATTGAGCACTGGTGAGACTGATCAGTAGAGTTGTCATCTCCACATTACCAAAGACCTATGTCTATTTGTTGGTGTATCAATGGTCTTTTGAACTTTGCAATATATTTATATAGATTACATGTCTTTGACAAGTCTCATGTCTTAGTAAATCTTCATTATTTCCAGTGTTTTCAATTACGTTGGTCAAAGGATTATTTCTGGTGTGGAGAAAGGTGCAGGAATTGTTTTGCACCAAAACATTTATGTGAACGTGAAACATTTGTGTGAATGTTGACCTGGTTAATGCTTTAATGAACTGAGGATGGACTTTGACCTTTCACTTGATGTGTACTTTAGAGATTTTTTAAATCTAAACAAATTGTAAAAATATGAATAATTTACTTGCAAATCTATGGACTTTGATTTTCCACCAACTCAAAGTATTTTTGGAATCTTGGAGACTTTGAGACTCCAACAGAACTTTAAAACGATCTTCAATTTATTTGCAGACTTTTTTAAGTTTCATTTGTTTGTGTCACTTCTTTGATTGTCTGCTCTGAATGGCTTCACATATATTTTGCATTGGATGAATGTTAATGTGTTATGTGCTAATGTAAATACTGCTTAAATTATAGTATTCATATTTTTGATTCAGGAATGATATCTAAATAAATCATATTAATTCTTAAGTTAAATTGATTCAATGATGAACAAATAATCAATAGGGAGAGAGTTGCCAAATGACCTTTAAATCATATTTCATTAAGTGTGATCATAATTGCTATCCTAAATAAATGGTGTATGAACATACAACAGAAACAACTATTTGTATATTTGAGACTCATCCAGAGTCTGGCAGTGCTGTAAAAAAAAAAGTACTCTTGCATATGCAGACGTGACTGTGATTTTTGATAGAAAACCAGTAGGTTTGCAAAGAAGCTTAAATGTCCTGAGTAAGTATGGACAACAATCGAAAGATCTCTTGTTGATCTTCAATAATTCTAAAAAGATCCCTTACAGTTGGTACCTCAAAGGTACGAAGATTAAAACTATAGACCATTTTAAATATCTGGGCTTTATGTTCTATAAATTCACTGTAAATCATACATATACTCCCATATGTATGAAAGCCATTAGGGCTGCCACTCAGATGGGGAAGATTAATGTAAGTTTTTGATATTTTTCATTGATACCGGTTCTGAAGTTGTATAAATCAAAGGTGATTGCCTCCCTGGCATATGGTGCAAAAATGATTTTAAATTTTCATGAAAAACCCTGGAACACATTGGAAGGGATTATCTGAAGATGAACTATATCTTTGCCGAACTATCTCCCAATCAAGGTCCTTACATTATTGCTGGCCTGATTTGTCTAGTCTCTACAGTCCAGATGAAGTCCCTAATGTTCTATTAGAAAATCATAAACTCAACACCTCAATGCTTGTTTTAAGAAACCTATCAGTCGGTAAATGTCTTGTACTCAATATTTGGTGTTCTAAATGTGTAGACTAGCTTAGTCATATGAATTTGACGCCATACATTTTAATTGATAAACAGCAAAAAATATAAAAAGATGTAAAGGATTTTGATTGGTGTCACACCAAGGTAACCATCAGTAAGAAACATGTGTTTTATTGTGTTGCAGCAGAGAAAAAACCTTCTAACATGTTCCACAACTACCTGATCAAATGTCCTTGCTATAGATGGAGAAATATCTTCATAATATTAAGGTTAAACCTCCTGCTCACACCCAAGGTTTTATGTGTGAGATCTGCTAAGGTTAAGGAACCCAGCTTTTGTTGGTTTTGTAAGATAGCTACGACTATAAGGAAACTTTAAAACACATAATTATTGACTGTCCTAATTTACAGGAGGAGAGTCATGCAGCTTTTGTGACTTTGTGGCATCACATATGTGCTCGGAAACAAATATCCATAATCTTAGCTACATTAAGATATTTGATGAAAATCTTAGAAGTGCACATTTTATAAATTGAGTTTCAATCAGAAGGATTCTTGACGCTATGATGTGCATTTTAATGTCATGACTGATATGGTATTAATTAACACTGTCTCACATATAATTGCATGAACTATGTATTAAAATCGTGTGACTCTATTGTTAGTATTTTAATAATGATTAGAATGGATGTATACGATTTATTGTAAAGGTTGACTCACAAAATAACAATAAATATTAATTTACTTGCATAGATCATGCATACAAACCACTTTATAAAAATGTATTATCAAATTAGATGGAGTACTCATTCCCTTAATCAGTGAAGAATGAAAAGTTGAGTTAACTTTTCAGAACCATAACAGGTGACTTCAGGGTGGTTGCGAGTCCAAGCTGGTGCCTTAACCAACTAAGCAATTTTACTAACAGGATTATTTAGCACTCTGCCTCCATTGGTCTGCTGCTATATCACAATAATCTTAGAACAAGCATTGGCGAAGCCAACAGTTTTGGCGTTTTCAAATGGCCATTGCTAATGCCTGCATCGTCCACAAGGCTTTCTGGGGCCGGGGTCCCTCGCTATCTCCAACTCTCTCTTCCTAAGTACCTTCCTACTAGAGCCCTCAGCTCATATACTTCAAATTCTCTGCGGGTGAGTGGCTTCTCAAAGCAGAGATTGGTGGTTATATCTCTCTCCTCTGCAGGGGCCTCCCTCTGGAACGGCCTCCTTGCCTCACTCTGCCTTGAGCCGGATGTCCTTAAGTTTTGGAAGCTCCTCATGACCTTCCTTTTCCCCTCTTCATTCTCCGTTCCTCTCCCCTGCTAACCTTTCCTTGCTCCTGCACCGTTCTACTGACTGGCTGCTTGGTGTTCCTCTGAGTCTTACAGGACACCAGGCCCCTACCTGTCCAGTCCCCCTGCACTTGTCTGCTGGCCTTCCTGCACTGTCACCTGGTCTCCCTTGCACTGCCGGGTTGCGATTCCCCTTGGATTCCCAGGTTTCCTTGTACCTAACTCAGAGCCCTGCTGCTCTGGGTGCACTTCTACCCGTACACTCTCCCCTGCACGTCTTGTGTGTGCACTTGCACAATTTAAACAATACTAGGCCTATTAAGATTGTTTGTCTTGTCCTCCCTTCTCCCCCCTCTCTTGGCTGGTTGCGCCTTGAAACACATTTTGAGTGCAAGAAGGCCAGGGAGTATGCAGGGCAAGAGAGTGAAAGAGCGAGAGAGCGATGCTGCTAACAAGGGTGAGCAAGAGGAGGTGTGAGGGAGAGAGGAAGATAGCGAGATGGGAAAAGTGCATGTGTGTGAGAGGAAGGATGAGTGAGTACATCCATGCACCTCGCTTGCTTAGACGATTTCATCAAAACCATCCAACCAAACCAGGACCAGACAGAAGAGCCACCTTGAGAGGGGCCTTGGGGGGGAGTGCTGTCATGATTCCTGCCCCTCATATCCCCAGCCCTCCAAGATGTCAGGCTGGAGCCAGGCCCCGATCACCTACATGGCCCTCAAGGGCCTCTCCATCCCTCCAAAGACCCACTTGGAGTCAGACTTGGCGCTTGTGGCACCAGACTCACTCCCATAGGATAACATTGGGGATTGGACTTGTAGTGCATTGATGGGGACAAGATGGATGCCCCCACATATTTCGGTTCCCAGACTGCATGTGCGGTCTAGTCTTTTGGGTGTGGTTCAGCCCAGAGGCACCTGGGATACCCAGAGACTATTTAAGCCACACCCAGGCTGAGAAACATGCTTTGCGTTTTCTGCACCTGCAGTGTGACACTCACTGTGTTCAGATCAGTCTCCAGTAGGCCTGCATCTTTCTTCTGCGCTCAGCTCCTGCAAGAACAAGAACACTGTTAGCAACAGCCGTACCTTGGGGTGCTTCTGCCCATCAGTCATCGCTCCTTCTGTTCTGCGGGCATCTTCGGAGGTGTCATTCCCATCCTGGCATGCCGCTTCCTAAGGAAAAGGGAAAAGAACAGAAAAAAGGCATAAGTAAGCATTCTGCAAATCTTCGCTTATTTTCAAATACTGTACGAGCTTCAAACGCTTACCTGAATAACAGCCGCTCTGGGGGAACTCTATCTCCGGGACTTCTAATCCATCTGCAAGAGGGAAAAGACACTGCAGGTTACCGTGGAAACATCTAGAGGTGCCGCATACCGCGCTTACCCTCCGCATTTGTTCTTCATAACCGGCATCCACGCTGAACACATTGCGGCACCTAAAAGACACAGAAAAAGAACTCAGTTCAATGCAAATACAAAAGCGGTGCATCGCGCATCGCACTCTCACTCACCTTCAGCGCTACTCATCTCAGCAGCACGCCGCCATCCCTGGACGCCGGCCATCATCTAAGGAAGGAAAGGAACGAAGTTAGAGAACTGTTCAAAAGACTCATTATACTTACCTGTCGGACTCTTGCCAGTGAAGTAACTAGGCAGCAACGAGCCCGCATCAATCAACGCGCCCCTGCGCTGAAGGCAGGACGGAGAGCACACTATCCAAGAAAACAAGGTGAGCTGTGGATCAAAGGGAAGGGTTGGACCCCGGGGAAGAAGGGGTTCAAGCACACAGAGACAATAGGGAGTTAAACTCTACCAATCCGGTGTTTCAGGCCCAGTCTCCAGTCGAATAGCCTCCAGGGAAGGGTTCGAGGTTGTAAGAGGTCAGAACAGGCTAAGTGACGTCCCCGTGGATTCCAGGTGAGCGTTACAGAAAAGCTCACTTAATAGCTGCAGGCCCTAAAACAGTATAGAGGTATAAACTACATGACGGTTATTATAGTTCAATTAAGCTGTTCACAGTATCTATAACAGTATACCGTTTACCGTTACAACCCTAGACGGGATAGCTAACAGGTTCATTATTTTTTTTGTTTTTTATATCCTAGACAACCGGTTATGGTGTAAAATTATTGAAAACCAAAGGTGGGTGAAATGTACATCAACACTAATATTAGGAGCAAGATTTCCTTGAAACGCATACTTTTTTTTTGCATTTATATAGCGCTACGAACCCTCAGGCATCTGAGCGCTGCTTATTACCCACGGTGTGTGGTGCTCATTTTATCGACCTTGGAAGGATGAAAGGCTGAGATTGGCCCTGCTGGGATTCGAAACTACATCGGCAGGCTCTGTACAGATGTCAAAGCGAGCGCTCTGCTCGCTGTGCTATCTGACTGTCTTATTTTTTAGAACATAAGACAGAGGAAGTATAAGAGACAGCACATCATTAGCCCTGGAAGAAAGATAAATAAATATCTGATATGCGTAGGCAACATCATTTGTAAACATGAACATGCCCTGTTTCTGTTTGTGTTTGTGTACACTGAAGGCAAGTTCCTGTTTTCAATCACGCCCAAGAAAATGCATCCTTCTAAGGAAAAACGGCCAAGAGATTGCTTGCAAGGATAACAAGGTTTAATTGTACAAAGTAAAGGGGTCAGCAGAGGACTCTGCTGCTCGAGAACATTCTGACTCCAAATTGATTGTTAGTACATTATGAACGGCCACAGCATCACTAGGGACGTCACATATAGGGTCTAAACCCTGGCAGCTGATTGGTAAGACAGTATACATGGTCCTGCTCCATAGAGAATGCCAGGCTATGATTGGTTCTTGCCTCCGCCGTCTGTCTGTCTTTCTCCACGTGTGTCTGCTGGGCTCATCTCTTCAAGGACTGAAGGTCAGGCAGTTCACATGTTGCTGTTTCAAGGCTACTCTTTGTAAGATAATGATACTAAATCATTATGGCATGCACCTGGGAGGCTCATGGACTGGAATCAGGTGGAGAGGAAGAAATACAATCATGCTGACCCACACATTCTGGGCTCTATCTCTATTGCACTCCTCACACCCAAGGCTTCCACCTTCGTTTTGATCTATAATGTATCCCTTGCTGTACCTCACACTATAAAGGGTGTATTTATGGGAAGAGGTGACATGGTCATGCATGTTCAGGTTTTTATGGCCATTTGTTTTATTGCAGTGGTCTGGGGTCACTCACTTATTGGGGAATGTAGAGACTCTTGGACTGGGTCAGAGAGGGCAGTTATCCTTCCTGGTGGGCTGGGTTAGGGTTAGAGATTTGCTGTTGACCTAGTTGTGATGAACGGGCATGGCGAGGATCCTGGTGCTGTCTCACGGCCTTGCAGGGAGTATTCCCGATTGCGATACTAAATAATGGCAACAGTCAGGGAACAAGAGTACGTTTCTGTGGGAATTAGCAGTGCAGGCTGATTTCTCCTCAGCATTTTTGGGCTTGTTCATGTTTCTCCGTCAGACCTACATTTACCGTGCAGCCATGTAGGGCTGCCGTCGTCTTCTATAACTATAAAATGGCGTCTCTTTATATGTGCGCACTACATCTATGCATCTGGAATGCCAGTGATATTGTATCCAGGCTGAGTTTCTTTAAACGGCCCTTGCCCCCCCCCCCCAGCACATTTAGCTATTCATGGGATTCGCCTCACTGTCAAGCACTTAAGTGGGTGGGATATTTCATTCCATCCCAAAATTCCCCCCTTTTGTTAATTTTACAGTAACAAACTCTCCCCCATATTTGCACTTGTTTTTCCTACTCACCGCAGCTTCATAGGGGGTTGTTCCCTTTATCGGCATCTATGTTCTACACACATGTCGTAAGCTTTCTCCTGCTTGCGCACACTCTTCAGGTGTACATGTCATGTAAATGCAGCCCCCATCTCCTGCTAAATCAACCCATACTTCTTTATTATGTTCAGGGTATGTGGGAGGGACAATGGTCGTGTGGTACAATCGGTCAACTTCATCGCCATAGGGGATAGGGACCATATGATGAATGGGGTGGTCAGTTTGCACTTCTATCACCTTTGTACTATGATGTACCTTTGGGTCACTAATTGAGACCGTCATCATTGCTCTCCTATGCACTGCTTTGGCACAACACCAGATGCCCAACTGGCACGTGCAGAAGATGACCAACAAGAACACAATGATGGGCACCAGCATCTTTATCAGCATTCCTAGCCAGGATGGAGCCCAGCGAAAAGCGAGTGTAAACCAATCCTCCTCTTGCTCACCAGCCTCTTTTTTCATTTTGGCCCCTAGATCATGCACTGCTGCGATGACGGCCGACTATGTCCCATTCTCAGCATCTTCAGAAGGTGCAAAAAGGGCAACATAAACTGCCAATTTTATTGCACACGCAACCCTCCATCGCCGTCAGCATGCCCAGGACATACCTGTTTGCATCGTCATCAGTCTTAGGGCACGCAGCTTGACCCTTATGACTTTGAACCTTTGTTCAGTGTCGTTTGCCAACTGGATAAGTTACCAGCATACAATTTGGAGCCATTTGGCATTGGCTCATTTTTGCACACCGGGTAGCAGTAAGGATGCAGAAAATGTCTCTGCTGTGGTAAAAAGTTTATATTCTTCCGGTATTGGTTTGAGTAGTTTGGATGAGTCTTTGGAGAGATAGTTTGATGCTCTCTTTTTCCTCTGCAGCTGGTCATATGGCTCTTTCTCAGAGAGAAAGCAAAAGTCTGGGGGAGGCAGTGTGTGATGTATGTGATCAACGAGGCACTGTGGGTGCTTCGTCGGGCGGTGGCCCCTGTTTAAAGTGTTCTTCTGGGACTACTAACAGGGCTGAGTGTAGCATAGGTAGTGACCAATAGCCCCTCCATGAGGATGGGAGGTGCAAGTACGCTTGTTGGCCACACACCCAGTAGTAGTTCATTAGTGCCACTGTGACCTTCTTTATATCTGGGATCAACACTGTTCTATTACATCGTTCATTTGAACCGACAAAGATAGTTCCTTCACTGACAAAGCACAGTTCATAGGTCTTTTCTTGATGCACTTTTACTGGTCTCTCCATTGCTGCAATCCATGTCAGTTTCGTGACGTGCTCTGTTAACGTTTACGCGCATGTTTGTTCCACGAGGTCCACAGTCTTTTATGGGAACCCCAGGAGTTCTTTGGCTTGGCCAGTGAGTGTCATTTCTTGCCACTTATTGTTAATCTACTTTTCTCCTTCGATCACCAAATAGGGCTGCTTTAGACAGTTGGTGTTGGTCAGACTGGTTTTACACTTCTGGACATTGGAATTGATAGGTTGTAAATGTACACTGCGTGTCTGGAAATTGCCTTTGAGCCTACATAGCACAAGATGAATTAGGCATTGTGCCTCTATAATTGGTACTTATTGTGTTACTAGAACCTTGGGTGGCTCTGATGCATGTCATATTAACGAGCACACATAGTAACTGCTATTAGTTGTTCGCCTACCGACTGCACTCATGTCCGAGTACTAACTGTTCGAGTGCTCGGGATGGCGGATATATTCAACCGCATCCAGCCCTAGGAAATGGTATGCGTCATATTTGAGTTTGCACGCTTGTCTTTTCATTCTGTCATGGCGTGATATATAACGTCTTGGTAACCTATTCCATTTCATTGTGGCAGCGTTACCACTACTGTTTCTGCTACTAAAGAGGTTCTTAATAGTTGGAAGTAATATCCCACACATTCTACCTGTGCATGCAGTAATACGGGTACTGGTGTTTGATTGGGACGTACTATGCATATCTACAGTAATGTTTGTTGGTTCAGTTAAATAAAATGGTTTACTTTCATTCATGATCATATTCAGGTTCCCCCTCAGGTTTGGTTCAGTAATATTAATGGGTGTGCTTTCATTGATGCTTATATTCAGGCTTATATTCAGGTTACCCCTCCCCACCCCTCTTTTAGATGGCCTGCCCAGATAAAAGATATCCCTTCAGTATATTTCCAAAAAAAAACTTAGAAAAGGAAACAAGATGGCCGTACAATGGAGGCCGCAGTCATATGAATACATCCTAGTCAATCTAATTACATTTCTATCAACATTCACTGAACAATTAGACGTTGAACTCTTCATCTTCTTTCCATCTGTAAATTGAACAAGAACGGGTTGGGTGGGGTGTGACAGAAGGGAGAGGGGAGAGAGAAGGAGAGAGAGAGAGAGAGAGAGAGAGAGAGAGAGAGAGAGAGTTTTGCTTGGGGCACAGAGCTGATGCTTTTAGCTGCAACGCATCTTTCTACATGCATTTATATAGTCAGCATTAAGCTAAGTGAGGTGAGGTAGACTAGTTGTGTTCAGTTTTTAGGGTACCGGTGTAAAATTCGGAGGGGCCTTGCGAATGTCTGAGAGGTGTATCCAATATCGAAGCCCCTTTACATTCACAGAAAGAGGGGCGGAAAACACGACCTCGTAGGGTCCATGGAACTTGGACTTGTTCCATTTTTGTACAAAACTTCTGACATACACCAGCTCCCCCGGCAGCAGTGGTTGGGTGGGAGCTGCGTCAGCTGGTTGATCCATAGTGTTTTGTGCGTTATCTGGGTGGGGTGGTGCAATTTGTTGTGAGACGCATTTGATCGCACATCTTAGATATGTAAGATATGCCTTTAATTCTTCTCCTAGAATTGTTGCAGCACTATTGGCATCGGAGGCTAGACACATTGGGGAAATGGGCGTCTGTATGCGCTAGCAAGTCACTATCTTATACAGCGAGAGGTGATGGTCTTTTCTGGGCTGAGTGCACAAATTGAACAGGGCCAGAGGCAGGCAATGAACCCAGCTCTTTTTTAGGGTGTTACACAGTTTTGAAAGCCTGCTTTTGAGAAGGCCATTGATCCGTTCCACAACACCATTCACCTGGGGGTGATAAATGGAACACATGCAGTGCTTAATCCCTAATAGTGCTGTGATTTCCTAAAGAGTTCTTTGAAAACGTGAGTACCGTTGTCTGACCTCAGGACATCAGACACTCCCCATCGGGGGAATACTTTAAGCAAGAGGAATTTTGCTGCTCACTTGGCGTCTGGTTAGGGACATGGACCGGCCGCAACCAACTACGAGAAAGGGCACACCACTACAGTGAGATATCAAGCTCCGTTGCATCTCTCGGCCATGTCCCCGTAATAAATATGGAGCTCGCAGAACAGCCCTACCAGGCGGGGCAGGGTGCATCGCAATGTGCAGAGTGTCATCCCTGTACTGAACACTTGACAAGTGGTGCATTGCATGACCATCTTTGAAAGGTGTTCTTGCAGATTTGGTATGAACCAATCTTCCTGTATGTTCGCTGAAATGTGTTGTTTGGAACTGTGAGATGGGTAGTGCAACTGCTCAAACGCTGTGCGCAATAGTTCCATGGGCATTACTACTTTTCCAGTGCATTGTTGTCTATATAAGAGGTCAGTTGGAGACTGCACACACCCACGTTTGAGCCAGATTTCTTATTCCTGCGGAGGAGCCCTACACTGAAGCTCTATTATTTGTGCTATGGATAAAGCTGTGTACAGGTCTACTTCTCGCCTTGTGGTGATGGCTGAGATGACACATTCAGCAGGTGTGGGAACCGGGAGGTATGCTGCTGCTTTTGCTGGCATGCCACGGCTTCGTTTCCCAGCAAAATTTCGCCGGTGTTGTTTGTGTGTGCTGCACACTTGATGACCGCCACTACAAATGGCTCTGCAAGGGCGGAAATAAGGGTATTGAGCAGTGCTATATGTTGCACTGGGGATCCGTCTGCCTGCCTGCCTGAAGCCCCTCCTTTTCCAGCATGAAAGACCTGCATGCACCCTTGTGGTGATGTAGGCAGAGTCTTTTCTTTTTTTTCTTTTTATAATTCTTGATTGACAGGTCACATCGCCCGTTGGCCTCAAGGCGCACATAAAACAAACAGACAGCCAAAGAACAAGCAAATGTCAGAGAGTCAGAGACCAAAGGAGTTGGCGGGAAATAAGTGAACAGGTTTAGATAGCCTTAAAAAGGTGTTTTGTAAATGTATTTTTAAAATCTGCCAGAGATGTGATGGGTTTGAGATCCAGTGGAATAGAGTTCCAAGTGGCAGGAGCTAAAACCTCAAAGAGGTTTTTTCTGAGTTTGACTGAATGAAACCTGGTTTGGCACAGTTTGGCCTGATCTAAGGACCTCATTGATCATGAAGGAGTGTACCTCTGGATGCGCTCACAGAGATAGCTGGGCGCTGTCTGAGTCAAGCACTTAAACGTGAGTGTGAGAATTTTAAAGGAGACATATGCTTAACTGGCAGCCAGTGCAAACTCTCCCTGGCAGCGGTGATGGACTGCCTAATGGGGATGCCCAGCACTGCTCTGACTGCCCATTTTTGCGTCACCTGGAGGGCAGAAAAGTTGGATTGAGCAGTACCTGCAAGCAAGCTATTGCAGTAGTCCAACCTTGATCCCCAACCTTGAGTTGACTAAAGCAGAGGCAAGAGTGGACATGGTTTTAAGAGATACAGGCGTAAGTAGGACAGCTGCCTGTTAATCCAGTCACATGAGGCACGAGTCTTGGCCACATGTTTCCTCATAATCAATTCAGAGTCCAGTGTAACACACAGTGTCTTGACAGTCTTTGCCACAGGAACAGAGACATTCGAGATTACGAAGGAAGCATACTCATGCATGTGACTAGAGGTAGCAATGAGTATATCTGTCTTGTCCGTGTGAAGAGCCATATCATTTTCAACCATCCAAGAATGAATGGTGGAATAGATGACATAAATGGCCTGAGAGTCTGATGGATAAGTACCAGAAAGTTCCAGAATTACCTCGGTGTCATCAGCATAATTGGTAGACAGGACACCCAGGTCATCAAGTAGGAGAGGAAGACGAAGAATATAGATATTAAAGTGGGTAGGTGACAAAGAGGAGCCTTGAGGAACATCTCATGTAAGAAGAGTAGGACAGGAGGAGGCATCATGAAGTGCAACTCGGCGATACGTGGACCTAAGAAGGAAACCAGCCATTGCGTTGCTAAATCGGAACAGCCAACTAGAGATTGTAACCTGGAGGCCAAAAGCTCATGGTCAGCCAAGCCAAATGCAGCCGAAATATCAAGCAGCATAAGGAGTGCAGGATGACCGTGATCGACAATGGCCACCAAGTTCGTCTTAAGATCGAACATGGCAGTCTTGGTCCGATGACATGCCCGTTAGCCCGATTGGCAGGGCCCTAGGATGGAATTATCCTCGATATATTTGTGGAACTGAAGATAAGCCAGCGTTCATCCATTTAAGAAAGAAAGGAACATTGGTGATAGGTCCATAGTGCTTAGGCAGGAGGGGGTTGAGATATTCTTTTTTTAGCAATGGGGTGATCCAAGCTTCCTTGAGGTCGGTGGGTACCTGTCCCTCGGCAAACAATTGATTTATAAGCTTGGTAATCCAGGGACATATGGTATTGATGGACCCAACCAAAAGTCTAGAAGGACAAACGTAACCCCTGCATGTGGTGGGTTTCATATCCATGATGATCTTTTTAACCTCCGCTACTGTGCAAGGAGCAAAGGAAAAGGTGGTTTTGGGAGTAGAATACTGTCTAGTATGGACGGCTCCAAGAGTGGAGGCCAGACTAATAGACTCCTGTGAGACCGAGTTAAGTGAGACAGTTGTCTCTCGATGTTGTGCGATTTTAGCTGTGAAGGCATTGTGGATGGTCTGACACCAGGCAGTCTTGTACAATGTTAGTCCTGGAGTGAGTCACAGTGTTAAAATGCTGAAGAATGGCAAACAGCTCCTTGGAGCTTGATTTGGCCTGACATATCCTGTTATTATAGTAAGCAGACTTTGCCAGAATGACTGCCGCTTTACAATTCTATGGCAAGACTGGAGGCGAGCATTATGCTTCATCTTCATTTATTCTACTCTTCAGCAGTTCAACAAAAACACAATATCAAAAAACTGTGAAAAGTGTTAGAACAAACTTTTCTCTTCTTTTTTTTTTTTTTTTTAACTACAACCCCCATGAGTCTCTGTAGTCCATGCTCCATCTACCAGTCACAACCCACTTCCTGTGCTTGGACTCCTCCTCTTCTTTTACTGCTCTTCAAGCAGATAAGTACCATTTCTTTCCTCTCCGTATGCCCGCGCAAAGCAGACTGAGTGAGAGGGAGAATTTTTAATCAAATGTGTGGAATAAGGAGCTGAGAGTGATTGCACTTCAATGTGAGCGTGAGAATGATTATTTGAAAGTGAGAATATAACCTTATTGGTATCTATTCACAGGTGCGCGTCCGCGCAGCGATTTAGAAGTCTAGTATTCGCTAGCCGCGGAGGATTGCCGCGGAACTCAGAGAAAGTTTTTCTCGGGAGAATTTTTAGACATATTCCCGCCCGCGAATCCGTCGGCCCCGTGTCGAATGCCCGACACCTTTGGGGTTTGTCCAGTCAGAAACAGCGGAGGCCCGCAGCGAGCCAAGCTCATAACATTGAGCGTACAGCCCCCACCCTCGAGGAGGCGGAGCTAGCGCGCAAAGCATGGAGCCTCGCGCTCACACAACATAACCCCCACCCGCGGGTGGGCGGAGCTAAGCGCGAAGTATCGCGTTGTACCGTCTCAGGGAATGCCGGCGACGCCTCTACATAACAGGCAATCCCAGGAGCCGAGCAAGAAGCATTGTGAGTCGAAAGACAGACGGTCATACGATTACAGCGATCGTTCGGTCGCGTGCGTCAAGGCTTAGATAAAGCACTGTCCCTGCAGTTCAGCAGCCAGCGAACTCTAAGAGGACACAGGTCGGTAGACCGGGACTCTGCCGAGGAGCAGCATATATGACGCAGTGAGGGTGAGATCCCTCACAGGAGCCGGAAGGCGAAATACGGACGACGGTGCAGCCACTAAAAAAAAAATAAAAATAAAAAATAAATAAATATATAATAAAATTATAAGGACATCATAAGAGAGCAGTGGGCGTGCTGGAGACACCTGTTCAAGGTAACACTAGGCACACAGCACAAAAAAAAAAAAAAAAAAAAAGAATGTCGGAATTCGAATGGAGCGAGGAAGAGCAATCCCATGACCTCGCTGCCAGCTTTAAGCATGTGCTGGGTAGCTCTCTTACGGATGCAGTGGCGGAAGGGGTAAGACCCCTACAAGAGAGGCTGGAGACGTTGGAAGCTATGCTTTCTCAGCCGAATACAAGCACCAAAGTCGATAAGCGCACGCCCACGGGACCCTTGAAGGAGGGACATAAGGGGAGTAAGCTGGCCCTCAAGAGGAAACCCTCTGACGACCCCCGGGGCCCATTGGAAGAGGCGACAGATTTGGCCTTGGAGGTGCCTGACGCTTTTGCAAAGCTTAAAGAAGCTTACCTGCAGAAGCAGGCAGTGCCGAACCTCACGACCCCCGCTCCAGGGGAGGACAACACTGGAGAAGACCCTGGCTCGGAAGAGGAGCTAACTGAGGATCAGGCCTCATTCGAGGAAGAGGAGGCCGAGGAGGAGGACTGGGCCAAGCCCAGCGGAGGAAAGAGAGCTAAGAAGGAAAAGCACCTCCTAGAAGCTCAGGATGATATGTTCGACCCAGACGCCATCCACAACCCTAGATCCACGGAGTGGCAACCGTCCCCCCGAGTAACGCAGTATATGGCAGCAAGGTTACGTAAACCGCTAGACAAAGAAGTGCGGCAGCGCCTGCGAGCGGAGTGCCCACGCCCCCAATTGCCGGGGAAGGTAGCGGAAGCCCCAGAGCTAGACCCGAAAACGCTGACTTTCGTGTCGAAGACGAGCAAAGACCCCCGCAAGGGCATAGATAGATCCTGGAAGAGCTGCCAGGAGAAGGTTTTAGATCTAGCAGGTCCTCTCGCCAAAATTATGGACCTCGCAGAAAGAGCGAAGGACACAGGAGAGGAAGTGGACCCAGATGCCCTAGCAGGATGGGCCCAAAGAGCAGTCTGCCTGCTCGGAAACGCAAACTGTGCCATCGCGTCCGAAAGGCGTAAAGGCCTATTACTCAAGATAGACTCGAAGCTTAGCGATCTATCATCATACGAAGCGGGGGAAGGAGCCCAAGGCCTACTGTTCGGCGAGACCTTTGGAAAGGAGATGGGCCGGTTTGTCGGCACTTTCGCTTCCCTAGAGAAGGCACAAGCATCAATCCGAAAGATTTTCCCAAGTAGGGTTTTTGGAGGGACCAGCCGCTACAGGGGTTGCGCAGCTGGTCGCAGTCAGGGAGGAAGAAGACCCCATAACCCCAGGGCGCAATACTGGGAGAATAGAAGTCAAGACTCGTTCTTCCCATCCAGAGGGAGATCCCAGAGAGGTCGCCGGTCCAGAGGTTCAGGACGAGGCCAGGGATTCACACCAGGTGAGAGCGAGTTACTACGCGCCAGTTGGGGGGAGGACGCGCATATTTTTAAGGAATTGGCGCAAGCTTTCAAGCGATTCCTGGGTCTTGCAAACTGTCAAAGGCCTTCAGATAGATTTTATAGAGACCCCGGTGCAGCAGCGCAAGCCACAGGGGCAGACATTAGCACATGCAGAGCAAGCGTGTCTGGACAACGAGATAGCGCAGCTAGCCAGCAAGCAAGCGATAGAAAAATGCCATACAGCACCGAAGTTCGTGAGCAATATGTTCCTAGTGCACAGGAAGGAGAAGGTTCGACCGGTGATAAACCTCAAGGAACTGAACGGCTGGATAACATACCGGCATTTCAAGATGGAAGGCGTCCATCAGCTCAGAGACTCCTTAAGAGAAGGAGACTGGCTTACGCGATTAGATCTGAAAGACGCCTACCTCACGGTTCCTGTTCTCGAGGAGTTCAGACCGTTCCTAGCTTTTCGCTGGCGGAGTCAATTCTGGCAATTCAAGACAATGCCATTCGGTCTTGCTTCCGCTCCCTGGGCATTTACGAAACTGATGAAGCCAGTGGCAGCAGCAATCAGGGAGAAAGGTGTCAGGTTAATTGTCTATCTGGACGACCTCCTACTTATGGCGGAGGATCGGGAAGTCCTAGTATACCAGACGAGATGGGTACAGGACCTTCTGACCTCTCTAGGTTTCCTTGTAAATACGGAGAAATCGGATACCACACCAGCACAGAGGCTGGATTTCCTGGGGTTCGTTTTAGACACCAGGAAAGCGACACTGGAACTTCCAGCTCGGAAGATGAAAGATATCAAGAGAGAGATCAGAGTATGCTTAGAGAAGAAACGAGTATCGCTCAGAACCTTAGCGAGGATAGTAGGGCTGCTAGCAGCATCGATCCAGGCCATATTTCCGGGTCCCTTGCACTACCGAGCGCTGCAGAGATTGAAGATAAAGCACCTGCAGCAAGGGCTGAAATACCACCAACAAGTACCGCTAGATCAAGATTCCATTACAGAACTAGAGTGGTGGTTAAAGAATATGGATGCTTGGAATGGACGCGCCATATTCGGGGACAAGCCGGATCTAATAATAGAATCGGACGCCAGCCGAAAGGGCTGAGGGGCCAGATGCGGTCAGCTGCAGACCGGAGGCAAGTGGAGCGAAGAGGAACTCCAGCTGCACATAAACTGCCTGGAGCTTCTGGCAGGATCATTCGCGATCAAGGTTTTTACGAAAGAGAGAGTGCGTTCTTGTGTCCTGCTGAAGATGGACAACATTTCAGCAGTGCGATACATCAACCACCTAGGTGGGACGAGGTCCAAGATGTTAGCGGAGCTGGCAAAAGACCTTTGGCATTTCTGTCTACAATCAGGGACGTCAGTGACGGCAGAGTACCTACCGGGGTCATTGAACGCAGTAGCGGATTGGAACTCTCGCTACCTGACGGACTCCAGCGATTGGAAACTGGACCCAGCGGTGTTTCAGAAGCTGAACACGAGATGGGGACCGCTGCAGATAGACCTCTTCGCATCCCGCCTCAATGCTCAGACGAGCCGCTATTACAGTTGGAGATTAGACCCAGGAGCTCTGGGATCGGATGCATTCCTGCAAGAGTGGTCAGGAGGGCCGCACTACGCTTTCCCTCCCTTCATGATGTTGAGCAGAGTACTAGCGAAATGTCGGAGGGAGAGGGCGGAGTTGGTACTGATTGCACCGTTATGGAAGGCTCAAGTGTGGTTTCCCGCCTTAATGGAGTTAGTGACGGACGTCCCCAGGATTCTCCCCGAAGGAGTGGGACTCCTCACGGACCCAGCTGGATCGTGTCATCCTCTGAGAGTGAGAGGGACACTCCCGCTAGTCGCGTGCAGGATATCAGGAAGCGTTGGGCGCTGCCGGGAATTTCGGATCAGGCTGCTCAGCTCATCGCGGAATCCTGGGCTCCATCCACTAGGAGGAGCTACGACGCAGCTTGGGCAAAATGGACGAGCTGGTGTAAGAACAGAAGTGTTCATCCCGTTTCTGCACCTGTAGTGGAGATTCTAAACTTTCTAGCGAGCCTGTTGCAGAACGGGAAAGCCTTTCGCACAATAGGAGTTTACAGATCGGCAATTTCAGCCGGGCACATACCGATAGACAACGTCCCCGCCGGGGAACATCCGGCAGTGGTGAGGCTCATCAGAGGTGCAAGATTAAGAGTTCCTCCAGAGCCCAGGTATAAGACGACTTGGGAGGTTGCATCGGTGTTAAACCTACTATCTAGCTGGCCGACGGATAGATTCCTGTCAAGCAAGCAGTTATCAGGAAAGTTAGCTATGTTGCTATGTCTAGTGTCTTGCAAAAGAGTATCGGACGTAAGAGCACTAGAGATTAATAGACGGTCCTTTGGCCCAGAAGGCGTTACGTTCTCTATTGTAAGGAGGACCAAGACGGGAACATCCACAGTGCACTATCCTTATTTCCCGAGCAATTCAAAATGGTGCGTAGCACAATGTATTAAGGAGTACGAGAATAGAACTGCTGAGAACAGAGCAGCGCATACCACTCAGCTATTAATAGCGCGCAGAAAGCCTTTTCAAGCAGTTACGACAGCCACCATCGCCAGATGGGTTAGAGAGATCATGCAAGCAGCTGGTGTGAATGTGAGCGTGTATGGAGCTCATTCAGTAAGGGGAGCAATGGCCTCCTCGGCCGCAAGAGCGGGAGTGCCTTTGAGCGAGATAATGCTAGCCGCAGATTGGTCGAGTGAGCAAACGTTTAAAGAATTTTATTTTAAGCCATCTGAGAGTTTAGCTAATACAGTGATGGGGAAGCTTTGAACAAGCATAATGCTCGCCTCCAGTCTTGCCATAGAATAAAGATTACCCCTGCTAGCTGCGCAGGGAGTATTAATTCTATTAAAGACTAAGGAGGCGAGCATTAAATTCCCGCCCATGTTTTTGTCTCGGTACTTGTATAATTGTCAGTGCATTATATGAACAAGTACGTTCGTACACACCACCCTAATATCTCCTATCGTTATTTATTTGCATAGGAGAAGACCAGAAGAATAACTGAAAGCTGTATAGCAGAGGAGAGCGACAGAAGTCCGGAAGGCACCAGCGGCTGAGTTTAACAGTTCTAGAGGACCTTCGCTACGTTGGCGAGGACAAGTTAATTACATGAGAAGCTGTCAGAGCGAGTAAAAGCAGAGGAGGAGTCCAAGCACAGGAAGTGGGTTGTGACTGGTAGATGGAGCATGGACTACAGAGACTCATGGGGGTTGTAGTTAAAAAAAAAAAAAAAAAAAAGAAGAGAAAAGTTTGTTCTAACACTTTTCACAGTTTTTTGATATTGTGTTTTTGTTGAACTGCTGAAGAGTAGAATAAATGAAGATGAAGCATAATGCTCGCCTCCTTAGTCTTTAATAGAATTAATACTCCCTGCGCAGCTAACAGGGGTAATCTTTATTCTTGACAGCGAGTTTGTAGGTGGCCATGAGGGCTGGGGGTGGGTGCTTCCGCAATGCACGCTCAGCTGACCTCCTGCATTGTCAAAGAGAGAGGCTATCTTCCTCAAACCAATGTTGAGCCAGGGTTTCAGGCTTAACCAACTTGGTGGTGAAGGGAGGGAAGTCCTGGATGATGGAGTTTAAGGTGGCGTTTATATGCCCAGAGAGTACTGAGGAACAGTTGTAGTCCTCCAAGTCACCCAACCTATTAGTTAATTCATGGGAGAGTTTTTGTGGTGTTAGACTTTTGAACGATCGGGCCTGAATGGACTGCCTGGGAATGGTCGTCGACACTTATAGAGGACACTGGGAGATCAATGGTAAAGGTCAGTGTAGAATGATCGGACCACGGACATGGGATCACCACTGGGGCCACGGAGGGGATTTGATGTAATAAGACCCAATCAAGGATATGTCCTGCTGCGTGAGTGGGTTCCTTGACCTGTTGTATGTAACCAGTGGTGGAAAGGGCCCCGAGTAGAGACTGGGCAGTTCCGTCTGCAGGCACATTAGCCCACAGATTGAAGTCATTGAGTAGCACCACTGGGGCAGTGTCGCTAGATACTCCGCTAAGCAAATGCAAAAGCTGCTCCTTAAAGAGGGGTAAGGTATTGGGTGGACGGTAAATAAGAACAATAGTAAGGGTAGTGTAGTTGTTGATCTTAATTTTAAGGACTAAAGATTTGCATTCATCCGGAGACTCATGGGGCGAGAGATGGTACTGAAAGGTGTCGTTGAGGAGAAGTGAAACATCCCAACCCCTAGCATTTTTCCTGTCAGCATTGACCAGTACATAGCCAGGTGGAACAGCAAGGGTGGCGTTATTAGAAGTGGCCTCATTGAGCTAAGACTCAGTTATGGCTAGCACATCATGATTGCATTGGGAGAGAAAGTCACCAACTTCGATCCCGTGAAGCATGAGGGACCATGTGTTAAGCAGGGACATGGCAAGTGAGAAGTTATGCGTGTCATTGCAAAGCAGAGTGAATTTCTGCAGGAAGAAAGAACATCACTGTGAGCGTTCTGCCTGGGCCTGGGGCACATGGTGGAGTGAGCTAACACAGACAAAGAGGTCGGGGAACTAAGCAAATAAAGGACAGATCTTGAAAGTGTCTTACTGTCAAGTGAGAGGGAATGGAACCAAACCGGAAGCAAAGCCAGACTCAAACCAAGCTGTCTAACGCGCCGGTGCTGACGCACCGCCGACAGTTCAAAATAACAATAGCCCACTGGGTAATGTAGCTCAGAAGAAGTACCAAAGCGTCCCAATAGGTCAGGCAAAAGACTTTCAAATTTAAATTGCAGATGTGACAATAGCACAGTTGTTACGGATATTGTTATTACACCCGATTGAAATAACAAAGGTTTCAATAATCTCACCTTGACAGATCGAATGATCCAATGTGAAACAATCAAATGCCGCAGTGAAAGCTCCCCTGTGACTGCCCTGTCCTCTCCGGGCCAGAATGAAAGTATCCGGTGGAAAGTACAGGACGGCCAGGGAAACCCTCGAGAGGGAAAAAACCCTGGTGGAGTCCGGGAGCCTTGTGGAACAGGAAGGATGCCGAAGTGTCCTCAAATCGTGGCAGAAGTTGGCTGGCGGGAAGGCTTCTTCTAGGTGCACAAACGGACAAGGTAACAATATACCAGAGACAGATAGAATTCGTATAGTACAGCGGTAGGTAGAATATCGAGTTCTCTTACCAGAGACGGTGCGACTCGATCAATAGATGATTGGTCTTTGGTCTTGGGAGTGTGATAACTGGAAGGCGGGTACCCTAGAAATAATAGCAGGTAAGTGCCGAATGGCGAAAATAAGGGAGAGACCCTGAGAGGAAAGCACTTAATCTAAGCGGGTATTCAAGCAATGACAGAGTCGAAGCTAATAAATTTGCATAGCCGAAGGAGATGCCGAATCGGCGTGTAATTCCCAACGCGGTAGTAACTAGAGTCGAAGGGGAGAGCTGGTTAGAGGATCTGACAAATAGGACAGTACAGAGTTAGTACAGTAGAGAAGTTCAAAGGGATCCAAGGTAGAAGATAGTATAGAAACGAACTCACGGAGCGTCTGTGGAAACAGAAGCGACGCAAGTTGCTGTCGGCTCAGGTTCCGGATAAAGGATCGCGTGAGCGGTTACGAGCGTCTCAGGAAAATGTGGAACAACTAGACTGCTACCCTCTGCCTGGAGATCACAATAAGCAGTCCTCCTGGAAGAAGTACAGTGAAGCAAACCACACAAGCGATTACGGGCCCACGGAGACCACCTCCCGCACTGTGTAACAACAATGAGAAGACGCACGTGGGATGCCAAGTAAGAAGCTACTTTGAGCAAATCAGGACAATGTAATAACACAGCTGAGAAAGGATTCACACTTGGAGGCAAGCAGTTAGCAACACGTGGATGAAGGCTCAAGCAATTACACGGGCTGTCAGACACACATGCAAGGTTAACACGCGCCCTACTGGAACTGACAACAGGCACACAAACTAATCAAAAGAGGGCAGGAGGAGGCTGACCTTTTATTCAGGCAATAACCAGCCTGTCTAAGGGAATGAATTAGTCTAGTCGGAATAAATTGTGCCGCAACACCCTCTTGACACCCGAAATGCTTCAATGAGTGCTATGAGTTCTGCAGCCTGTGCTGAGAAATGCATTGGTAAACTTTTCATTACAAGTGTCTCATATTCCCCCACTTCTAAGTGCACCACTTCCGCCCAGCATGACTTTGCACGGTGTCCTGATATATTGTCACTGAACCATCAACGAAAAGTACTTCGCCCTCCTCTAAGGGGGTTTCTCTGGCTTTGGGAATGTCATGCTCCTTGCCCTCATAAGTGGCATAGTCATGTTGCTGTAAGTCTTCATCTGTACATAGTTCTGTTAAGAACGTGGCAGGGTTCACTGTTTTACATCTCACAACATGGATATGTGAGCTTGAGAGGATAATTTTGGACGCTAATGCTCGTTGGGTAGGTAGAGTGCACTTGGATCATTCTTGGATCATTCTAAGATAGTAAATACTGAGTGTTTTATGTACAGTGTTACTGAACACCCCATCACGATTGAGGAACTTTTCTCGATGGCAAAGGCTGCTGCACCAAGAGCCTGTTCACATGCAAATTGACCTTGCATCACTGAGTCTAGTGTACCGCTGTAGTAGGCAAGTGGCTTGTGGCCCATTGTGCTTTTCTGTGTTAGTACCGCTGTCATGAGTGTGCCATTTGAATGTGAAAATATGTAGCACTCCTGTGTGTAGCCTGGGGAACCAAGAACGGGAGCTGTCGAAATCACTTCCTTTAGATCATCTCTTTTGCAGTCCACTCGATGTTACTGTTTTCTTTTTGTGCTTCCTTGAGGCCCTGTAAGAGTGGCGTTGTGTATGCTGCGTAATCCAGGATCCAAGCCCTGCAATAGTTGCACAACCCCAAGAATGTTTGCATGTCCTTCACAGTAACTGGTCTGGGCGTGGCATACACTGTTGCTGCCCTGTCAGGGATAATTCCTTTCCCGAATGCAGAAATGAGCTGCACTAGATATAGTACTTCATGTTGGCAGTATTGAAGCTTCACCTGGTCCACCTTATACCCTTTGTGAGCTAGCAGTTGCAAGAGGGTAATGGCATCTCTGCAACAATTTTGTTCACTGTCACTGCATACAAACAAGTCATCCACATACTGAATTATTGTGCTGAGCACTTGGATTTCACGTAGGTCTGCAGTATCCTGTTAAATATGCTGGGGCTCTCACAGTACCCTTGGGGCAAGCAGGTGTGTTCATATTGCTTTCTGCTGTGTGTAAAGGCTGTGAGATATTGTGAATCTGGGTGTAGGGGTACTGAGAACAAGGCGCTCTTTAAAACGACCACTGTAAAATGGGTCGCTTCATTGGGGACGCTGCACAAAATAGAGGCCAGGTTTGGAAACAGTGGAAATTCTCTCTGTACTACATTATTGAGGGGGCAGAGATCCTGGATCATTCTCCAACTCCCCCAGATGCCTTTTTAATAGAGTATATGGCAGTATTGCATGGTGAGGTGGAGGGTACTATGATCCTTTAGTGTAGTAAGGCTTGTATCGTGTCTCTGATCCCTTCTTCTGCCTCCCTCAACAATTGGTATTGCTTCAGGTGGAGTAACACTGCCCTTCCTTTAGTGTAATTCACATGGGGGTCACTTCTTTCAATATCCCTACATCGTGTGGGTTGGTTGTCCATAACTGTGTGGGGACCTGTTGTAAGTCGGCTAGTTCGAGCGGGGGTGGCGAGACAACAGCCATGAGGGGGCTTTGGACTCTTCGGTACTGAACCATAATCTCACAGGGGATGCATATTTACAGTATTATTTCCCTGTCATCGTTGTTGTCCACAAAGAGTTCAGCATCTGTCAGCTCGTTGAGGGGGAGTGTGGGATCAATGCATAACATGGTGCGCCACTGGCACCCCTGAGTATCGGTACCTAGTACTACAATTCCTTTGGCCGACACCAGCAATCCCTCTAGATCTAAGGATAGTATAGTGACTGCCACTAGTTCTGGGGACACCACAGGTCAAAAGATGAAATCAGTTGGTGCTCTCCAGCAGGTTTTGGTGATCTGGGGCACGGCTTTTGCAAGCACTGTAATGCCATAAATTAACATGTCTGGTTTACAGGGATGCCTCGTACCACCACGACATGCGCCATAGCATTTATCACGAGCATTGCCCTCATTTAACACATGCAAGGGTTCACGCAAATGATACATCTGTCTGTGAATGATATTGTGATGTTCAGCTTGCTAAGCAGGTCTCTGCTAAGCAAGTTTCCAGTAGAGCTCTCCGAAAACAGGAGGGGGCCCTTACGACCTTCCTCCTACTTTTACACCCTACTCTTGTGTGTAGCGAAACGGGAAAACAGCCCCGAAAATCGCTACATCCCGAGAGTTTTGCCTGATAATGGGAAGTCACCTTCGCTGAGGCACAACTTCTCAGCTCCTGAGCCCACCATAAAGATGAATTGTGTGTTCCTTATCTCTGCTCCCACCAACAGTTCCTCGTCTGGATATGGGTCATTGACAGGACTGGACACACAAGGGCTCTCTGTGGGCTGTCCTAGTCAGGGTATGTGTCTGTCCCCGGGAATGAAAAATGGTTTACTCCGCCCACTGTCGCACCTGAAATGGGGCCACTGTGCCATTTGGCACACCTCCGAAGGTGTTCATGTTTCCCGCTTGCTGCATGTTTGGGCAGGGTTGATACTGCTGCACTGCCTGTTGCGGGTGTTGCGGTGGGGTGGGTCCAGGTATCTGCAGGGGCATCTGTGTGTGTGTGTGTGTATGTTTTTTGGATCTCATATGGTATTGAGGACATCCTGGGAGGGGGGCATATTTTTGCTGATTGTAGTTATACCCCATACCCTGTCCACTCCAACACTCCCTTGAAAAGTTTCCCCACTTCCCGCAAGTCCAACACTGACCCCCATGTCCTCCTCTTGGTCCCATGCCCCCAAACGCCCCTCATCTTACCCCTCGAACCCCACCTCAGCCTCGCTGTTGTCCTCCTTGCCACTGTGGACCAGAAGATTGCGGGTTTCCACTCACTGTCCTTGCCCTCCTTTGGCCCACATCGCTGCTATCCTAGCATTTGTAGCAGGAGCACCACACCCTTCCTCGTCTGTCCGTGCCGGCTTTGGTCCTGACACTACCACAGTTACTTTGGCTAATCTATTTGTACTAGTTTCTCCTACAATGGTGAACTATGATGGTTTGAATTTTGGGCCACTACCTTGCTTCAATCCCTGCTATTTTGTCAAGTGTTTTCTGCACTTCCTTGGGTAGGACATGTTTCACTATGAAATAGAAAAAGGGGGTGGACTGGTCCCCCAGGCATCGCCCGTTTCTGCCCTCCACATCTCTTGGACCCTAAGAATAAACTGTGCAGCGTCATCATCGTCCCCCATTGTACACTGCATGATGAACTGCAAATCTGGAGTGTCTGGGAACACTCGCCACAGTGCATCCAATACCCTAACTCTTATCTTGTTGAACAAGGCTACGTCATGGATGTTGTTACTTAGTGTTACTCCCGGTACCCTGCTTTCGCCCACACATCCGCATCCTGATCCCCAACTGCAGCCACAAATAGGCTTTTGATGTCTACTATTGCTAAGGGTACTCCCGCTGTGTTCTTTTCAAAGGCATATATCCATTTTCCTGAACCAGCCATGAATGCCGGGAGTGCCTTAAGGAGGTTATCTTTGTCCATCTGTGCCAAGGTACATATTTGGGCCTACCTGCCCCCTTGTGTATAAGGGGCATTTGCAGTCTCATCTTACTTTTCCCACATCTAATTACACTTCCCTTTTTCCTCGCTAATGCTATCCGACCAAACCTTTCCCTCAACCTTCCGTTCCACAAGCTCTGCACACTCAGGGTACGTTGAACACCATCCAACTTGCTCCTCATCTCCTCTCCTCATCTCCTCTCTGTGATCCTACATTCTCTTAATCCAAGCTATCTGTCTCTCTGTCCCGCTCTAAGTGGATGGTCCTTATGAGAGCATTGTCTATTCTAAATAAGAAGTCTCCCGACTTTCACTCATCCCCTGTTGGTGGCGTGGGTACCTCTGTCTTTGCCAAGTCACACATGGGTGTAATTTTAGGGGGGGACAAAGGTGTTTGTCCCCCCCAACCTTTAAGGCACACCATTTTGTCCCACTAATTTGGCAGGGGCCCTTTCCTTTAGATGTCATGTCCCCCCAACATATTCTGCAAAGTTACTCCACTGACGTCACATGCTGCCCAGAGTCTGGCTAACTCTGTTCGTGTCAAGGCCAGTGCTACTGCTAGGTCTTCTGTGCTCAGCCCTGTGTGTGTGGTTACTTCCAGAGGGAAAACATAAGGTGGGGGCAGGGCTGTGGCTGGAGATGCACTGTTCGTGCCTGTAGACACATACGTGGGGTTAGAATTGGTTGCTAGGGGATATATTCCTTTGGCCCCCACCAAGATCTGCCCCCCCCCGAGTCTGCATCTCTGTCTCCATTGTGTTTTACTCTTTCCCTTTTGTCATCCTCTGTATCCTCAAACATTTTCCAGAGGTTCAATACTTCCCTTCTATTCTGTAACGGTCTCCCCTTATATTTTGCTGTCAAGGTCCAACACACTTCTGTCGAAGGAGGCCTCCTCTGGCCAGGAGCGGAGCATTCCTCTTACCCTAGTTTTTCGGTCACCCACTGGTTGTAGTACTTCTTAATCTTCTCGCAGTACAACAGCAGGGCCTTGCACATATGTTTTATGGGTGTCTCTCCCCCCATTGTCATGTCTCCCTTGTGTCTAGTAGTGGGGGCTATGACTACGCTATGGTGCCACAGTTATACAATAGTCAGTTCACAAAAGGCAGTTCAGGTTCATCAAGAAAATACAATTTACTTTCATAAAAATAATCTCCAGTTCAATCCCCCCACCCCTTTACAACCTCTAGGGCTTTTGTTCACACACACCACACTAACATGCCCACACACAATACGCACACGCCCCTCCTGGGCCTCCTCCCTACACCATAAAATACACTGGAAAAAAACAACCTAAAACAACAACCACTGCTATTCCCGAGCTCTCTAATTATATGGAGCTCCTATACAATGATTGTGATGCCACCTTCTGCCCTCACTCAGGGAGGTTCCAGCTCTTCCATTTTCCTTTTCCGTATTATTCTTAAAATAATGTTTAAAAAACTTAAGAAAAACCAACACAATCCTCAGGCATGCCATACTCCCACTTTCACTCTTCGCGTTTTCACACTACTCCTACTCCTACATACGTCCAACCCTACTTTGTTATCCCTTGCAGTCTATACTCACGTGTGCATGTTCACCCAAACTCCTCTGTTCATGGGGTTCCAACACCGGCCTGCACCTCTCCTTGGGGCCGCACCCCGCTCTAAAGAGCAGGCAGGATTCTGCTAAAACGTCTCCTGCAGGGCCTCTGGAGAGTACGCATTTTGGGACTGATCGCTGTAGGTGGATGGGGCCCTTTCCAGATAGGTTGCCTGGATACCTCTGCAAGTATGGGGGCTGCTGCGATCACTTTGGCAGGGTTACCAAATGAAGGCAAGTCCCTGTTTATGCTCACGCCAGAGAAAATGCAACCCTCTAGGCAAAAACAGCTAAGAGATTGCTTGCAAGGATAACAAGGTTTAATTGTATAAAGTAAAGGGGTCAACAGAGGACTCTGCTGCTCGAGAACGTTCTAAATCCAAATTGATTGTTAGTATGTTATTTATAGGCACAGCGTCACTAAGGACGTCACATATAGGGTCTAAACCCGCACAGCTGATTTGTAAGACATTATACATGGTTCTGCTTCATAGGGGATGCCAAACTATGATTGGGTCTCGTCTCTGCCATCTGTCTGTCTACATGTGGGTCAGCTGGGCTCATAACTTCAAGCCTGAAGGTCAGGCGCTTCACATGTTGCTGTTTCAAGGCTACTTTTTGTAAGCTAATGGTACTACTACATCATTATAGCATGTACCTGGGAGGCGCATGGACTGGCATTAGGGAGAAGGGAAGAAATACAATCATGCTGATGCCACATTCTTGGCTCTATCTCTGTTGGACTGCTCGCACACAAGGCTTCCACCTTCGTTTTGATCTATAATTTATCCCTTGCTGTACTTCGTACTACAAAGGGTGTATTAATGGGAGGTGGTGACATGGTCATGCATGATCAGGTTTTTTATGGCCATTTGCTTTATTGAGGGTGGGCAGGGGTTACTCACTTATCGGAAATACAGAGACTCTTGGACAGGGTCAGTGAGGGTTGCTATCCGTCCTGGTGGGCTGGGTGGTGGTTAGAGGTTTGAGGTTGGACTAGTTGTGATGAACGGGTATGGCGAGGAGCCTGGTGCTGTCTCACGGCCTTGCATGGCACATTCCTCATTGTGATACTAAATAATGACAATAGTCAGGGAAAAAAGAGGAAGTTTCTGTGGGAATTAGTAGCACAGACTCATCTCTCCTCAGCGTTTTTAGGATTGTTCATGTTTCTCCGTCGGGCCTACGTTTACCGCGCAGCCGTGAAGTGCTTCCTTCGTCTCCATTAAATATAAAATGAGGTCTCTTTATATGCGCGCACTACATCTATGCATCTAGAATGCCAGTGATATTGTATCCAGGCTGAGTTTCTTTAACACAGCCCTTTACCCCTAGCACATTGTGCTATTAATGGGATTTGCCTCACTCTAAAACGCCTATGGGGGTGAGATGGACTCATTTCCATCCCAACAACTCTGATGTGTAATCAAAATAGAAGAGAAGGAAGATAAACGTGTTCAGCAGAAGAATTAGCAATGCTGTATAATCTTAACAACTCATGTATTACTGTGCTGGAAGCACAGATCTTTTGGAAATGAGTTCGATTGTTATTTTGTATGGTGCCAGTTTGAATAATTTCAAGGATGATGGAAACTCCATCAAAATCACACTTTGCTACAAAAGATGAAAGAGGATGAGTGTTAAAAAGAAAAGAAAGTGCACCTGTGAATGGTTGATTGGGGAGATCCCCCACTAGGAGTGTGTTAGGATTACCTGTTGACAACAACAGTTTTTGTGGGTAGATTGCAGAGCAGTTTTAGACAGCATAACACACAGGCCACACAGTGCAACCTGTGAGAAACCTAACAGTGTCTCACTCGCTAGCCCCAGAGGATTTGCCACCCAGCTGGCCTGGACACAGCCATCGCTTTTGGATTCAGTTCCTGGGGGTGGACCAGTGCGGAAGGATCACCTGGATGAGGGGACCTCAGGGAGTGGATGTGGGGTACCGGAGGGTGAGACGCTGTATCTCCTTCCGAATAACACTTTTTCCCCATCCTACCTGGTAGGATACCTAGGAATTCAACCCCCCCTTACCCCTTTTACAACACAAACACTTCCTCACGGCCAGTTCGCCGTGAGCGACCACAGACTAACACCAGAGCCGTATACCTGACGTGTCCCAACACCATGGACAGGCAAGGTCAGGCAATTATGGATTATTACACACACCTCACTTCCATCACACTTCCCCACATGGATAAAAGGCGGAACACAAAAGCACACTCCGAGCGAGGCAAACTACATGAGGAAAAAGCAGTTCCAACATGGCAGTTTAATACAAGGAGGGAGACGGCCAGACCAGAGAGAGTCGCAAGGAGGGAAGTACCTATGACCTCTAAAGACCATTACTTTCGTGAGCCTTGGAAAGTAAGAAATTGAAGACCAGGAACTAAGGCTGATGAAAGCTGCACAGTGTGTCGGAGGTACCCGGGGCTCTCCCACGTAGATAATCAAGGTGGGGAGGAGCGATTGCCACTGTGGTATTGTCCACGGATCCTGCAACAAAGCGTCAGCAGAAAAGACAACATAGCCGGTGAATCAGAGAGACTGATACCAAACCAGCGTGTGTTTTGAACCAAGGTTGCAAGCAGCAACATTGTACAAAGAGAACAGTGTTTGAGTCATTGGCAATGAGCGACACGAGTATAATTGGAACCAAAGAAGTAATTGAACTTTGTGATTAAACTTTGGGAGGCGACCCAAGATACCATATACAGAGTGGTTCGGCACCACGAGGCGCTCATACAATGGTCTCTGTTAGGTATCCAACTGATGCTGTGTGTGAGAAAAAGGAATACTGAGATTGAAGTGGTCATGTAACAGGTTTTGCTAAATCCTGTGTACTTTCGAAAGTCTACGATAGTTTAAAGTACATCACAATTCGTCCGAGCCCGGCTGAGGGAGACTAATTGACCCAAAGAATGGGAGCCTGACTAAGGGAGATCCGGGGTGAACCGTGAGTCACCCATTAAAGAACTCTCGGGCATTGGTGTGAAAGGGATCTGATCGCAGAAGAGGGGGATACAACGTTAAGTTAAAAAGGATCTGAGCCCAGCGGAAGGGGATCCAGGGGGAAACACCCAGGGCTGGACTGCCCCACCGGGACATCCCCCGGTAGGCCTCTGTCTGCAGGGCCTCTTTGGCGCGGAAACGCCGCAAATTAAAATTGTAGTCAACACTTCAGAATGTTGGAGCTGGAGGATTGGCTCGAACCCCCAAACTTTCAGGTACAAGTCACAGCACTTATTGACTGTGCCACAGAAACTGCCTTAGAAATGCCTGTACAGAAAGCCATATAATACCAATGAGAGCAAACGCTTGTTTTGAATTAACATGTCAAGATTCACAGACAAAACGGCACAAATGAGATCATATACAGTTTATAAAAACGAGAAGTGCTGGAAATATGATGCGCCGCGACTATGGTGATTAAAATTGTAGTTAACACGTTCAAAATGTTGGAGCTGGAGTTTTGGCTCGAACCCCCAACCTTTCAGGTATAAGTCACAGCACTTGACTGTGCCACAGAAACTGCATTGAAAATGGCTGTACAGCAAGCCATATAATATGAATGAGAGCAAACGCTTGTTTTGAATTAACATGCCAAGATTCACAGACAAAACGGCACAAATGAGATCATATACAGTTTATAAAAACGAGAAGTGATGGAAATATGATTGGGTGGTGGTTGTGGGGGCGTGTTGGGGACACTGGCGTAACACGGGCCCCCGCACCCCCCATGGTGCGGGGGGGCCCCACGACCACATGTTCTGGAAGGGGGCCCCACTTATGTAAAAAAAAAAAAAGTCTACTTTTTTTTTTTTTACTTTTTTTTTTTACATTTTCTTTTTAATTCACTCTGCATGAAGGGCAGAGTGAATACAAAAAGTCTGGTGGCTACCCCCACCCCACGACATGAAGAACCTAGGCTGGAGGCCTCATTGTCATGGGGTGGGGGAAGCCTATGACTTAAAAAATCAACTTTTGAAGTCAGTCTGCCTTCATAAAGAAATTATTTCCATTATGGTTTAGTCCTTAACAGAAATAATTTCTTTATGAAGTCAGAGTGACTTCAAAAAGAAACAATCGGCCTCATTACGAGCATGGCACCGCCTCCTGCAAATAGGCAATAACCGGCCCATTACAAGCTGAATGGGGCGGTAATTTCCCATTCGTGGGTGGCGATATTGCCGAGCTCACGATCCCCCTATAGGGCAGAATGGGGGTGGGGAGCATGGTTGTGCCGGCACCGTTGTTAACGATGACGGCGCAATTACAGTTATGCTCGCTGGTGCCACACACCCCGCCAGGTAAGACCTGGCGGGCTGTCGGGAACCTGCGAGCAGAACTCATAATGCGGCTGGACAGTATGAACGGTGCCGGTGCCCTACCGCCACCGTTCATACCGTCACCGCCAGGGTCCTAATGAGGCCAAATGAATTTTTGAAGCATTATGGCTCCCCTCAACCCATGACGTGTGCATGTGTGAGTGTATGGTGAAAGAGTGCACACAAATGTATGGGTGGCTGGTTATGCGTGTGTGTGTGTGTACAGTGAAAGTATGTACACTTAAATGTATTTGGGGGGCTGCCTGGGTGTGCCTTTATGGTGAAAGTGTCCACACTTAAATGTATAGTTGACTGTGTGAGAGTATGCTGAAAGGGTGCACACTTAAATGTATAGGTAGCTAGCTGTGTGAGTGTATGGTGAAAGGGTGCACACAAATGTATGGGTGGCTGGGTGTGCATGTGTGGTGAAAGGATGCACACTTACACTTAAATGTATGGGTGGCTGTCTGGGTGTGCTTGTATGGTGAAAGAGTGCACTGTTAAATATATGGATGGCTGGGTGTGTGTGTGTATATATATGGTGAATGGTGTGTGTGCTTGTGTTCAGGGGCAGAACAAAACCTACATTTCAGGGAGGCTAACCCTTAAAATATTGGGAGAGGCGCTAACTTCACGTGTGGTGGGGAGGAGAAAACATATTTATGTGGCGGCATCTAACTTCTTTATGCATTTTAATGAGACTATTCTAGTGCAGCTTCAATGTTACAAGCAGTTAAATCTCTCCTTTAGGTCTGAAAGCACCCACTTATGGGCTGCTGTGAGAATGACTGGTCTCCTGTTTCCTCTCTACCCTTCCAATCACTCCCCTGGCAAGCAAGTACTAAACCCACATCGCAATTTCAATTGCTTAAAAAATTTGGTATTTGAATGCAGGTACTAACAGTGAAATGCTGTACATTAGTAATTGCTGGGTCGGGCCCTTGTTAACGGCAAAACCCAGGTGCCGTTTAACATCTGTGTCCTTTTCTGTCCGGCAACTGCTCTGTAGGTCAGCCAGGTCAAGTCAACATAGCCCACAATTTCAGTGGGGGGAGGGAGTGCTGAAACCCAGTCAGCTCAATGGTGTTACACCACTACTTGTGTTTAATGCCTTGATTAATTAATTATTGGTAATCGTCTTTCACCTAAGCCTATTCTTCCTCATTCCAGTACTTGTGTATGAGGCACTATGCCTCATGCACAAGTACTGGGATAAGGTAGAGGTACATGAAGGTAATGCCTGACTTAGCTACCTGTAATCTTCATTACTCCTAGTCCCACTCTGCCCCATACCAGTACTTACCAGTGAGGCAAGGAGCCTCATACGTAAGCACTGGGACAAGGAAGAGGGACATGCAGGTAATTCTGGGCCAATGAGCTGATTTTGGAGGTTGGGGTAGGGGTTGGGAGGGAGAAGGGATGTGTGGGGCGTGGGGTTGTGCAATAAATCATAATGGTCGCCCATGTCCATGCTATGCAGGCATGATATGTGGCATTAGTGGCTAGAGAGGCATTTTGGTGCAGCCAGTCTAGTCATTCCTCAGTTTGGTATGACTTTTTTGTAACTGGGCATTTCTGATAGAGCAGTCCTGCTAAGTGTAATTCCTGGCTAGACTGACATTTGGGTTCTGCCAGTCTAGCAGTTTCTTACTGCGGCACTGTATACTTTTCTGAGCATCTGTGATAAAATATGTTATGATATGGTAAGTCATATATAACACACCTGTACACAAGTGTTTTTAGGCACAACAAGACAAGGGAAGGAAAACTGAGAGAGGACAAGACAAATGATCTTACTAAGCCTTGTGTCATTCAGATCGTGCAAGTGTGAGAACAAGAAGTGCAAGGGGAAAGGGAGCGGGGAAGTGCAAGGGAGAGGGGAGGGGAAAACACGGCAGCAATGCTCTGAGTAAGTGCCGCCAGGGCAGCGTGGCTCTGGGTAGTGCAAGGAGAACAAGGGACTGTAGGGTTACAGTTACAGCCCCTAAATGTGTGGTAGGCCTGGAGGCAGTGCAAGGGTGACTGATCAAGAAAGAGCCTGGACTCAGTGAGACAGAGGGTAGCCAAGCAACCAGTTGGTACAGCGGACAGGTAGGTCAGCAGGGGAGGCAGAGAGAAAAAGCAGAGGAGAAGAGGAACGGTTTGAGCTGCTTCCAGAGCGTCAGGTGGTCCGGCTCAAGTTTGGGAGGGTCAGGGAGGCCATTTCAGAGGGAGGCACCTGCAGGGGAGAAGCATCTACCCCCACACTCTCTGCCTGGAGAAGCATCTAACCCTTAGGGCTTGAGAAGGAAGGTATTTTGGCAGATAACGTAGGATGTAGTGCGTATCCCAGCCCCAGAAAGCCTTGTGGACAATGAAAAGGGTCTTGTACTTGATCCTTGCAGCCACCGAGAGCCAGTGGAGAGATTTCATGGCTGGAGAGATACAGTCCCTGGGCTTGAGGCCAAGGATAAGTCTTGCAGTCCTGTTCTGGATTAGTTGCAGAGGGCAGAGAGTAGAGGAAGGCAGATTGAGAAAGTAGCTGTTGCAGTAGTCCACCCTAGAGAGAACCAGAGCTCTGGAGACAGTGAGCTTCTGGTGGAAAGTGAAAAATGTAAGAGTCCCGTTGAGGAGGTGCAGCTGGTAGTGTGATTTCATGGCTACGTCCGAGATGTGAGGAGAGAGAGAGAGTGGAGTTGAAGATGACACCAGGAATGAGCAAGAGAGGAGAGGCTGAGGGGAGCCTGAAGGAAAGCTGAGTGTCATCCGCATAACACTGTAAATTAGAGGACAAGGTAGTGATTAGGTGGGTCAAAGGGGCCAAGTAGAGGTTGAAAAACCGGGGTGAGAGGATAAAGCCCTGGAGAACGCTACATGTAGAGAGAGGTGACGGAGTGAAAGGGACCAAGTTGGACCTGGGAGGGGCGGTCCAAGAGGAAGGAGGTCAGCCACTCCAGGGCCTGATCCATGATGCCCAGGTTCTCACAGAGTCAATTGATCAGGATGGCATGGTTGACCGTGTCGAAAGCAGAGGAAAGTTCCAGGATAATGAGGACAGAAGGAATGCTGGAATCAAGGTTAGAGATCAGATCTTCACAGGTGTTCAGGAGAGCAGTTTCAGTGCCTCTGGCAGCTCTTAAGCCAGACTGATGGTCATGGAGACAACCAACAGATTCAGTTTGGAGTGTAAGCTGGCAGTTGGCCTGCTTTTCCAAGAGTTTGGGAGAGGGGAAAGTTCCAGTGGCAAAAGTACGATTACAGAAATGGATCAAGGGTGTCAATGTGGTCCTTAATGGTTCTGGTGGAGCAGGCGAGCACCTGTTTCGCCGGCACTTCCATAGGTGGGACTTGTCTAGAAACCTAGTCAGGTGTTAGAGAGAAAGAGGAGAAAGGAGGAGGAGAGGGAGAGATGGCCAAAGGGGGCCGGGAGAGGAAGAGGGAGAGGAAGAGGAGATAGTGGACAGGATGTCCTGAGTTTTAGCAGAGAAGCGAGAGGCCAAAGCTGTACAGAGGACCTGTTGAGGGAAAAGGAGAGGTAGAAACTGCAACAGGATTGGCCAGTTCCTTGCAGATTTTAAAGAGTTTGGCTGTGTTGTTAGAGGCCACAGAGACGCAGGCTTGAATGTGTGCTTTCTTCTTTATGAGTCTTATTGCTTCGACTGGCATTTTGGTGCAACCAGTCTAGGCATGTCTTAATGTGGCCTGGCATGCTTTACTGTAATGTTATTATGTGTCTACACTGGTCTACATTGTGCAGCCAGTTGGACATGTTTTCATTGTGGCATGGCATTTTTAATAGCAAAGCATTAATGTTCATGTACACTGTTGGTGACTTGCATGTATTGGATTGCTGTTACCCTACACAACAATACCAAACACTGTGGCTTTTTAGCCATTTTTTCTCAGAAAGTGTGCTGTATATAGCATTAAAACACATATTTATATCTTTCTCCTAGTGCAGTGTGTGGTATACCCCTTCATCAACACGTTTGTGCGTATTGCGCAAGCGTGGTAATCTAGGCTGGCCCAGCGTGTGGCGCGATTTGTTGCCGAGTTGGGGGGGGGCCCTCAGCATGGCTTGCAGGGGGGCCCCCAGACCATGTGTTACGCCATTGGTTGGGGAGGGGCGGTAATTGGTGGGCTGCAACGTGTTACTCCCTCTTTTATGTTGTTGGTCGTCCCAGTTTTTCGTTTTGGAAATCTGGTCACCCTAATCCATCAGCAGACAGCAGAAGCAGGAGGCGACTCGAGGGAGGATGTGGCTGAGGGCAGCAGCCAGACTGCTGACTGAAAGGTAAGAATTATTTTTGCGTGCTGAGTGCCCCACTCTCCCATTGTATCTTCTGCTGAGTGTAGTTGCGCACGAGGGGCAATGTAATGCCACTGCCCGCAGGCTTAACGCGGGGTCTATCCTCATATTAAGATATGGATGTAGTGTAACTTACTGAATGGCACGTTTCACTGAAGCACTGGCTAAAAAAGGGAAGAAAAAAAAAAACTGAAATCTAAAAAACACTAATCCGAGTCAAAACTTCACATAAGTGACTGGACGTTACATTTTCGAACTCTGGACGAGTGTAATTAAGGTTGAGAGTTCAATGAAGCCCCCCGACGATGCCACTGATTGATACAAGGCTGGTGTCACATTAAGAACACTTTAAACACGACCTACTTTCCACATGGAGAAAAGTAATCAACCACACCCTTCACAAAAGAACCTACAACACAAGTACATGGAATACCCAGACCATTTACACTTAACACAAACCTAAGCACATGGGAAACATAAGTGTACAGCTGCTGTTATTCGTGGAGACATGTTAACGAGCTTGAAATATGCATAATATCTGCTTATCTTGCTTCAGCATCATTGTGGATACACCACCTGTATCCACAATGGCCAATTCACTGACACTGATTCGAATCAGGCCATCATTTGCTTGACTGGGGTATCACACCAGGTTAGATTGATCCTCGCATACATTCTTTGTTAAATGAATGGGTGCATTACCATGTTATCCAATGTAAAATAATAGTTAAAACGTACTTGTAGGTTCATTTTTACTTGTTTGTGGTTTTCACTGATGTGCACATTTTGGCTGTGTTTTCCTGACTTTCGTTTTTTGACATAATTTGATATTGTTAGTAGGGGTTTGGTAGACAATTTTCGTGGCTCTAACTTGCAATCCACACAGCCACGTGTTGTAGTTGTGTCCTTGAGTTGTTAGAGTTATTGAAAGAGGTACCGCAGAGCACATTTTGAAATGGGGCAGAGCAGAGCCACAGCTGTCAGAAGGGAGTGTCAAAGTCAGCTCCTTGAAGGAGCACACGCCTGTTCATGCCAAGGTCGCAGTGGGGACGACAGATAGACTAGGATGAGTATTTTGGGTAACACTGCTGAGTGACCATCACTTGCTAGTTCTTCTCTGGTACTTTTACCTCCTTCTTTCCTCTCATCTCCAGGCTTACCTGCCCTCCTCTCTTCTGGATCCTTCCCATGCCCCCACAGTCTATTTTTTAGAGCCAACAGTAAAATGTACCAACTTGGTCCAGTGAAACTAGGGCACGTGGGTGCAACTGGCCATGAGGGTGGGGTGTCCGTGTATTCCTGAAGTCCCTGTATATCACCAGTCATATCATATGCACTTACTAAGTGTGTTTCCGAAATGCACATTTTGCAAATTATATGGGAGGAGTGTATTTCCACTGTGTGCATGGTGCAAATCGCGGGAGGCGCGCCCCCTGCGTGTATATTTTGCAATTCATGCGTTGGCATCACCTAACTAAGTAATGGGTGGGCATTAGCATTACACAGTGTCCCAAAGTCTGTTTATTACGCAATGGGAATGATTCATCAAAAAACGTTTTTTAATGGGTACAGGCCAAAATTCCTCTTGGCCCTTGAACGTAGTATGTATGCAGTGGATGCACTTTACACATTTGGTTATGTTTCCTGTACCAATGACCTACTCAGTGTCCCTACATCTTTCTTTCCACAGTGTGATCTCTTTGACCAATCCTTGCACAGTGAGGATTGCATAATTGCACTTTAGTTTCCCTCCCATGCACTTTGCATTGCGTGCCCTGAGGCAGGCCTTTGTGCACATTGTATGCCTGTTCTTTGCACACTGCCCTGTCACACAAACTTTGCCTGCTGTGTTTCAAATCCAGGGACCTGTCTAATGCACGTGCCCAGTGCCCTGCCTCTGCAGCACATCCACAAAGCCTGGTGGGAATTAATAGCACAGAAGCTCCCCCCCCAAACACCCTCAGGAGCTGGCTGGGGCACCAAGCCTAAATCACGTCATGTGTGTTTCATACCAGTTTCCTGCACGCTGTGCACTGTGGATTGTGGGCAAACAGGCGTGGCACTGGCCCTTGGCCTGCCTGCCTCTAGGGTACAATGTGTTCACGCAGCTGTCCTGCTGTGTACATAGCACCTACTGCCATGCATACCCCACAACACAGAGTTATTAGTGGTCTGTGCACATGACTCCTACAAGCGTGCACACACAGGGTCACTAGGAACACCCCAGGACTCTGTTTACATCCTTTCATACCCAGACCCCATGCAAGCAGTCCCACACCTCCATGCATGTCTACTACCTCCCTTCATCCACAAGAGCACTTACATGTGTGCATAGCTCCTACATTCATACAGATCACTTGAGAGCTCTCTCTCATGCCTGTGAACAAAGCACCTACCTCTATAAAGACACACGGCCATTGAGAGCGTTTTCAGGGGAGCACACATAGCGCTTACCTCCCTACTAACCCAGGGCTATTGAGTGTGCTCTCAGACGCCTACACTTAGCCCCCATCACCCTGTACACATGGTACTGTTGTATGAGTGCTGTCAGGGGCCTGTACACAAAGCCTCTACCTCTGTCCACACCTTGTGCTATTGATAGCACTCTCAGAAGCCTTTACACGTAGCTCCTATCCCCTGCACACGTTAACCCATTGAGAGGACCCTCAGAATCATGATCACATAGTTCCTATCTGTTTGCACACATTGGGGCACAGAAAGCATGTGCAGGGACAAGTGTACAGAGTTTTCATCTTCCCTCACAAAGCCAGTTAGAGTGAGAGCAAATAGCAGATCCAATGAAAATCTTCACAGAATGTGACGAGTGACTACCACACACCCTGGGGGCCTACATCTGCCAGAGCCCAGGGCTAGGCTTGGAGAGGGGATGGGGACAACCGTGCCATGGTCAGGGGCCCCAGAAGCACTAAGCAGTTGGCATTGATATCACGGTGCCCATTTTCCCTAACAGCCTGAGCTCGTATTTGCCTACCTGTGCTTTGGCCCAACAAGGGACCCAAGCTACGAGTCAGTTAACACAGAACCAGAGGAAGGTCCGGGGGAAGACAACACCGGACTCATTCATGGCCTGGGGATTGACCATAGCCCTTTCAAAGTGCCTAGAAATACCCTTCAGTTGGCACCATCTTGGAAGCAGGGGAGGGCAGGTGTTCCTTCTTCCTGTTAATTTCAATCTCCTACTCTTAATAACAGCAGGTTTCCTAACACCCTTTTGGTGCGGGACCGGGTATCTCGTGGCCTGTCTAATGCACAGTGTGTTGGGCTCACGCACTATGCTCGCTCGTTCAGCAAAATATTGGGCCACTTGGACAACATTTTCCAGGGCCTCTTTTGGTTCCCAGTCCGGCCCTGGAAACACCGACAGAGATAAAGGAACATTTTCTTATTATTTTTGTACAGCAGGCCCTCTAAGTCAAGAGACTTGCCAGGAGTAAAGAGGCTCGGACATAGAAGGTCCTGAACTGTGGAAATTGAACTGTATACTTGTGCCGCAGTGCCAGAGTGTGTGCTTTGCTCGAGTTAACAGGCTTGCCCCATACTGAAAACGTGGGAAAGGGAGGCCAACAGCCCAATCATCCTGACTTATCATTTTGTGAACACTTCTTTCTTTTTCATGAACTTCACCCCATACTATTTGTAAATTAGTAGTAAGGATTGGCAATCTTTTTTTTTTGTATAGGCCCTTTTACGTTGACAAGACTCCACTAGTACTGCCTTCTTTATTATTTGATGGTTGTAGCTTGCTCCCATCTTAGATTTAGGTTTAGAGAGGCATTTATCATACCCTTGCAAAAGTTCAATAAACACCCTTGAACTGTGATCACTTGTGTTTGTCTTACTGTTCATACCATGCCTTCCTTAAAAACCCCTCACCAACCTTTTAAAATCATTGCAATATAAACAAAAGCTGTTTTTAAGGAGTGAGTGGATAGCTTTTCACACTCCATGCACGTTTCGAAAACTGGAATTTCCAATACAGCGTGCTAGAAAAAACACCAACATATTATTATTATTGCTGTTAACCTGCAATTAAAGTACTTAATATTAATAAGTAGACTGCAAAGTAGACAATATTGCAAAAGGTAATAGAATTTGTTTATCTCATGTTCATCGTCTAAAGTACAGTCTCCTAGATTATGCTGCTGTAAAAGTGTATATCGCGGCTGCGTAATCTATTTTTGCTATCAGTTTGCTGTCATTTGAATTTATAACAAGAGACATTAGCCTCTGTTCAGCCATTAAAGATCATGAATATATCAGTAGTTATGTATATCCTAGTTGGCCAGATCTGGACTAAACTTGAAGGGTTGATCTGGCGAAAAGTACCAGCGTTGCCCAATTGTCTGCCAGTATGGGTACGAAGATACATATTGTGCCTGTTGTCATTAGTATATCATATCAGGTGGAAAATCTTGACACTTTATAAAAAAAATGATTGGACCTACGGGAACACCATTTCAGTGATTTAAACCTGTAATGAAAGCAGGGAAGTCCTTAGCACTGAACGAATTGATTGACAAATATGAGAAATTGCTGAACAGTTTAAATATGAACAGATCAACACTGATAGAAATCTTCTGGTAATTAAGAGAGCATTAAGAGATAATGACTGGTGTAATACAAGAGATGCAATATGCAAATATTGTCTTTTCTTTACCATTGCCTCTGAAGAAAAACCATGTAATACAATGAATAACTGTCTGAAAGAAAATTCCCATGTCAGAAATGGAGGTCACTCTCCCTCCAATGAGAGAGTAGGGACTAGATCTAATGTAATTTGGAGCAAGCAATATTGTCGTTTTTGTATAAATGCAGGAGTGCAAAGGGTGGGACCTGGCCCCAAGGTGAGAAGGGTGGGCCAGGTAATCACAGTGCAGGTTCGGCCGGGGATTTCAACAGGGGAGAGAGGCAGAGAAAGAAGAAGCAAAGAGGAAGGTTTTTAGGTGTTTCCGGAACCAGAGATTGTTCTCCTCAAGTTTCAGGGAGGCAGGAAGGCTGTTCCAGAGGGAGGCTCCTGCCAAAGAGAGAGATCGACCACCAACTCGTTGCTTGGAGAAGCAGCTGACCCTGAGGGAGTTGGAGGCAGATGTGCAGAGAGCCTGAGAAGGAAGGTATTTAGGAAGAGAGAGTTGCAGGTAATGCAACCCCAGGCCCCAGAAGGCCTTGTGTATAATGCAGAGGGTTTTGAATTTAATCCTTGCAACCACTGGGAGCCAGTGCAGAGATTTCAGTCCTGGAGAGATACGATCCCTGGGCTTGAGGCCAAGGACAAGTCTCGCAGTCCTGTTTTGGATAAGTTGCAGAGGGCGGAGAGTAGAGGCAGGCAGGTTTAGATAGAGGCTGTTCCAATAGTCCAGCTTAGAGAGAACCAGGGCTCTGGAGACGGTGAGCTTCTGGGGGAAGGAGAGGAGAGGAAGAATACCTCTGAGGAGGTGCAGCTGGTAGTGTGACTTCTTAGAGACGTCAGAGATGTGAGGAGAGAAGGAGAGTGTGGAGTCGAAGATGACCCCTAGGTTTTTAGCCTTGCAGGTGGGAGCAGGAAGAGTGCCAAGAGAGGCCGGCCAGAGAGCTGCAGGGAAGGAGGGAGAGGGTGTGCCTATGAGTAGAATCTCGGTTTTACTGGCATTAAGGCAGAGGTCATTGGCGGCACACCACTCCTGGATAGCAGACAGACAGTCAGCGTTGAGGGAGGGAGAGGAGGAGGCCGAGGGTAGCCTGAAGATGAGCTGGGTATCATCCGCATAGCACTGAAAATTGGGGCAGAGAGTGGCGATGCGGTGGGCAAGGAGTGCCAAGTATTGGTTGAACAGCCAGGGAGAGAGGTTAGATCACTGGGGGACACCACAGGTAGAGAAAAAAAGATATTGGAGAGGAAGGACTCAAGTTGGACCTGGGAGGGTCGGTCGGAGAGGAAAGAAGTCAGCCACGCCAGAGCCTGTCCTGTTATAGCCAGGTTATCACGGAGACGGTTGAGCAGGATGGCGTGTTTCTAGCAGCTCTGAAGCCTGACTGATGGTCATGAAGACAACCAACAGATTCGGTGTGGAGATTAAGATGGGAGATGGCCAGTTTCTCCAGGAGTTTGCCCAGGAAGGGAGTGATGGAGATAGTTAGCCAGGCAGCAGGGGTCGGCAGAGGGTTTCTTAAGAAGAGGGTGCACAAGTGAGTGCTTCAGGGGGGATGGGAAGACTCCAGTGGCGAAGGAGTGATTGCAGAAATCAGCCAGGGTAGGTGCCAGGGAGTCGATGTGGTCCTTGATAGTTTTGGAGGAACAGGGGTGGACCTGTATTGGCGAGACTTTCATAGATCGGACTTGTTGAGAAACCTCGTCTGCAGAGAAAAGGGGAAAGGCAGAGAGGAAGGGAGGGGGGTGCCAGCAGAAGGGTCAGAGGAAGAGCAGGAGATAGAGGGAGGGAGGCAAGAAGAGGAGTGAGGACAGGATGTCCTGAGTCTTAGAAATGAAGTGAGAAGCCAGTGCCGTGCAGAGGGCATGGTAGGGGACAGGAGATGTAGAGACAGCAGCAGGGTTGGCCAGTTCCTTGCAGATTTTAAAGAGTTCAGTCGAGTTGTTAGATGCCGCAGAGATCCGGGATTGGATATGGGCTCTCTTCTTGGAGAGAACGGAGTGCCGATATTACCGTTGCAGCCGGCGGCAGGCCAGTTTGTCAGAGGATGAACATGAAGCACGCCATTTGCGTTTTAGGGTGACGAGATCGGAATCATACCAGGAGTTACACTTGGCTTTGGGCTTCAGGCGGATTCTCATGACAGGGGCAAGGATATCAAGAGTATCAAATATAGCACAGTGGAGCATGGAGAGGGCTGTGTCAGGGTGGGAGTCAGCCAAAGAGGGAGGAGGGGGTGAGAAGGTGGCAGCGAAAGCCTCAACTGACACGCTCTTCATGGGACGGATGACCGCGAAGGTGGGTGGCAGTAATGAAGGTGACTTGGCCTGAGGGGTAGGGTGGGTGAGATGGGAGGATAGGAGAAAGTGATCACTCCAGGAGAGAGGAGTGAGACAGGGACAGAGAGGGGAAGATCAGAGGAGATCAGTGCATCAAGAGTGTGCCCTGCAGAATGAGTTGGGTCGGAGGGGAGAAGTCTCCAAAAAGGAGGAGTTGAGTGATTGAGGCCAGGAGAGAGGAGGAGAGGTCCACCCACTCAGAGAGGAAGGAGGAAATCTGACCAGGTGGCCTCTAGATAGTAGCCACTGTAAGGGAATGGCTAGGGGAGAGAGAGAGCTGGCAGACAAGGCATTCAAAAGAGGAGTAGGTCTGCGTAGGAGTGACAGAGGCAGGAATCCACTCAGTGAAGATAAGGGCAACACCCCCACCAGAGCGGTTGGGCCTAGGCACAGAGAAAATCTTGTAGCCGTCCGGTAGGAGCGTGTCAATGCTGGTGACAGAGCTGGCCGTGAACCATGTCTCAGTGAGACCGAGGACATCAAGGTCAAGTTCTTCAAGAAGGCGGCAGATATCAGATGAATGTTTGACAGCAGAGCGAGAGTTAAGAATGGCAATGTGGAGAAGGTTGCCATCCTTGAAGTACTTCCGGGGAGGGGTACAGATCAGAGGTACGCCCTGCGGAGGTGTAGAAGGGACCGAGAGAGGGCGAAGAGGGAGGGGTAAGGTAAGATAGCCGAGGAAAGGGGAAGGGGGACAGCAGGAGAAGAAAGGAAGTTGATGAGGCGCGGGAAGAGTCTATCAAAGAGGTGAAGGTTGGCCTGAGGGCCTGTTAAGACGGATTTCTGAACTCTGTCCTGGTGGCGCAGAAGTTCAGAAGGCCAACCTAATTACTTGGAACAGGGTAACCTCTGGACGAGCCAGACCAATCAAGGTAGCGATCGCGGTGGTCAAGACTAGGTCTCAAGAGGGGTGAGGGTGACTGAAAGCCCGCAATGAGCACACAAAGCAAGAGCGCTTACAAACTACTCCAAACAGTTGTTATATCAAAAATAGATACACATTTATTTTAAGGCCTTTAAAATAAGGACCGTAGCGGGAAAATCACAATATCACAATATTAAGCCAACACATACCATATCAACACAATATATATACAAATACGACAGTCGCAAGCATTAGAGGCACGAAATGTGTAGTCCACCTGCAAGGGAAGGAAAACAGGCAGTGCGATAATGCTTTAGACTCAGTTCGCCTTCAGAGGCACCTAACTAGATGGAAGTCCGAGCCCTGCGGAGAGTGGAGCCTTGTGCTCAAAGTACCTGCACACGCTGGTGCCAACGGGCAAAAGGAGAAGCTCTTCGGAGGAAGTCAGGCAGTTCGGGTTAGTGCACCACAGAAGAAGAACAGGTTCTGCGACTCAAGCGCAGCCTCCACAGCGAGCAGAAGCAGAGCGCGAGTACGGACAAAAGGGTGCTGTTTTTACACAGCGGGGAAAAGCAATGGGCTACTGCAGGTGGGCGACCAGATCCTAGCTATACTACTCACCGGTCCCCGATGCAAGCAGACCCAGGCTTCTCCACGTTAGTTTCAGCAGCTGGCAGGTTCAGAAGAGTCGGGAAATGCCTCGTCGTCGTGCAGAGCAAAAAGACGTCCCAATCGAAGAAACCTGCACAGTTTTGTCACCACCGCAGGGCAACGGAGCGGCCGTGTGTATCCGAGCCAAATGTACACTCCTCCCTTCAGACCTGGGAACGCCAAGTGCACGAAGCGTGGGAGAGTGGCAAGGACTCGGGATACAACACAACCTGGCGGCGGTTACAGAGCAGGACTCCCTTGTAAGCTGGTCAGTCAACTGGATGGCCCAGAGACACTTCCCAAGGTTTACTTGGCAGGAGATGATGAAGTCGCCGGGAATAGCTGTTCCTGCTATTCCAAAGGTCGAAGCACCAGTACAGGCCTTCTGGTTCGATCAAAGGAGGAAAGGGTTTCACAGGACGACAGCAGTGCAAAGGAGGATTCCTTCAGCGGGTCACCAGCGATTCCTCGGTCCAGCCTCGTGGTTGCAGGATACTTGGCTCCTGTATTCCTTTGTTCGTGAGAACTCAGGAGATCGACCTGGTAGTGGTGTTTCCAGCCCCCTCTTATTCACGGTTCCCTTCGCGCCAAAACGGAGGGGAGCCAATGGGAGATCCGCTCATCAACACACATACCATACGTGGACCAATCACGGACCACGGTGGTCCCAGGCATTCACACTACCCTAGACTCTCTGGCACCCAGGATGTGTATTGGGACCAGACATCCCAGCCCACACCCTGGAGGCACACAAAAGACATGTAGAAGCCCGCGAAAGCAACCACGTTTCGCGGGAAAGTACATGCCCAAATAAGGAAGGCCCCGGGTCGCTCGACCTGGGGAAGGTGAAGGGAGCAAGACGGTCAGTGGACAGGACAAAGGAGCCTCGTGGTCTGGCCATTTTGGGAGCCAGGCCACCATTTTGGGTTCAGTGCGAAAAACGCACTCAGAACGCCAAAAGGAGCTCAAAATACACAAATCGATCGCTGCCACCATTCCAGTCCCTGAATGACTTGCACCAATCAAATACCATCCTAAACGAGTATCTAGGGCCTGTAGAAGGCTAGAGACCCAAGAGAGCTGTAACGTAGCTTACAGTGCCCTCTTGTGTCATGTTGCACGAAAGCCGCAACATGATAAAAGAAACTACGGGAAACAGCGTTCCCCGGTACTGACTGTCTTAAGGGCATGTCAGTTTCCCCGTAAGAAAAGGAGCGAAAGCCCAGAGGAGTGCGGCAGAAGGCTGCACTTCTCTGGCAAAGTCAAGAATAAGGTGAAAAACAACAACAAAAAGTTTAGGGGTTGCCACATGGAAGGAAAATTACCTACAATTACGAAATCTTTCCTAACACTCGCCCCTCCCAGACTATGGACAGGGGGAACTAATCCACCCCTGGATGAGTCTCTTGTTCAGGTCGGTTAAACATTCTGGACAACCCATCAGCATTGCTATGTTGGACACCTGGCCTAAGCTCAATAGTGAAGTCGAAGCCTTGTAGACTTATGGACCACCTAAGCAACTTTGGATTCTCCCCCTTCATGTTCATTAGCCACTTTAACGGCTTATGGTCAGTTTGCACAGTGAAGTGGGTCCCATAGAGGTAGGGCCTCAGCTTCCTTAGGGCCCACACAACAGAGAAACATTCTTTCTCTGCTGTGGACCATCTGAGCTCTCTGTCCTTAAACTGGCGACTAATAAAACCGATAGGGTGTTCCTTACCCTTCTCATCTACTTGTGATAGTACAGCTCCTATCCCAGTGTCAGAGGCGTCCGTCTGCACGATAAAAGGTCTTTGATAATCAGGGGCCCTAAGAACAGGGGCCTGGCACAAGGAGTCTTTTAAGCCATTGAAGGCCTTCTCACACTCGTCGGTCCAAGTTACCTTCTTGGGTTTCTTCGGAGTTGTGAGGGCAGTCAGAGGAGCAGCTATGGTGCCATAGTCTGCCACAAAATTGCGGTAATACCCCGTGAGTCCTAAGAAGGCTCTCACTTGGGTTTGCGTAGTGGGGGTAGGCCAGTCTTGTACTGCTTGTACTTTACTGGGTAGAGGCTGTATCCTCCCTCCACCTAATTCATGTCCAAGGTAAACCAGTGAGCCTTGTCCAATCTGGCATTTAATAGCCTTTATGGTCAAGTGGGCTTTCTGAAGAGCCTGGAGCACAATCCCGAGGTGTTTCACATGGTCTTCCCAGGTGGCACTGAAAACTGCTATATCGTCCAGATATGCAAGACAGAATTCGTCCAACCCATTCAACACATGATTCACAAGCCTCTGGAAAGTGGCAGGTGCATTCTTCAACCCGAACGGCATTACCCGGAATTGGAAAAGGCCGTCTGGAGTAGAAAATGCTGTCTTCTCCTTGGCATGTTCTGCTAAAGCTATTTGCCAATAGCCAGCAGTGAGGTCAAACGTGCTGAGGTACTTGGAGGCACCCAAAGTATCCACCAGCTCATCTGTTCGAGGCAAGGGGTGTGCATCTGTCTTGGTGACAGCATTCAGAGCCCTGTAATCCACGCAGAACCTCAATTCAGAAGTGCCTGCCTTTGGAACCAACACCACAGGGCTGGACCAAGGACTACTAGAGGGTTCAATCACCCCAAGGTCTAACATTTTGTTGACCTCGGTCTTAATATAAAACCGCACTTTGTCTGACATCCTGTATCCCCTACTTTTGGTAGGTACACTGTCTCCTGTGTCAATGTTATGTTTGCACCAAGGTGTCAAACCAGGCAACTGTGAAAACAGGGGGGAAAACTGCCTAAGCAAACTTTTCACCTCAGCCTGCTGATCAGAAGTCAGGTGAGGGGCCACTCGGACACCCTCAAAGGAGCTATCTGAAGGACCGCTCTGGAACAGGTCGGGGAGAGGTTCAAACTCCTCTTCCTCAACATCTGAAGCCAGTAGCAGTGCTGCGATTTCGACTCTTGGGACGAAAGCCTTCAGCCTATTCACGTGAAACACTTTTGGAGCCTGTCCAGGCCTTCCAAGGTCCACTAAATAGTTGACCTCACCCAGGGGCTCCACCACTGTGTAAGGGCCTGACCATTTGTCCTGTAAAGCTCGAGGCCTTATGGGATTCATGATCAGGACTTGCTGACCAGGTGTAAAGTTGATGAGGGAAGCTTTCTGGTCGTACCAATGTTTCACCAGCGCTTGCCCTGCCTTCAATTTATCACTAGCCAAGCCCATTAGAAGTACCATCCGTTTTCTGAGCCCTAGCACATAATCAACTACATTGGTAGTAACAGGGGGAGTGGGCATCTCCCATCCCTCTTTGACGATGGCTAAGGGTCCCCGTACGGGATGACAGTACAGAAGTTCGAAGGGGCTGAAGCCAACACCCTCCTGTGGTACCTCTCGGTAGGCAAACAGTAGGCATGGTAAAAGAAGATCCCATTTTCTTCTCTGGGGCTCCTCCAGAGCCCCAATCATGCTCTTTAACGCTCTGTTGAAACGTTCCACCAGACCATTGGTCTGGGGGTGGTATGCAGAAGAGAACTTGTAGGAGACCCCACATTCTTTCCACATAGCCTGCATATACTTCGACATAAAGTTGCTGCCACGATCTGACACAACTTCTTTAGGGAAGCCAACCCTAGTAAATATGCTGAGTAAAGCTTTTGCAACTGACTTGGCAGTTACAGTTTTCAATGGGATGGCCTCAGGATACCTGGTTGCATGGTCGACCAGCACCAGGATAAACCTATTGCCCGAGGATGTTTGCGGGTCAAGGGGACCAACGATGTCGATCCCTACCCTTTCAAATGGTACCCCCACAACTGGGAGCGGTACCAACGGAGCTTGGATTGTCGCGCCAACCTTACCAGACAACTGGCAGGAGGCACAACTCCTGCAGTAACTTTCTACTTGCACCCCCATCTTGGGCCAGTAGAAGTGCATGGATAACCTTTGCTTGGTCCTCTTCATACCAAGGTGACCAGCAAGGGGAACTTCATGCGCCAACCGCAGGAGGAAGGGCCTAACAGCAAGGGGAACCACCAACCTCCTATGGTCTCCTTCTGTAGACTCTGTGGGCTCACTATACAGGAGTCCACCTTCCCAATAAATCCTATGCTTCCCAGGAGGTTCACCCTCAAGCTGGGAGCAGGCCTGCCTCCTTAGGCCTTCCAGAGATGGGCACTCATGTTGGCCTTTACTGAATTCGTCCCTATCAGGACCTCCTTCAACTAACAAGTCTTTGAGTTCAGGATGATCGTTGGGGTCAAATACTTCAGGCATCGCCACCTCCTCGTCAGGCCCGGGCGATTGACCAACTTCCTCCACCGCAGTGGTAGGCGAGCTCGGGGGAATATTCTCTTTCCCTCGTCGTGACTTGTTGACTCCTTTCGCCTTGGGTTTCCCCTTTGGCTGGGGCGGCGTATTGGACTTGGCCAATGCTGCCCGTGCTTGAGACCGTGTGTAGGGTCTTTCGGCAGTGTCTCCTACGAGCCCTAAAGCTCTGAGATCATTACCCAACAAGACCTTTCGCGGGACGTTTCTCTGAATGCTCACTGGAATCCTGACTGCTGTACCATTTAAAGTAAGATTTACAGGTATTACTGGAAACATACGGAGGGGGCCGTCAGCCAACTTAGTGGGCATCAGAGTAGCTCTGGCAACTTCCTCTGAGTCTACCAAGGTAGAATCCACTACAGTGCGACTGCACCCACTATCCCTAAGAGCTGGAGTATCCACTCCATTGATCAGCACACTGTCTTTAAAGTAGTGCTTGGTATTATCCGGAGTCCTAGCATAAGCCTCTGCGACTTTAGGCTCCCAGGAACCCAGGGACACTAAAACTACCTCAGCCTCTATCCCGCTGGGAAATGAGTCTGAGGAGAAGGATGCTCCTGTAATCTCTTCTTCCTCGTAGGAGGAGAAGGCCAGATTAGCGGAGTGGACCCCCAAAGGTCTAACCTTACAACGGGGATCCCCCTTCACGTGGTCAGTTGCTCCACAAGAAAAACAAGCCCCAGTGGGTCTGTTTACGTAGGGAGGCTTATTGTAACCCGAGTTCTGTTTCGGAGGCGGACCTCCACTACCCTGTGAGTTCTCTTGTGTCTTACCCTTGTTTTTCTTTTTGTGGCCCTTTTGGGAAGAAGATTTAGCAGATTCCCCACCCTCCATATCTTTGGACTTTTTCCCTTCCTCCTGCTTACCAGGATGAGTTTTGTCCTTATGGGACACTCGATGTGACACCCATAAGTCTGCTGCAATGGCCAGCTTCTTAGGATCTATCTCCTTTGAATCGGCCAAATGCTGCTTAAGCTCCGGGGAAGAAGAAGCAAAAATGTGTTCCAGCATGACAAGATTTATCATGCCTTCGAAGGTAGAAACCTTATAACCTTTGACCCAGCCAGTTAAGTTTTTCAAAGATTCAGCGACATAAGATACCCAAGTACCACCTTCCTTTTTCTTATACTCTCGAAAACGCTTTAAATATTGGGCCGGAGTCTTCCCAAACTTTAAAATGAGAGTTTGCTTTAACATTGCGAAATCAGCTCGCTCAGCCTTTGACATTTCCATGATGGCACTACAGCCAGAATGGGGCAGTCTACTGAGCAACCACGCAATCTTATCAGCATTGTCAACTTCTTGAACTTCGCATGCATACTCAAACGCATTCAGCCAGTCCATAATGTCATTCCTTTCTTCATACACACTGAGCAGATCTTTCGGAAACCGGGGATGAGAGGAGGCCCCAGACCCATGTCCAGGACTCTTGGACCCATTTGCAACCTGAAGCTTGGCCAGTTCCAACTGGTGATCCCTGTCTTTTTGTTTTTCTGCCTGTTCGATTTTTAGTTTGGCTATGCTGAATTCAAGCTCCTGCTGCCTAAACCGCAGCTCTTGCTTCTTGAATTCAAGCATAGCCTCCCCATCAGCACTGGCAGAGGAAACATTAGACATCACATCCTCCCTGTCCTTGTGGTCGCAATGGATCAGTGCGGCGGCAGAACCGTCGGTTCTACCAGTGAGAGCAGCCCCACCACCTTCCGCACTGTCCTCAGAAGTTATAGCGTCAAGCTGCGCTTCTTGCCACGCCACGATTCTTTGGATCATTTCCAATTTCGTGCCTTGAGAGGAAACACCTCTCTCCGCACACATCTTTTTTAGTGTTTCTGATTTAGAAGCATTTAAAGTTAACAAGGTACTTGTTTCCATACTGTTTGATAGGACTATGGCCTTTTTAAAGTTATACTACAACAATTCACTACGTGTACTGGTTGGAATAACCTGAAATGCCTTAGTTCGTGCGCAACACTGGATACCTTCAGTCGTATCCCACCGCTGTACACCAATTTGTTAAGACGGATTTCTGAACTCTGTCCTGGTGGCGCAGAAGTTCAGAAGGCCAACCTAATTACTTGTAACAGGGTAACCTCTGGACGAGCCAGACCAATCAAGGTAGCGATCGCGGCAGTCAAGACTAGGTCTCAAGAGGGGTGAGGGTGACTGAAAGCCCGCAATGAGCACACAAAGCAAGAGCGCTTACAAACTACTCCAAACAGTTGTTATATCAAAAATAGATACACATTTATTTTAAGGCCTTTAAAATAAGGACCGTAGCGGGAAAATCACAATATCACAATATTAAGCCAACACATACCATATCAACACAATATATATACAAATACGACAGTCGCAAGCATTAGAGGCACGAAATGTGTAGTCCACCTGCAAGGGAAGGAAAACAGGCAGTGCGATAATGCTTTAGACTCAGTTCGCCTTCAGAGGCACCTAACTAGATGGAAGTCCGAGCCCTGCGAAGAGTGGAGCCTTGTGCTCAAAGTACCTGCACACGCTGGTGCCAACGGGCAAAAGGAGAAGCTCTTCGGAGGAAGTCAGGCAGTTCGGGTTAGTGCACCACAGAAGAAGAACAGGTTCTGCGACTCAAGCGCAGCCTCCACAGCGAGCAGAAGCAGAGCGCGAGTACGGACAAAAGGGTGCTGTTTTTACACAGCGGGGAAAAGCAATGGGCTACTGCAGGTGGGCGACCAGATCCTAGCTATACTACTCACCGGTCCCCGATGCAAGCAGACCCAGGCTTCTCCACGTTAGTTTCAGCAGCTGGCAGGTTCAGAAGAGTCGGGAAATGCCTCGTCGTCGTGCAGAGCAAAAAGACGTCCCAATCGAAGAAACCTGCACAGTTTTGTCACCACCGCAGGGCAACGGAGCGGCCGTGTGTATCCGAGCCAAATGTACACTCCTCCCTTCAGACCTGGGAACGCCAAGTGCACGAAGCGTGGGAGAGTGGCAAGGACTCGGGATACAACACAACCTGGCGGCAGTTACAGAGCAGGACTCCCTTGTAAGCTGGTCAGTCAACTGGATGGCCCAGAGACACTTCCCAAGGCTTACTTGGCAGGAGATGATGAAGTCGCCGGGAATAGCTGTTCCTGCTATTCCAAAGGTCGAAGCACCAGTACAGGCCTTCTGGTTCGATCAAAGGAGGAAAGGGTTTCACAGGACGACAGCAGTGCAAAGGAGGATTCCTTCAGCGGATCACCAGCGATTCCTCGGTCCAGCCTCGTGGTTGCAGGATACTTGGCTCCTGTATTCCTTTGTTCGTGAGAACTCAGGAGATCGACCTGGTAGTGGTGTTTCCAGCCCCCTCTTATTCACGGTTCCCTTCGCGCCAAAACGGAGGGGAGACAATGGGAGATCCGCTCATCAACACACATACCATACGTGGACCAATCACAGACCACGGTGGTCCCAGGCATTCACACTACCCTAGACTCTCTGGCACCCAGGATGTGTATTGGGACCAGACATCCCAGCCCACACCCTGGAGGCACACAAAAGACATGTAGAAGCCCGCGAAAGCAACCACGTTTCGCGGGAAAGTACATGCCCAAATAAGGAAGGCCCCGGGTCGCTCGACCTGGGGAAGGTGAAGGGAGCAAGACGGTCAGTGGACAGGACAAAGGAGCCTCGTGATCTGGCCATTTTGGGAGCCAGGCCACCATTTTGGGTTCAGTGCGAAAAACGCGCTCAGAACGCCAAAAGGAGCTCAAAATACACAAATCGATCGCTGCCACCATTCCAGTCCCCGAATGACTTGCACCGATCAAATACCATCCTAAACGAGTATCTAGGGCCTGTAGAAGGCTAGAGACCCAAGAGAGTTGTAATTTAGCTTACAGTGCCCTCTTGTGTCATGTTGCACGAAAGCCGCAACATGATAAAAGAAACTACGGGAAACAGCGTTCCCCGGTACTGACTGTCTTAAGGGCATGTCAGTTTCCCCGTAAGAAAAGGAGCGAAAGCCCAGAGGAGTGCGGCAGAAGGCTGCACTTCTCTGGCAAAGTCAAGAACAAGGTGAAAAACAACAGCAAAAAGTTTAGGGGTTGCCACATGGAAGGAAAATTACCTACAATTACGAAATCTTTCCTAACAGGGCCTTGGACCAAAACGGTCCCATTAGAGTAGACATTAATGATGACCTTAGATGAGTGGAAGGAGGCCAAGAGGACATCCCAACGGGTGCCACCATTAATGGGAGAAGAGGAGAAGGGAGCGAGCACCAAGACCATATGAAGGGTCCAATAGTCAGGTGATGGCACGACAAAGAGGATGTCGGTGAGAGTTTCCTTGGCGGAGGCACTGGTGTAGGTATCAGCGATAGGGAGTAAACAGAAAGAGGATTCAACTTGGGAACCCTCCCGTCCCCTGCACACTTTCAAATGTTTGGATTAATCCAATACAGTTGTTTAAACTGCGTTATATGCATTGTACATACATTTGTTTCTAACACAAATCGTCAGACACAGGAGTGTGAGATAAAAAAATATATATCTTTATAGTTAAGCTGTATTATTTTCAGCAAGAATTATAGTTCAGACAAAGATTATTTACAGTGCATAGAAACAGTATCAATAGATAAAGCTCAAATTGAAGAAAAATGGAGTCCAAATTGATTAGCGACGCGTTTCGAGGAAGTTCTCCTCTTCTTCATTAGGCCACACTTGGACTCTTAATGTAAAAGGAAAGCATAAATTCAGTAAAGAAAATTTTGTAAGCACAATGCATAGACTGTTCATGTCATATTAAATGTATACAGTTAAAAAAATAAATGGCATTAATAGTATTTAGAACATTAATCTGTCCCTAAAAAATAGGGAATTGAAACAATGTAACATGTTCTAATATGCATTGTAATTCATGCAACATTATAAGATTAACTAGGTTGCCCCTGCTCGAGAGAGGGGCTGAAGGTCTACTGAAGCATCTCTTCCTGCAAAATTAACTGTATAACGTCCATCATATTGTAATTTAGTAGAGTAATACCTCTAATGGGATCTATCACGTGGATGGTGAAACATAAGCTAAAGAAAATTAAATATGTAGGTAAAAAAACACACAGATAGTTCTTAGGCTATATCAATCTAATATGGAAGAAATACAAAAATCGTTACCTCTGTGAGTAGAAAGTGCCGGAAACAGAGAACCGGACGGAGCGGTGAAAATAGATAGACAGTCTTCGTACATCAGTTAGTTCCTTAAAACATGGCTAATTCCCAAAAAGATACCAGAAATCTAAAGAAAACAAAGCCTGATCAATGCCAAGCTCAATGTTCAAACGTAACAGTCATAGGTGTGAGATAAAAAAAATCGAGTAACATACCTAACCAAAATATGGAGGGCGAAAAATCATCAATACAGCGGCCCACATAAGGATGTAGAACTTAAGTATCCTGCCGTCACTACAGAGGTGCCTCAGTATGTGGGAATTCTGTCATACGAATAGCCAAGCTGAACAGGAATGAAGTCCTGATTAGTATAATATACCTAGCAATCTGATATGAAGTAATGGAAACATAATATGGTGTTTAATCAAGGCAAAAAATGTAAAGAATTACCGTGGTAAGAATGTGCAAATGGCACAATTCTCAAAGCTGATGTGCAACTGATGTCAAGATTGTGTGGCCGGTCAACAGCTGAAGAATCCGGCAGTAATAGGTCAGTTAGAGTATCAACTAAAGAAAGTGTAAGGAAAACAGAAAAAAAAGGAATCATGAGACTGAGGAACTATTTCCCTGGTCCCTAGATAGATAAATGCACATGCATTCACGCTTACCTGGAGCATAGGGGGGCAATCCTGAACAGAGTCTGTTCAGCCGAGTGGCTTGTTGTTCACAAACCATGGAGACTACATGTGACCATGGAGATAAATAGAGGACTGAAGTAATAGGTGAAGAAGAAGGACTAAGAAGTAAATGGGCCTCAAGGTCGGCCATCTTGGAACGAGGTTATATTATAATGGAGGTGTAGATCTCTAGGCATTCAATGACAAGAAGTAACTTAAATCGGGAAGCGTAAAGGTGCGTAACTAAATAAATTAAAAGGAAAAAATTCATACAGTACAGAAACCTATTGTGCGATGTAAATCGGACATTACAAATACTAGTCCGCACATCGTAGAACCGGGAGAGGAAAGTTGAGAAAAATAGTGTACCATAGAGTCGAAATTAGCAATGACAAAGGGTCTTGAATCGAACGAAACGCTCGGATCTTAAAAGGGAAAAAAATAGCATGGAAAAAATGAATATAATGTTCAGATTATCTGGCTAAGGTCATTTAATGACCATGTGTAACCTATCAGTCCAAAATAGGTGGATCACATGGATTCACATTATGCAGGAAGAGGGAGAAAAACCTTAAATCTCTCTCTCATTGCATGGACAACATAGTGCAATATAGCAATCTCAATGGGGTAAATGCATTTATTTTACAAAAGATCAAAATTAAATGTGATAAGTATAACAGAATGACAAAAAATGAAAATTAAGAATAAGAACAATTTTTACACTGTGTTTACAGGCAATTATTTTTATGGCAACCATCTACTAGTCTCAACAAAGTAGTGCCTTAGATCACAGTCAGACACAGGAATAGCAATGTGACTCTCAATTTTATGTTGAAGATCAATCATTCCTTATTGTCAAATACAAATCACAGAAAACAGTTCAATGTGAAATCTTCATTTAGACCCCAGGGCTGTAAAGAGCTTAACTTATCAATCCAATAAGCTTCTCTTTGTAGTAAGAGTGACTGATAGTCACCTCCTCTTGTAGGTCGTTTAACAACTTCTAGCACCTGGTATTTTAGTTGGGCAATTGTATGTTTTTGCATGTTGAAGTGGCGAGCTACCGGTGAGTATTGATTATTACATCTTATGTTCGACTTGTGTTCAGATAGTCTTGATTTAACAGGTCTTTTGGTCTGTCCTACATACACTTTGCCACAAGGGCACTTCAACATATATATGACACCTGATGTCAGACACGTAGAATAGTCTCTTAATTTGATTTTTTGACCATTCCTGGGGTGAGTCACTACATTACCTTTGATTGTAGGACAGACAATCAATTGTATGCAAAAACATACAATTGCCCAACTAAAATACCAGGTGCTAGAAGTTGTTAAACGACCTACAAGAGGAGGTGACTATCAGTCACTCTTACTACAAAGAGAAGCTTATTGGATTGATAAGTTAAGCTCTTTACAGCCCTGGGGTCTAAATGAAGATTTCACATTGAACTGTTTTCTGTGATTTGTATTTGACAATAAGGAATGATTGATCTTCAACATAAAATTGAGAGTCACATTGCTATTCCTGTGTCTGACTGTGATCTAAGGCACTACTTTGTTGAGACTAGTAGATGGTTGCCATAAAAATAATTGCCTGTAAACACAGTATAAAAATTGTTCTTATTCTTAATTTTCATTTTTTGTCATTCTGTTATACTTATCACATTTAATTTTGATCTTTTGTAAAATAAATGCATTTACCCCATTGAGATTGCTATATTGCACTATGTTGTCCATGCAATGAGAGAGAGATTTAAGGTTTTTCTCCCTCTTCCTGCATAATGTGAATCCATGTGATCCACCTATTTTGGACTGATAGGTTACACATGGTCATTAAATGACCTTAGCCAGATAATCTGAACATTATATTCATTTTTTCCATGCTATTTTTTTCCCTTTTAAGATCCGAGCGTTTCGTTCGATTCAAGACCCTTTGTCATTGCTAATTTCGACTCTATGGTACACTATTTTTCTCAACTTTCCTCTCCCGGTTCTACGATGTGCGGACTAGTATTTGTAATGTCCGATTTACATCGCACAATAGGTTTCTGTACTGTATGAATTTTTTCCTTTTAATTTATTTAGTTACGCACCTTTACGCTTCCCGATTTAAGTTACTTCTTGTCATTGAATGCCTAGAGATCTACACCTCCATTATAATATAACCTCGTTCCAAGATGGCCGACCTTGAGGCCCATTTACTTCTTAGTCCTTCTTCTTCACCTATTACTTCAGTCCTCTATTTATCTCCATGGTCACATGTAGTCTCCATGGTTTGTGAACAACAAGCCACTCGGCTGAACAGACTCTGTTCAGGATTGCCCCCCTATGCTCCAGGTAAGCGTGAATGCATGTGCATTTATCTATCTAGGGACCAGGGAAATAGTTCCTCAGTCTCATGATTCCTTTTTTTTCTGTTTTCCTTACACTTTCTTTAGTTGATACTCTAACTGACCTATTACTGCCGGATTCTTCAGCTGTTGACCGGCCACACAATCTTGACATCAGTTGCACATCAGCTTTGAGAATTGTGCCATTTGCACATTCTTACCACGGTAATTCTTTACATTTTTTGCCTTGATTAAACACCATATTATGTTTCCATTACTTCATATCAGATTGCTAGGTATATTATACTAATCAGGACTTCATTCCTGTTCAGCTTGGCTATTCGTATGACAGAATTCCCACATACTGAGGCACCTCTGTAGTGACGGCAGGATACTTAAGTTCTACATCCTTATGTGGGCCGCTGTATTGATGATTTTTCGCCCTCCATATTTTGGTTAGGTATGTTACTCGATTTTTTTTATCTCACACCTATGACTGTTACGTTTGAACATTGAGCTTGGCATTGATCAGGCTTTGTTTTCTTTAGATTTCTGGTATCTTTTTGGGAATTAGCCATGTTTTAAGGAACTAACTGATGTACGAAGACTGTCTATCTATTTTCACCGCTCCGTCCGGTTCTCTGTTTCCGGCACTTTCTACTCACAGAGGTAACGATTTTTGTATTTCTTCCATATTAGATTGATATAGCCTAAGAACTATCTGTGTGTTTTTTTACCTACATATTTAATTTTCTTTAGCTTATGTTTCACCATCCACGTGATAGATCCCATTAGAGGTATTACTCTACTAAATTACAATATGATGGACGTTATACAGTTAATTTTGCAGGAAGAGATGCTTCAGTAGACCTTCAGCCCCTCTCTCGAGCAGGGGCAACCTAGTTAATCTTATAATGTTGCATGAATTACAATGCATATTAGAACATGTTACATTGTTTCAATTCCCTATTTTTTAGGGACAGATTAATGTTCTAAATACTATTAATGCCATTTATTTTTTTAACTGTATACATTTAATATGACATGAACAGTCTATGCATTGTGCTTACAAAATTTTCTTTACTGAATTTATGCTTTCCTTTTACATTAAGAGTCCAAGTGTGGCCTAATGAAGAAGAGGAGAACTTCCTCGAAACGCGTCGCTAATCAATTTGGACTCCATTTTTCTTCAATTTGAGCTTTATCTATTGATACTGTTTCTATGCACTGTAAATAATCTTTGTCTGAACTATAATTCTTGCTGAAAATAATACAGCTTAACTATAAAGATATATATTTTTTTATCTCACACTCCTGTGTCTGACGATTTGTGTTAGAAACAAATGTATGTACAATGCATATAACGCAGTTTAAACAACTGTATTGGATTAATCCAAACATTTGAAAGTGTGCAGGGGACGGGAGGGTTCCCAAGTTGAATCCTCTTTCTGTTTACTGTTTATTGTCGGGGTCTTGTGCCATGACCTCAGTTTTCCCCCCCGCACCTAAAAGTTTATACAACATAATCCTCGAATCTCTTTACTAATCTTACTTACTATAGGTGTGCACTTCTATCTAAACCCTTCATCAGCGATAGGGAGGCCTAGATTGGAGACCAGGATGTCCTTTTTAAACTTTTTCCCAGATTTAGGGAGGAGAGCAGGATAGTCAATAGAGAAGCAGTTAGAGAAGATAGGAGAGATAGAGAGCACCATAGAGTATGTGGGACAGGAGGGGGGGGCAGGAGAGAGGTGAAGACACAGGCGAGAGCAGTTGGACAAGAGAGTGAACGGCAATCAAAGTTGCTTAGTAGGACAGACTTGCTCAGGATAAAAGCTCACAGTGCTCAAGTGTAGAAGCAGGGGAGGAGGCAACTAAGTTTGAGAATCCTGAAGGGGGGGAGAAAAAGGACTAGTTCACACAGCGCACATTTTTAAATACAGGTAAAGTGCGTATTAGACAACCTGTGGCGAGACCACCTAAGTTTGAGAATCCTGAAGGGGGAGAAAAGGCCTAGTTCACACAGCGCAAAATTTTAAATACAGGTAAAGTGCGTATTAGACAACCTGTGGAGAGACCACCTAAGTTTGAGAATCCTGAAGGGGGGAGAAAAAGGCCTAGGTCACACAGCGCAAAATTTTAGATACAGGTAAAGTGTGTATTAGACAACCTGTGGAGAGACCACCTAAGTTTGAAAATCCTGAAGGGGGGGGAGAAAAAGGCCTAATTTACACAGCGCACATTTTTAAATACAGTTAAAGTGCATTTTAGTGCAGCTGGACTGCCGACGAGCTGCTAACACCCGCTCCGCTCTGTAAAGAGGCAAACGGGGAGAGCAGCCATCGGGTAGTCCAGAGGGACACCGGCACTCAACCAATCAGAGGGGGGGTGGGCGGTCAGGTAGGCGGGAGGGAAGGGGGGACCAGGAAGTGGCTGCAGGAGGAGCGGGAGGGGGAGAAAAGAACGCGCTCGGAGCACAAGGCAGGAAAATATTTCAAAAACCAGGCAAACACTCACGTGAGGCCCCCAACAGATTTCACAAATGTTGGCCACCTCAAGATATGTGATGTGCATTTTAAACTTGAAAGCTGCAACATGTGTACATGAATTGCATTTTTAAATATTTGCTGTGATGATATTTGTGGAATGGGAAGTGGAGTGGAAGTGGTCCTGCAGTGGGCTACAGCGGTGGAGTGTGCAAGTGTTTTTCCCTGCCTGCTGCTGGAGGTGTGGCAATTGGGCTGCAGGGACTGTGAAGCCCTTCAAAAACCTCACTTACACAGAGTGCATGGAGCAGGAAGTGGCGTGGAAGTGGTCCTGCAGTGGTCCGGCAAAGGGGCCGGCCAAGGATGCTCTGAACACAAATTGTTCTTTGTTTCAGCAAACACACTACCAGCTGAATTAAGTTCCCTTTTCGATGTTGACTGGAGTAAAGTATGACTACGGCTACTAAATATTCCTTACGCAGTAATGTACACCTCACAAAGACAGACATACAGCCTGCTGGTAATAGAATAAAAAAACAAAAGGTAAACAAAATGCTAATAAATAATAATATAACTGATGCAGTGATTAATTAATTAACACGTTGTGAGGAGTCAAATGCAGTTACTAAGGGAACTATTACTGCTTTTTTGAAACAGCAAGCTTCTTTACAAATTTAAAAAGATCTTTGGGAAGCGCACATAAGTAACACTCAAGCCGCAGTACAGACACAGCAGACCTTTCAGCCATCAACCCAATAGATAATGGGCCTCATTACAGGTTGGGCGGTCCGGAAATAACAGTGGAGGTAAACCCGCCGCCACTGTTAATTCCGGACCGACCGATCCTGCGTCCTGCAGGCGGTAGGTGGTGTCTGACCTGGCGGGTTTACCACAGCCCGCCTGCAGACGGACGAGGAAACACCGGCACCATCCCCAGATGGTGCCGGTGTTTCCATGATCCCCATTCCCATGGAGTCCCATAGGACTCCATGGGAATGGGGATTTACACCATTCCACCTCCGGAATTCCCGGGACACCGTGGTTGTAATGCCCCGGTAATTCCAGGAATCACGGAGGCAGAATGGTAATACGAGTCCGGTGGTAACCAGGTGGTTTTACCCCCTCAGTTACCGCCGGACTCGTAATAAGGCCCAATAACTCCCTTTTAAATCTTTGGTACAGTCTCCAGAAGGAGGCCGTGCCCGCACTGGACTTGGAGCCAAACGACAATGGTGAGCCAGTGGACGTTCCTGCAACGTTGGGCAATATATCTAAAACACCAGACTCAGAATAAATTACAGAGAAAGTTCAGACCTTCTGTCCCCTATTTACTTCTACAGTTTCCTGGATAGATACATGTGAGGAAGCTCCCGATAGACAGGTAGAAATGATGGTTATGCTGAAAGCCTTTTTAATATTTCTATTCGATACAGTGATGGAAGCTAACACCCAGAAGGGTTTAACAGAAGTAGAAGTGGACAATACAAAATCGAAAATGTTGGAAGGAAAGAAACAGGACTCAGTAATAAGTATACATGCAACAGAAATGCAGCATAATTATTGTCAGACTGTATCTCAGGGATAGTGAATGTGACCAACAAAGAATCGGACGATAACAAAAGGAGTAAGGAATCCCTGATTAAGAAAAATAAACAACAAAGATGTGGTGTTAACAAGGTTCAACATAAAGTTCAAGACGTCCAGACTTCTAAGAAGATAAAAGACAGGGAGGCCATGGAAGCATTATGTGTGCTGATTGACCTTTCGCCGATTTATAGTGATGGAGAGTTATTTGGAATAAGCAGGCCCTTCTCCCCTCAAAAGTTATGTACACCTAAAGGGCTGATCAACATTAGTACATCATCTAAACCGTTGAATAAATGGATAAAAGCAGCCTGTAGAACAACTGCCTCAGTGGGAAAAAAGGTGTTAAAGTAACGAAAGTCAACAAAATCAGCAACCACATTTTTTTATTTTTTATGTTTGGTTTATTACAAACCTTTCATATTTCCAATTATTCCAAAACATCTCAATGTGCATTCTTAAGGTCTTAAAATATTTATGCTCCTTTCCAAGCATCGAGGAATCGAAAAAACAGAATACATAATTTCCAAAATCACATCCCATTTAGTGTAAAATTTCAACTTAGAATCTCATCAATGTACTCTCTCCAATTATAAACATAGACGAACATTACTCCCTTGTCAAGGATTCTAGGTTCTTGCACACATCACCCAAAAATCTAGTTCTTATCCTTGACATTCTAACAATAGGTGCTTTGTGGACTCTGTAAGATCTTTCTTTTTACAGAATCTATAATAACACTCAGACTTCGGGATCTGACTGCGTACACTTAGCCCCTCTCTGGCAGGGAGAAGATTTAACCGTAGTCACAAGAATATATCTCAGATGCAGGGGGAAGGAAACTTTACCCAGTATTTTGAAAGGATCCCCACAGATCTTCTTTAATGAGAGAGGTGCAGTGGCAAACTATATTGGGTCCTACTATCCTGGCTATTAATCCAGTTATGCGACCAAACTTAGTTTTGAACGTTTTCTGGATTATTAAACAATATCTCTAAAATAGATCGATAGTCGTTTATCCATTTCTGCATCCAGGTGTCAAGAGTAACTCCGGCCTCTGTTTGTCACCATTTCGAAGAATATCAAATGGAGGAAGCTTATCTAGCATACACACTCGCTGAAATAATGCTAAGGACTTCCAAAGTACAGTTGATTGAAGCGACTGTAAACCCAATTCATACCTCACTAGGGACATAAGGATAGTTTTAGGGAGGCCTAAAATCTTTTTCCAAAAGGAACCCTCCAGATATTCCTAGATTTGCCACAGCAAATTCAAGGCAGTTTCTGTGTCATAAGATAAGATGGGAACCACCTTCTGTTTGTAGAAGGTAATAATCATCTGGATTGTAAACTTGCCATATTTCCTATGGAGCAGCTGGGCATGTCGTGAGAGATTCTTACATTTAGATTTTAGTAAAAGCATCCACTGACCTTCATTTGTACTACAGTTAATTGAAACACCCAGATAGATAAAAGGGTCCACCCGATGCAATATTTGATTTTCCATATACCTTTCTTTGCTATATGCTGAAGTTAGGACCATTATCTTAGTTTTTGTTGACATTAACTCGAAGGTCATTCTGGTTTATATACTTCTCCAGCTGATTCAATCTCTGCTGCAGTCCCATAACTGTCTGGTCAATTATGAACAGATCATCAGCATATAGGATCAATGGGATTAAAGTGTTGTATATTTTGGGTGGGAAAGCTATTATATTGCCCTGCCCTTCACCCATATCTGAAAGATACCAGTTGAAGAGTATTGGAGCAAGAGGGCACCCCTGTTTTAGCTCCCAGAATGTCTTGATTTTTTCAGAGAAGATCCCCTGAGCTGACAATCTCACTTGAACCGAGGTGTCTGTATATAATGCTTGTGTTGCTTGAAGCAAATCCTCTGGGCATTTCCACCCTCATAGTTTAACCCACAGTCTCTCTGTGCTGACACTGTGAAAGGCCTGTTCTAAATCTATAAAGGCAAGATATATTTTAGTTCTCATTCTAATAGCTCTTAGCTTCAGCAGAAAGTGGTTGAGGTTTGTGCCAACCCCTGTAACAAAGCAGGATTGTCTCGGATCCAAGTGATACATTTCCAAAGCCCACACCCTCAAATGTCTCAACAAGTTAGAAGCAAAAATCCTTAAAAAAATATCAAGAAGTGCAATCGAACGATAGATTCTCGCATCTTCTCTGCAGCCTCTCTTAAATATTGGAATGATGGATGCTGGTTTCTATGATGCAGAGACTTCTTTCACTACTGATATCTCATTAAACAACAAAACACAAAAATCGGCACAGGCCCTCGGATTCTGTTTTAGTATATATTTTGTGAGCCCATCTGGTCCAAGTGCTCACAAGGCATTCAATTTAGTTATCAAACCCTCAATGTCCTCTTTACCATTTCAATCTGCCATTTTCCAAGAGGACCAGTATCCTCAGGATGCTTCCCACTTTTGGGCTTAGCAAATAGAAGTGCAAATTGCTTAATTCAGGTCTCCTCAGAGACCACACTCACTAGTGCCACAGGTTGAAAGTTTATCATTATTCAATAAGGCCCATAAATTCCTTGTATTAGATTTACAGATTATTTTAAGCATATGCTCTGCATTAGCCTGTATTCTTTGTGCTTTTGAGGCTTTCACATAGTCTCTATACTGCTGGTTTCTTTTTTCCTAAATCTTAACCCAAGTTCCATTTTATTTAATCTCCTCAAATCTGCACTGTAAATTTTCCTTGCCTCAATTGTTGTTATATGTATGCAATTTAATAAATTCAACCCTCGGCCCACTACAGGGTTTTTCCCTAAAATCTATTAGTACAGCCACGTAATCTAAGTGCTTTTTTCTTCTCATGCACCTGATGTCCATGTGACTCTATGAGGAGACTCACCTCATAAGGTTTTATTCTTAATGTGTTATCCCCTTGGGAAACCTCTAGTTTTAGCATCGGGGCTATACCAGGCTGTTTATGCATGCCTTTCCAGGAGACACTTCGTAAATAATGATCAATGGTCTCCATCTGTAGTATTACTAGCAAATCAATCAATCAATTCTATCATCTTCAGTGATACAAAGCTGCAATCCAAATGTGCTTTCTGTGCATGCCGCACCCATGTACATCTCCCCGGCCTATCACCCTTTGTTTGGCCCTTGAGCATATGGAACCCCCTTTCATTCAATTGTCTAATCCACATGGCCGCACTTGCCTGCAGGTCCACTTGCAGAATCACCATCCCCCGGTTATTCAAACATTTAATATTTAAATCCCCACAGATCATTACATAAGGGTCCACTAATTCTATATATGACTCATCAATTAATAAGATGACCGCATTTATAAATGCTACATCTCCAAGCTTAGCCCTATTCCAATATAGATTAAACAGTACCAACATGTTCGTTGTCAAGCCCATAGAATTATGCCATCTACAGGTCAGCCTTTGAATAAAGGGATTAGGGTTTCTTTCTTCTATTATCGAGATCCCCAGCCCAGATTTCTCCAGGGTTAATAAGCCTGAGTATGGTCGGCCTCAGAGACCTTTCGGGACGGATACAAAAAAGCCACATAACCATCACAAATAGGCTTCCGAAGGAGCCATGTCTCTTGGAACAATAAGATATCATATGCCTGAAGACACATATCATCCCTATTAAAGAGATGCATGAATCCTCTCGTATTCCAAGAGGTCAGCTGAAGGACCGTCGGATCTTTGTTCTTGCACAGTTATTTGTCGCCAGATACTGCCATAGAAGCCGCTAACCATGACCAATCTTGATTCTTATCTTGGGTGTTGTCATTATCCCTTTCCTCCAACACTTCCCTATCTTGGGAATTTGCCAACTTGAAGGTCACTATTAGGTTGGCCACAAATTTCTCTAGGGGCCGTGCTCATTCTTTGTCTTTATCGCATTTCTCCTTATTCGAAGTTTGATGTTGATTAAGTTTCCCTCCATTTCAGCTCGCATATGCTGAACTTGTATTTCATTTAAGCGAGCCTCTTCCGTTACTTCAAAGCCCAACGGTAGAAAATCAGCCGCAGCTTCCAGCAGCATCGTATGGACCAGTGTAGAGTTTAAGTGCAGGATAACCCTATTAAAGGATTCCTCATTTACAAACTGTACTATTTTTATAACTTCTGTGACACTGTTGTGTAGTTTTGGAAGGCAGTGAAAATATTTCATCACATTAGCTCGATTTAAAATTAGGCCATCATCACAAAATACTAGTCTCTCGACCAGCACAGTTGTTCTTGATGTAAATCCCACATGAATATTACCTGCTGCTTTTCTCTATCTGGCCATCCGTCACTCCCTTGGAGCTTCATTTGTGTTCATAGACAGTTTTTGGGCTCTATTTATTAATGCTTGTCGCTTTTGTTCCAAAGTTTGAAAATAGAGGCCCCCTCTTTTTTTAGGATTATCTCAAGCAATTCTTCTTATAGCTGGTTTTGGTGACCTCCTATCGTTGTTATCCATAAGCAATTGTTTGTTGTCACCGTTGCCATCTTCTGAAGCCAAAGAGATGTCCACTCTTTTCTCGTACTCCAAGTCCTCTTCCTCTAGCTCTGAAGCTCATTCCAGTAACGCTGATATCCCTAAATTGCCCTCCACAGAGACGTTTTTATGGGAGGGCAAATGTGGCACTTGCTCCGGGCCCCCACCTTGGAGGGGGCCCACACAAGGCTGCCTGATCTAAAGAAGTTAGATTGCATTGTTCACCAGACTTTAATAGAACACGTCACAATATTTTATGGCATGCTGCTGAGGATCTAAACCTATTGCCTGTCTGTTTTGACAAATACATTCTGCCTTGATCAATTCATCATGTAAATGCTTTGTGTTCACTGTGGTAAACATAGTTTGTGTATTCCTTACGGCACAACTCCTGGAACATTCTTTCCTTCCAGTTGGAATTATGTTGATCATGTCCAATAGTAACATTTTAAATGCATATTGATAAATTGAGTGGTTCCGAAGTTAGCTCAGTGTGTAAAGCACTCATTGCAGAGATATGTGTTCATATGTAAGATTAGAATAGCACATTCCTTTAAGGCCGGCTGAGCCTTTTCTATGTCTGAAGTTTAGAAACCTGCATGCATATGTACTTGGTTTTGCAGCACAACAAGTGCTATAATAAGCAATGTCTATAAAAAACGAACCAACATGTCTGGTGAAAATCTAGAAATTCAGTCGTTCAGATGGGGTGTTGTAAAACCTAGGCAATCACCTCCAACGATGAGCATAAACTGTTAGTCCAAGAGGTGAATAAGTATCCAAATTTGGAGCCAAAACATTCATGCTTGTTTCCTGGCTTTGCCAGCAGACAATACAGTGTTTCTTTTCATAGCATATAATATCTCGTACATTACTGTGCTGTCTTCTGTCAAGTTTGCCTTCTTGCATGCAGGTGGCATCGTTTTGCCCAATTCTTGATCTTTCTTCTTAGGTATCTAATGCTAAAATTGCAGCGTTGGCACAAATCCCAGCTTTGCCCATTAACCAATGTGTGATCCTGGGCATCTCATTTAATCTTGTATTCCCTAACATTTCAAAATTGTCAGTCCCTAAACCTTTCAAAATTGTGAATGAGGCTTTTTTGAAGGTCATACCCTGAGAAGGTTGTAATCTTCAAAAAAACCTCACTCATGGTTTCACTGGCTATAGTGTTGCTTCAAGAATATTAGTGAGAATTGATATATTGCACATCACAAGCACTTGTTCCTTTGATCTCTAATGGCAACACTATTTGAAAACCATATCTCACTTCTAATACCAACACATTCCTGGTAGCTTCTAATCTGCATTCACTAACCATGCTAGGGTATTTGTAGCGTTCTCCTTCCTTCTAATTGGTCTCCTCTATTCATGCTTGAGCATTTTTGCATTCTGTGAGGCAGCCAATGTGAGTTCTCTGTCTATTCTGAGTTACATGTACCTGTTACACAGATTCATGCATTAATACTACAGGCTGCATAACTCCTGGATGCTATAAATATCCAGTATCTATACTAGAACAGAAGTAACCTCTTTGTAGACTGCTTATGTTGGCCTTCAAAAGCTGCTTGTATAACATTCTGATAAGAGCAAGAATGAAGAGAGTAAGGGGACTTAAAGGGATTAACATGGTTATTTTGAATGCTGTGAGGCAGCATATTAACCTGCGGTTTGTGATCGCGAATGGGGGGAGGGTCGACCAGATATTCTTGATCACTTACTTCCTTTGGTTGTGTGGAAGGGGGTCCCAAAGATGTCCATGCCCAGGGCCCCAAAAGTGCTTAAAATGGCCCTGGCCCTCCACATCTGAAAATCGGCCCGTTCCTTGTTTATTTCTTCTTTTTGAGGGGAGTGTTTCTCCTTGATGTTATTTAACCTCACCCGATCACTATTTTGTAGATTGAATGTGCTTCTGGAGGCATTTTCAGGTTCCTCAAAAATGCCTGTGATCCATTAGATTTAGCCTTATTTGTCCCATACATGTTGTTAGGCTTTTTCTTTTGTACTTCCGTAGGGCGGTGTAGGGGCTGCTGATATTTTTTGGCATTTCCAAACACTGAATAGGATTTCAGAATTTGTGCCTTCATCCCCGATTGTGGTTGGTTATCTGCCTGTATAATCTGCAACTCTTTGGCGGCTTCTGGTATCATCAGTTGATCCTACTCAACTATAATGCTTTTCATGCCCTGTTGTTGTGCTGGAGCAGATATCACAGCCCTCAGTGGAAAGCCCATAGCACTAACACTGGGGGACCCCAGAGCAGCCCCTTCTTGTAGGTCTATAGCAATCTCCTCAATGTTATGGTCTTGTGGAGTCCTGCCAGTCACTCTCAGCACTTTTTGAGCCTTGGCCGACATAATCACTTCCTCCAAGGGAGTGGCCATTCCAGGTACTGTACCGCTGCCTTAATGGGAGAGCTTTCGAGGTGCAATAGATTTCCCTTGGTTAAATCTCATCCATTTTATAGTTTCCAGAATTGCGTCTATCATTATATTTTTATCAGATTCTTTGCCTCCTACCAAATCATAGAGCCTTCCTTGCCATTGGGCTGATAATTCAGCCTCTTTATCCAGCCTCACTTGTATGGCTGTTGCAAAGGACTCTAGATATATTAACTTGATCTGCATCATTGCCAATAAAGTAGCTTGATCTTTTGTAGTATCATTCATTGCTTCAAACAGTTTCATAAAAGGGTTTAGAGCAATTGTTAGTGCTGACATTATGTTAGATGGAAGCTGCCCCATTTCTGCTTCAGACAGTTGTTGCACGCCTAAGAAGAGGTTCTCCTTCTCTGTGTCTATCCTTGGATGGTTAGTTGACAAGTGTAATGATGTTTGCATGCCATTTACACCATACCCCCTCTGTGCTTCAGTTTCCCTCTGGGGAGCTCACCGCCAGCATAGTCGCAGAGCCCTCTTGAAGTTTTCCTTGACAGCAGGTACATGGGCCGCTTGCCGCCGTGGGCCTCTCCCAGTAAGTTTGTTGAATAAATACTGCTCTCGGTCAGGGTGAATCAGAGCCTCGACTCACAAATGACCAGCTTTCAGCCAAGCACCAAGGCTCAAATATTGATACCGCTCAACTGCTGCAGACTGCTGCAGACTGAAAGGCTCAGCTGGACTCTGCGGCACTCCACAAGGGTTTAAGAGTAGGCACACCCCCTTCTTTCCTTCTCTCCACCAACATAGTAGACAGACTCCAAGCACAAGCGACTGCTGCAGACTGCAAGACTCAGCTGCACTCCAGAATTCAGCCTAGAGAGGTTTCTGGGAAGGATAAGATTCAAATACCTCCGTTTTTGGAAACTACCAAGAAGGTTAGGATGAATAAAATGCACCATACGTTGGAGGAACAATGGGGCACCAAGTAATGTACTAAGACAATAACGATTAAGGGAATTCAAACTGGGAATGACAGCCCCTTTTTTAAATAGAAGCAGCGTCATAGCCATACTTCATAGTTGTATTTATTGGCGTGTAATTTCTTCCAAAGACATTACAAGCTTGCCGGACTGGAATTAACGGTGCCGGTAGAACCGTATTGGCACCGTTTTCCAGGCCAGCAAACTACGAGTTCTGCGGGTGGGTGCCGTTCTGCCCGCCAGGTCTGACCTGGTGGGCGAATGGCACCCTACGCAGAGATGCATGGAAAAACCAGCACCATTACGACATGGTGCCAGTTTTTCCGCTGTCCCCATTCCCGTGGAGTCCTACAGAATTGCCGGTGCCGGATTTACCGGACCACTGAGGCTGTAATGCCCCTGTAATTCCAGCAAGTCCAGCGCCGGTAATTCACTACGGGTCCTGCGGCAGCCTACCTGATTTAACGGCACGGCTACCGCCAGACTCGTAATGTGCCCCATTGACTTGGTAGAATTGCCCAGAGGAGAATTGGGCAATAGTCCATTTAATTTCAACTATCATTTAGGAACTGATCGTTATGCACAAGTCAATGTTGGAGGAAAAGGAATTTATAGTGGAAAGAGTGTTTAAGGTGGAGGAGAAGACCACATACCTAGAGACTTTAAGTCGGGAAGGCGCTCCAACACAACAAGATATACAGAATTTGAACAATTTAGCGTAAACAATTCTTGTTGCAATAAATCAGCACACTCTGGCAAATACAGCTTGCCAGATAACCAAGAACATGAGTGGATGACAAAAGGAAGGCAGTACTACTGCCATCCAGGTCATGTCATTGAATACGAGAGGGTTTAGGTCTTTTACCACTAATAGTGACGGGCAGGCTTATGTTTTGTCAGCAGACATATTCCTTTTACAGGAGACCTGGGTGTTGGATCGTTACTCGCTTGATGGTTATCAAATCACTCAAAGGTTTACGACATGACTTAATAAGGGTAGGGCCACAGGGGGTCTGGTGATAGGAGTAAAAAATCATCTCCATATGAAAGAATGTGTACTGTTGAACAAAAACCCAAATATCTTGGCTGTTGGTGTGGACCTCTCCAAGTCTAATAAACAGGGTCATCTCCTTTTTACTAATGTGTATAACACCCGAGGCCATGATAATTTGAAGGTGATAATAGACGTGGTGGAGGCACTTAATGCTGAGTGGTACATGCAATGGCCACAAGGCTTTTGCATTATTGCTAGGGATATTAATTATCAGCTGTTATACTGCAGAAATAAGAGAATACCCTCCTGATATTCCTCTTTAATAAATCAGTGTTAGGTGAATGGTATAGTGTTAGGGAGAATTCTCATAAATGTGCTAATTCCCTTCACCTTAAAGACCCCCAGCAACTTTGCTAGATTTTGAGGACTTGGTTTTTTTTTTACCTGGAGAGTGTGATCCTTTTTTTTCTCACTCTCTCATGTATTTTGATGTGTGTTTTACTCTTGTGTTCTTTGATTTTGGATTTCTGGACAACTCCATAGGCATCATCTTTTCATTTGTGTCACACAGCACTCTCAGTGCAGTGGCACAGGGAAGCCTTTCAGGCTGTTCCAAGGTTTAAATACCTTCTCTGGGATAAACTACTGTTTCAGAGAGAAAGTCAAGTTAAATTGACTTTACTAGTCTTTTTACATTCCTAGACCTAGCACACGCTACCCTTTCCTATCAAAATGGCTGGTGGCAGTGGTTTTTCAACGAATTACCAGGATTTTTCCCAACCGCGAGCAACGGTAGCTTTAAATCACGGGAGCCATGTTTTTCAAGATGGCTTCTGAGCCCCCTCTGTAAAAACAAGTTACGGTCTTCTTTTCTCGCTGTTTCTTTTTAGAAAGGTCCTTCTAGAGTTCATCTCTGCCCGCCAAACTAGGTTTGGTCCCTTTGTTCCTATGCCTTTGGAGGGCTTCAGGACTGAAGACCGCCTCTGGCGCCCGAGTGTATGGGGTGGGCAGGAAGTGAAGGAAGTGCCCGAAACTCCCTGTGCCTAGTCACCTAGGAGACCCAAATGCACTCTGGTGTGATTGGCTGGCTGACTGTCCAACAAGGACCGCCACCCTGCTAGGTGAGTGGCAGTTCGGCTGGAATTAATGGGAGAAAACTGTTTAAAAGGTGAGACTCTTGGCTTGGAAGGCAGAGTCAACCACTGGAACGAAAGAACCGAAGACGAGCTGGAAGAGGACGGCTGCTGCAACTCCTGGACCATTGGTTTTCCCGGTTAAGCCCTGCTGCAGGTCCGAATTGCCAAGTTCATCTCAACAGAGAAGCCCTTCAAATACAACTTCTTCCTTTGAGTTGGTGGGACCAATAAACTCGTAAGCCACCTGTATACCATTCTCGGAGTTGGTACCAGAACCGTTTTTTACCTATACAAGACTCTAGACAATTTTGGCCTACCTATTGCATTGGACCAACTCTTCTGGTGAACCCAAACCATTTGCACTGTTTAGGAATAACTCTAATATTTGTTTTATTACCTTATGCCTTTTTGCTCCTACTTTAAATGCTCTGAATGCCATTTTGCTCCTCCTTCAAAGTAGTTTAAATGCCTCTGAACAGGATAGTGTGAAGTACTGTAGTATATTTTTGTGTGATATTGATTGCCTCCTTCTAGTGAATGTTTTCTAACTGACTGTGTAATAAATTAAAAAGTGTTTTACCAAGAAACCTTGAGTATAGGAGTCTATTTGAATACTTATGGTTGTAGACCTCTGTGTAACATCATTACAACTCACATTCCCTCTTGAGATAAGCCTGGCTGCTCAGTTTGCTATCAAAAACTGTGTGGTACAGACTTATACGAAAGGTTGGTTTTGCTTACACCTGTAGTCATAGTTGCGTGTAGTGGTCCCAGAGGGTACTGCATGCAAACTTTGCCTAACATATAGATCATTTATTGGAAAGTTCATCTTGTTGGGAGGGGCAATGGCATGAATTTTTTTTGCGATACAAGATTTGATTTTGCTTATGGAAACTGCGAGAAATTCAAGCCAACATTCCTTTACATGAACTAATGGGCATACATTCTCACTGATAGACTATATATTGTTATCCAAAAACCTATTTGAGAACATTAGGAGGTTTCAGTTGTTAGATACGGTGCTTAGTGACCACAAGATATTATGGTTTGAAATGGATTTGAAGCAGAATAAAGTATGTGAGAAGTTGGGAGGTGACACCCAGGTAAATAATGCAGGTAACGGTGACATGGTCAGAAAAGAATGTTTCTACATTAATACATATTGTTTTGGAAGCTCCATGGAAGATGTCCCTGAATACAAAGGGGTAATGGTCTCTCAATTGGGGAAAAATCATTATCAAAGATCTCGTGGTGAAGGAATTAATGACATGGCAACAGTCAGCCGGAAAAACAATAAAAAGGTCTATTAAAGATAGTAGGGAAAAGTCAATATCTCTGTTGCAAAGGAATAGTGAGGTTGCACATTTAAAAATGGTCTATAAGAACTGGATCGTGTGCATGAGAGTGTGCAAAAGAGTTCTATGATGCCGGTTCACTGGATGATTATGTTTAAAGCACTTAGAAGTTCGAATCCAGAGAAATTGTGGCCACTTATTAAAAAGGTATACCTCCCTGGTTCTTACTAAAAGGGAAATTAATCCTATACAGGAAACCACTTTGGTTACTTATAAAGAGCTCTGTATTTTAGATTCTATGACAAGACGGAGGCGAGCATTATGCTTAAGTTCTTTATTACTGTTCCCACAGCAATTTAAAGTAACTTCATATATATATATATTCAGTGAAAAAACGTTGTCAAAGGGACATTATGGTTAAGTTGCACTACTAAAAACCTATGAAATTCAGTGAAAAACTTTGTTAAAGGGACGTTATGGTTCCAAGTAAAACTGAAAAACCCCTGAAATTCGCCAATTATGGTAAGCTAAGCAACCATAACTCGCGCCACCACCGTGCACTGCTAAGACTAACACCCACGACATCAAAGATGACATCACAAAGGGTCAATTTAGGTGTCCACGGGCAGCGCGGGTGTTCTGAAATGTCCGTAAATAAACGAAAATGGAGGTGTCCTGAAGAACACTATACCTGTCCGTATTGTTCGCTAGGAAGTTGAAACTGTTCTAGAACACACGTGGTGTCCTGAAATGTTCGTAAAGAAACAAAAATGGAGGTGTCCTGAACAACACTATGGGCCTCATTACGACCCTGGCGGTAATCCGCCGTCATTACCGCCATGGCGTAATGAACGTTAACGCCGTGGGACGATGGTGTAAAGTGCGCCACATTACGACCCATCGCGCACGAGCATTACGCCATGGCGGTAATGTAAACAGCGCCATGGCGGTAATGCCCCCAAAACGGCACCTACCGGCATCGTATGCGGCGCAAGGTGCACCACCGCCACCGCCGTACATAGCGGTGACCGTAGTTAGCGGTCACCGCAATTAGCGTTGACCGTAGATAAGCGGAACCGGAAGTAGCGTCACCGCGGCGGAACGGGAAAGAGCACGGCGGCCATCTTTAAAAACACAATCCATTGCCATCCTCCGAAACCACTGGACATCCGAGCCTGAGACCCCGCCAATACCGGCTTCAACCTTCTACCTGCAGGAAGATGCCGAAAGTTTTGAAAAAAGCCTGTGACCGCCAGCGGCAAGACCGCTTCTCCAGAGAGGAGCTCACCATTCTAGCGGAGACCCTACAGGAGAACGCTGCAGTGGTATTCTCCAACCAACTGACAAGACCGGCCATAACCAAGAAGAAGGCCATATGGGCACTGGTAGCTCAGCGGGTCAGTGCCGTGGGAACGACACCCCGCAATGTCAAACAGTGCCGCAAGCGGTGGGACGATCTCCGGCTCAGAGTCAGGAGCATACTATCAGCCAACATGAACCTGGCAATGGCAACTGGGGGAGGATCGGAGTCCCCTATAAAATTGCAGCCATGGGAGGAAATCTGTGCCTCCACAATCGGAATGCAGAGCATTGAAGGAGTAGGAGGAATGGAGAGAGGAGCCCCGACATCGGGCGATGCAGGTAGGTGGCTCAAATCAAGGCATGCAAAGTCCATTCATGTGAAGTACAATGTTGGCCCATAGTGTGAATGCAACACATCAGCAGGAGACTGCCCACAGATACATCCGATCTGCACCCTGTACACATGCAGCATGCACACCCTAACTGCAGGCACCCACATACCTCCATGCTACTTCCACACAAAAGGGAGTCAACTTTTTTCCCCTGCATGAAATGTGCCACATGTACTAACTGATGAGATGCCAGTCGCAACAATGCCCGGCCAATGTCCGCAGACCCATCAATAACACTCTCCCTCCTCTGTCCCACCACAGGCTCAAATTCCGACCTTGAGGAAGAGGACACCACAGCCTCCACACCCACCAAGAGGGCCAGGCCAACTGTGCCAACGCCACAACCCTCCACCTCTGTCGTCCCGAGGAAAACACCACAGCAGGCAAAATCCATGCAAGGGAAACAGGACAGGGCACAGACAGCCACCCCAGCAGGCAGTACAGCAGCAGCAGCAGCAGCAGCAGACATCACACCAATCATGCCCACAGAAGCCACAGCCTCTGCTGCAAGCAGCACACTTGGGGAGACTGCTGCCATTGCTGCCTCCTCCGATAGTGAAGCAGGGACCTTTGAGGAGAGTGATGTCAGGAGCCCCACAGGCCACCCTCATTCCCCCTACCTGTCCCTAAGCAGCCCGCATGTGGATGCCACACAGGGTCAGCCAGAGGATGACGATTGGCCAGCCACTCCATCCCCGCTGCAGGGGCAGATCAGCCCAATGGGAATGCCACTGCCATTAGCCATGGCCCAGAATCCCAACCATTCTCTGGAGGCGATTGCCACCCGGCAGCAGCAACTTTCCTCGCTGCTCGAAGAACATGTTGCTGAATGTGGGGGGTCAAGTGCAGCAATGGATAAATGTGCTGAGACTGTGAAGGCAGCTATAGAGTCGTCCACAAAGGACATCTGCGCGGAACTAGCTGCTGTGCGGCACGCCATCACTGACCTTGTGCAGACAATACGGGCCATGCGTCCAAATGAGCAGGCAGGATCCTCCTCGGTTGCCAGCTCGACACCGAGCAGCCCCATCCGCCGATCGGGGAGGAACCTCCGCAGCACAGGCAGGGGTGCCCCGGGGGCCAGTGGAGGGGGCTGCCAATAGTGGCCGGACAGTGTAGGAATCCTACTACTGACACTGCTGCACAGACCAACTCACACCTTTGTTGGGATTCCAGGGGGGGGGGAGGGTGGAGGGGGGAGTGGGTGTGTTGGGGTGTGCAGGGGGGTGGCGGGGTGGTGTGTTGGGGAGTTAAGGGGGGAGTTTGGGGGGGGTGTGTGCAGGGGGGAGGTGGGAGGTGGGAGGGGGTGTGTTGGGGTGTGCAGGGGGGTGGCGGGGTGGTGTGTTGGGGAGTTAAGGGGGGAGTTTGGGGGGGGGGGGTGTGCAGGGGGGAGGTGGGAGGTGGGAGGGGGTGTGACACGACAGTACATAGTTCAAATACAGTTTATTCGTTTCACAAAAGGAAACGTGTGGACATTTTCATTGCGTATGTGTGCTTTATTGGTGTCCAGTCCTCAGTGTGCATGCCCCAGAGTCACACAGTGCCCCAAGTGCTGTCTCCATGCGATGAACACCAGCCGTGTGTGCTAGAAGCAGTGGTTGATGATACTTTGGCGCATGGCACGCCCCTCCTGTGCATCGCCTCCTCCATGTGGTGGCGCCCCTTCTGCACCCTCCTCATCCTCATCCTCATCGTCAGGTGGTTGCAGTTCTGCGTCAGGGGGCAGGGGCACATTCCGTCTGACGCACATATTGTGCAGCATGACACATGCCATGACGATCTTTGCCACCTTCTCATGGCCATACAGGAGTGCCCCACCAGACCTGCTGAGGCTTCGGAACCGTGCCTTCAGGAGGCCGAATGTCTGCTCTATGACCACACGAGTACGTGTATGTGCACGGTTGTAGTCCTCCTCGTGCTGGTTCTGCGGGTTCCGGACTGGCGTGAGGAGCCACCTCTTCAGGGGGTAGGCTGCATCACCTGTATGTAGGCGAGAATGTATGTGTCAGTCATGTTGTCTGTCCAGGAACATGATGTCCCACCATGGCTGGCATGGAACTGTTACCTTGGCTCACTTCTACATGCACTAATTGATTCACACTATGCAACCAGTATATGCCCATTGCTGCCATGGCCTGTTTAGCATGCCATCACCCTATGTATGCAGAGGGGTTTAGTGCATTGTGAGTGGCCTTCCTCTGTATCCGTTCTCTGTGTTACTCACAGCCAGGTGGAGTATGCATCATCCCCCCCCCCCTTTCAGCCAGGTGGAGTATGCATCATCCCCCCCCCCCCCTTTCAGCCAGGTGGAGTATGCATCATCCCCCCCCCCCTTTCAGCCAGGTGGAGTATGCATCATCCCCCCCCCCCTTTCAGCCAGGTGGAGTATGCATCATCCCCCCCCCCCTTTCTGCCAGGTGGAGTATGCACTGGTACGTCATTCCCATGCCCACTTCCATGACATAGCACTCACCGAGTAGCCAGGATCTTGGGCCTGCATGTCGCTCCATGTAGCGTGGTATTGTGGAGTTCCTCAGGATCATGGAATCATGGGTTGATCCGGGGAATCGGGCACAACAATGTGTGATGATCTTGTTGGAGTCACAGACCATTTGCACGTTGATAGAGTGGAACTGTTTCCGGTTGCGGTACGGTACCTCCATGGCACGTGGAACCACCAATTCCACATGGGTGCAGTCGATGGCACCAATGCAACCGGGTATGCTGGCTAGTGCATGGAAACCCACTTTGGTGTTTGCAATCTCCTGGGCAGTCCGTGGTAATGAGATGTGGTCGTCTGTGTGCTTGAGGAGGGCATCAAGCACTTGGATGAGTGTTCGTGAGAATAATGGTTGTGAAATGCCATGCAGGTGCCCCACTGTGTGCTGGTAGGTGCCTGTGGCCAGGAAGTGGAGTACAGCCACTACCTTCAGTAGGGGGGGGATGGCGGTTGGACTTTCTATCATGCTGACGATGTCGTTGTGTGTCATGTCTACGATGGCGGTGATGGTGTCCCTGTCCAAACGGTACAGGGTGTGGATCTGCTCAGCAGTGAGGTTGTTTGGATTGGCTCTGATGCGTGGGATTGGGGGCTGCCTGCGTGGTGGCACTGGCTGTGCTGGTGGGGCTTGCTGGGCCTGCCTTGCCCTCCTTCTCCTCCTGCGTCTCCTCTGTGCTGCCTGTTGTTGTTGTTGTTGCTGTTGCTGTTGTAGTAGCACATGCATTGCTATCAGGTCCTCCAGCCCCAACATTGCTAGTCGTATTGGCATCATTGTGGAGTGTGACTGGGTGTGGGTAGGGGTGGGGTGTGCTCTTTTTATACTCCCCTGAGTCTGTATTGCCTTCACCTGTGCTGTTTCTGTGCACCTGTGGCAGCTGCATTCACTTGAATTGGCCCTTTACGGTTGGTTCGCGATGGCGTTATTTGCACCATGGCGGTAAGGTACTTAGCGGCCTCAATGATGGCGTTAGGTGCATGTCCGCTTGGGTCGGCATTTGCGTGCCTTTCCGCCATGGCGCTAAGTACGGTGTGGGCGGTCGCGTGCGCGCACCCTTAGCGCAGTTTGCGGCAGCGTTAACTACGATGCCGCTATTGGCATCGTAGTTAACGGTCACGGGTCATGATCGGACCTGGCGGAAAACGATGGCGGTAAGCATTTACCGCCATCGTTTTTCGCTTAGCGCCAGGGTCGTAATGAGGCCCTATACCTGTCCGTACTGTTCGCTAGCAAGTTGAAACTGTTCTAAGAACACACGCGGTGTCCTGTAATGTTCGTAAAGAAACAAAAAATGGAAGTGTCCTGAAGAACACTATACATGTCCGTAGTATTCGCTAGCAAGTTGAAACTGTTCTAAGAACACAAGTGTTGTCCTGAAATGTTCGTAAATAAACGAAAATGTAGGTGACCTGAAGAACACTATACCTGTCCGCACTGTTCATTACTAAGTTGAAACTGTTCTAAGAACACACGCGGTGTCCTGAAATGTGCGTAAATAAACAAAAATGGAGGTGTCCTGAAGAACACTATACCTGTCCGTACTGTTTGCTACCAAGTTGAAACTGTTCTAAGAACACACGCAGTGTCCTGAAATGTTCGTAAATAAACGAAAATGGAGGTGTCCTGAAGAACACTATACCTGTCCATAATGTTCGCTAGCAAGTTGAAACTGTTCTAAGAACACAAGCGGTGTCCTGAAATGTTCGCAAATAAATGAAAATGGAGGTGTCCTGAGGACGCTATATCTGTCCATATTGTTCGCAAGCAAGTTGAAACTGTTCTAAGAAAAAACGGCTGTCCGTAACTGTTTGTTTAACGTGTGACGCACTTTTAATTACTTCAGGACCCGAACAGTGTCCATAGAACATCAATGCGCATGCGCAAACCAATGTCCGTGCATTTGGTGTCCTGCGGACAGCCACTCCTTTCGCGGACATGTTTGCGAAGCGATCATGTGACCGCGCTCACGCTGTTCGTGTGTTCTAAAATGCGGACACTGTTTGTGTCCCCGAACAATTTAAAAGTACATTTTCAAGTAATCCACAATATTTCTCAATAAAAAATCACCGTAGCACAAGTCCCACATACTAATCATGCGTTTCTACATACTTTTTGAAACTTTTTGAAACTTTTTTTGTGCTCGATCTGTCCGCGGACAGCGTGCATGTCCACGAACCGTGTAAAAGCACCCCTATAAAAGACCACGCCCTAGAGCTTATTCTCATTGTGTTTCTGGCTATTCTTCAGAGCACAGCGATTCTTCCTGCCACTTGCAGATTATACCTTCATCAAGATGGCATCCATGGCTGCACTACTGCCACCTGGTGCTGCACCTGCTTCAGCACCACCCCCACCCCCTCCACCACCTCCCCAAGGGCCTGAAGAGGGGAACAGGAGTGAGGATGCAGAGGAGGAAGAAGAGGATGACGAGAATGAGGTAGTGGAAATCCCTACTACCCGCACTCGGCGTGAGTCTTGGGTGTGGCGGTTATTTCCCATTCATGGGAATGGTCCTAAGGCTTGTGCGAATCAAGTCACCTGCAATGAGTGCAAAATGGTACTCAGTCGCAGGAGGCATGGTTCGTATAACTTTGGGACCACTACTATGAAGCGACACCTCAAGTCATTCCACACTGGGGCTGTTCGCAAGGTTGTACCTTGCGAGGAGCGTAGTAGGTTGATTTCCTCTACTTCATCCTCCGTTTCTGATCCTGTCAACACAAGGAACACTCCTGTGGGACAGCGTCTTCCTCAAGCTGCCTCACAGGCCATACACAATGCTGATGACCCTTAACTTTCGAGGGTCACAGTTGTGTGTATGTACTGCGACGCAGTACTCTGCAGGGGGAAGCGACTTTGCAGTGCTTTTGAGACTATTGTCTCAGAGCACGAGAAGACCTGCTCACTACGCAAATAAAACCCACTCTACATCTTCCTCTCTCAGCTCGCCCTTTCTTATCGCTGTGGTTGGTGCCCCCCCCTTTACCCTCCTTTCCCCACCTCTCCTAGTGTGTTGTGTATAAAAAACCAAAAAAATATAAAACAACAAAAATAAAAAAAAGGCTCTTTTCAGAGCCGCCTCTCACAGTTAAAAAATAGAAGTGAAAATAAATGAAGCAAGACCCTTTGGATTTATTAGAAGTCCGCGGACAGTCCGCGGACATCTAAAATTTTGAGGTGCTGCCCTATCATAACCATTGCAATTTTCTCTGGGAGGAAGTAGTGGCTCTGAAAAGAGCGTTTGGGTGGTGTTTGAAAAAATATAAATACTCAACACCTACTTCAAAATGGATGCTGTAATTCTAAAAAAGGTCGCAATGCATTTTTTATGTTTCTTAGAAAAATCTGATTGCCAGCATAAGTTAGATGTACTCCATCTCTGCGAAAAATGTATGTACTACGAAACATATTATTTTCATTGTGAAAAGAGGACATGCCAAAATCTCTTAGAAAGGCACAAACAGCCTTACTGACATTGCGCCTTGCTTTCTCCATTTGTGGACCAAATGAAGAAGAACAAAGCCACATTTGTCTCTGCACAATCCGTGAAAAAATTACTTGAGAATTTGGAAACATATCCATGACCTTCCCAAGTCCTTCTTTCATTGCAAATTGCAAAGAAATTCCAGACACATGTCCTAAAATGTTCCCTCCACAATGAATTATAATTATATCTGGATGTTGCTCTGTCTCCAAAGTAGCACAGAGAGGTAGCAAGTCCAATCACTTCATTCCACGTACTCCATGCCAGTGTACTTCCACAGGTGGCAATCCAAGATCTACAGCAACTCCACAGCTTTCTGCGAGTCTACCAAAATCCAAACAATCTGTTTTCTGAAACACACAGCCATAGCTATCTGTTCTTCTCTCAGCAAAAAGAGTATCTGAGAAACTCTCCCCTGGCACAACACACCCACTAAACATTCCTGACCAATCCCTTTCTATGCTCATTCTCATTTGCATGGCTTCCCAACCCAAAAATTCCCAGATGTAACACCCGATGTCCGCGAACTACCGCCATGTCCGCGGACATATTGTAACATGGACAGCCCTTCTACCATTTCCACTTCACTCTCTGTGCCGTTCCCTCATTGGATGTATCTAAGAAGTCACATGACCATCCACCAATCACATCCAAGACCTCTACATCTAACTGCATCATCATAGATCAGCACTTCAAATGTACTGTGAATCTCTCTGAGTACAAGTGTCATATCATTGGCAAGCACCATCTACAAGAAATACTATATAAGTCTCCAAGATTTCTACTTGCAGCTCCATGCATATCCATATGCATGAACACAAACTACAGGTATACACGTTTTCTGTAAAGTACAAGAACACATTTTCTAACTGACTTTTAGCTTGTATAATCTGTAAAATGAATGTACTGTCTTTTTTTCAATCTCCTAAAATCAACTGTCACTTACAAACCTTTATACTATTTAATTTCTTTATACACACACACACTCAAATCATGTTGAACTAACATTTTTGAAATAAAATATATGGACTACATATAGTCAAACAAAATTGCATGCACACTCTATGTTCAAATCTCAAACAATAATACTTGTACAATTACATACATTTTTTAAATTTATTTATAAACGTAAATGGAGGTGTCCTGAAGAACACTATACCTGTCCGTATTGTTCGCTAGGAAGTTGAAACTGTTCTAGAACACACGTGGTGTCCTGAAATGTTCGTAAAGAAACAAAAATGGAGGTGTCCTGAACAACACTATACCTGTCCGTACTGTTCGCTAGCAAGTTGAAACTGTTCTAAGAACACACGCGGTGTCCTGAAATGTTCGTAAAGAAACAAAAAATGGAAGTGTCCTGAAGAACACTATACATGTCCGTAGTATTCGCTAGCAAGTTGAAACTGTTCTAAGAACACAAGTGTTGTCCTGAAATGTTCGTAAATAAACGAAAATGTAGGTGACCTGAAGAACACTATACCTGTCCGCACTGTTCATTACTAAATTGAAACTGTTCTAAGAACACACGCGGTGTCCTGAAATGTGCGTAAATAAACAAAAATGGAGGTGTCCTGAAGAACACTATACCTGTCCGTACTGTTTGCTACCAAGTTGAAACTGTTCTAAGAACACACGCAGTGTCCTGAAATGTTCGTAAATAAACGAAAATGGAGGTGTCCTGAAGAACACTATACCTGTCCATAATGTTCGCTAGCAAGTTGAAACTGTTCTAAGAACACAAGCGGTGTCCTGAAATGTTCGCAAATAAATGAAAATGGAGGTGTCCTGAGGACGCTATATCTGTCCATATTGTTCGCAAGCAAGTTGAAACTGTTCTAAGAAAAAACGGCTGTCCGTTACTGTTCGTTTAACGTGTGACGCACTTTTAATTACTTCAGGACCCGAACAGTGTCCATAGAACATCAATGCGCATGCGCAAACCAATGTCCGTGCATTTGGTGTCCTGCGGACAGCCGCTCCTTTCGCGGACATGTTTGCGAAGCGATCACGTGACCGAGCTCACGCTGTTCGTGTGTTCTAAAATGCGGACACTGTTCGTGTCCCCGAACAATTTAAAAGTACATTTTCAAGTAATCCACAATATTTCTCAATAAAAACTCACCGTAGCACAAGTCCCACATACTAATCATGCGTTTCTACATACTTTTTGAAACTTTTTGAAACTTTTTTTGTGCTCGATCTGTCCGCGGACAGCGCGCATGTCCACGAACCGTGTAAAAGCACCCCTATAAAAGACCACGCCCTAGAGCTTATTCTCATTGTGTTTCTGGCTATTCTTCAGAGCACAGCGATTCTTCCTGCCACTTGCAGATTATACCTTCATCAAGATGGCATCCATGGCTGCACTACTGCCACCTGGTGCTACACCTGCTTCAGCACCCCCCCGACCCCCTCCACCACCTCCCCAAGGGCCTGAAGAGGGGAACAGGAGTGAGGATGCAGAGGAGGAAGAAGAGGGTGACGAGAATGAGGTAGTGGAAATCCCTACTACCCGCACTCGGCGTGAGTCTTGGGTGTGGCGGTTATTTCCCATTCATGGGAATGGTCCTAAGGCTTGTGCGAATCAAGTCACCTGCAATGAGTGCAAAATGGTACTCAGTCGCAGGAGGCATGGTTCGTATAACTTTGGGACCACTACTATGAAGCGACACCTCAAGTCATTCCACACTGGGGCCGTTCGCAAGGTTGTACCTTGCGAGGAGCGTAGTAGGTTGATTTCCTCTACTTCATCCTCCGTTTCTGATCCTGTCACCACAAGGAACACTCCTGTGGGACAGCGTCTTCCTCAAGCTGCCTCACAGGCCATACACAATGCTGATGACCCTTAACTTTCGAGGGTCACAGTTGTGTGTATGTACTGCGACGCAGTACTCTGCAGGGGGAAGCGACTTTGCAGTGCTTTTGAGACTATTGTCTCAGAGCACGAGAAGACCTGCTCACTAGGCAAATAAAACCCACTCTACATCTTCCTCTCTCAGCTCGCCCTTTCTTATCGCTGTGGTTGGTGCCCCCCCTTTACCCTCCTTTCCCCACCTCTCCTAGTGTGTTGTGTATAAAAAAACCAAAAAAATATAAAACAACAAAAATAAAAAAAGGCTCTTTTCAGAGCCGCCTCTCACAGTTAAAAAATAGAAGTGAAAATAAATGAAGCAAGACCCTTTGGATTTATTAGAAGTCCGCGGACAGTCCGCGGACATCTAAAATTTTGAGGTGCTGCCCTATCATAACCATTGCAATTTTCTCTGGGAGGAAGTAGTGGCTCTGAAAAGAGCCTTTGGGTGGTGTTTGAAAAAATATAAATACTCAACACCTACTTCAAAATGGATGCTGTAATTCTAAAAAAGGTTGCAATGCCTATTTTATGTTTCTTAGAAAAATCTGATTGCCAGCATAAGTTAGATGTACTCCATCTCTGCGAAAAATGTATGTACTACGAAACATATTATTTTCATTGTGAAAAGAGGACATGCCAAAATCTCTTAGAAAGGCACAAACAGCCTTACTGACATTGCGCCTTGCTTTCTCCATTTGTGGACCAAATGAAGAAGAACAAAGCCACATTTGTCTCTGCACAATCCGTGAAAAAATTACTTGAGAATTTGGAAACATATCCATGACCTTCCCAAGTCCTTCTTTCATTGCAAATTGCAAAGAAATTCCAGACACATGTCCTAAAATGTTCCCTCCACAATGAATTATAATTATATCTGGATGTTGCTCTGTCTCCAAAGTAGCACAGAGAGGTAGCAAGTCCAACCACTTCATTCCACGTACTCCATGCCAGTGTACTTCCACAGGTGGGAATCCAAGATCTACAGCAACTCCACAGCTTTCTGCGAGTCTACCAAAATCCAAACAATCTGTTTTCTGAAACACACAGCCATAGCTATCTGTTCTTCTCTCAGCAAAAAGAGTATCTGAGAAACTCTCCCCTGGCACAACACACCCACTAAACTTTCCTGACCAATCCCTTTCTATGCTCATTCTCATTTGCATGGCTTCCCAACCCAAAAATTCCCAGATGTAACACCCGATGTCCGCGAACTACCGCCATGTCCGCGGACATATTGTAACATGGACAGCCCTTCTACCATTTCCACTTCACTCTCTGTGCCGTTCCCTCATTGGATGTATCTAAGAAGTCACATGACCATCCACCAATCACATCCAAGACCTCTACATCTAACTGCATCATCATAGATCAGCACTTCAAATGTACTGTGAATCTCTCTGAGTACAAGTGTCATATCATTGGCAAGCACCATCTACAAGAAATACTATATAAGTCTCCAAGATTTCTACTTGCAGCTCCATGCATATCCATATGCATGAACACAAACTACAGGTATACACGTTTTCTGTAAAGTACAAGAACACATTTTCTAACTGACTTTTAGCTTGTATAATCTGTAAAATGAATGTACTGTCTTTTTTTCAATCTCCTAAAATCAACTGTCACTTACAAACCTTTATACTATTTAATTTCTTTATACACACACACACTCAAATCATGTTGAACTAACATTTTTGAAATAAAATATATGGACTACATATAGTCAAACAAAATTGCATGCACACTCTATGTTCAAATCTCAAACAATAATACTTGTACAATTACATACATTTTTTTAAATGTATTTATTTATTTAATTACTTACATTTATATAGGACAAGCAGCCCATGACATTGAGGCACTATTACTTGCAAAAGCTTAGTTACAGGAATAGTGGTATTCAGTGGTACATTATGAACTTCACAAGGCATACTAAAGATATTTGCTACAGTCAGTGAAATACATTTTATTCATTAACAACATATGATTTGTATTCAACTGCTGCAACGTATCTTATGTGAATAAGATAGTTTTAATGGTTGTGAGGAAGGCGCTGAGGATGTCAATTCAAACAATCAAATTCTAAATTAAAAACAGTGCTATATACAAACAAAATTACTAATTTGTTTCTTTTACAATTGCAGTGAAGACCATTCTCCTGAAAAGAAGCAGCCGATTTTGAAGTACAAAGAACAACTAAGAAGTAACCTGCTCATTTTAGAATAAAAGTAAGTTGAATACCACCATAATATTTCTATTATTACTCAAACAAACTGTAAGATTAATGCATGCTATTTCTGTGCCTAAAAATAGAGATTCTGCACCATTCTGTCCAAAAAACCCCATTTCTTAAACAGTGATTTACAGCCAGAATGGCCCACTAATTTCTATTTTTCGACACACAAATTGCCCAACTCAGCCACTAGAATGTTGATGTTATAGAACAAACAACTGTTTTAATTATATAGCATTAGATTTACTATTTGTACTTCTCCACACCACTAGCTTACTTTTTCTATGATTTGAACCAAAGTTTAGTAACACATTAATTCAAGAAACCCAACCCTACTAGTTGTAGTTGCCCAATGCACAATCACACACCATTACATACATCTTTACCATCTTACTCAAACACTCATGCACACAGCACACATACATTGCACAACACCCCAACCCATACCTTCTTTATTTTTTTCAACAGACCCTAAAGAATGCCTACCAAAAATCAAGTCCATAGAAAGCAACGCAGAAGTAAATGAAAATAAAAGTGTCCAACATAAGCATCCATCTCTAGCAGAATTTGTAAAAAAAGTTGAAACAAAACAGCTAATACAGTCATTTAGTAAAACAAAAGTTTCAAGTATAAAAACTTTACCTCCTCTATCAAAATGTAAAACAAACCAGAAAACAATTAACAGAAAATCAGCTATCTACAGATAAAACTGCTTCTTTAAATCTTGAGATCAAAGTAAGCATACCAAGAAAAGTATTTTAGCCAAAATGTTCCGTCACAAAGTCCGTCAAAATCTTATAAAAACAGGAGAGAAACCAGGTTTAACGCTTAAAACCTATCATAGGAAATTAATCTTAGTTGCGCTGATAGAGAGTGCAATTCTTCTCAAAAGAAAGATATTTATTTTAGTGTTAAACAAAATGAAACCACTAACAAAACTAATAATTAAATTACAAAAAAGACTTCTCAATAAATGAAATGTCAACAGAAAGAACTTCTTAAGTATCTGCGGAGGTGAATGGAGTCACACTACGAGCACAGAACCATACTTTAATGAAGAAGCATACAAACAAAAGCAAACAAATACAATTGCCATACATAGCAGTGGTCGAGGTTATGAAAAAGTTAATAATACCATAATGGAACAAGAAGTACTCCTTACAAAAATATGCCCTGAAAACTTAGAATTACCCCTCCATTCAACTGAATCAGAACGTCTAGTGTACAAATGGCCATGCACGTCAATGTGTAACATTCCCCAAAATAATTTAAAGTCTTTACGCCAATTCCTCAATCAATATGTGAAAAGCAAAGACAAAATCAAAATTAAACTACTGCAAAATATGGATACCTGTCCAGTACGCAAGTACACAGGACTACAAGGACATTCATTGGCCTGCATTACAGGACCTACTTGCAAACCACCTTTCATGATATCAAAAGGATATCAACACATCATTCAACTATAAGAAATCTAGTTTATAAGCTGTACTATGCTAAAAGTCCTGCTTTAGCACTAACCAATTTAAATAAAATTCTTCTACATGGTACAGCAAAAGACCTACTAGTAGAAATCGACTATATCAAGAAAAAATATTTTGGAAGTGAAAGCCACTTACAGAATAAAATAGCTGTAAACCAAATTAGTAACAATTCTACACATGGCAACCTTTTCACTACACACATACAAAAAAGAAATACTAAAATTTAAAAGTACATCAGCTGATGTCACAATTGAACTAAGGGAGGAGGATATCAATCCACTCTCCCGAACCACAGAAGCTGAATGGATCGACCCTTCCACCGTGGTTGGCACGGGCGCCTGGATTTTTGAAGTACAGGTAGCCACGTGGAAGCCAATGGGGGGAGGAAGGAGTTAAGGAAAAGGGATGGACTAATAAAGGTAAGGAAGGGAAGACAACTAGACATAAACAGCAAAATCACATACAATTCCTGACTTGATACTGTAATACCCTGGAAACCTAACCTGACTCTCTCTACATAAACTAGTAGGACATAACATAAGTTTCACAAAACACATGGAGCAATATACATGACCTTTCGAATGTTAGTGACCATGACTTACAAAGCAATGACTTAAAGCTACATCAAACATATAGCAAGTAATGACACTGAGACAACAACATGCCCCAGTTATGGGTTGACACAAACTCATGTACATAGCACGATGCTTTCCCCTTGTGGAGAAAACAAGGTGACTGAGAAAGCAGACTTTAGCAGGCTTTTGGTCGTTTCTGGTTAGCAATTACATCCATGCCGTAATTCAGACCGTAGCATCCAAACATAGGGTTCATAGTAGCAAGTAGCACAACAAATACTATTAAGAGGGCACACTTCAAGAAAGCACACTTAACTAATGGTCCGGACGTTTCCTCATAACGTCTGGACATCAACGAGTTGAAGCGTTGCTCAATACATGTCGCCGCGGCGGCCCAGGAGGACGCAGAACACACATAAACACTTAACTGAGTGTCCGGGTGCCTCCTGCGGCTGCCCCGGACCTGACGGAAGAGAGCGGATCACACATTAGCCAGCGTTCACCGCCGCGGCTCGGGAGATGCGAATGCCGCCATGCATGGTCAGCATTAGTTCTTCAGCTGCCTTGAATTGCCCGCCTCCGCCTCTCACTTCGCTGCTCCGCTGCTGCTGCTGCTGCAGCCGCCCATGCTCTCCAACATCAATCATCAGCACCTGAGCATGGGCGGACGGCCGTTAAGAGCACATCCTCCTAATGCAAAGTGCCTGCAGCTGGTTACCAGCGCGCTTCAGAAAACTACACCCTTTCCCCATTCCTGCTGGGAATTGTAGTGTTTTCCCCTATCTAGGCAATACACGTCTTCTGTTATGTATGGGCACTCGTTCCTCGCTAAACCATGGGCTCGTATCCCTTTAAGGAAGGCGAAACCTGGTACCTGGAAATTGGCATGGCAACGCTGGCGTCCACTCTACTCCTCCCTCGGACCACGTCGAGTAGTGCGCCGGATTGTCACGTGAATTGCTTCCTTATTAGCACCTCCTCCTACTGGTTCGGTGCTTCTGATCACAGATTAGTGGCGTTTGGAATTCCGTTTACCCATATCTGGTTCTTGTTCTCCCCGTTCCTGTCCTTGTTACCCTGTTCTTTCCTCCACAGTGATTGATCACCTTGGCTCCTCGACGCGGACTGTTTATTGGATTGCCTTTTTCTTGTCGCCTTGCCTGGAATTGCCTCGTCTGGTTTCTTGATCTCGGATTGCTATTGGACCTCTCTTGCCTGCTCCTTGGATACCTCGTTTTCTTCAGGTCAGACCTCATCCTCTTCAGTATTTTGTTCTTGGGATTTCTGGAACTTTGAACTGTAGTAGTGGTACACGGACTAGAGACTTCCTGTGTGTACTAGCGTCCTCGTGCCGTCGGGTCAGGGTGTTATTAGGCGTCCTCGTGCCGTCGGGATAGTCTTGGACTGCTTCTTGTGGATTGCTTGGATTCCGCCTGCGAATACTATCCTTCTCCTGGGACACAAACACCGGTAAGCGGTTAACCTTTTCTGATAAGACTGGGTAGAAGGAGGGGGGTGGACTTTGTCTTATTGTTACTGGCAGTTGTTATTACAAAACCTTCCTTTTTGCATTGCATGGTATATCTTCGGTATCACATTTTACAAATCTTGTGGTTGTGGTGTGTTGTTATCTCACCTATGCAGGTTTGGTTCCGAATTGCTGCATGATACCCTTATCCAAGTCTCCTTGACATCCCGCATTTCAACCCGAGTTGTTCCACGGAGACTCCAGGATTTCCATCGGCATCCATTCTTTTCTCCAATGGATCGCTCTGGTTCTTTCTAGTCACAGCCAGAGGGGTACATTGGGAAGAAGAATTCATCGGCTATACTACGAGGGCAAATCTGGTATCTGACAGAATCAGAAGCCTTAATGGATGCCAACGAAACATTGGCCACCATCTTGCAATTGGTGGCCGATCTCCGCAATGATATGACCGCTGCCCATACTGCTACGCAGCGGCGCATAGATGATTTGCAAGCAGGGTTGTCGCCTCGGGGGGCCGAGGCGGCTCCTTTGGCGGGTATTCCTGACGCAGCTCCTCTCCCATCTCAACAGGGCACGGGTCCTGTATATATGACGGCACAGTTCCCCTTGGCTCCTCCTGAACGGTTCCATGGAGACCCCAAAACATTCAGGACCTTCCTGAATCAGTGTAGACTGCGCTTTCTTTGTCGTCCTGCCTCTTTTCCTGATGCAACTACCAAGGCAGCGTTTCTGTTGTCCCATTTAGGGGGCACTGCTGCCGCCTGGGCGAATCCACTGTTGGAAGAAGGGAGTCATCTTCTATATAATTGTGATGCATTAATAGATGCCATGAGTCGCGTCTTTGACACACGTTATGCGACACAAGCTACTGACTTAGAACTGCTCAATCTGCAACAAGGAGGTCTCTCTCTGCTAGCCTACGTGGCCAGATTTAACCAGTTGGTGGCAGAGACCGGTTGGCCTGAAGAAAAGAAGGCCTCCCTCTTCTATAAGGGCTTGTCTGATTCCTTGAAGGACACACTAGCTACTGTGCCAATGATACCCAAGACATTCCCCGAACTTTTGGATTTGGTTCTTCAGATCGATTCCAGACAGGCAGCGAGGAAAGGAGAGAAAAGAACAGCTCCCCCGGTTTCTCTTGCTGTTCCTGTTCCTGCTTCGGGATTCTCTGAACCTATGCAAATAGGGGCTCTGAGAAGTCCTTTATCAGCAGAAATCAGGGAACACCGTAAAAAGAACGGTCTATGTTTTTATTGTGGAGCTTCCGATCACTTGCTCAGGGATTGCTCCAAAAGACCTACCAAGAAACAGGGAAACGCCAAAACCCGGTGACTGAAGGGATCCAGACGCCGGGTATTTCATCTACAGATCCTTCTTTGCGTAGCCCTTATTGTCTGAACGTGTCACTCATGGCCTCCGGTGTTGAGAGAAAGCAGGTTAGCATGGTATTGGACTCCGGAGCCACAGGGAATTACGTGGATGCCTCCCATGCGAGGGCATTGGGTCTCCCGATTGTCCTTAAACCATGTCCGGAAATGGTGAATGATGTGGACGGTTCTTCTCTGGTGTCTGGGCTAGTGACAGAACGCACTATTGACTTGGTAATGACCACGGATTGTGGGCATCAGGAAAGTATATCCTTTGATCTTATTGCCGCCCCACAGTTCAGATTTATATTAGGTCTGCCCTGGTTCAGACTGCATAACCCATCAGTGGACTGGTATTCAGGGGACGTGTGTTTTCTCTCTGATTACTGTGATACTCATTGTCTAAAAACCCCTGCCATGATCAATCCAGGCCGTGTTCTCTCTGAACTAGCTGGTACCGTAGGGGCAGTTATCAATACTACGCTTCCTGTGGCTTACCAAAAGTACAAGGATGTTTTCAATGCTCAGGGGGCGGAGGTACTTCCACCCCATAGACCTTACGACTGTCCTATTGACTTGGTCCCTGGGGCCAAGGTACCTTCAGGACGCATCTACTCCTTGACCCCAAAGGAAGACCTGATTTTGAAGGACTATATTCAGAGTTCCTTGGACTCCGGATTTATACGCCCTTCACGTTCACCTGCTGCCTCCCCATTATTTTTCGTTCCGAAGAAGGAGGGAGACCTTCGTCCTTGCATCGACTATCGGGCATTGAACGCAGTCACAATCAAGAACCAATATCCGATCCCTCTGATTTCGGTTTTACTGGATCAATTGGGGTCGGCCAAGGTGTTTACTAAACTGGACTTAAGGGGTGCATACAATCTTGTACGGATCCGCGAAGGCGACGAATGGAAAACTGCTTTCAAAACCAAGTATGGTCTCTTCGAGTATTGCGTTATGCCTTTTGGCCTGTGTAACGCTCCAGCTACCTTTCAGTTTTTCATCAATGAGGTATTCCATGACATGTTAGACCATTACGTTGTCATATACTTGGATGACATCTTGATCTATTCTCCTTCGATTGCCTCTCATGTCATTCATGTTTCCAACGTATTGCAACGATTGAGGGAAAATCGTCTATACGCCAAACTGGAGAAGTGCATGTTTCATGTCACTGAGGTGGAGTTTCTGGGCTATAGAATTACTAATCAGGGTGTGCAAATGAGCCGTTCCAAGGTCGCTGCTATTTTGGACTGGCCGCGTCCCAACACATTGAAAGCCTTGCAGTCTTTCCTTGGTTTCGCAAATTTTTATCGGCGGTTTATTCAAGATTATTCTGCCCTAGCTTCTCCACTAACGGCTCTCACCAGCACGAAACATCCGTTTAAGTGGAATGCACAGGCACAAACCGCATTTGAAGCCCTGAAATCCGCTTTCACTTCCGCTCCTGTTCTTCAGCATCCAGATATGAACACACCATTTGTTGTTGAAGCCGATGCCTCGGATATAGCCTTGGGCGCTGTTTTATCCCAACATTGTCCAGATACCAAGACTCTTCATCCAGTGGCTTATCACTCCAGGAAACTTACGCCCTATGAAAGAAATTACACTATCACGGAGCGTGAGTTATTGGCTGTCAGAGACGCATTCTTGGTATGGAGGCACCATCTGTTGGGTTCTCCCGAACCGGTACAAGTCTTTACGGATCACAGGAATCTCTTAGCCCTGCAGTCGGTGAAATGCACCACGGCTCGCCATGCTAGGTGGCATGAATTCTTTTCAATGTTCAATTTCACCATCACCTACCGTCCCGGTTCCTTGAATTCTAAAGCAGATGCCCTTTCGCGGCTTCATGGACCACCGACTCCCTCTAACCTTCACGGCTCTATGTTACTGCCTACTCAAGTAGTGTGTGGTTGCACGTTACGTCCTCCATTAAACTTGGCAATCAAGGACTGGGTGAATAATCATCCCTCCGAGTTGGCAAGCCTTGGTCTGGAGCTGGTTCATTCACTACCCTATAAACAGGGCAAGATATTTCTGCCAGATGTTGATACTCGGCGTACCGCCATGCAATGGTGTCATGATGCTGCTATAGCGGCCCATCCGGGGGTTGGTAAGACCTTGGACCTCTTGGGAAGGTGGTGCTGGTGGCCTTCTATGAACAAGGATGTGAGGGAATACATAGCTGTTTGTGCCGTTTGCGCCCAGTGCAAACATCAACGTGGTAAACCTGTGGGTCTACTACAACCCATGCCTATACCTGAAGCCCCGTGGAAGATGCTTTCCATGGATTTTGTCGTGGAGCTTCCTTTGGTGGAAGGTTACAACACTATCTGGGTAGTGATTGACTACTTTACCAAGATGGCTATGTTTGTACCGTGCCATGGTGTCCCTACTGCTCCGGTACTGGCGGATCTATTCCTGAAAAATGTGTTTAAAAGGTTCGGCCTACCCACTATGATCATTACGGATCGGGGACCGCAGTTTACTTCTCGCTTTTGGAGGTCTTTGACCACAACCTTAGGTATCGATGGCAGATACTCCAGCGCCTATCACCCTCAAACAGACGGCCAAACAGAGAGGCTTAATGCCACCATGGAGCAGTACCTCCGTTGCCTCACTCTTCAACGTCAAGGTACCTGGGTCTCCGTATTGCCGTTGGCGGAATTTGCCTGCAATAATTCCCTCCACTCCGCGACCCACATGTCCCCATTTTACGCTATGTATGGTCGACATCCACGGTCCTTGCCTCTTGATGCTGAGCCACCCTTGCACAATCCCGCGGCCTTAAATTGTTTTAAGAGACTCTCAGACACTCATGCCTTAGTAAAGAATCAACTGGTTCTGGCCCAGAAGCGTTCAAAGAAATATGCGGATGCACGACGCTCCTCGGCTCCTTTGTATACTCCTGGCATGAAGGTTTGGTTGTCTACGAGGAATCTACGATTGTCAGGTCGACGGACCTTGTTACCACGCTTTGTGGGTCCCTATAAGGTTCTGCAAGTCATAAATCCTGCAGTGCTCCGTCTAGCTCTACCTCCTACCTGGAGGATACATCCGGTGTTTCATGTATCCTTGGTGAAACCTTGTCACCCATTGACCAAACTGCCTTTACACCCGTCTCCTGTCAGAGTACAGGGGTTCGACGAATACGAGGTGGCTGCTATCCTGGATACCAAAGTGTGCAGGGGACGGCGTTTGTACGTGGTCGATTGGAAGGGCTATGGTCCAGAGGACCGCACATGGGAACCAACTGAAAACATTCATGCCCCTGTCCTTATGGCCCGTTTCTGGTCCTCTCGGGGGGTGAGGTCCCCTTTGCGGGAGGATACTGTTATGTATGGCCACTCGTTCCTCGCTAAACCACGGGCTCGTATCCCTTTAAGGAAGGCGAAACCTGGTACCTGGAAATTGGCATGGCAACGCTGGCGTCCACTCTACTCCTCCCTCGGACCACGTCGAGTAGTGCGCCGGATTGTCACGTGAATTGCTTCCTTATTAGCACCTCCTCCTACTGGTTCGGTGCTTCTGATCACAGATTAGTGGCGTTTGGAATTCTGTTTACCCATATCTGGTTCTTGTTCTCCCCGTTCCTGTCCTTGTTACCCTGTTCTTTCCTCCACAGTGATTGATCACCTTGGCTCCTCGACGCGGACTGTTTATTGGATTGCCTTTTTCTTGTCGCCTTGCCTGGAATTGCCTCGTCTGGTTTCTTGATCTCGGATTGCTATTGGACCTCTCTTGCCTGCTCCTTGGATACCTCGTTTTCTTCAGGTCAGACCTCATCCTCTTCAGTATTTTGTTCTTGGGATTTCTGGAACTTTGAACTGTAGTAGTGGTACACGGACTAGAGACTTCCTGTGTGTACTAGCGTCCTCGTGCCGTCGGGTCAGGGTGTTATTAGGCGTCCTCGTGCCGTCGGGATAGTCTTGGACTGCTTCTTGTGGATTGCTTGGATTCCGCCTGCGAATACTATCCTTCTCCTGGGACACAAACACCGGTAAGCGGTTAACCTTTTCTGATAAGACTGGGTAGAAGGAGGGGGGTGGTCTTTGTCTTATTGTTACTGGCAGTTGTTATTACAAAACCTTCCTTTTTGCATTGCATGGTATATCTTCGGTATCACATTTTACAAATCTTGTGGTTGTGGTGTGTTGTTATCTCACCTATGCAGGTTTGGTTCCGAATTGCTGCATGATACCCTTATCCAAGTCTCCTTGACATCCCGCATTTCAACCCGAGTTGTTCCACGGAGACTCCAGGATTTCCATCGGCATCCATTCTTTTCTCCAATGGATCGCTCTGGTTCTTTCTAGTCACAGCCAGAGGGGTACATTGGGAAGAAGAATTCATCGGCTACACTACGAGGGCAAATCTGGTATCTGACATCTTCTCCTGCACCACAACCCCTGATTCCTGGCAGCTGAAGTACCAAACCATGTGTGTGTATGTTGCCGCAAACCTTTTTATAAAAGTAACACAAAAACTGCAGACCTATCATACAAAATAGAAGACAATGAAGATTCTAAATGGTTTGAATTAGCTCTCTACCTTATAGCAGAAAACAAATACGAAATAACTGACCCCTTAATACTTTGCAGTTACTGCACTACAAAATTTGACAACAACCTTTTACGCTCACCTGGCTCCCACAGGGGCGTCGATCTTAACTGGACAGCTGCGGCCTCCACCAATGTGATGCCTACTGCCGAGATGACGGACTGGACTGGCCCACCTAGCTTCATTTGCTTGGCCCGTAGGAATATTGTTCTGCAAATGGAGAAAGGGAATTAACCACCCATGGAGTTGAGCGTTAACCCTCCCCCACTCCCGCTGTTCTCCCCACTGATCACCTTTGATGTCCCCTCTTATAGTCTCACCTGATGGTTTGGAAAGATGAGCTCTCCATCCTGCATTGAGCGCAGGGGCGCGTTGATAACCAGTTGCTTCACTGGCTCGAAGGAATTGGTGAGTTCCAGAACAATATAGACTCTGAGATTCCCAGCAAGACACCTTAAGTATGTAGTTCGTAAGAGTTCAAATGTCTGACTTTCACTCTTGTCCGATTCCTTGCAGGTTGCAGCTTGACCCTAGCGAAGAGTTCCTCGTGGCAACCGGTAATATTCAGGTAAGGATTTGTATTATCCGACACAGTTCGATAAAATAATGTTAATATGTAACCTGTTGCTTTCTCCCTTATTCAGGCGCTGAGAGAAAATATGAAGTCTTGGGGAATAATACCTACGGCAGTAAAATCAGGTAAGTCTATTGTGGTGAGGAGGTTTCCCCTTGTTTGTCCCTTTGTTTCACCTTGCTGTCCTTTTGTTTCCCCTTAGGGGCCGGGGTTTGGCGAGGATGCAGTGGAAGCTGCGCCGACCCGTGAAGAGGAATAGTACCCCCTGTGGTAAAATCAGGTAAGTCTATGGGGGGTAACTAATATTGCCTCTGTGTATTCATTTGGCTCACCTTGCTGTTCTTGTCTTCCCCTTAGGTGCCGGAGTGCTGCGGGAGCATGCAGAAGGATGCGGTGGAATGTGAAGATGCTGCGAAGGCCGGTGAGTTCAGTGCGGTGCTGCTGCAGGCGAGGCGACGCGCATAAAATAACTTCTTTCTTCCAGCTCGAAGGTGCGATGGATCGGGAATTTAGGTAAGGATCAAAGGTATTGCTCTTGTTCTACCCTTTTCTCCTTCTCTCCCCTTTTTCTAGGAGCTCCGGACTCGAGGAGGGCGTGGCAGAAGACTGGATGCAGACTTGCAGGCACGGTGAGCGTTACGCTGCTGGATGCAGAATAACGCAAAGTGTGTGCTGCTCTTCGGGCGTGGTTTAAATAGCCTCCAAAGTCGTCCCAGGTAAGTATTCCTCCCCAGCCCCACCCGATTAAAAAAATAGTCCCTTAGGTAAAGTAGTCCCTTCCAAGCCTCCTTTGGCTTGGAGCTCTTGCAGCATGGTCTGCATCAGGTGAGTTTGCAGCATGGTCTGCATCAGGTAAGTTTTAATCTATGAGCCTGGCGCCCATGGCGCCAGGACTGACTCTCCATATGAGCCTGGCGTCATAGGCGCCAGGACTGCACCCAAATAGCCCCTAGCAGGGGTTGTTGGGTTTGCTTAGTATATAACTTGATGCCTGCTTCCGGGGTTGCTGGACTTGGTCTGGGTCCCCGGGGTTAGGCATCATGACAGCACTCCGCCCCAAGGTCCCTCCTAAAGTCGTTCTTCCCTGTGGTTTCGGTTTGTCTGGGAAATTTCGGTGGAATTTTTTCACCAATCGGGGTGCATGAACGTGGTAACCAGGTTCCCATGATCTTTCCTGTGGTGTGTAACCTTTCCAGTCGATTAAATAAAAAAGTTTTGACTTTATCAGCTTGGAGTCCAGGATGTTCTTAACTTCAAATTCGGGTTCCCCGTCTACAAGGATGGGGTCTGGTGGCTTGGTTAGTCTTGTCCCTAGTTGCACTGGCTTCAAAAGTGACACATGAAAGACGGGGTGAATTCGCATATTAGCAGGTAAGACCAACTTGACAGCCTCTGGGTTGATAATGGCCTTAATAGAGTAAGGTCCCAAATATCTGGGGTTAAAGGTCTGTGTTCCCTTTAGAGGTATATGTTTTGTGGCTAACCATACTTGGTCCCCTATCTGGTAATGTGGAGTATCACTTCTATGCCGATCAGCATCTTTCTTGTATTTTTCTTTCGCCTTTTTTAAATGTTCAGTTGCTTCCTTAAAGGCTTGTGTAATCGTAGCGTGCAGATGGTCCACTGCGGGCATTTCTAAGTGTTGGGGTGAGTCAAGGTCTGAGGTTCGAGGATGGTGCCCATATAAGGTAAAAAAGGGGCTTTGTCCAGTTCCAGAATTTTACTGAATTATTGTATGCATATTCGGCGATCCAAAGAATGTCTTTCCAATTACTCTCAGTCTGATGTAACATACAACGCAGGTATTGTTCGAGAGTCTGGTTGGTCCTCTCCGTTTGACCATCGGTTTGGGGGTGGTGACTGGTCGGTAACCTCACATCGATTTGCACCAATTGACAACATTTTTTCCAAAAGTGTGAAATGAATTGACTGCCTCGGTCAGAGACCAATACGGACGGAAATCCATGTATGCGAACAATGTTTGAGGAACTCTTTGGCCAGGATTGAAGCTGAAGGTAATCCCTTGAAAGGAATAAAGTGGGCCATCTTGGAAAAAAGATCCACAATGACTAGAATGGTCTTAAATCCATTGCATGGGGGTAGATCAGTAATAAAGTCTAACGATAAGGTGTGCCATGGTGTAGGCGGAATGTCTAAAGGTTGTAAGAGTCCAGCTGGTTTTTTCTTTTGACTTTTGTTTTGGGCGCAAATGCCACAAGACATCACAAATGATTTAATATCCTTTCGCCATGTGGGCCACCAGAATTGTCTCTTAATCTTAGCTTCAGTTTTTGCAATACCTGGGTGCCCCTCCATTAAGGTATCATGATAACGGGAAATGACTAGCTCTTGTAGTTCCTTATGTGGCAGAAATAGCCGCCCTTGGTAATAAGGCAGGTCATTGGTGACAGAGCATTCCGGGCCTTTCTTTACCCAGTCTTGCAGGGCTGTAGGATCAAAGAGTTGTTGGATCTTTACCTGAATGTCCTCTAGTGACTGTAGAGTTGTCATGCCAAGAATCCTTTGTTGGGAAATTATAGGTACTGGTTCTGGGTTCACTTCTGCCTCTCCCATCTCTATTCGGGATAAGGCGTCTGCTTTACCATTCTTACAACCTGGTCGATAGGTTATCACGAAATCGAACTCGGCAAAGAACAATGCCCATCAGAGTTGGCGTGACGATTGGGCCTTGGCTGTCTTTAAATACTGTAAGTTCCAGTGATCGGTGATTACAGTAATGGTATGTCTGGCACCGAGAAGGTAGTGCCGCCAAGCCTTGAAGGCGGATTTAATGGCTAATAACTCCTTGTCGGTAACTGCATAGTTTAACTCGGGTGCCGAGAACTTTCTGGACCAAAATGCTACTGGGTGAAGCTGGCCAGTTTCAGGGTCCTTTTGATACAGGACAGCTCCCATGGCTAGACTGGATGCATCAGTTTCCACTATGTATGGAAGTTCAGGGCTCAGGTGCTTTAATACAGGTGCAGACGTGAATTTCGCTTTCAGCTCTTGGAAGGCATTTTCAGCTTCTTCAGTCCATATAAAGTGTTTATTTTTTCGCAAGAGTGCTGTGATGGGATGTACAACATGTGAAAAATCAGGGATGAATCTGCGGTAGAAATTGGCAAAGCCGAGCATGCTTTGTATTCCTTTAACTGAACTTGGTGATGGCCACTTAAGGATTGCGTCCACCTTTCGTGAGTCCATTCGGACTCCTTTTGGGGTCAGGATAAACCCAAGGAATTCAACTTCTGTGGCATGAAAAACGCATTTTCTCCAGTTTTTCATATACTTTGTGCTGGCGCAATTTCTCAAGGACTGCTCGGATGTGCTTCACATGGTCAGATTCTGAAGAGGAGTATACTAGAATATCATCGATATATACGACAACACAAACGTCAAGGAGTTCACGAAGGACATCGTTCATGAAGTATTGGAAGGCCGCTGGTGCATTGCACAACCCAAAAGGCATCACCTGGTATTCGAATAACCCATACTTAGTGCGAAAAGCAGTCTTCCATTCGTCGCCCTCTTTTACACGTACTGGATGGTATGCCCCCGGAGATCTAACTTAGTGTATATGCAAGCGTCCTTCACTTGGTCTAGTAGTTCAGGGATCAGAGACAATGGGTATCGGTTCTTAACAGTTATCTGGTTCAATGCGCGGTAGTCTATGCACGTTCTGAGGTCACCTTCCTTTTTGGGCACGAAGAACAAAGCTGAAGATGCAGGGGACTTGGATGGGCGAATGAAGCCATTAGCAAGGTACTGGTCTAAGTGTTGTCGTAGGTGAAGGTTCTCAGGTTCCGTAAGGGCGTAGATCCTGCTACAAGGGGGTTGTGCACCGGGTATGAGATTGATTTGACAATCATACGATCTCTGAGGTGGTAAGGTGTTTGCCTGTTCTTTTTTGAAGACATCCTGGAATTCTTGGTATTCTGGAGGTAGTTGCACGACTGCTGTGGTTACTGCGGCCAGGCCTGCGTTCAGATTTTTCTTTGGGTAACAGGTTTGTGCACAATCCGGGAAGGTTATTCTCTTCTCTCGCCAATCAATACAAGGATTATGTGTTTCCAACCAAGGTATCCCAGTATTATTTGGAACTGTGGGGCTTTGATTAGATCAAACACAATAGTCTCTCGATGCCCATCTTGACCCAATAGTGTCATCCCTGCGGTGGAATGAGTTACAGGCCCAGAGGCAATTTCAGTTCCATAGACTGTGGTGATGACATCTGAGGTGGTTTTTTTTTCGGCAGAGAGGTAGATTCATCCTGGAAGCCAATTCGTAATCCACATAGTTTCCTATGGCCCAGCTATCAATGTATGCCCTTACTGCGTGCATACGCGATGGCTGCCTTGGATCTACGAGGACCATTGGTATGATGAAATGCGAGGTCTGAGTATCCTTCTTCAAGCTCAGCAACCGGACCTCTAAGCTTGTCGGACGTGGTTGTTTCCCGAGTCTGACTCCATATGGCTTTTATCAGCAGCTCCTACCACCTTCTTGGGTGGTTTTACAGGGCAATCCCGTAGAAAATGCCCAGAAGTTCCACAATATAGACACAATTGCATTTGCTGTCTCCTTTCTCTTTCCTTCTGGGTTAAAGGTCCTTTAACCCCTCCGATTTGCATGGGCTCTGAAGCATCTGCTCCTTTGGGGTTAGCGTGGGTCTTGACCAATACCCGATTCTCAAACTTGGCTCGATCAGCCTTTCTGTTCTGAAGTCTGTGATCTAACTGGACCACTAAGTCTATATATTCAGCACAGTCTTGAGGTGGGTTCACGACTTGAGCCAAGACATCCTTGAGTTCTCCTCGAAGCCCTCAATGAAATAACGTGATTCATTTTACCTAAGGCCATTGAGTTTCCACTTTCAGCCTATTAAAGGTCGCGATGTAGGATAGAAGGTCCTGGTTACCTTGTCGTAGGGAGAAAAGTTTGTTATCCAGGGCCTGTCCTTGGGAGTGCCGGGCAAATAGTCTTTTCATGCTCATTTGAAAGCCCTGAAAATCCAGAAGAATTGGGTCATCCTGAGTAACTAGTGGAATTGACCAATCAGCTGCACTGCCGCTGAGATATGACAATACGAAGGCTACCTTGGCTTGATCGTTTGGGAAGGCTCCGGGTCTGCATAAAAAGTGCAAGCCCTATTGGTTCATAAACACGCTGAACCTTTTGGGATCTCCGCAAAGAGTTCGGGCAGAGCTAATGGAATACTTCCTGGTAGGTTTATTTGCACAGGGTTACTCGATGACCCAGGAGCTGGATTCCCCCCGGGACCTGGTAGGGGTGCTTGTCCAGCCTGGCTTTGCAGTAGTTGCCTAGCAAGGTCATCAGTTTGCTCCTTTGACAAAATCAGTTCTCTCCTAAGAGCATTGGTTTCTTGATGGGCGGAATGCAATTCAGCCCTCAGTTCCTCTAGTAATTGGGCCAATTGGTCAGTTTCTGAGGTATCCATAACGCCCGGGTGGGAATTTGTGGGTAGGCTTTGCGTTCTGTTACACTCACCTGACTCCCACAGGGGCGTAGATCTGAACTGGACAGCTGCGGCCTCCACCAATGTGACGGGATGCAGTGGAATGTGAAGATGCTGCGAAGGCCGGTGAGTTCAGCGCGGTGCTGCTGCAGGCGACGTGCATAAAATAACTTCTTTCTTCCAGCTCGAAGGCGCGATGGATCGGGAATTCAGGTAAGGATCAAAGGTATTGCTCTTGTTCTGACCTTTTCTCCCTCTCTCCCCTTTTTCTAGGAGCTCCGGACTCGAGGTGGGAGTGGCAGAAGACTGGATGCAGAGTTGTAGGCACGATGAGCGTTACGCTGCTGGATGCAGAATAACGCGAAGTGTGTGCTGCTCTTCGGGCGTGGTTTAAATAGCCTCCAAAGTAGTCCCAGGTAAGTATTCCTCCTGAGCCCCACACGAGTAAAAAAATAGTCCCTTAGGTAAAATAGTCCCTTCCCAGCCTCCTTTGGCTTGGAGCTCTTGCAGCATGGTCTGCATCAGGTGAGTTTGCAGCATGGTCTGCATCAGGTAAGTTTTAATCTATGAGCCTGGCGCCATAGGCGCCAGGACTGACTCTCCATATGAGCCTGGCGCCATAGGCGCCAGGACTGCACCCAAATAGCCCCTAGCAGGGGTTGTTGGGTTTGCTTAGTATAACTTGATGCCTGCTTCCGGGGTTGCTGGACTTGGTCTTGGTCCCCGGGGGTATGCATCATGACACAACCAAACTCCTTCACGTGTTATCACAAATAATTTGGAATTATATCCACTACCAAAACGCCTTCAACAACTTAATTTATATGAGAGTATCATAATTCAAACAGTGCACCCATTTCAAGCAATAATACGCCTTCAACCAAAAACTGCAAAATTACCTCCCTCTGAATTAGTGAAAGGTATTTGTGGAAAAGTAGTGTATTTACCATTAGATCTAAAAGAAAATGTGCACAATCTAGGAGTGCAACGTCCAATGCAGCAATCTTTAAATATCTTAGTAAATGGAGTACCTCCAAAAGACAACAAAAATTTGGCAACAGCTGGTAGATTTACATTAAATTAGAGAAGCCTTGCAATATCTTAAAGAGAATAATGAATATTACAAAGAAATTAATATTGAAGAAAACTTGAAGGATACAACTGAAATAATTCAGGAGACACAAGAAGCTGGTCAATTTGAGCTCCTAGATCCTGCTACAATATCAAATACTTTAGACCATTATACAATTCATCCATTGCACTCTAATGACACCATAGAAGATGCACTGGAAACGTACCAAATGCGTCAAACAAAAGGATCACCAATCAGCACATGGGAAAAAAGTATAGAAGCACATGCTTTTCCTCTACTCTTTCCTACTGGCAAAGGAGGAAGGTACGATGATAGCCCTATTCAAATATCAGCATCAGAATACCGCTCATTACGGATGTATTCTGAAGATCCCAGATTTAGACAAAATGTGGAATACATATTCCACCTACACTTTGAAAGTGAAGTAGCAACTTTAGGTTACGGAGTTGCACACATATTAAAATCAGGATCGCACTTTCAAAATATGACATCTACACAATTATTACAAAAAGTTCAACAAAAAGATGAGGTTTTACAATCAAATATTACAAATATATCAGCAAATATGCGTGGTACTAAAGAGTACTGGTCTCTACGTCATGGAGATGTACGTTGTATGATCAGAAACCTTGGCCCACCCACTTGGTTTGTTACATTAAGTTGTGCAGAATATGCATGGGAAGATTTACATGATTTCCTACGCATATCAAACAAAATCAAAACAAACATAGATATACTAACACCTGGAGAACTTTGTTCTCTGGATCCTGTTAATGTTTCAAGATATTTTCACCATCGCTTCATTGCTATGCTACATTTTATTTGTAATAAAACTGTTCCTCCCCTTGGAGAAGTGCAACACTTCTTTTGGAGAAAAGAATACCAAGCCAGGGGAGCACCACATACCCACATGCTTTTATGGATTAAAGATGCTCCTAAATTTGGTCAAGACAGTGATGCCACTGTTTTACAGTTTATTGAAAAATATGTCACTTGTGAAATTCCATCAGAATCCACAAATAGTGATCTTCATGCACACATTTTACAATTTCAAAGACACAAATTTGGCAAATATTGTCGTCGCAAATGCAAAAACAAAGGGAAATACTACACCAAATGCCGATTTGGTTTCCCTAGACCAGTTACAAATACAGGTCAAGTGAACAACCTCATGTCTTTAGTTAGACATAGTGTTAAAGTTAAGTCACCTAAAAATGCATATTACATAAAAAGAAAAGAAGAAGAAAAATATATCAATGATTACAATGCAATCATTGCCCACTTATGGAATGCAAACATAGATGTGCAGTACATTGCAGACAATTCTACTGCAGTTGCACGATATGTCACAGCATACTTAACCAAAGCAGAAAAGACAGAGCTGCAAGACATCTGGAATGACCTGTAATCAGATAAAACAGTGTCTCAGAAATTATACAACTTGGGCATAAAATGCTCTCCCATAGAGAATGTGGATCCTATGAAGCAGCTGATCGTTTAACTGGTACTGCATTCTATGGTAAATCTGAAAATATAGTATGGCTAAGTCTTGGTCCAGCTAAATCTAGAAAAAGAGTTGTAAAATCAAACGAAGATATAGAAACAATAGCCAAAATTGATCCCAACAGCCAAGACATTTTAAAAAACAATTTATTAGACACATACTACCCAAACAGGAGTACCACTTTGGAAACCATTTGTCTATACCACATAGCCCAAAACGACACATATAAAAATAATATAAAACCTGATGAAAAAAACGGTAAATACAGAGTGACAAACTGTGAAGACAGCTTAGTAAAACTCACCAAACCAAATTTAATTAATCATATCAAATTGTCATTAAAGACTCCTCAACATAAAGAAGTATATTACATGTCCCTGCTACAACTCTTATACCATGGAGAAAAGAAGAAGAAATACTAGATAACTATGACTCCTATGAAGACGCTTTCAAAGCAAATTAAAGCACTATAACTGATGTAAACTTTACACAGTACAAAACAATGTTGCACAATGAACAGCAACACGAAGAAGAACTCCAGACCCAACTAGATAAGGACACTCCTGACAGTAGTCAACCTTCTGTAACAGGAAGCCAAGAACCACTGGGAGAACCACTAATAACAAATGAGGCAGAATTAGCTATGATAGAAGTAGAAAACACCACGTGTCAGTATGAAAATAAAGAAGCCTTAACTATACTACAATCAAAACTAAACAATGAGCAACGTAGCATTTTTCAAGAAGTAACAAAAGAAATTGCACATGGTATACAACATGAAAGCAAAGAATGCACCTGCCAAAATTACAAACCTATACTACTGTACGTCAGTGGTGAAGCTGGTTCTGGCAAAACATTCCTAATCAAAATAATCAGTAAGTTCCTTCACCAATTGACAAACAACAAACTGTCAGCTGTTGTCACTGCCCCCACAGGTTTAGCTGCCTACAACATAGGTGGTGTCAATTTACACCGATTACTACTCCTGCCCGTAGAACACCAAAACAAATTAGACTATTACAAACTTTCCACAGAAGCTGCAATGGAACTACGCAGAGTATTGAAACAAATGAAAATGCTACTAATAGGTGAAGTGAGCATGGTGTCCAACCTAATGTTGGCTTTAATTCACCTCAGATTACAAGAAGTGCTCAAAACATACTATGAAGAGCTCTTTGCAGGAAAGCACATTATTGTTTTCGGAGACCTTCTTCAATTAACACCAGTAAAAGGTGAGCCTATTTTTAAAACATTAGGACACAAACTCTGCCGTAAAACTGTTGGCAGCATTGGAAATGTCAACCTTTGGCAACATTTCCAATACAGAGAATTAACAGAAAACATGCGGCAATCTGCAGATCTCACTTATGCCAACATCTTAAAAAGTATCAGAGTTGGTATGCTTTCTAAAGAAGCAGAAGCAATATTGAAAACCCAGCACATTCATGCACTTTATGTGCTACAGATGTTATGGAACAATTAGCCCACAAAAAATGTCAATTGTATGGCCTTAATGCCAACTCTTGCAAGCTGTTTCAAATTCAATGAAATAATGGTAAGTAAAGAAATGCAACCAATAATGGAAATTAGCGCCACAGACAAACTAGATGTACATGGTATGACACTACCCATGTGTGACCAAGCCACAACAAGACTAAATAGTTTACAAAAATCAATCTCAAACACAGCAGGCTTGGAAAAGATATTAAAATTATCCTTAAATTGCAGAGTAATGCTTAAACGTAACATTGACGTGGACCAAGGACTAGTAAATGGAGCACTGGGTACAGTTGTTGGCTTTCAAACATACCCACGTGACAAAAAAAAATTCAGTTTGTCAATATTCTCTTTGACAAACTTTCAGAAGTAAAAAGGATAGGATGCTCACAGCTCCATTCCTTCTCTTCAAAGACATGTATGTACGCAGAGAACAATTTTCTGTAACTCTTGCATACGCAGTCACCATTCATAAATCACAAGGTCTTACCCTAGACAAAGTAACGATAGACATTGGTAACACAGTCTTTAAAGAAGGCATGAGCTACGTAGCACTATCACGCTTACGTACACTTGACGGTCAATTTCGAATCAACTTTGATGCAAGTAAAGTAAACACTGACATTCCTTGCATTTTAGAATACAATAGACTTCGCTCACTATACACCCCCCATCTAAACATATATTCTGTACCACAAAAAGTAAAACGTTGTAAAAGAAAACTAAATCAAACAGAAATGCAACAGGATGTCACTGCAAATCCTCCAAAGAGAGTAAAATAAACTAAAACTTCATCAAGTACCACAAACATAAAAGAACCCATTAGGGAAAGTAAACCAGGTACTTCGTCAAAGAAGGAAGACAAACTAAAAAAAAAATCAATCAGATACAGAACTACCTGGTCCATTTAAACTCTGAAATATAGTTGGAGTAAGTTGCTACGCAAATGTAGCAATGGATATTCTATTTCAATTGCCACCAATAGTTGACAACATCTACTTACACAGTACAGACCAATTGTGTTTGTAAATGTTAGTACTTCACAGAAATGCAACAAACAATCCTGATAACACGTATAGTGTTTATGGAATAAGACAACAATTGGACTACTGTGCTGGAATGGTTAAATTCACTATAAAATCACAGGGAGAGCCACAAGAATTTCTAATGTACTTACTACAAGTACTGGAAAATAAAAACCTACCTATAAATGAAATCTTTCAGATTTCATACATGGGGAAACATACATGCATTCTCTGCAACAATGTGGCACAAGAACAAATCCCCAATAAGTGCTTCGTGTATGTATCAATACCTAATTGTGAATCCGTTCCATTTCAGCATCTTGTACAAAATGCAAACCATGGTAGATTATGTACAAACACATAGTAAATACGTAATACTAATGCTTCTACGTTACAGTGCAGATGGTACCAAAAACATCTGCAAGCTGACTGGATTCACACATGGTCAAGTATCACTTGGTAAGAAAACCTTCACAACAATAGGTATAATCTACCACGCAGGAGCCACAACCAATTCAGGGCACTACACTGCATATATAAAAAAGAAATGTGTATGGTTTGAATGTAATGATATTACAATTACTCTAAAGCAGAGATTACCAGCAAATCTTACAAACACTTATTTAATGTTCTTAAAACCAAAATTTGAAAACTAAACTGTACTTAAGCCTTAAGTAAACTTGTAGTAATAAAATATAAACTGTTAGAATATTACAAAAGCTATCTAAATGCCCTAACATTCTACAACAACTAATCAGATAAATGAATACCACTAAATTAGAGCAAAACATAGACAGTTAGAATATGCCAATTGGTATCTATCTGTCCCGAAATTTAACAATATCCAAACAGATAAATCAATACCACTAAAATATATAAAAAAAAATAGACAGTTAGAATACGCCTACTGGTATCTAACTGCTCCAAAACTTTACAATATCCAAACAAATAAATAATATGTTACTGCTACAAAAAATTGCAACAAGCCAATGTATACAGCATTAGCTAGGAACAACAAGTGAACACTGAAAACAAACAAACAAATAAACTGTAGCATAACAGAAAAAGGTTTTTTTTTAATCCAACATGGATTTTTTTTTCTCCCACAGACCCTATGATTTTAGCAACAAACACAGAAACTGAGCAAATTGCACAGTACTCTGGTTTGTAATCTACTAAATATGAGGGTAAAAAAAATAAATGTTGATTATACAATGTAATAAATCATTACAAAATACCAATACTAACATGCTCTTTTCTTTTATCACAGAAATGAACAAGAAATACATGTACTCCAGTTAAAAAATTGCAACAAGCCAATGTATACAGCATTAGCTAGGAACAACAAGTGAACACTGAAAACAAACAAACAAATAAACTGTAGCATAACAGAAAAAGGTTTTTTTTTAATCCAACATGGATTTTTTTTTCTCCCACAGACCCTATGATTTTAGCAACAAACACAGAAACTGAGCAAATTGCACAGTACTCTGGTTTGTAATCTACTAAATATGAGGGTAAAAAAAATAAATGTTGATTATACAATGTAATAAATCATTACAAAATACCAATACTAACATGCTCTTTTCTTTTATCACAGAAATGAACAAGAAATACATGTACTCCAGTTACTAAACCAAACAGTAAGTATATTATAATAAGTACAACCATCGCAGCATATCACACCCATAGTGGCTTATAACTTTGTTCCTTATAAATTTGTTTGTGACCCAAAGTTATAAGCCACTATGAGTGACATTAAAAGTTCCCATAGGCCATAATTGAAATGTTTGACTCTATGGGTGTGCTATGCTGCGGTGGTTGTGGCCAGGGCATAGAGTCTTGGGTGCATGGCCATGCACCCAACCCGACATTAAAAGTTCCCATAGGCCATAGTTGAAATGTTTGACTCTATGGGTGTGATATGCTGCAGTGGTTGTGGCCAGGGCATAGAGTCTTGGGTGCATGGCCATGCACCCAACACTCTATGCCCTGGCCACAACCACCACAGCATATCACACCCATAGAGTCAAACATTTCAACTATGGCCTATGGGAACTTTTAACGTCCGTGGACATAATGACTGTTCTTAGAATACTTTCAACTTGACAATGAACAATACGGACAGCGTCCTCAGTACACCCCCATTGTGTTAAATTACAAACATATCAGGACACCGCGAGTGTTCTTAGAACACATTCAACTTGCCAGCGAACAATACGGACAGCGTCCTCAGAACACCCCCATTTTGTTTATTTACAAACATTTCAGGACACCGCGAGTGTCCTTAGAACACATTCAACTTGCCAGAGAACAATACGCACAGCGTCCTCAGAACACCCCCATTTTGTTTATTTACGAAGATTTCAGGACACCGCGAGTGTTCTTAGAACACATTCAACTTGCCAGAGAACAATACGGACAGCGTCTTCAGAACACCCCCATTTTGTTTATTTACGAACATTTCAGGACACAGCGAGTGTTCTTAGCACACATTCAACTTGCTAGAGAACAATATGGACAGCGTCCTCAGGACACCCCCATTTTGTTAATTTACGAACATTTCAGGACACCGCGAGTGTTCTAAGAACACATTCAATTTGCCAGCGAACAATACGGACAGCGTCCTCAGAGCATCCCCATTTTTTTATTTACAAACATTTCAGGACACCGCGAGTGTTCTTAGAACACATTCAACTTGCCAGAGAACAATACGGACAGCGTCCTCAGAACACCCCCATTTTTTATTTACAAACATTTCAGGACACCGCGAGTGTCCTTAGAACACATTCAACTTGCCAGAGAACAATACGCACAGCGTCCTCAGAACACCCCCATTTTGTTTATTTACGAAGATTTCAGGACACCGCGAGTGTTCTTAGAACACATTCAACTTGCCAGAGAACAATACGGACAGCGTCTTCAGAACACCCCCATTTTGTTAATTTACGAACATTTCAGGACACAGCGAGTGTTCTTAGCACACATTCAACTTGCTAGAGAACAATATGGACAGCGTCCTCAGGACACCCCCATTTTGTTTATTTACGAACATTTCAGGACACCGCGAGTGTTCTAAGAACACATTCAATTTGCCAGCGAACAATACGGACAGCGTCCTCAGAACACCCCCATTTTCTTAATTTACGCACATTTCAGGACACCGCGAATGTTCTTAGAACACATTCAACTTGCCAGTGAACAATATGGTCAGCGTCCTCAGAACACCCCCATTTTCTTGATTAACGAACATTTCAGGACACCGCGAGTGTTCTTAGAACACATTCAACTTGCCAGAGAATAATACGGACAGCGTCCTCAGGACACCCCATTTTGTTTATTTGCGAACATTTCAGGACACCACGAGTGTTCTGAGAACACATTCAACTTGCCAGCGAACAATACGGACAGCGTCCTCAGAACACCCCCATTTTGTTTACTGACGAACATTTCAGGACACTGCTAGTGTTCTTAGAACACATTCAACTTGCCAGAGAACAGTACAGGCAGCGTCCTCAGGACACCCCCATTTTGTTTATTTACGAACATTTCAGGACACCGCAAGTGTTCTAAGAACACATTCAACTTACCATTGAACAATGCGGACAGCCTCCTCAGAACATCCCCATTTTCTTAATTTACGAACATTTCAGGACACCGCGAGTGTTCTTGGAACACATTCAACTTACCAGCGAACAATACGGACAGCGTCCTCAGAACACCCCCCATCTAGTTTATTTAGAACATTTCAGAACAGCCGTGTTGTTCACAGACAAATCGGACACAACAAGAGGGTCTACTACATACAAAAATACAACATTTAACCTATCTCATACTCTCCCACCCTCCCCAAACACTCTTACACACCAACACACTCTACTAAATACAAATTTTAAACCAAGTTTCACCGCGTTGTCCGCGGACGTCTGCGAATCCAAGATGGCGGGCGCTACCGAAAATCGAACGCGCTTCACGCTCTACACCGTCCAATCAGCGAACACGTCGCATGTCCGCGGACATGACGCAAGCCGATTGGCCAATCAGGACACTGTCTGCGAAGCGAACAGGGAAGTGTGTCCGCGGACCGAACACAGATATCACTAATTTGTTTAGGACCTACTTTTTGGTTATTTTAAAAAAAACTACTGGACAGATTTTCACCAAATTCGCAAAAGCACGCTTTCGGGACCAAGCTGCTGCTCCTGATCTGAATTTGGTGAAAATCCATCCAGCGTTTGGGCTGTAGGCGTGAGCAAAGTTTTTTCCCCATTCAATCTATGGGAAAAAAAAAGTTTTGGGACCCCCCTTATAACTTTGCCCCCCCTGTACGAATCCTCACCAAACTTTGCAAAATTCAGAGTGGGCCATATACTTCTTTGGCAAAGTTTGGTGAGGATTCGTCCAGGGAGAGCAAAGTTATAAGCCGCCCAAAAAGTGCTCTTCCTATGGAACCAGCAACTTAACCATAACTACATGGCCACTACCGTGTATATATATATATTATTATTTTTTTACTTTGTAACATTTTTGTTCCTTCAAGGCCTTCATGAAAGTGTAGAGACACTAACATAAAGTTAACACAGTTTGAAAATCTATAACATCCATAACCTCCAGAAAATGTCTTTGAACTACCCTGCCAACAGTCATCTGGGCCCCTGTAGTCCTGCCTCACACTCCTTAGCCAATCCGGGTTAGCCTGCCCGTATAAGATGCTCCTGTCTGCTTCTCTACTCCTTTTTCTTTGTTGCTGGTTCCCAGAGCTAAGTACCTTCCTTTACATGTGTTGGATTTGTAATAATAACGTTTTCTTTTGACATTAATGAGCATACATGGCGCAGCGCGTTTGATATATATAACCAGCACTTTTCATATGTATGTGTTGTTAGAAGCACACGCTTCTTTAGGCATTTCTTGTCATGATTGTGGCATTACCTCACCGGAGGTCCGGGATATCTTTTAGAGGATCTTCGCTCCATTGCTGCATCTGGCTCTTTTCCCCGTGTACTACTTGGAGCAGGGGCCAGAGCCGCGAGTGAACACACTCGCATTAGGCCCCCTGACGCCCTCCTTCTGCCGGGCGTATTACTTAGGCCTACGGCCTCCCGCTCGGAGTCTCTAGGACCCAGCAGGAGCCGGACAGTGCATCCCGGGCAGTGCATACCCAGCAGCCACCGCGCGTCCCGCTCTGCCGCCTTTCCGATTCTTCTGGAAAGAGCGGCAGGGCTTGACGCAAACAGCTGCAATTCTCTCATGTTCCACATAAAAAAAAGGAAAAGTCAAATCACTGTTTGGAGGAAGTCGTGTGGGGCAGTGTTCACGAGTATCTGGGCAACAAAAAAAAAACGAATACAGCAGAATGGAGTTCAGAGGAATGGGCAGAAGAGCCCATACACAATGACCAGGATCTCTCCCAGAGCTTTAAGATGGTCCTTGGAGATTCACTCTCCCAGGCTGTAGCACAAGGGGTGCACCCTCTTACACAGAGGTTAGACCAGCTAGAGGCCATGCTGAATACACAAAAGGCCGAACAGGAGAGATCTAAGAAGAGGGCACTCAGCCCTGGCGTGGGTACCTCAGCAAGACACCCCAAACAAGGGGTTGATCAAAAGGGCAGTAAGAAGGCTCGGCAGAGCAGAGACTCTATGATGCCCCCGAGCCAACCAGAAGGGGTAGGTTAGATGCCCCAAGATTCAGTTGACCCAGTCCATAGACTGAAGGAAGCCTTCCTGAAAAGGGCAAAAGTGCCAGGCTCTCGACCCCCATCCCCAGGGGTGTACAATGTGGGGGAAGAAGTGGATGAGGAAAGTGGGGAGGAAGAGGTACCCCCACATCAGCCCAAGATGATAGAACAGACCGCAGACGAAGAAAGTTTGGGAAATATGTTCGATCCAGAAGCGATCCGACATCCAAAATCTACAGACTGGGCGCCATCTCCTAGAGTGGCCAAATACATGACCCTCCACATAAGAAAACCCCTCGACCGAGAGATTAGGGCAAAGATGAGAGCGGAATGCCTTAGGCCCGAGCTGCCGGGTAAAGTTACAGACACCCCAGATATCGACCCTAAAATGGTTACTTTTGTCACAAAATCCGCCAAGGATATAAGAAAAGGGGTGGACAGAGCTTGGCGAGGTTGCCAAGATAAGCTTTTAGACCTTTCTGGTCCCCTTGCTAAGATTATGCACTTGGCCGAAAGGGCTTTGGATACAGGCACTCCAGTACACCCCCAGGTGTTAGCCAACTGGGCGCAGAGCGCAGTCTGCCTGTTGGGAAACGCAAACTGCGCTCTTTCGTCTGAAAGAAGGCGCGGAGGGCTCTTGAAGATAGACAGCAAGCTGAGCGACCTATCCTGGTACGAGGCGTGCAAGGGCGCAAAAGGCATGCTTTTTGGTGAGGCTTTCGCCAAAAAAATGTGTCAATTTGTGGGCACGTACTCCACCTTGGAGAAGGCACAATCCTCCATCAGAAGGGTTTTCCCTGGATGAGTTTTTTGCCGGGACCGGACGCCAAAGGGGTGGAGCGTCCGGTCGCTTCCCCTCTCATAGAAGACCCCAAGGGCCGAGGACCCAGTACAGGGAAACACGACAACAAGACAATTTCTTCCCAGCGAGAAGCCGTTTTCCGAGGAACAGAAGAGGTAGGAGAGCTTACAGACAGCAAAACGCACCAGCCGGTGAGTACAGGGACCACAACCCACAAAGTAGTGAGCAGGACAATCAATTTTTTGCATGCATGGCGCAATTTATCCAATGATGCATGGGTTTTACAAGCAGTGTCAGGCATGACTCTAGAGTTCGTAGGTACCCCCTCTCAAGAGCTAGAACCAAGCCCAATGTTCAAGTCGCAGAGCGAAGAATCACAGCTTTACAGCGAACTGCACGACTTAGCAGAAAAGGGAGCGATAGCGCAAGAGAGGCAGAGCGATCCAGGTTTTATCAGCAACATGTTCCTGATACGCAAAGGGGACAAAATCAGACCCGTAATAAATCTGAATTGCCTGAACGAATGGATAGTGTACAGGCACTTCAAGATGGAGGGGATTCACCTCCTACGGGATCTTCTCAGGTCGGGAGATTGGCTGGTCCATCTAGATCTCAAAGACGCCTATCTTACGATCCCAATTGCAGAACTTCACCGAAAATATATTTGGTTCAAATGGAACACGGAAGTGTGGAGGTTCACTTGTCTTCCCTTCGGACTAGCATCCGCTCCATAGGCATTTACCAAGCTCATGAGACCCGCGGCGGCAGCCATTCGGAAAAGGGGAATAAGAATAATTATCTACCTAGATGATATTCTGATCCTAGGACAGAGCGCAATGCTCCTACGAGAGCAAGCAGCGTGCGTATGCAACCTAGTGACCTCCCATGGCTTCATCATCAACGTAGAAAAGTCAGACCTGCAACCCGCTCAGCGTATAGAATTCCTGGGCTTCATGATAGATACGAAGAAAGCATTGCTGGAATTCCCAGCTCGGAAAATTCAAGCGATACGGAAAGAACTGAGGGCAGTTTTAGCAAAGAGAGTTATTTCCCTTTGCAGTCTGGCCCGCATAGTGGGTTTGTTAGCAGCCTCGATTTAGGCGATTTTCCCGGGGCCCTTGCACTACAGGGCCCTCCAGAGGTTTTAAATCAGACATCTCAGAGGCGGTCTAGGTTTTCACTACTTGATTTCGCTAGACCAAGAAGCCGTTACAGAACTTCAGTGGTGGTTACAGAATATGGAGGCCTGGAACGGCAGAGCTATCTTCGGAGACACACCCGACCTGGTGATAGAATCCGACGCCAGCAGAGCAGGCTGGGGAGCATGGTGCAGAGGGCTTCAGACAGGTGGAAAATGGTCGCAGGAGGAGCTCAAGCTACACATAAACTGCCTGGAACTTTTAGCAGGGTCCTTCGCAGTGAATGCATTCACCAGAGACCGAGTGAGTTGCTGTGTCCTTCTCAAGATGGACAACATCTCGGCAGTCCGATACGTGAACAAACTTGGAGGAACATCTTCCAAGATGCTTGCAGAATTAGCGAAAGATTTCTGGCATCATTGTTTACACCAGCAGATATCAGTATTAGCATAATACTTACCAGGTGCTCAGAACACAGTAGCGGACGGGAATTTGCGATATCTGGTAGAATCCACTGATTGGAGACTGCTCCCGAGCATCTTCGATCGCATCCGACATCTGTGGGGGCCTTTAGACCTCGATCTGTTTGCCACCAGGCTCAACACCCAGCTCCCCAAATTCTACAGCTGGAGGATAGATCCAGAGGCATCAGGGACGGACGCGTTCTTGCAACGGTGGATGGGAGCCCTCAATTACGCCTTTCCCGCATTCATCATTTTAACGTGAACAGTAGCAAAAGTGAGGAGAGAGCAAGCAGAGCTAGTGTTCATAGTCACATTGTGGAAGTCCCAGCTGTGGTTTCCAGTAGTGATGGAACTTTATACGGATTTCCCGAGAGTGATTTCTAACAAGGAGAACATTCTGCAGAACCCCGATGGCCAGTTTCACCCACTCATAGCAGAATGCTCACTCACCCTACTAGCGTGCAGGGTTTCAGGCAATGTTGGGAGCTGCCAGGAATTTCACAGCTCAGTGCAGATTGCATCAAGAGCTCAGAGGTGCCTTCCACCATTAGGAGCTATGGTTCCACTTGGGAATGGTGAGCGGCGTACTGCACAATCACCGGTATTCATCCCATTTCTGCTCCTCTAGTGCACATGCTGAATTTCTTATCACAAAGATTTGAAGAAGGGTGTGCCTACAGAACGATAGGAGTATACAGGTCTGCAATTTCAGCAGGACATAACAAGGTAGAGGGTCATCGGATAAGAGAACACCCCGCCATAGTTCGGCTGTTGAGAGGCATTAAGTTAAGGAAACCAACCAAGGCCAAATATTCGGTTCTATGGGACGTGCACAGTCTTTCAGCTATTCTCGGACTGGCCAGAGAACAAAGATCCCTCACGATCGCAGTTGTCAGGTAAACTGGCCATGCTTCTGTGCCTCATTGCATGTAGGAGGGTATCAGATGTGAAAGCCCTAGAGATCGACAGAAAGATTTTCTACCCGGATGGAGTAGCATTCAATGTAGCGAATAGAACTAAATCAGATTCCACAGTCATTTCTTTTCCGTACTTCCCAAATAATGCGAAGTTGTGTGTGGCGCAGTGCATCAAAGACTATGAGAAAGCTACCACGGCAATAAGGTCTAGAGGGGTGACTCAGCTATTAATTGCACATAGGAAACCCTTTCATGCAGTAGCGACAGCCACCATAGCAAGATGGGTCTAATGAATGTACCTTTAAAAGTTTCTATTTTAAGCCTGTCTCTCAGATAGCGAACAAAGTAATTGATAGCTTTGAACAAGCATAATGCTCGCCTCCGTCTTGTCATAGAATGAAGATTGTCCAGGCTTACAGCTCAGGCAGTCTTGATTCTATTAAAGACAAGGAGGCCAGCATTATATCCCACCCTTGGGAGCATATTAATGCCACAAATTGTATAAGGACAATGTGTCAAGTAAGGACCCACCCTTATGATCACGTCTCCATTCACATTCATTGCAGGGGAAGACCAGAAGATGTCTTGAAGGCGCCAAGCATCCTCATCGCTAGGAGCTCTACAGTGAAGTTCTCAATATGTCATCACAGAGACAATTTCCGCCATAGATGCGCAGTTGAAGTTTTGGCTTCCAGTTGTTTCAAGTTGACAGTTAAAGGGGACACAGGCACGGATTAGCTGCCAAAGAAAGAGGAGTAGAGAAGCAGACAGGAGCATCTTATAAGGGCAGGCTAGCCCGGATTGGCTAAGGAGTGTGAGGCAGGACTACAGGGGCCCAGAGGACTGTGGGCAGGGCAGTTCAAAGACATTTTCTGGAGGTAATGGATCTTATAGATTTTCAAACTGTATTAACTTTATGTTAGTGTCTCTACACTTCCAGGAAGGCCTGGAAGGAAGAAAAATGTTACAAAGTTTAATGAAAAAAAATATATATATATATATATTCACTACAAAAAAAACGTTGTTAAGGGGACGTTTTGGTTAAGTTGCCTTACCAAAAACCTGTGCGCTTCACTAAAAAGAACTTTCCCACCTCCCCACTATTGCTCAAAGTAAAACCAAAAAAACATTGAAATTCGCCAGTTATGGTAGACTACGCCACCATACCTGCCTTCACCACTGTGCACTGCTAACACTAACACCCGGAACATGAAAGATGGAATCACAAATGTCATTGATGACATCACTGACGCCATCACTTGTTTAGCCCCTTTGTTTTCGTTCACTGCCATATACATATATGTCCATTCAGTAAAACAACTTTGTTAAAGGGATGTTACACTTCACAGTGAAACAAAAAAACACTACGCTTTCCCTAATTTTGGTAAACTAGACAACCATAACTCGCACCACCTACGTTCATTGCTAAGACTAACACCCAGGACATCAAAGATGAGCACCAGAAGATATCTGCTCCTTACCTAAGTGAAGCGCACCCTATATCTTTCGCTGTCCATGTGCCCTTTCTTATCCCCGTGGTTGTCCTCCTCTCCTAGTGTGTCATGTTGCCAAAAGCAGGAAAGAGGAAAACAACAAAAATAAAAAAAATGGCTCTTTGCAGAGCCACCTTTCTCAGTTTAACAATAGAACTATCAAGTGACCGATGTAGTCTTGCGCGCATTTGTGAAAAAGTTTGCGGACAGTCGTAGCACACACAAAAAATGGACGGTGCAAGCGGAGCAAATCCAATGAAGTGGACGCTGGCAGTAAGGGGTGGCTTGAAAAGAGCCTTTCGGTGGTGTGTTGTGTGGGTCCAAATCTTTTGTGAATGCAAAAGAGGTCGCAACGGATTTTGTACATTGCGAAGAAGAATCTGATTGCCAGCATATGTGAGATGGACTCCATCTCTGCGGAAAATGAAAGAGCTGCGAAACAAAATGTTTTCATTGTGGAATGAGGACATGCCAACATCTGTTAGAAAGGCACAAACAGCTTTATTCACATTGCGTCTTGCTTTCTCCATTTGTGGACCAAATGCAGAAGAACGCAGCCATTTTTTTCTTTGTGCAATACGGGAAAAAGTATTTCACAATTTGGAAACATGTCCATGACCTTCGCAAGTCCTTCCTTCATTGCAAATTGCAAAGAAATTCCAGAGACATGGCCTAAACTGTTGCCTCCGCAATGAATGATAAGTATATCTGGAGGACGCTTTGTCAGTAAAGCAACACAGAGAGGTACCAAGTCCAGCCACCTCATTCCACGCACGCCATGCCAGGGCACTTCCACATGAGGAAATCCAAGATCTGCAGATAGACGGCAGCTTTCTGCATGCACCTTCAACCAATGTATCCATGAGTCTCCCAAAATCCAGATAATCTGTTTTCGAGCATGCAAAGTGATGGCTGTGTGGTCTCCTGTCAGGAGAGGACGGTCTTACTGAATCTTGCTGTTCAGAACACACCTACTGAACTTTATTGACCAATCCCTAGCTCCGCTCATTCTCATTTGCATGCGTCTACACCCCAGAATCCCTGTTGGTGATATGCGCAGCCTGCAAACTGCCGCCATGTCCGCGGACATAAGCAACTTTGTAGAAAGGAATGCAGAAGTAGAGCAAATAAAAATAAAAGTGTTCAATCTAAGCATCCATCTGTAGTAGAGCTTGTAGAGAACGTTGGAACAAACCAGCTAATGCAGTCGTTTAGCAAAACAAAGGAAGCTTCAACTACCGAAACTTTTCCTCCTCCATCAAAAAGTGGCACAAAACACAAAAAGCGTAGCAAAAAAATCGGCTACCAGTACAGCTAACAATGCTCCTAATAATCCTGATATAGTAACAAGAACCCACAGTAAAGAAAGTATTTTAGCAAAAATGTTTCATCACAGAGTGCTTCAGAATCTACTAAGAAGAGGACCGAAATCATCCTCACTCCTTAAAATCTACCGTAGAAAGTTCATCCTACAAGCTCTCATGGACAGTGCAATCCTTCTCAAAAGGAAGTTGTTTATATTAGTGTTAAGTAGGATGAAAGCACTAATAAAACTAAGTACCAAACTACAAAAGAAACTGAGCAATAAAAGGAATGTGAACAAAAATAATTTCTTAAATGTTTGTGGAGGTGAATGGAGTCACACGACAACCACAGAACCATATTTTAATGAAGAAGCATACAAACAAAATCAAACAAACACAATCGCCATCCATAGCAGTGGACAAGGTTATGAGAAAATCAATAGTATCATCATGGAACAAGAAACACTACTTACAAAAGTATCCCCTGAAAACTCAGAATTACATCTCGATTCAACAGAACCACACCGTCCAGTATACAAATGGCCGTGCACATCAATATGTGCCATTCTAAACAAAGCTTTCAAATCTTTACGTCAGTTCCTCAATCTGTATGTAAAAGGGAAAGACAAAAGTAAAATAAAAGTGCTGCAAAATTTGGATATTTGTCCAGTGTGCAAATACACAGGACTACAAGGACATTCATTAGCCTGCATTTCTGGGCCTATTTGCAAAAGCACCTTTCATGATATCAAAAGGATATCAGTACATCATTCAAATGTAAGAAATCTAGTGTATAAAATATACTATGCAAAAAGTCCAGCTTCAGAATTAGGCAATTTAAATAAGACTCTTCTGCATGGTATACCCAAATACTTACAAGGAGAAATTGACCGTATTCAGAGAAACTATTTTGGAAGTGAAAGCCACTTACAAAATGCAATAGTTTTAGAGCATAGTAGCAACAAATCTGTACATAGCAACCTTCTATTACACACATATAGAAAAGAAATACTAAAATTTAAAAGGGCATCGGCTGAAGTACCAATCCATGTGTGTGTGTTGCCGCAGAACGTTTTACAAAAGGAACACAAAAAATGTGGACATAGCATACAAAATAGAAGACAATGAAGATTCCAAATGGTTTGAGTTAGCTTTAGCAGAAAACAAATATGAACTAACTGAAGACCTAATATGTTGCAGTTACTGTACTACAAAATTAGACAACAACCACACTCCTTCATGTGCTATTACAAATAATTCAAACAGTTCACACATTTCAAGCAATTATACGCCTTCATCCAAAAACAGCAAAATTACCTCCCTCTGAATTGGTGAAAGGCATTCGTGGCAAAGTAGTTTATTTGCCATTAGATCTAACCGAAAATGTGCCCACTCTAGGAGTGCAATGTTTAATAGAGCATTCTTTAATAGTCTTGGTAAATGGTGTACCAACAAAAGACAAAAAAATTTGGCAACAACTGGTAGACTTACATAAAGTTAGACAAGCATTGCAATATCTAAAAGACAATAACGAGTACTACAAGGAAATAAATATTGAAGAAAGCTTAAGGGAAACAACTGAAATAATTCAAGAGTCATCAGAAACTGGACAATTCGAACTTCTGGATCCTGCTATAGTATCCACTCTTTTGGACCAGTGTACAATTCATCCATTGCATTCCAATGAAAGCATAGATGATGCACTAGAAACTTACCAAATGCGACAAACCAAAGGTTCACCAATGAGTATATGGAAAAAAAGTATAGAAGCACGTGTGTTTCCACTGCTATTTCCTACTGGCAAAGGTGGAAGATACGATGATAGACCCACTCAGATTGGGGCATCAGAATACCGCTCATTACGAATGTATTAGCAAGATCCCAGATTTAGACAAAATGTGAAATACATATTCCACCTACTCTATGAGAGTGAATTAGCAACGATATGTTACGGAGTTGCACACATTTTGAAATCTGGAACCCACTTTCAAAATATGTCAGCTACGCAGTTAATACAAAAAGTACAGGAAAAAGATGAGGTTTTACAATAAAGTATAACAAATTTGTTTGCAAACATGCGTGGTACAAAGGAATACTAGTTCTGACCGCACAGACACGTGCGTTGTATGAGCAGAAATCTTGGACCACCGACTTGGTTTGTTACACTAAATTGTGCAGAATATGCATGGGAAGATTTACATGAGTTCCTACGCATAGCAAACAGCAACAAAAACAACATAGATATATTAACACCTGGAGAACTTTGCTCTCTAGATCCAGTTAATGTGACAAGATATTTCCATTATCGTTTCATTGCCATGCTACACTTTATTTGCAATCAAACTGTTCCTCCCCTTGGAAAAGTGCAACACTTCTTTTGGAGAAAAGAATATCAAGCGAGAGGAGCACCACATATTCACATGCTGTTATTCATCAAAGGTGCACCTAAATTTGGTCACAACAGTGATAGAACTGTTTTCCAGTTTATCCAAAAATATGTCACTTCTGAAATCCCTTCACAACAGACACATAGTGAGCTGCATGGGCAGATTTTACAGAAGACACAAATGTGGCAAATATTGTCGCCACAAATACAAAAACAAAGGTAAATACTACACCAAATGCCGCTTTGGTTTCCCTAGACCAGTTACAGAAACAGGTGAAGTAAACAACTTCATGTCTTCAGTTCGACATAGTGTTAAAGGTAAATCACCTAAGAACACATATTAAATAAAAAGAACAGAAGAATAAAAATATATCAATGATTACAATACAATCATTGCCCTGTTATGGAATGCAAACAGAGATGTGCAGTACATTGCAGACAATTCTACTGCTGTTGCATGATATGTTACAGCCTACTTAACAAAAGCAGAAAAAACAGAGCTTCAAGACCTCTGGGATGGCCTAGCATCAGACAAACACTATCACAGAAATTGTACAGCCTAGGCATAAAAATGCTCTCTCATAGAGAGAATGTGGCGCCAATGAAGCAGCAGATCGTTTAACCAGTACTGCTTTGTATGGAAAATCAGACAACATAGTATGGCTACGTCTTGGTCCTGCTAAATCTAGAAAAAGATTGCTGAAATCATATTAGGACATATAAACAATTGCCAGAAATGATCCCAACAGCCAAGACATTCTAAAAAACAATTTGCTGGACATATACTATCCAAACAGGAGTAGCACTTTGGAAAGCATGTGTCTATACCACATAGCTCAAAACTTTGCGTACAAAAATAATATAAAACCTGATGAAAGCAAAGGTAGATATAGAGTGAGCGATTGTGAAGGGAGCTTAGTGAAACTTACCAAACAAAGCTTAATTAATCATGTAAAATTATCATTAAAAACTCCTCAACAGAAAGAACTATATTACATGTCTCTGTTACATGTAATATAGTTCTTTTTAAACCATGGTGAAAAGAGGAAGACATACTAGATAACTATGACTGCTATGAAGATGCGTTTAAAGCAAATGAAAGCGCTATCACCGATGTGAACTTTACGCAGTACAAAACAATGTTACACAATGAGCATCAACAGGAAGAAGAACTTCAGGCCCAACTAGATAAGGACTCTTCCGACGGTAGTCAACCTTCTGTAACAGGAAGTCAAGAACCACTAGGCCAACCACTAATAGCAAATGAGGCAGAAGTAGCTATGGCAGAAGTAGAAAACACCATGTATCAGTATCAAGAAGATACAGAAGACTTAACTGTACAACAAGCAAAACTTAACAAAGATCAGCGCAGCATTTTTGAAGACATAACAAAACAAATTGTACATGGTGTACAACACGAAAATAAAGAATGTTCCTGCCAAAATTACAAACCTATACTACTGTACGTGAGTGGTGAAGCTGGATCAGGAAAAACATTCTTAATCAAAATCATCAGCAAGTTCCTTCAACAATTGACAAACAACAAACTGTCAGCTGTTGTAACGGCCCACACAGGTGTAGCTGCCTACAACATAGGCGGAGTCACTTTACACCGATTACTACTGCTTCCATTAGAGCATCAAAATAAATTAGACTATTACAAACTTTCTGCAGAAGCTGCAATGGAAGTACGCAGAGTATTAAAACAAATGAAAATGCTACTAATAGATGAAGTGAGCATGATCTCCAACCTAATGTTGGCTTTGATTCACCTCAGATTGCAAGAAGTACTTAAAAGTAACAACGACGAACTCTTTGCAGGGAAACACATTATCGTTTTCGGAGATCTTCTACAATTGACACCAGTGAAAGGTGAACCTATTTTTAAAACCTTAGGCCACAAACTCTGCCGTAAAACTGTTGGCAGCATAGGAAATGACAACCTTTGGCAACATTTGCAATACAGAGAATTAACAGAGAACATGCGGCAATCTGCAGATCTCACTTATGCCAACATCTTAAAAAGTATTAGAGTTGGTGTTCTATCGCAAGAAGCACAAGCAGTATTGAAAAACCGGCACATTCATGCACTTTATGGTGATAATGCATGTGAAACTGATGTTATGGAACAAATTGCGCACAAAAATGTCAATTGTATGGCCTTAATGCCAACTTTTGCAAGCTGTTTCAAATTCAAGGAAACCATGTTAAATAAAGAAATGCAACCAGTAATTGAAATTAGCGCCACAGGCAAACCAGACGTACATGGTATGACAGTACCCATGTGTGAGCAAGCCACAACAAGACTAAATAGTTTAGAAAATGTAATCTCCAACACAGATGGGTTGGAAAAAATATTAAAATTATCCTTAAATTGTAGAGTAATGCTTAAACGTAACCTTGAGGTCGAGCAAGGACTAGTTAATGGAGCACTGGGCACAGTTGTTGGCTTTCAATCATACCCACATGACAGCAACATTCAGTTTGTCAATATTAGCTTTGATAAACTTTCAGAAGTGAAAAGGATAGGACGCTCAATTGCTCGATTCCTTCTCTTCAAAGACATGTATGTACGTAGAGAGCAATTTTCTCTAACTCTTGCATATGCAGTTACCATTCATAAATCCCGAGGTCTTACCCTAGACAAAGCATTGATATCTATTGGAAACACAGTCTTTAAAGAAAGCATGAGCTACGTAGCATTATCACGCTTACGTACACTTGGCGGTCTATTGCTAATGAACTTTGATGCAAGTAAAGTCAAAGCTGATATTCCTTGCATTCTAGAATACAATAGACTGCGCTCACTGTACACCCCCATCTGAAAAAATATCCTGTTCCAGATAAAGTGAAATGTGGTAAAAGAAAACTAAATCAAACAGAAATGCAACAGAATCCAACAGCAAATCCCTCAAAGAAAACAAAAGAAGCTAAGGCTTCATCAATTACCACAAACAAAGAAGAACCTATTAGGGAATGTAAACCAGGTACATCTTCAAAGAAGGAACAGAAACTCCAGAAAAATGCACTCACATACAGAACTAGCTGGTCCATTCAAATTTGCAAATGAGACTGGGATAAGTTGATATGCAAATGTAGCAATTAATATTCTATTTCAATTGCCACCAATTGTTAACAATATTTACTTACACAGTACAGACCAATTGTTTTTGCAAATGTTAGTGCTTCATAGAAATGCAACAAACAATCCTGATAACACATACAGTGTTCATGGAATTAGGCAAGAATTGGACTACTGTGCTGGAATGGTGAGATTCACTATGAACTCACAAGAAGATCCACAAGAATTTCTAATGTACTTACTACTAGTATTGGAAAACAAAAGCATAACTGTAAATGAAATCTTCCAGATATCGTACATGTGGAAACATACATGCACTCTCTGTAACAATGTGATACAGGAACAAATCCCAAATGAGCGATTTGTGTATGTTTCCATACCTAGTTGTGAATCCATTCCATTTCAGCGACTTGTACAGAATGCAAACCATGGCAGATTATGTACTATTTGCAATTCAGACAATCGCTCCACCTTACTGATACAATCGCATAGTGCCTACATAATACTTATGCTTCTACGTTATAATGCAGATGGTACCAAAAACAACTGCAAACTGACTGGATTCACACACGGTCAAGTGTCACTTGGAAAGAAAACCTTTACAACAATAGGTATCATCTACCATGCAGGAGCTACAACCAATGCAGGTCACTACACTACATACATTAAAAAGAAATGTGGATGGTTCGAATGTAATGATAGCACCATTACTCTAAAGCAGAGACTGCCAGCTAATCTTACAAATGCGTACTTAATAATCTTAAAGCCAAAATGTAATAAATAATGTGTACTTCAAGACTATCAAAAATATGGAAAAGACTACAAATAGTTAGAATACGCCAACAGGTATCTAACTGCCCAACAGGATATAACAACGACACGAATAAATGAATATCATAGAACTGTAAGAACAAATGCACAGTTAGAATACGCCTACAGGTATCTAACTATTGTTAAAAATGGGCAGCAAGGCAACAAACATAACATTAATCAAAAAGATGAAGGAAACACTCAAAGGAAACAAGGAAGTAGTTAGTACTATAGCAAATAAAGGTTTTTTTTTAATCCGACATGGATTTTTTTTTCCCAGACCCAAGGATTAGAAAAGCAAACACAGAAACTGAACAGAACACTGGTTTGTAAACTAAATATGAGGGTAAAAAAAAGGTAAACTGTCTCTTATGCAATGTAGTAAGTTTTCATGAAACGCAAAGACTAACATACTTTTTTCTTTTATCAGAGAAAAAAAAAGGATACTTCCGCCAAGTACTGAAGGCATTTAAAACATATATGGATTCTAAACAAAGTAAGGAGTAAGTATTTTGGCAGTCATTTTGTACACATGCAAACCTACACATCTAATCTATGGTACTAATTTGTTGCAGCGGCTGTAGGCTGGCCCTTGCATCTTGGTTGTGTAACCTACCACCTACGCCTTACGACCAAGGTACAAAGAGTATAGTTCCTACCCACAACCATCGCTACATATCAAAACCATGGTCCTTGTAAATTACCTACTTATAAATTAACTTTTGGGACCATCGTCTGCAGCCATGCAGCCAAGACGCTAGGACGTGTACACAACTACCGCATGACACCACACCCACATTCACTTATAACCCCACTGCTTATGACTTCAGTCTTGGGTGCATGGCCTTTGGGCATGCAGGCAAGACTGTGGGTCCTGGGCAGAAACACCACAGCATATGCCCTCCCCACAACCATCTTAATGATGTTGCATAGTACAAGTGTACCTATAGCTGTGATATGCTGCAGTAGTTTGTAACCACAGGCTAAAGATGTGAGTGTGAGGCCACAGGTTTGTCAATGTATGGGTATACAGTATATAAAATCCATAGTTGCTTACAACTGCAGTGCTTATTCTTTTGTTCAAATACTCTACATCCTAGCCACTACTACCACACCATATGACATCCATTGGGGCATATAACTACACTAAGTACAAATGTGATTTTGGGGGCATGGCCTTCGGCCGTGCACCCATGACTGCAGCCCCTCCCACAGCCGCCTGAGTGATGCACTACCACACCATATCACACCCATTGTGACTTGTAAGTACACTACAAATAACTGTGCTGTTGGGTGCATGGCCTGCGGCCAAGCACTCATGACTGCAGACCCTCCCCACAGCCACCTGAGTGATGTTCAATAATAGGGATGTCTCTGTAGCTGTGAAATGCTGCAGTGGTTGTGGGCAGAGCCTACATTCTTATGTGTATGTCCATACATTTAAATATATGGATGTGAAGAAGCTTATAACTCCAGTGCTTAGAAGTTTCTTCTTGGGTGCATGGCCTTCAGCCATGCACCCTAGACTGTGCACATTCCCCACAACCATCTGATCAATAATGAATACTGCAGGTGTACCCATTGCTGTGACATGCTGCGGTGGCTGTGGGCAGGGCCTACAGTCTTGGAAGTATGGCGTCCGGCCTACGGCCCACGGCCATGCACCCAACACTGTAGGCCCTGGCCACAATCACTGCAGCATATTTCACCCATGGTTGCTTAAAAATCAGTAGCACACCCATAGGAGGAAACATTGTAAATGTACCATGTACTGAATATGTACCCAAAACTCTGGGAGTTGGCCACACCTGCCAGATATATAATCGATTGTGTGGGTGTCAAGTATAAATGTGATAAGCTACAGTGGTTGCGGGCAGTGTGTACATGCTTGGGTGTATGGCATACAGCCTGCAACCATGCACCCAAAACTATACATCTTGGCCACAACCACCGCACTAGATAAAACCCATGTTGGCTTGTAAGAGAAGAGGGTATAACTTTGTTGTTGGGTGCATGGCCTTCGACCATGCACCCAGAAGTCAGGGTCTACCCACAACCACCTCAGTAATGTGTGGAAGTTGGGGTTTTTCTATAGGTGTGCTATCCTTCAGTGCTTCTGGCCAGAGGCTGCAGTCCTAGCTGTATGTCCATAGATATTACATGGTATGGGTGTGCAGTGGCTGGGACGTCCAGTGCTTACTCCTTCGGCCGAAGGCCATGCATCCAAGACTCTGGCCCTGGCCACAACCACCATAGCATGTCACATCCATGGCAGCGTACTAATGAATACAATACCCATGAGGAAAAGTAATGCAATTACGGCATGTTGTCAATTTCAGTGTTCGCTAACACCACGCGTGTCCTTACAACAGTTACAAGTTCCCTGTGCACTGCACTAACTGAAATGCTACCCTTATTGCACCCCTCATTTTCAATGCGTACAAGGTGGCCATAGAAAATACATCATAAAGAGGTTATAACTTTGTTGTTGGGCGCATGGCCTTCAGCCATGCACCCAAGAGTGCAGGATCTCTGCACAACCAGCTCAGTGATTGGTGGGTCTTCGGGTTTTTCTATAGGTGTGGTATCCTTCAGTGCTTCTGGCCAGAGGCTGCACTCTTAGCTATATGTCCATAGATAGTACATTTGATGGGTGGGCAGTGGCTTGGACATCCAGTGCATTATAACTTTGTTCTTGGATGCATGGCCTTTGGCCGTGCACCCAAGACTGTACACACTCCCCACAACTAGGCAATCGATACGCAATACTACGGGTGTATCCGTTGGTGTGACATACTGCGGGTGTTGTGGCCAGGGCCTACAGTCTTGGATGTAAGGCCTTCGGCCATGCATCCAGGATTCTAGGCCCTGGACACAACCACTGTGGCCATGCACCCAAGACTGTACACACTCCCCACAACTAGGCAATCGATACGCAATACTATGGGTGTATCCGTGGATGTGACATGCTGCAGTGGTTGTGGCCAGGTCCTACAGTCTTGGAAGTAAGGCCTTTGGCCGACGGCCATGCATCCAAGAATATAGGCCCTGGCCACAACCACCGTAACATGTCACACCCATGGCGGCGTACTAATGAATGCAATATCCGTAGGAAAAAGTAATGCAATTATGGCATGTTGTCAATTTCAATGTTCGCTTACACCACTCATGTCCTTACAACAGTTACAAGTTCCCTGAGCACTGTATGGACTGAAATGCTACAGTTATTAGACCCCTCATTTTCTGTGCGTACAAGGTGGCCATAGAAAATACATCATGAAGACCGACCGCCAGAACAAATGCGTTCATCACCCAAGTCTTACTGTCTGAACCTTTCCCAACGCTCTATTACACAGCAAAAGAGTTTTATAAATATTGCATGTTTCCGCTGGTTGTCGCTCTGCTATCGGCGGATCCAAGATGTTGGGCGCATCCAAACAATCTTACGCAGTACTAATGAATGCAATATCCGTAGGAAAAAGTAATGCAGTTTCAGCATGTTGTCAATTTCAATGTTCGCTAACACCACTCGTCTCCTTACAACAGTTACAAGTTCCCTATGCATTATAAGGACTGAAATACTACCGTTATTAGACTCCTCATTTTCTGTGCATACAAGGTGGCCATAGAAAATACATCATGAAGATCGACCACCAGAACAAATGCATTCATCACCCAAGTCTTACTGTCTGAACCTTTCCCAACACTCTATGACACAGCAAAACAGTTTTATAAATATAGCATGTTTCCGCTGGTTGTCGCTCCGCTATCGGTGGATCCATGATGTCGGGCTCATCCAAACAATCTGACGCAGAACACGTCTCGTTGCAGCCAATCAGCAGAGACGTCACGTGTCCGCGGTCATGACTCCAGCCCCTTAGCCAATCGGTATCTTGCCCGTGGACCGAACAGGGAAGTGTGACTGCGAACCGGACATAGATATTACTAATATTTTTACACCTACTTTTTGCTCATTTTAATGAAAAGTACTGCACGGAAGGTCACCAAATTTACAAAAGCACGCTTTCTGGACCAAGACCCTGGCCCTGCCGCAAATTTGGTGAAAATCCGTCCAGCGGTTTCACCTGTAGCCGTGCGTAATGTTTTTCCCCCATTCAGTCTAAAAAATTCAGAGTGGCCCATATACTTTTTTTTGCAAAGTTTGGTGAGGATTCGTCCAGGGCGAGCGAAGTTATAAGCCTCCCAAAAAGTGCTCTTCCTATGGAAACAGCAACTTAACCATAACTTAACCGTGGCCGTGTAATATATACACATTTGCTATTTCTCTCTTTCTCTCTATTATGATAAACTGGCAGGTGAGGGTCACTTGGACATCATAGTGGAGGATTTAGAACATAAAATAAATAGTCTTAAATCGTCCCCTGGACTGGATGGTTTCGCAAATGTGGTCATAAAAAAGATCATCAAAAATGGGCATTAGTCCTAGATTTAAAAAAATGTTCGTTTTGGTGACCAAGACAAGACTCATACCTCAGAGCTGGTGGAAGTCTATGTTTATTGTGGTCCATAAAAATGGGGCCAGGGATAACCCAGATAACTATTGTATATTAGCCATGGTAGATACCATGGCCAAGATGTTCTCTTCCTGTTTGCTTGATTACCTTAATAGTTGGGTTAAAGAATACAAGATTCTAAATATACAGCAGTTGGGTTTCCACAAGGGAGTGGGTACCCTTGCTGGATATGGACACTGATGTACCTGGTACGTAAGGCCAAGGAAGAAAGATCAACCTTGTTGTACATATGTTGCATAGACTACAGCAAGATCTTCCATTCTGTGGATCGAAACATGTTGTGGCATACATTGGAGGGTTTGGGTATTCATCCCCACATACTGTATATTTTACTAAGTTTGTATACCAAGACTACTACTCAAGTTAGACTTAGCCAAGATGGTATTCTTACTCTAGCACCCAGACTATTTAATTGGTATATCTCGGACCTTGATATTGCCTTGGCTAAATTTAGTAATTTTCCACCCTGGCATTAAAACCAATGCCATCGCTTTTTTAGCCTACACGGATGACTTGGTTATATTTGACACCACTCCCATTGGTCTACAGAGGAGCAAAACAACTATAAAGGAACACACAAAGCCTACAACTTAGTCATCAATCTTAAAAAGATCAAAATGATGGTCATTAATGCAAAAAGAAAGTACAATAGTTTCAGGTGGAAAACTAATGATGAAACTATTGAAAAGGTTGAGAAATATACATATCTGTGAATTCCACTTACGGATTGTCTCAACATTCATAAATTGCCATCTGACATCACCAGTAAAGTAGTCAAAAAGTGTAATGTTATAAGAAGATTTTCTGACTATAGGGGAACCATTTCTATGGAGATCATGGTTAGAGTTATGTTATGTTAAGGAATTTTATAAAGTGCTCGTCGAGAGAGAGAGCCATGATCCATAAGCCATCAGATAGGTCAACTAGAACAGATAGGTTTTTAATGCCTTTCTGAACGCCAGTTGATTGAACAAGTTTTTCAATGTCAATGGAACGTCATTCCATAGTTGGGCTGCAACTACCGTAAAGGCACAGCCTCCAATGCGGGAAAGGTGAAATAAAGGAACACAAAGCAGACTCGCCGAGGCTGATCGAAGTGAACATGCAGGAAGGTAGCGAAAAGATTTAGTGTGCAGGCATTTAGCCCCTTGATTGTGCAGAGCGTGATGTACCAGGCAAAGAGCCTTAAACCCAATACGCTGACTAACAGGCAGCCAATGCAAAGAGTTCAGAACAGGTGAAATATGAGCCCCATAAGGAGAACCCGTGGCCATCCGGGCAGCCAGGTTTTGCAGGCACTGAAGCCGCTGGACTATGCCCTTTGGCTGGGCCAGATATAAAGCATTACAAAAGTCCAGGTGACTCAGTACCAAGGCTCCCACCACCGGCAGCCGCAGGTTCGGGGGTATCAGGTGAAGCACCTTTCTTAGTATTTTAAGATAGAAATGGCCTGCTTGACATACAGCTGATACTTGTGCCTCCGTAGACAGGGAAGTAGAGATGACCACACCCAAATTCTTTACCTTAGTCATTGGGACCGGAAGAGGGTCGAGGGAAGATGGCCAAATAGAGGAGACCCAAAATGAGGGGTCGGGAGGGGAGCCCACCACTAGCACCTCTGTCTTGTCTGCATTTAGCGCTTCAGCCAATTGTGGTTCATCCATCCTCCAATGCAGACAGGCACTATTGTAGGCACAACGACAACTCAGCCTGATCGTGATCTAAATGGATGAGGATCTGAGTTTCGTTGACATATGAATAGCACCTGATGCCGAAGGGGCGGATGAGACAAACAAGAGGGCAAATATAGATGTTGAAACGAATGGGAGACATGGCGGAACCCCACAACCAAAAGAAGATGAACCTGAAAGGAAGGGTGGGAGTGAGAGAATTTGGGTTCTATCGGCCAGGAAAGATGTAAACCAGGCAAGCACCTGACCCGAAATTCCAGCATGAGACAGACGGGCCAGCAGGGTAGGATGGTCTACGGTATCAAATACTGAGTTTTCTAATAAAATCAGGGCACCAACCCCTCCTGCATCGACCAGCCTGGCCATATCATCCTGGACCAAGACTAGCACACTTTCTGTACCCCGGCCCGGCATAAAACCAGACTGAGCGGGGTCAAAAAGTTCAGAGGATTCCATGAAAGACGACAGCAGTGGGAAAATTAAAGACTCCAAGAGCTTCAAAAAGGTAAAAGTGAAAGGGGCGGTAATTAGAAGGCAAAGTAGGATCAAGCGATGGTTTATTTAAAAGAGGGATCACAGTTGCAACCATAAGCTCTGGAGGAATGCAGCCAGTCTGACAGGAGGCATTAACTGCCGCCGTGATCTCACTCGATAACTCAGAGGAAATCTCCTTCATTACAGCAAGAGGGAAATAATTAGACGGAGCCCCGGAGCCCCTGACTTAATGTGTTGAATGGCCATTAATATGTCTGGCTCGGTGAATAGAGGGAAAGAGGACCAGCCCTCAGAAACAATCAAGCCGCTGAGAACTAGGGGTTCAATCACAGGGCAGTATATAAAAGCTGTACCACACCAAGTGCCCTCTTTGCAATGGAGGTGTTATGTAACAACGAGGTTAAGTGGCTTTGGAAACTGGAAAGTAGAATTTGGCGTGTTACTTTTGTGCCTTTCCTCCTCGACTCCCATTGAAGCTATTCGATGTGAGCTAGGTCTCACATCACTTGTTACTTTGAAAAATATAGCCACGAGCATCTTTTATGTAAAGATGTTTGAAGCGAGTACTCAACATACCTCGAGATATAACCTTTTTGATAAGTTGTGCTATTTAAAGTCTCAGCTCAAGACCTTAAAGAAATGGTTGGAGGACATTAAGACTTTTCATAATAGGATTGGCTTTGAAATTGAATATCCAATAAATATAGGAATTGAAGCTAGAGAAATAAAAAGAGAAATAAAAAGGAGAGCCGAAATTTGGGAGTGAGATAGTAACTTGCGAGAACTGGGGAAAAAACAACAAAGTTTTATTATTGGTGGAACAGCCAAGTATATTGTGAATATCAGGGACCCTAAGGTGAGAAGATTCATTTTACAGCTGTGAGTAGAGCAGCTGCCATCCTGGTCTTGACTTGGTGCCTGTTCGCCATTCCTAGACAGGAAAGACTTTGGGGCTGAGTCATAGAATTATTTGCGCCGAATAACGGGGATGTGTGCTCCATTCTGCCCGCAAATCCCTGTTTAACAAAAGGGGATTTGCGGGAAGAATGGCGCACAAATACCTGTTTTTCGGCGCAAATAATTCCATGAATCAGCCCCTTTGTCGTTAATGTCATATTGAAATAGAGAACCAGACATTTGTTAACAGATTGTCCAACATTGGCAGATATTTATCATAAAGGTTATGGACGTTTCAAGAGTATTAATAACACAATAGAAAATCAAACGTGGGCAAATATTTACTCAGGTCAAAATATACATTTGTTATCTGTATGATATGTGGCAGCTCATGATTAAGAGAATTGAAAAGGTGGATAGATGATTTAAATATTTTTTAAGTATTTTTAACATATATAAGATTTGTAGGTATTAGATAAAAGTATAATGAATTGTTAAGAATTAAAGTGTAATGTATTATGTGATGATGTGAATAGTTCGATATTATGGGTATTGTTTAATTGTATGTAGTTTTTAAGGTTTTTGCTTTTTAACCACAAACACTTTAATAAAAATAAAAGAATGAGTGGCATTCTAATGATAGTTTGATATAATGATGACAGAATGGGGGTCATTACAACCTGGGAGCAAAGGGATACAGGCACCGGTAATGACACCGGTGCCCTATTCCGAGGTCCCTTTGCGGGTCCTTCCCTTAACGCCTGGTTTTACCAGGCGTTATGGACGGGACCCGCAAAGGGATACCGGGTTCAATAACAGTACCGCAATTTACATTTATGGGGGCTCAAATGGGAATGGGGAATGGCTTTTCAAATGGGGATTTACCGGTTCCGCAATGGTCGGAATAGACCGGTAAGTCCCCATACCACCAAGTCGGTGGCGGTACCGGTACCAGTATTGGTGCTAGTCATGGCGCTAATAGCGCCATGACTAGCACCAACCTCGGAATGAGGGCCAATGAGTTTTATTTTGTCAATAGTGATCTTGAGTATGAATTAAGTAGATTGCATTGAATTGTTGTAAATGTTATATGTTAATTGCGGAAGTTATTTGGTGACTACTTTGCACCAATGAAAGCATGTTAACTACCCACAACTCAGAATTATTTCTATGGCTTCCCAATTTTATTAGCTGAAGTCGGGTAAATTTAGTTGTCCAGGATCACACACTTTGGTCAAGTGGTGAAATCGAGATTTGAGCCCACCTTGCAATTTTGGCACTTGACCATACAGCTTCCCAGCTCGTTCGTACAAATATGTGTTAACAATATCCGAAACACATCCTTTTGGGGGTTTACAGCTGTGCTATGGATATTTAAGGTCGAACAGTGAATGAAAAAACATAATAAGGTTGCCTCTACATAGTCACTGTTTTACACAGCACCCATCACGTGTCTAACCACACACATTTGCACATCTTAAGGTACATCCCACTACAATAGTGACTCAAAGTTGTGTTTAACAGCCCCCCACTACTAGTCGCTCCCTTTATAAAATGCTCTGCTGAGACATCTTAAAAACGCATTTCACAGACTTTTATTTATTTATTTGTACTTAAAAAGTACAGAAGAAACAGGCAGTAACAGAGCTCATGAATTAGTGTCACAGCATTGCCCGGGAATAGCGGCCTGAAAGTACCTTCTGCCTGGACAGCCTCATCTTCCCACAACAGGAAATGGCTGCACATATGTTGACATCCATATACTGAAACAGAAAACTGTAAAAACACATTACCCTTCTGAAATTCGGTTAGGGGTCACTGTCCTTATAGCAAACAAAGCCTTCTTATGATATTATTGCATTGTGAGGCCACTGGGTTGTTTGCAGCACTTCCCAAAGCTGTAGCACACCATGGCTGAGCATGCTCCTTTATGAAGATGTGCTTCCTCTGGAGGCACTCATGGCAATGAGGTATCAGGTTTGTGCCTCGTGTAGCCTGGGAACGTGATTGGGGGTGAGTGAGATCCATATAGATGGAATGGAAGTGACAGCAATCATTGCAAACATAAGAGCTTTGCAGAGCAGAGCTGGATAGTGAACTCATACCCTGCTACCTGTCCCATAATGTGCAATATTATTCTGCAGCTTGGTTTTTCATTTGGCATCACTGTTACAATACGTGTGAAATTCGCAAACCTCTCTTAAATCCCAGTCCCTAAGGTTCACATGTCAGCCTTTCGTCATTTACACTCTGATACAATGAGTGTCATTATGGAGGATAATAGCACCTGGCCTAAAAGGAGTTTAGTCCAAATGTACTTCACAAACTCTATCTTATGTGATTTTTTGGCTCTATAAAGCGCTGCATAGAATGTTGGTGAACGGTAGACCTCCAGCCTCAGCGAAATATGGAGGACGGTCATTTTATGAGGAATCACCCACAGTGAGCTGGTGAGATTACTCTGCAATTAGAGATTACAATATCAGTAAAATAGCTCTACATGTTAATGTACCTGCTACAAAGATCTGTGAGTGGCCTGCTGGTTACATGTTCAATACTAGTAAGAGCTCAGCTGGCTAATGCATTTGAAGAGGTGCTCTCAACGCCCCCCGAGCCCCCAGAATCGTAATCCAATCCTGCCATATCTCCTTCTAGTCTCAGTCTATTTTTTTAGATATGTGCACCTTCCGGGTATCTTTAAGTCTGTATCCTCTATCTATGCTATGGTTTGGGTACCTTCATCCCCTCTTGTAATCCATTTCCTGCATACATTATTCAGCACGTAATCTAAAACTGTTAATCTGTGTCTTGTATATGTAACAGGACTAAATCCACTGTCTTTCATCAGAGTACCTACTCCCTGTGCTGCATTCATGCTAGAGCATGTATGCCTTCCTCCTGGCCCCCATTACATATCTTGCATCCATGCTGGAGGACACGCACATTCTTTGGGACTTCTTAAATCATAACAAAGACATCAGCCAAATGATTTATCCGAATCCCTATTCACACAAATTTTCACTGCATTCGGCTGATTAAGGTATGACTGAACTTCTAAGCATAGCTCTCAACTCACATGTTTTTGGCGGGTGTCACCCGCCTTGTAAAGGGCTGCCTCATTCATTCCAATGGGCGTCTCACCCGCCAAAACCAAAATCGGGTAATTTCACCCGCCTTTGTACACAAATGGTTGAGAGATATATCTAAGAGATTAGAATATAGATTCGGGCTAAATTTATGACAATACCTAATCCCCCACACTAGCGTGAGATGGGGGTTCAGATTCTGTTAAAGACAAGGAGGCGAATATTATGTATAACAATCTTTACTCTGACATCAAAGCAGCAAAGAAGAAAAACCTTGTATAAACTTTTTTGAACAAAAAACTCATCACAGTTCCAATAGCAATATAAAACATCCCAATCCAAAATGGAGGACAGGTCATGCCCTCAGTGTAACCAATGGGCACAGAGCCAGTTCCATAAATGTCCCTTTCTCTAACACCAACTCCTCTTTCTGATGCTGTTCTTCCTTGGACGTTCACTGTAGAAATCATCCACGTAGCATGAGGAGAGATGATTCCAATGAAAACAGGCGAAACTTGAACTCTCTCGCAAACCGAACTTGAACCGATCTCCTTTCAACCAGGACCTCTCACCCGAAATCTGAAATAACCAGAACAAGTAAGGGTGAGTGGGTGGATGGTATAATATTCGCCTCCTGTCTTTAATAGAATCTAAACCCCCATCTCACGCTAGTGTGGGGGATTAGGTATTCTATGGCAAGACAGGAGGTTCCTATTGTGCAAGTTCAAAGCCCTTACAGAACATCAACAGCTACGTGAGCAATGCGTTTATGATAAAACGTTTTGAAAGTTGACTCTCTTGACCAATCAGCTGCTTTAAGTATCTGTTCTGGGCTGCCGCCCAAGAAAGCGGCTTTAGAGGCCATAGCACCCCTAACCAAAAGAGGACCAAAGAGGAAGTATCAACCCCCGCCTCCTGCATGACCCACCTAATCCATCTGGTCAAAGTGGAAGGGGATACAGGTTTATGGGGCTTCCTATAGGAAATCAGCAGCTGAGAGGTATTAGGAAGTCGCAGACTCTCCGTTTTTAACTCAAAACATTTCAAAAATGCAGTAACACACAATTTACTGTCTTCTGGGAAGGCTGGATAGGATATTGAGGAAGCCATACACTTAGTTCTGCGTGAAACAAAAAAGGTAACCCCTTGAGGAGTAAACATTCTATTGTCCACATCTAAAGCTCCGATATCCGACACTCTCTTAATAGACACCAGGCAAAACAACATTGCTAGCTTGGAAAATAGCTGTTGAAAAGACAGATCCTCATTAGGGGGCAGGCTTGGAAGATCTCTAATACCATATTAACATCCCAAAGGACTGAATACTTAGGCTTTGGAGGGACCTTAATACGAATAGATTTGAGGGCTCTTCGCACTAAAAAATGTCTACCTACAGGTTCCCCTTTTACCAAAAGGTGTCCCGCTGAAATAACAGACCAGAAGCCATTAATGGTTCTATAAGCTTTGCCTTCTTTAAATAAATCCACCAGAAAATTAACCACCTCTACAGGAGGGGCAGAAATGGGATCGAGGTGCCTAACCACACACCAGCCTACCCAGCGGTTCCAAGCTGAAGAGTATCCCAACTTGGTAGAGGGGGCCCAAGAGTCCCTGATGACTTTCACAGAGTCCTGCGAAAGTCCTCGGAAGCACCAGGAAGAGCTGAAATCTTCCAAGCCATAAGGGAGAGGTGCCCCTGAAGGACCAGCTCTTGAGGAAAACCTCCCGAGTTCGTTAGCAACTGTGGATGAAGGGGAAGAAGATGAGTAATGTCTACTGACAACTCTAGGAGAGCTGGGAACCAAATTTGGGAAGGCCAAAAGGGGGTTAGTATCACTAGCGTGACTTCTTGCCTGCGAACCTGAACCAATTCCCTGGCTATCATTGCAAAGGGAGGGAAGGCGTACAACCTCTGATCTGACCAATCCTGTTGGAACGCATCGGTAGCTAGAGCGCCAGGATCTGGTCTCCAACTGAAGAAATTGGGCACCTGACAGTTTAGCCTCAAGGCACACAGATCCATTGTAAATGGGCCCCATAGAGATTCTATCCTGGCAAAGAGGCCCCTGTCTAACATCCAGTCGCTTTTGTCCTGAAGGTGTCTGGAGTTCCAATCCGCCACCTCGTTGCTGATCCCCAAAAGGTATTCTGCCTTTAACACAATATTGCGGTCGAGGCAAAAATGCCAAAATTCTCTTGCCAGATCCGCTAGGACCTTGGACCTGGTCCCTCCCAAATGATTGACAAATCTCACTGCTGAGACATTGTCCATGCAGAAGAGGACACACCAATTCCCCTGATCCTTGAGGAAACTTCGGACTGCATATGACCCCGCTAACAATTCCAGACAGTTGATATGGAGCTCCTTCTCCCTTTTTTACCATTTTCCCCCTGTGGAAACCTGACCCAGCCTGGCTCCCCAACCCGCTCTGCTGGCATGAGACTCCAGAACTACATCCGGAGAGGGACCAAAAATTGCTTTCCCATTCCAGCATCCATGTGCCTGAGCCACCAAAGGAGTTCCAACCTGGCCTCTGACAATACCACCATCTGAGAGTAACAAAGACATCTGCGCAGATGTCGAGCTTTCAGACGTTGCAACGCTCTGTTGTGGAGAGGGACTGGGAAAACAGCTTGGATGGATGCTGACAACATCCCTACGATCCTGGCCAACAATCTGAGAGAAATGTTGTCCTTCTTGAGGATAACCCAAATCTCTTTCCTTATCTTGGTTAGCCTGCTGTCTGGGAGGAGAAGGATGCAATGCTTTGAATCTATATCGAAGCCCAGAAACTGTATTCATTGCATTGGCTTCAATATGGACTTTTTGACATTTAACACAAACCCCAGGCTCTGAAGAAGAGTCACCGTAAACTCCAGATGAGAGCGCAGATTCTGAGAGTTCTGGGCTAACAGGAGCATGTCGTCGAGATATATAATGATTCAGATCCCTTTGGACCTGAGAAGAACCATCAAAGGCTTCATCAACTTGGTGAAGCACCATGGGGCTGAAGACAGGCCGAACGGGAGGGAGGCAAATTGCCAAACCCGACCCCCCCACTGAAACTGGAGAAACTCTTGGTGTGGAGGCAACACAGGAACCACTAGGTAAGCATCCTTGAGGTCCAGCTTGACCATCCAGCCTGTTGGAAGAAAGGTGTCCCTGAGAAGATGGATTCCCTCCATCTTGAAGTGGTGGTATACTACAAAGGAATTGAGGGCCTTTAGGTTTATCACTGGGCGAAACCCCTGATCTGGTTTCGGAACTAGAAAAATGGTACTAAGAAACTGAGAGGCACTGTAAGAGCCTGGAACTACTGCTCCCTTGGAAATTAGGTCCTTGACCTCCACATCTATTAGAGACTGTTTTACCTTGTCCAAAACCAATGGATGGGGAGCTGATAACTGGGAAGGAGGGGAATAAAACTCTATGCCATAACCTTGGACTGTCTGTAACACCCAGAGGTCTGATCTGAGGGACTCCCACTATGGGAGGAACCTGGCCAATCTGCGCCCTAGATCTCTGTGGGAAAAAACTCTTAACACTCGAGAAAGTACCTGATGCTCCTCTGGACCTCCTGGTACCTCTTCCTCCACATCCTCTCCAACCCGCATTTTGCTGAGGGAAAAATTGGTTATTCGCTCCCCGAGCAGAGGAGGAATTATGTGCGCCTCGGGAGGCAAACTGACGGGGACGGAAGTGGCCCTGGGAGAACCGGTCGGAAGAGCAGGCTCTACCTGTTCTGGCCTTGGGGAAAACCTTATGCGCAAATACCTTTTTAATGTTGGCCTGAGCTTTATCCAAAGCTGTAAAAGTATGCACATACACCAAAAGGTCTTTCAGAAAACTATCTCCAAACAAGTTTCCTTGAGCAGAAGGCCCTGCTTCCCTTTCTGACATATCCGCTAATTTTGAATCTAGTCTCATAAGCAAAGACTTGCGCCTCTCTTTGGAGATTGAGGCATCCGCATTGCCGAGCAGGCAGACAGTCCTCTGGATCCAACCCCTTAAAACATTCACATCAACAGGGGAATTGGAGGACGCAGCCTCCTCAGCCATCTCAAATATTTGTGTTACTGGACCCAAAACATCTAACAGCTTATCCTGGCAGTTACGCCAAGCCTTGTCAACCCCCTTTCTGGGGTCTTTACCCTTCTGAGCCAGAGAAACCGCCATAGCCTGATCTATTTCGGGAGTACAAGCCACCTTGTCCTGAAGGACTGGTCTAGGGCATTCGGACCTCAACTTACTCCTGTCCCCCTCAGGTAACGGGCGCATGAACCAATATTCTAGGAAAGAAGAAATCTCCTGAGAGGGGTGCCACTCTGCCGACCTAGGGTGTAATATGAGAGAAGGGTCAAAAAATGGAACACCATTAACATCTAGCACAGGACCCTTCTGCGCAGGGACAGGAGCCACCTTACTTTTGCGCCTCTTAGGGGGCGAATCTGAATCCTCAGAGGTATCCGAGGTGGAAATAGGAATAGGGGATACCGCTGCAGGAAGCTGAACGTATGCTGGCCCAGGGGTCGAGGAGAGGGGTTGCTGAGACTCATCCCACCTGCACTTCTGACCTCTCCTGGTGGAAGACTCCGGGGACGTGCCTGGGGAAGGACTCAGTTGTCCTGAAACATGTTTAGTTTTGCTGGTACATTTTCTGGGGGCTGAGGTTTAACAGAGGGTCCCGCATAATGAGAGGGGTGAAAATAAATCAGCAATGCGATTGATCAACCTATCAAACGCTGATGCCAGTGTATCATTAAGACGAGACAAAGCTGAATCCAGAGAAGACTGGATTACTTGCGCTATTGACTAGATTGGTCTACCACATTATCAGTTTTCTTTGAAGGGCGCACCTGCGTACTGGCATCCGCTGAAGCTGGGACCATATTTTTTTTCCATGACAGTCTTATCAATATCGTGCCACCACAGAAGTGTGAACTTCCAACTACTAAAAGAAGTCGAGCAGGCTGTCCAAACAGTGCAATTGAACCAAATCAGCCGAGCAGGCCAATAAATATCTGTATACACCCTATCAGGGTGTCAGAAACTGGAGGCAGCCGAGCAGGCTATTATTCAAATTCACCCAAGCAGGGTGACAGGAGTGGAGATAGCCGAGAAGGCTATTCAAAAGAGAAATATATATATAAAATAATATCTCTAGTAGGGATCACAGGGTTTTCTCCACACAACACCTTATCAAGGTGATTCCAACCAAAACAGGCCTAGCCTGTGTGCCCCTCACTTCATACGCGAGCAGCGTATAAAAAAGAAACACACACGATGTGTGTGAAAACAATGCCAGCAAACACTGTCAATCTTAACTGCAGTGACGCGCGTCGGTAAGAAGCTAAGCTTCTTTAACAGACTGCGCGCGTCACAAACAAAGTTGAGGGAAGAGCGTGCTGGAGGCAGCCGCGTACTTATAAATTAACCCTCTCCTGAGGGAAAAGCATTTCACGCGTTGGCGTCTGGGTTTATATGAGGCAGGCGACGCAACCTAATTATAATGAAACACGGCGAGAACGCCGCTTAGGCAGGAAGAAAAAAGAAACAATTAACGAGCGGAACCTTCCACACGGAGCGCAGCCAAAATGTATCACTCTGACCTGGAGGTCAGCGTTCGAGCGCGAACGCGGCTCTCAGCAAACTACTAATGCAAACATAAAATGAAATGACAATTTCATCGGCACAGTTTAATAAATCACCAAAAGCTCTTTCAATATGACCTAAAGTAACACTGTAAACTCCATATAACCAATAGTAAGGCAAGAACTAGGAGGGGAGACTTAGCTGTGGTGTCAGCAGCAAAGAAAGAGGAGTTGGTGTTAGAGAAAGGGACATTTATGCAACTGGCACTATGCCCATTGGTTACACTGAGGGCATGACCTGTCCTCCATTTTGGATTGGGATGTTTTATATTGCTTTATTGGAACTGTGATAGGTTTTTTGTTCAAAAAAGTTTATACAAGGTTTTTCTTCTTTGCTGCTGTGATGTCAGAGTAAAGATTGTTATGCATAATAGGAGCCTTCTGTCTTGCCATAGAATGACTAATCCCCCACATGAGATGAGATGGGGGTTTAGATTCTATTAAAGACAAGGAGGCGATTATTATGCATTACAATCTTTACTCTGAAACCACAGCAGCAAAGAAAAAACTTTTACAAACAAAAAGGTTGTAAAGAACAGAACTAAATAGAGTTCAATGGCAATGTATGGGAGCTCCCCAATCCATCATGGAGGACAGGTCATGCCCTGCAGGTGACCAATGAGCAGGGACCCTTCCCCATATAAGTCCATTACTCCAATCCCAACCCCTCTTTCTGTAGCTGTCTTGAACCAGACATCCACTGCACAGATCAGACGATAAACGATGAAGGCCAATCCAATGAAGCTCTCGTACCACGCACTCCATAACTTGTAACTGCGAGCCACACTCCTGATCAGGACCTTAAACCATAGCTGTAAAAAACAACAAGCAAGAAGGGTGGGTGGTTGGGCAGAACAACAAACCAAAGAATGTTTTCACTTGAACCACCTATGTACATGCATATCACAATTGACATCATATCATATCCAGGGTGGGAGGGTGGTATAATAATCGCCTCCTTGTCTTTAATAGAATCTAAACCCCCATCTCACGTTAGTGTGGGGGATTAGTCATTCTATGACAAGACAGGAGGCTCATATTATGCAAGTTCAAAGCCCTTGCATCTCATTAGTACAACATGATCCATAATAGAGCCAATATAATGAATAATAAAATAATAGGAAAGGAAAACTTAAATGTTTTCATTAAATAATCAGCTGACCGCAAGAGAATTGCCCAAGACTGGGATGCCCGAAAAACTGTCTTATAATGCATAGACAAATCCACTGCAAGAAAACAGGAAAATGTGTCAATTCCTGTGTTCCTTACCAGCCACCAAAACCAACTGGTTAAAAGACGGGAAAACATTGAACAAAGTTCTCCTATACTAATAGGTTAGGAAAAAACTCATCTGAAATAAACACCTCTGTGTCCAATCAAACATTTAAAACACTTAAATTCATACCCTTTTTGGTAACCTAGAAAGCAAACCAAAGAAAATAAGCACCTAGCTCTCCTGGAGATAAAGAAAAGAAAAGTACCCCATAGGGGTGAAAGTCTTGTAGGTTCCATCCCATGCATTAAAGGAAGATATCGCATTAGAATAGGGCATGTCGCAGAACTACACTGGGAATCAAGAGGGAAAGACAAATCTTCAAAAGGTAAAATGGGAGTACATTTTGTAATAGGACAACCCATCCTGAGCAGAGCGGAAAAGCAATCGAATTAACCCACAATTGTCTTCAGACATATATGTATACTAAGGAGGGATGTCTTCTGGAGGCAGAAACAGAATGGAAGAGAGGAGCCCCACCTGAGAAGCTAAACCCATCAAACCGCCAAGACCTTCAGACCTGCCTAACTATTGCAGAAGGACTCTGCTACATGACAAAAGGCAGATATTAACAAACCTGATCCTTAAGAGGGCAAACTTGGCAAGGAGAAAAAATGTATCTGACATCCAATCGCCACCATTATAGTGATATGTAAACCCCCTTGTAGATATGCCCGGTGTTTGAACCTTGATCCCTCCTCCCTGGAGATAAACCCCCTAGAGGATCAAAACTAAACGAAGGAGGACACCAAAATTCCAAAGTCTTAGCAAGACTCTAAACTGCAAAGAACTAATCACTAAAAAGTTAAACTGAAGTTGCACACCAGAATAGGTCCAGCAAATATTTCAGCCAACTTGCAGATCCTTGAAGCTCACAGCACCTTGAGCTGGCACCTTACTGTAAAAACGAACACTTGTGAAAGAACCCAAAGGGCCACCTGCCATGCAGGCGACTATGAGAACCACGTCAGTAACTAAATATAAATATCCCAGCCCTCTGGGAAACGAAGCGGCAGACACCTTCTGATAGTGAATGTATAGACGTTAGAACACATCAATAGAGGGTCATGAGAACGTGGATGGGAATTGGTATCACTCCCAGACCCCTCTATCCCACCAAAGGATATTGAGTCCTCCCAAAAGAGGAGAAACCTCCCCCACTTATCCAAGGGAAACCTTGCAACCCAGAAGAAAGCTACCCTGAGGACCTCATTAAAGCACCGCTTTACACCCTTAAGAGAAATAAATACACTATAGCACCTCTAACCAACCCCTGACTGTGGACAGGATCAGCTTAACTTCTTGAAATACCAGATATTAGCAGAAAGGAAAGTAACTGACGGGAGGGAAATGCTCAGTGCGAGTCTGCACTGGTCACGCGTCAGAACTCCTGTAAAAAAGGAAAACGGAAAACCATCGGGTGTTACCCCCATAGGTGTAATAATATGATGCAATCTCCCCCAAGGATGGCGGGAAGGGAATGAGGGGGAAAGGACTCTGGATAATTATCAATGCCCCGTAAATGTAAGGTTGAGAAAGAAACTGGGACCACTGTCCCCTCAAACCCTGAGGACTGAATCACTGTATTCATGTGAGGCTGACTGGCCACTAAAGGAATCAGGGAATGAAAAACTAAGCACATTGTCCATAGAAAACCAGTACTTATACAGTACGACGAACCCTCAGGTATACGAGAGGTGCTTACTTATCGCTCTCAGCAGGATAAAAGACAGATTTAGACCTTTCCAAATTTAGGAACCTGCATCAGTAGGGTCAGCACAGATATGAAAACAGCACTCTATTTGGTGCACTATAGAATAAATATATATGTATAAAGAGGTTAAGCAACGCTCATGAGGGTACAGAAGCCTACTTGTACTCCTCGAGCAGAGGAGAAGTTGCAATATACTATTAGACAGCAAGATGAACCATAGGCCAAGCTTTGGGAGGAAAACCATGGGGCAGGCGCCATTAAGTTATTACTTGGCAACTCATCTATCAGATACCATCAAGTGTTTCCATTAAGTGTTTCCAAACATTCCATCCAAGTAAAACATGGTTGCTCAACTTGTCATGCAACAAAAACTGAACAGTTAACCTCGAGCTGACCCTGTCTCCACCAAAATCCAATAGAATAATGAATGTCCAATGGAACAAAAGTAGGGGAGAAAAACATGTCCCCACTAAAGAGCCTTAAGCCCTGCAGACCTCACTAGAGACACTCTTTTTTCTCCTCATGTTGAGAGAAAATACTGTAGCTTAATCAGCACGGGTATTGGGTGGAGCAATTGAGGTCGGGGAAGCAAACCCAAGGAAAGGACTGAGTTGTCCTGAACTAACTAAGGTAAAGGGCGACAGAATTTTTAACTAAAAGACGAAGGATAATACCAGAGAGATGGTTAGAGACGAAGGTACAACCCCTCCATATGGGTCTGTTTACAACCACTTCCACGCTCTCTTTTCTTCAAAGTCCTTAATAAATAAATAATATATAATATATAAAATATATAATATATCCAATGAAGAGGGGTTACGCCCTCACAGGGGTCCGAACCCCAGGCCCTTATATAAGCTGATACTCACTGAGCTATCCGGGCCACTGACAATTCTGAAAAACGCAAATGTGCTCCAGTCAACACTTAAACATATTGTTTATCAAAAGCGTTCACTGAGCAAGTGCACCTCAACCGCTCACCCCAGCAGGGTGTGGCAACTAATAGTACACGAGGGAGCACCTCGCAGTATAAACCAGGCGAAGTCTGAAACCGACGGTTACTGCACGCCTACCAGAACAAACAATGGCGTCAGCCATATGCAGAACTTAAACAAAGCTGCCGACCTTAAGGGAGTAATACACTGAGCAAGTGCATCTCCAACTGCTCGCCCGAGCAGGGCGTGATAATCAGCAGTATACGAGGGGGTAACCTCGCATTAGAACTCAGGCAGAGCCTGAAACCGAGCAGGTTATGGTGCATGCCAGTTAAGGTAATTACCCAAGTTGCTGACTTTAAGGGAGGAAACACTGAGCAAGTGTACCTCAAACTGCTCACCCTAGCAGGGCGTGGACCCAGCAGTATACGAGGGGACCCCTCGCAGAAAACACAGGCAACCTTGCCACCGAGCAGGTGACTGCACCTTTCCAGGGAAGATAATGACATCTGCCACCAGCAGCCCCCAAACAAAATAAAACTGTCAGGTTTAAGGTAGGAAACACTGAGCAAGTGCACCTCCAACTGCTCGCCCGAGCAGGGCGTGATAATCTGCAGTACACGAGGGGGTAACCTCGCAATAGAATTCAGGCTGAACCTGAAACCGAACAGATGGCACCTCAGTGAAGGCAAATCACCTAACTTAAGAAATAAGTAAATAAATAAACAATAAAATAAAAACTGCAGAATTGGCAGTGTATGAGGCTCTGCAGTAGGCGAACCAGTGTTAATATAAGTTGAAATATCAATATAAACACAAAATAAAATATCAATTTTTAAATATATATATACATAAACATTCATATTCAAAAGTAATTAAAATTACATATAATCTTGTTAAAGTGGAAAAATGCGGACTGGGCTGTCTCAAGTGGTCTCGCATAACTAGGGTGAACAGGCAACCCGGATTCCATTTGAGAAACCCCTCTGGGATTTGCATGGTTGGGCGGCATGGAAAATAAAATTGTAATTACTTACCCCAACACATTCCGAATTTAAAAGTTGGAGGATTGGTTCGAACCTGGAACCTTCCAGGTACCAGTGACAACCCCTACTGCCTGTGCTACAGAGACTGGCTTCAAAATAATAGAAAAGAAGGAAACATAGGAAATATATAGGACCAAGCACGCCCGCAGCACCTGGCAGTCCCAGGTGTAATTCAAAAAGAGGCGCAAATTAAACATACATACATTTTTTTAAAATATCCATGATGTTCCGGACATTGTATTAGAACCCTGGCACTCAGCCTCCCAACACCAAGCACTTAGCTGTTGAGCCACTGGAGTCTGTGTTATCCAAAGGAACACTGGAGCCCACCAAAGGGCTTTGTACACAGGCCGCCAGCAGTGCAGGCCCTAAATAAGCTAATGTAACAAACAAGGAGGGCTTAAACAAACAAAAGAGAGGCTTGCGTGCGCTGGCCTTGAAGCTTATCAGCTTCAGTCCGGCCGTAAACCATAAATAAACACAAGACTGCTCTCACGATGCACACCTACACAAAGCATTAGCTTCTGTTAGCCAATAAATCTTTACATAAAGAAAGCTTCCATTCAGACCAGTGCGCACGGGATAAAGAAAACAGTACACACTTAAACATAATGACCAGAGGCAAACCAGCGCAGTGAGCGTTGAAAGTTAAACAGTACTTTAAAATATAAAGGACTAATATATATCTTAAATGTATCACAAAGAAATGCTACAAGCATACAATATTTTTCCCATAATATAACCAATTAAGGTTTAACTTCTACTGACAACATGTAAGACACAAACTGAAAGGAGTGTACTTAACTGTGGTGTCAGCAGCAAAGAAAGAGGGGTTGGGATTGGAGTAATGGACTTATATGGGGAAGGGTCCCTGCTCATTGGTCGCCTGCAGGGCATGACCTGTCCTCCATGATGGATTGGGGAGCTCCCATACATTGCCATTGAACTCTATTTAGTTCTGTTCTTTACAACTTTTTTGTTTGTAAAAGTTTTTTCTTTGCTGCTGTGGTTTCAGAGTAAAGATTGTAATGCATAATATGAGCCTCCTGTCTTGTCATAGAATCCATGCTGATGAAATGTTGAAGGACATGTTGGTTATAGGGGGCAGAAATGTTCTCATAACAAGTTCAAAGCAAACATTGTATAAAGTTGATGAACTATGTCAAAGGTTCAGAGCCTTTCCTGACAGGGATGCTAAAAGAAAGCACACCGTCTAAATAATTAATGTCTTGCACATGTACCTTTCTTTCATATTGTAACCAATATTGCCTCTGTTTTTTCAGCTGACAAAAAAATGAATCTTTAAAAAAACACTTGGCGCAACATTCACACAAACCAATGAAAATAAAAAAACGCACAGAGGATGCATTTTTTATTTACCTTACTTTGGGAAATGGGCAGGTCACCTTACTCAAAAGGGACCCTACGCATTTCCAGCTGTGCTGAAACACAAATGATGCGCTGGCTAACCTCCATGCATGTACTGGTGTCGTAAGCATGTATGGCGAGCCTTGCACTCTTACTATATGTATATAGAACACAATTTCGATATTAAATATTTTAAACATATAGCAGTAAACTACCGATGCGAGGTAGACCTGTCCTGAAAGCCTGTTAGTAAGAATGGGCTGAATTATCAGCGCGCCATCATTTTGGATGCTACTTCAGTGTAGATTAAAGCACTGATAATTTCACCGTTCATTATGGATGATTGGTAAACGGAAGATTCATGGAGGTGTGTTAATCACGTGACCCTGACACACAAAGGCGAAGGGGAGGAGTTTGCCGCGCACGGGAACTTTGCTGTTTGCTCAGATAAGGAAGTGTTCAATCAGAATTCGGATGTTAAACAGCCTGACGAAGCACTAGAATTGGGCGGAACGCGTGGCGTTAGCCCACCCAGGAGGGTGAGTGCTTTTAAGTACTTGGTCTGTCATGTAAATTAGAGCTGACTGGTTATGCTCTGTTTAATGTGGCTGCACGTTACGATTATAATACATTTTTGAATCTTAACACTAAGGTATTAGGGTCTTGTGTGCTTGGTCGTTTGAATGCATTATTTTCATTGTTTTTTTGAAGTAATACAACCAGAGAAATAGTGCATTATATTATATATATATATATATATGTATATATATATATATGTGTGTGTGTGTGTGTGTGTTCCCACGTATAAAGAGCTCCCAACATTGCAATCCTGCCTCACTAAATTGTATTTAAGGAACGTCACATATACATCATGAATTCTTGAAATGTGAGTGACCCTGCCTCAGCCCTACTGGCTTTTTGAGGTAATTTGCCTGTAGCAATGGACTCTCCCTATTATTAAATACATTACCTCAGTGGCCCTCATTTAAGAGAACTCAGCAGTATGAAACTTCATGTACCCCTAATACAGGACTGACTCATCCCCAGCCCTATAGGTTTTTCCGAGGTCCATGTCTGTTATGAATTCCCTAAATTGTTATATTGTAAACCTAAATAATGCACAGTGTGTCGACCTCTGAATGAAGAAACGCAGACTTAGGCATGCCTCACATGTGACTGACTCTGCTGGTCTGACATGCAATCTTGCAGTTCCCCACTTACACTTTTCTAATTTGATGAACTTCAAAAGGCTGAAAGGCTGTGTTTTAAAGCAGATTCAAACCTGGGACCTGCTGCTTACAAATAGATCTCGGCAGTAGGTTCATTAATTTACAAGAAATTATCCAGCAGGGTTTAATGTGCTGCCTGTTAGGGAGAATTCTCTCTTTAGGCTGAATTTCCTAACCTAGTGAGTCCCCCAGCAGCTTTGCTGGATTTCTGGAGTTTGTTTTTTTCTCCTGCCAAGAGTGAGACTCTTTTTCTCCCACTCTTGGACATGATTTATGGTGTTCCTTTGACTGTTAATGTGTTTTATGGGCTATGGGGTCCTTTACTCCATAGGGTCTCATGTGTTTTTACTATGTGTTTTACACAGCACCCTCCGTGCAGTGACACAGGGGTGTCATAGTGACACCCCATCATAGACTCAATACCCTGGGACTGACTACTGTCTCCCAAGTCACCATTGGCTTTACTAGTCCCAAATTATTAACAGAAACCAGTACAAACCATCATATTGTGGATGTACTGGTCGGGCAATTTGATTGCCCCGGGGTCTGTTAGTCGAGGGGGCACGTCTCCGTCCCCCATGATCGAGTTTTGGCTGGTGGCAGTGGATACTACTTTTTTATATTCGACCGAGAATATATCCCTATGGGATTTTCCCATTGTTCGAGGCTACCAACTTTAATTATTTAATTCTCATAGCCTCGAACATACCGCCGGTTTATTTATTTAATATTAATTCGCCGGTGGGTATTTTTTGCCAGGACTCGATTCTAAAATGGCGTTTGTGTTCTCTTCTGTGACTCTAACCCAAGTCGAGCCCTTTGTTCCACTTTTTTGGCGGGCTTCTCCACAGAAGCCTCCAAAAGTGGTGCCACTCTGTCTGGGTACCACAGGGGGTGTGGGAGGGGGTTTAGGCACCCTGGACTGAGTTACCTTGGTAACTCAAGTTGCACTCTTGTGTGATTGGCCCAAGTGGTGAGCCGGCCGGCTCACCACTTAGCATGTTTGATTGACATCTAGGCTGAGTGAATGGGGGTGTGCTGCATAAAAGCAGGGCTTTGGGGACTGGAACTTCAGAAGTCGCCACAGTACCTGAGAATCTGACGAGGGAGAAGCTGAGCCGACCTACCACAACGACACCACCGGTGGAGCCCTGCGGAACTTCCCACTTCCCGACGACAGAGAAGATATCCCGGCTGGAGAGGCTTCTTCCCCTGACTGGTAGACACAACCAGTTTACCTTCTTCTCTTCGCACCCCAGACCGGCTTGTGGTCGAATTGCCCGTGCCAAGCACCCCGGCAACCGGATAGCCACTTACCACTGGACCGCGAACTAAAGGACCGCTCCTTTTACCTGAGAAACTCCGCGGCGGGTTTCTTGCCTGGCAGTGCAACAGACTCCTGTCTTCCTCCCCGACGAGATACTCTCTTCCCCTGGACGAAGCACCGACTTGCATCCGCTGCCAGGAACAACTGCCCCCGCTGGAGTATTCTCACCACCTTAAGGTACCGTGTCCGCCAGGCCTCCCTTTCTACAGATTGCTACAAGGTAATAATAACCCATAACCTTCTGGACTGGGCTGGCCGCCTTGACCTTCTAACTGGTCCCTTTCTTTGGTCCAACTCTTTTTGATCCTTTTCAAGACTTTTGTGCACTGCAACTGTGTGACCTTGGACACATTTTGTTTGATCCCCTTAAAGTGGATCCGGCCTACTGACTCTAAACTCACGGTGTGACTTTGCCTTCCTCTCTTGTTGTGTTCTTGAAAAAGTGTTGGGATCTGTTTCAATTTATTCTCTGCCTTTCTCTCCCTTTTTAAAACGAATTATTAGAGTGCCATCTACGTTAAGCGCTCACCGCTGTCTGAAAAGTGAGGCTTTACTTAAGACTTGTCTAATATTCTTCTAAGGGAGTGTATATCTTTTGGTGACCGTGTTTTTGAATTGCTTACTATTAGTGCCTGTGTGTTTTTCTAGATGTGGTTTTAAATAAATAATTATATCTCTTTTACACCAAGCCCTGGTCAGTGTTTACATGTTCTACTGTGTTCTTTTGACCTATTGTGAATACTCTGCATACTGCCTAACTCTTCTTGAGGGAAGTCTGACTGCTCAGCCATAGCTACCAAGTGAATCTGTGCGGTACAGACTGCTACCAAGTGGGTTTACTGCCAAACAACTGTAGTCTTACATCTTTTGCAGTGGTCCCAGAGGGAACTGCACAGGTTTCTGCCTAACACTGCCCTACTAGTACCTTGGTAACATTCACAGATGGACAGTACTCCATTAGTTAGTTCTTGATAATCCTCTCACCTACCCTCACCCAACCCCTCTCTTTCCGCTAACTTTTGTCTCCCTTCCCGCTGCCTTTGAAGCTATTCTGTGTATATTGTTTCCCACGAATAACTCAAACTTCTCCTGGGGGTTATGAGTCTGAAAGGAGATTCAAGCTGGACGAAAAATCTGCGGGAACCCACAAACCTACTCGAATCTAGCAAGGAGATTTATGGAAGACCAGAGATCACTTTTGAGAAGGTTCGGCCAGCCAGGCTTACTCATAACACATAACTCATAACATATTACTCATAACACATGCCCTAGTACCTGTGCCTTCTTGCTTATGTTCAATCTAAGTTCTGGACTAAGTATGCGGTATGTGTACCTCTTTCAAATAAATAACCCGGCACTGCGAATGCCCAACACTAGACATAGTGCCGACAATGTACAAATGACCAGCCGTGCAAGTGTCCTAACACTGTAAAAGGTAGACAATGCATCTTGCAAACACCCAGCTGTATGAATGTCCAAAGGTTCCAATGCAGATCCCATGTTTTACAAATAGCACTGCAAATGCCAGACATTACAACATGCAGACCCTACTACTTGCAGATTCACCAGCACTGCAAATGCCAGACACTCAAATGAAAATCCTACAACACACAGATTGCACTATTGCTGGTGATGCCCCTACACTGCCTGTATGGATAAAACATTTAAAAAGAATATACTCACGGGTTTGAGTATTCGCAACACTTCTTTAAGTGCCTTTTCCACGCTGTTCACCGAGCACAACACACTCGTGGAGACCACCACGTCAACCGAGGCATCGCCCACCTCAGACAAATTTTCAGCAGGTGCCACCAAATTGGGCTCGAAGTGCAGGTGGTCGTTTTCAACCTGGCTCTTTCTCAAATACTCCTGGAAATGGGGGTTTGCATCAGTACATGTGACTTTGGCTCCTCGTGGATAAAACGGGAAATTGCTGCCTGTTCCGCACCCGAGCTCCAGCACTTTTAGCGGCCCCGAGGGACCTGCGAAATCGGGCAGGCGGCCAAAGAGCTCCTTCTTACAGGAATACATCATTGTGTGGTATTCTACCATGCACCTGGCATAGAGGTGTGGGAAGAGCCGCATAACCAGTGGCTCCCACAGTCCCAGAAAGTCCAGAAGGTGAGCTGGTATGGTCAGTGCCCACATAAAGAGGTGGAGGGCCAAGTCACTGAAGAACCCCATCCCCAGAAACACGATTGTGGCTTTCTGTTTCTGAGCACTGTGAGTTCAGCAGCTTCATGTGATATGTGGTTGTTTAGCACCACCCAGTGGCCGCTCTGTGACCTTTGCTGGCTCTTAACAAATTTTACTTTCTCTGAGCTTATTTTTTCACTTTTCTATTTGGATCCACAATAACCAAGAGCTTTGTATATCACCGCAGAGGTTTCAACGCACATTTCTGTCTCTCTTGAATCATGACCAGCTTCGCGTTTTTAGTGTGTGCTTTTAAATACGAAGTGTCCCGTGCAACACCTATAAAGCCCAAGCCATTGTGTTTGAGCACTGATTCAAGTGCAGATAGGAAGGAATGGCATATGAGGAGGGACATAGATGAATGGCATTTGAGGAGGGACACACAGTGTATATGCATTGCTTGGTTATGAGCCCAACCATTGCCTGCCCACAGCCATGCTTATCGCTATTGCCACTCCATCCCACAGGGTCGGTCTTCCATCAGATTGCACCCCAGGCCGGAAGCATCTTTGCCGCCCCCCCAAAAAAACAAAAACAAGAATTTTCCATTTGGCCCATTTACACTTGATGGATGGGGGCTCCCTCCTTAGAGCAAAAACAGTCTGAAGCACCAGTGGGGTGCATTATGCATACATTAGAATGGCGACAAAGATAAGGTTAATAGCCGTTGATTATCACGAGACGGCCAGCCACTCGGGAGCTTAAACACAAAATGCCCACTAAAGAGCTCTAAACCCTTCTTTATCTGAAAATGGCATATGTGGAGGAACCAGTGTTAGAAGGCAATGAGGTGATAACACTTCTGTATATCCCATGGGAAGAGAGAACGCAGCTTGTAATGCAAGTGCGGCAAAACGCAACATTTAAAGCCCCAGAACGAAAATGGAGAAATTAATATATTGCAAGACTGATGTGTTAGAGAGAATCGACATACCCAATAGGCCCCTTTGTCTTGTGATATTGGTACACAAATAGCCCATTTATGTACAGCACTTAATGCCAAATTCCTGGCTACCCAGCACTGGAATACCAGGCGATATTACACAGTTTGCTAGTACTCAATTTATTGACCCCTGAAGTATGAAGCGTTGAGTCAGGCCATATGCGATTCAAAGGTGTGATTACAGGTTGAACTTGGATGACTGTTAGGCTGTTAATCAACCCCGTGAACTCAGCGCTTGTTTTTGCGTAGAGCCTTGAGTCAACTAGCAACACTGCTTGCAGGACACTTCCCATACATGAACCAATTAAAAGTTACTCAATCAGCCTGCAAGGGTTAAGTGCTTTGCCAATACTTCCAGGATACAAACTTATGATCTGCAGCTCGCACACAGATCGCTGCAGCAGGTGCATAAAGCAAAGGAGATACATTACACATTATATTCAACTTACATATTACGTGGGTTTTCTTTCTTGAAATTTGTACTAAATATCTCTCGTGCTCTCTCTCTCTCTCTTCCTGCTTTGTTGCGTGCCCCCCATCTCCCACGCACCCATGGGCTGCACACCCGCTTCCTTCCAATCACAGAGTCTGGGTGCTGCTGGTCACTGTCCCAACTCATCCTCCTGCTACCAAGTGGAAAAATACCCTTTCGTTCAACTGAACTTGAACAAACGTTTGTAAGCAACACAAAAAAAACTCCCCAACAACAACTGGGGCATTCAAATAGTTGCTGACCGGTCTCCCGGGACCAGAGGCCAGTCTCTGATCGTGGGCAGGAAATTAAAACAGAGTCCCCCCACCCACACACCCTGCTGCCCTTCTCTGCAGGCAGCTCCCAGCATGTGCAAAGCTCATTTGCCCGAGGGAGCTTGTGTTGGTTGCTGCCCTACACCAGAGGGAAGACCCCAAGACACTAGAGTGCTGTGCAGTGTATCATGCTTCTGTTGTTGACCATATTGTGGCAATGTGCATCGTGGACAAGCTGTGGACGAGCCTCTTCTGCTTGGAAGGTAAGGAGTGCCCTGATTGTGGTTTGTGGACTCTCTGCACGTAGATGTTCACGCTTTCTGTGGGGCCAGACAAGCTGTACAAATGGCTTTTCAGTGCATCATCGGGCTACTTCCACACATTCTGAGTAGGCGCGGACAGTCTTCACAGCATATGAACTTAGCTACTTATGTCAATGTTAAGAACAGTAAAAGTAGCTCGCTATTGATGTAGCGTATACACCTCCGATGACAAGCTGTGCAGCTCTTTAAGCCACAGGCATCACTATTGATCCCATCAAATGGGCTATGTTATTATGATATGATATGATATGATATGATATGGCATTTGTAACGCGCCTATACACAAGTGTTTCAAGGCGCGACGAGGCAGGGAGGGGGGAACAAGGGGAAGACAGACAACGATCCTACTAGGCCAGGTGTCATTCAGACCGCGCAAGTGCAGGGGGAAGGGAAAAAGTGCAAGGGGAAGGGGGAGGAGGGGAGTGCAGTACAAATAAGTAGAATAGAAATAAAATATTAAATAAATAGGGCCAGCTGGTGGCAAGTGCAAGGTAAGTGCAGACAAGTGCTGGGGGGGGGGCTGTAGTGATACAGAGACAGTCCCGCAGTGCAGGGGTTGCCAGGGAGGCAGTGCAAGTGAAGAGTGACTGGGCCCAGGACCGAAGTCGGTGAGAGTGGCCCAGTTGCAGAATCAGTGCAGTGTTGGTGAAGAATTTAGCAGGGGAGAGGGAGAGAGAAAGCAGAAGTGAAGAGGAAGGTTTTGAGGTGCTTCCGGAACCGGAGATGGTTCTCCTCAAGTTTCAGGGAGGCAGGAAGGCTGTTCCAGAGGGAGGCCCCTGCCGCGGAGAGAGATCTACCCCCAGCTCGTTGCTTCGAGAAGCGGCTGACCCTGAGGGAGTTGGAGACGGACGAGCGTAGGGCTCGGGAAGGAAGATATTTAGGAAGAGAGAGTTGAAGGTATGTAGGCCCCAGGCCCCAGAAGGCCTTGTGGACAATGCAGAGGGTTTTGAACTTAATCCTCGCAGCCACAGGGAGCCAGTGTAGAGATTTCAGTCCTGGAGAGATACGGTCCCTGGGCTTGAGGCCAAGGACAAGTCTCGCAGTTCTGTTCTGGATGAGTTGCTGAGGGCGGAGAGTGGAGGCAGGCAGATTAAGATAGAGGCTGTTACAGTAGTCCAGCTTCGAGAGAACCAGGGCTCGGGAGACAGTGAGCTTCTGGGGGAAGGAGAGGAAGGGAAGAATACCTCTGAGGAGGTGCAGCTGGTAATGTGACTTCTTAGAGACGTCAGATATATGAGGAGAGAAGGAGAGTGTGGAGTCGAAGATGACCCCGAGGTTTTTTGCCTTGCAGGTAGGAGCAGGAAGAGGGCCAAGAGAGGCCGGCCAGAGAGCTGCAGGGAAGGAGGGAGTGATGAAAGGGAGATGAAAGCCTCGGAGAGATGAAAGGGGTTCGGCATACAGATCTCTACAGCAAGTGCCTTAACCCACTGGTCACTTTTGCAGTGGGGCTGTGTAATAACACTAAGGACAGAACCCATATGTAAGCTTTGCCGCAATTAGCATAATTTTAGGCGCCTTGTAAAATGCACGTTTCTCGGGATTCATGCAAAGCAACACGTTCCGATGGTACGAAGGCACTAAAGTGAATTTTCAGTCAATGAAATACTGATTTTACTACTGTGAATAATGGACATTTCAGAACTTGGCCCAAATGTAAAGAAAAGCGGAAGGACAGAGGGCACCAGGAGCTCACCCAAATTTCTTCTGAGAAAGTGACATGTTGGAATCTTGTTGCATAAGAGACAGGCTTTGTTTGGGATGGCCTATGATTTGGATTCCTTTTGCAGAGTTTGTGTGTTGGGTTCTTTTTTTGGAATTTCCACCTTCCACTTATTGCCAGATCATGGGTAGTGGTAGGTATAAAATCGTACTTGCCACCAGGGCCGGCCTTAGGGGCAGCAGCGCCCTGGGCGGATTGGCGCCCCCCCTTCCCCACGCACCCCTGGTCAACACGGGGCGTGGCCACGGAGAGCCACTTTTTTTTTTTTCTTAAACCTCCTCGCTCCTGCGAGGAGGCAATTCTATGAATAGGGTGCATTAGCACCCTATTGTTCGTAAATGCGTACCGCTGCCGCAGACGCATTGCCTAAGAATGAGGTGCCTGCCGCCACTATGCCAGCTCGGGGGAGCCCTTGAAATACTCCCCAGAGGTGGCGGGGGGCTAAGGTGCCTTTTGTTGGTGAAGGCGCCCGCGGCGGTGGGGAGCATTTTGTGACAATCGGGTGCTCTGCATCCGATTGACATTGAATGCGCCCGCCTGCTGCGCCTTCTCCTGCTATGCCAGTTCGGGGGAGCCCTTGAAAGACTCCCCCGAGCTGGCGTGGTGGGGGCTAATGGCGCCCTGGGCGGTCGCCCGGCTCGCCCCCCCTAAGGCCGGGCCTGCTTGCCACGGATGGCTGGGCAATTGACTGTCCGCCGGCACGGACTATTGCACAGGACTGGTGACACAGCCCCTCCTCCACTGCCAGCCCAATCTGAGCATGCTCTGAGGGAGGGCACGTGCCATGCCTGACCCCCGGGCCGTGAAGTGAAAAGAAACAAATGTTGCTATTTGCTAATGCTAGCAATAGCATCATACAATGAATATGGTGCCTGACTAAGGGCTTTGCTGGACAGCAGCAGCCAGCGAGAGCATGCATGCAGAGTGCAGAGCAGACTGTCAGTGACAGTGCTCGCTCAGTCAGACTGAGTTTGATTTTGCCGCGTACACTACACACTTACTACACTACAGTATTAACTTTAGATTAAATGATGCAGCAGCTTCATGACAGGCGACGGAGGAGGTGATCATCCCGGTCTCTCGGATGCTGCCCCCAAGAGGCTGGCACGTCAGGCAGCCGCCTGCATAGCCCTCCCATTCCTGTCCCTCCCCCAACCCCTCCTGCCCTAACCTACTCCTCCTGGGAATTCTTTGAGTTTGCTTTAAGGAAGGCTTTAGATTCCTTGCTAGTTGTTCGTGCAGCGTGTTGACATGCTGACTAAGCCTGGTTGGGGGAAGAAACGGGGGTAGGGGGTATTATGGAAGAGTGCAGCTGCAGCGTTGCGTTTCTTGATCAGCTCGAGTTAGTTTCCGAGATTTTGAGAGTACCTGGCAAGGGTCTTTGCCATGCCTACACAAAAGCCCAAACTGTTGCCATTCCCAATGTTTGCTTTTTTTTACAGCCTGCACATCGTGTTCTACGGTTTATAGACATAATTTCGAAATCAAAAATTTCGAAAGTCAAAAAGTCGAAAAAAAAATGTCGAAAAAAAGAATGTCGAATTTATTTTTTATGACGTTTTTTTTTTCGAAATGGGGGGTTCCCCCCCAACCCCTGTTTTTTCTTTTTTTTTTTGTTTTTACCTATTTTTTTTATATAAACTAGAGCCCAAAAAAAAATATCGAAAAAAAAAACAATTCGACATTTTTTTTTTCGACATTTTTGATTCGACTTTTTTGACATTCGAAATTTTGTATTCGATATTATGACTGGACACCGTGTTCTACTGGGGTGAGTAATTGCATAGCTGACAAACGGCCTCATGTTACGCACTCATGTTTTGTACGACACCAAACTGTCTCCGCGTGGAGAGTTGGAGTGGAGCTTCCGGGAATCAGTCCCAGGTTTTCACATTATATACTGGGACGTGTACTAGTGCAGAGTCCCACGGCTGGCTGAAAAGCTGTGAGGGGTGAGTGGGTTTTTCATATTTATATTTGGGTAGTCCCCGTGCCTGCAGCTAACATCTGCCTGCATACTTTAATAATAAAAATGCATTGATGTGGTGTAGTTTTAATTCTTGTTTAAACAAAGGGATAGTAAATGTGTACATGTGGCTTTACATGCTAGGCAGTAGAAACAGATAAATACATTTTCTGGGGACAGAAAGCAGTTTCCATTGGTGCATTTGTGTGCTACTCTTTCAGCATGTATCTGATCACATTATCAATATATTATACGGTCTGGGAAGAATGAACCTAAGGAAAGGATTTTGGGCAGCAGTGTGGTGGTGGATTCTAGTGAAAAGTGTGTCCTAATGCACATTTCTTTTGGTTTTATTCGTGAGGTTGAATAACATAAGCCCCCCCCCCCCCAGTCACATGCATTACTCTCCAAGCATATTCACTGCTCTACACCAATGAGCTGAAAGCAAGGTGAAACACATCTATGATTATTAAACACTTTTTTGGAGATGTCTGTCATTGGCCAGCAAATGCACATTCATTCTGGCACAGCCTTCCCGTTGTGAATGCTGGTGCTTCTTTGGGGAATATGTGCATACCATTAGCCCCACTTTGTTGCTTCTTTTTGTGGCAAAATTCTAGATAATGCAGTGGAGGGAGGGCGTTAATCGTGGCACATTTTTACGGACAGGTTTATTGGATTTTTCCAAGCAGAACACAGAAAGGCAGATAGCCAGGGCATGGAACACCTGAACACTTAAGAAAAACGATTAAGTTTTCATCCTTGGAGTCAGAGGTCCCCACCAAAAGTGGAGGAGGAGGACGGCTTACAAATGAAAAAGAAATGGGGCCCTTACACTTGGCTGGGGTATCAAGCATGCAAATGGACAGCTGTGTAGCCCTACCCAGTAATGGGGTCTGGTGCTTGTGCTTCTGCTTGTGTTATTTTATCTTGCATTTGAATAGCACCTCCTGCCATAATTTATGGTGTCGAAGTGCAACGGAGGAGCATGATAGAACATTCAGTAGTAGGAGGGAGGAATAAAGTGGTGTAGATAGTTGGGATGAGGGCGAAGGGTCGATAAAATGCTCAGAAAGGCATGAGAAGAAAAACGTGAAAGAGTTATGTCTACAATTGGATCAAATTTTTCATGGGACTCCACTGTATTCTATGGGGGGGGCAGATCCGAAAGGGGAGATAGCTGGAAAAGAGGTGTTCACTGTGCCAGGGGTTATGTCTGAATGTACTCACTGCATGTTGCACCTGGGCATGTTGAAGCCATGCCCATGATAACACAGATAGCAAAGCCCTTCTACTTACTTCCCGAGGCCCTCAGCACATTTTGAGATGGGTTGTATGTCAGAAATCCGAATTTGTCAAGTTTGCAAAGCTCCTGGAAAACCAAGCAAAGAAAATCTCACTTTTCTGGTTCCCTCATTTATGTCATGGTTACCAAAGTGCTTAGGGACATGGAGCCTGTCTGTGGCTTAGCCATGTTCAGACTTCTGAGTCTTCCACAGTGTCATGTGAGCCAAGACATGTAGAAACCATGCTCAAGAAAACACAGCATGCAAAACCCCTCTGTTTACTCCCCTAAACCAAGAACGGGAAGTTTCTTTAGATGGGTTCTATGGATGGGAAAGCTGGAAGGAATATGTGCACATTTAACTGAGGGAGGGATTTCGACCACAGGTTCCTTGGGATTAGACGGCCCAGTCCGTCCTTCCTTGAGGTTTTCTGAGTCCTGCTAGGAACTATAAGGTAATGGTTATATTGCCGTATGAGGCAGGAATCCTCCTAGGCTGATGCTGGGCGGTGATAGAAGTTACATAATCCAGCCTTTGACTAGTCTTCTCACCCTTGGCTGTAGTTATTGTGTCCTGTTAATAGAGGGCATAATGCAAATGTTAGGTCAAAAGAAGGGTGTATGGTCTTGTTAACAGAACAGAGTTTCAAGTCTAACCTTTTTCTTTTTTGTTGTGTATTTAGGGAGTTTCTACATGCTGTATCATGGCTGCTTCAAAGGTGCTTGAAAATTTGACATGTAAAGCAAAACATTCTAATAAAAACTTAACATAATATAACATGACCCAACGAACAAGTAAAAAAGGAAACCAACATCATATTCTCCCCCCTCTCCCAAAAGCAGTGAATGAGTACATGCAGTAGCACTCAGGTAGATTCTAGTTAATATGCATTTAGCTTTAGGAAAAGTACACATTGATCCTGGCCGAACAAGACATTACACAATATGTTCACAGCTTAAAACATGACATGGCATTACATGACATAACACAATGTAGCATACCAAACCTAACTGAATGTAGCACTTCAACACCGGGCAGGGCCTAGACAATATGGCTCAGTGCAGGCACATAGAAAAACATTTACAAGACAATAAGTAATACATGTGCTCGCGCAACCAAAAACAAACGGTTGTCATCATCGTCAAGTTCCACAACAACAAGATAATTCAACCCAGATCTAAGAGCAAGTACCATTTCCCATAGATCCAAAGGTGAGGAGGGGGGTGGCAGCCCTAGAAAAGTCATGAAGATGGCCAACCAACCAGCACATGTTTGCATCTGCGTCAACATGCACCTGCCCAACAAGGCTACCACGCAAAAAAACAGATTATGTAAAAAGTCTGACATCATCGCACATTTCACACTTGCAACCATCTTCTTAAAACTGGCCCCGGGAATCAGGCGGCCGGTTGAAGATGACCGGGATCAGAGATCCTCTACCTCCCTGCAGAGTCCGGAAGCGAAAACTGACTTGAAATGGAAAACAATCCCAGGCTCAACAAATGAAGAATTGTTGTCCACAGAAATGTCAACCACAGGACAAGGACAATGACACCTACTGCTTGCATCGCTTGACACACCTGGCAACATACACCTGCACCCACACTCATCGCCGCAGTCAAAGACTCATCAGACTACAATAATACAAAGAAATACTAGCACCATGCAAACTAAATAAATTCGATTGCCTTTCACTTTTAGCTGGATGCCTGGCTTTGTAGAGGTGTACGAGTTGGTCTTGGTGTAGTTGGATGGTTTGATCAGAGTAATTTGACCAATCCCAACATCATCTTCAGTCTTGGTGTCTCGGTGCGGTTCCTTTGCAAAGTGGCCGTCATTACCCATCCTGAGTCTTGGAATCGTCACGGCATTTGTGAGAAAAAGGGCATCTAAGTGATAACCCTCTGGACCTTCGGGGAATGCAGACTTTTCCCTGTTGGTGCTGATATGTAAGCTCAGTTTTCTTTAATCCGGTGAACAAACTGTATACCTTGCAAAGCCATCTGGGTGTCTTGTTAGGGAGAATTCTCTGTTTAGGCTGAATTTCCTAACCTAGTGAGTCCCCCAGCAGCTTTGCTGGATTTCTGGAGTTTGTTTTTTTTCCATCCTGCCAAGAGTGGGACTCTTTTCTCCCGCTCTTGGACATGTATGTGTGTAATTCCTTTGAATGTCAATGTGTTCTATGGGCTATGGGGTCTTTTACTCCATAGGGTCTCATATGTTTTTCTATGTGTGTTACACCGCACCCTACGTGCCGTAGCACCGGGGCGTCCTAGCGGACACCCACCATAGACTCCATACCCGGGGACTGACTACTGTCTCCCCGGGCATGTAAAGTCACCATTGGCTTTACTAGACCTAAATTTACTAACAGAACTAGTACAAACCATCTTATTGTGGACGTACTAGTAGGGGTAATTTGATTACTCCTGGATCTGTTACTCGAGGGGGCACTGTCCCGTCCCCCCTCGTCGAGTTTTGGCTGGTGGCAGTGGAAACTACTTGTTATGTTCGACCCCGAACATAACCCTATGGGATTCGTCCCATTGTTGGAGATTGATACTTTTCCTCGTTAATCTCTAACGTACCACCGGTCTACTTATCGTAAATAAGTTTATTGGATGGTATTTTCTGCCAGAACTCGGCTTTTAAAATGGCGTCTGTGTTCGTCTCTGTGACTCCTAAATCAAAGGTTGAGCCCTTTGTTCCACTTTTGGCGGGCTCTGTACAGAGACCCTACAAAGTGGTGCCATTCTGTCTGGGTTACCACAGGGGTGTGGGGGGGGGGGGGTTTAGGAACCCTGGACCGAGTTGCCTTGCCAACTCCGGTCGCACTCTAGAGTGATTGGCCCAAGTGGTGAGCCCCCCCGCTCACCACTTAGCATGTGTTGATTGACAGCTAGGCTGAATGAATGGGGGTTTTCTGCATAAAAGCAGGGCTTTTGGGACGGGATCTTTAGAAGTCGCCACAGGACCTAAGAATCCGACGAGGGTAACGCTGAGCCGACCTGCACGATGACACCTCCGGTGGAGCCCTGCGGAACCGACTCACCACTTCCCGACGACAGAGGAGATCTCCCTGCCGGAGAGTCTCTTCCCCTGACTGGTGGGAACAACCAGTCCCCTTTGCTTTTTATTCGCCTCAGGACGCAGTGGTCGAATTGCCCGTGCAGAGCACCTCGGCAACCGGATAGCCACTACCCCTGTACCGCGACCAAAAGGTGGTGCCTTGTGACGGAGCACTCCGCGGCTGGCCTCTTCCCTGGTGGTGCACCGGACTTCACTTTTCTTCGACGACGAGAACATCTCTACTCTTGGCAAAGACCCGACGTGCATCCACCACCAGGAACAACTGCCCCCGCCGGAGCTGCCCTCCACAACAAGGTACCGTGTCCGCCTGGCTTCCCTTTCGATCGGTTCGAGTGAGGTGTCTTAATCCTCTCCTTTCCGTTGGGTCGCCTCCAAGCTTTCTCACGTATTGTTCTGAACTAGTTCAATCTGCCGATAACAATTTGCTACAAAGACTCGAACGCATTTCCACTAGAGACTTTTGGGACATATCACCTTGCCTCTCTCGGAGTGGGCCTGGCCTCTGAACTTTATGATCTATTGTGATTCTTGCCTTCTTGCCTTGAAATTTTCCCGTAAAGTATTGAACTGTGTTGCTTTTATAACCTGCCTATTTCTCTCTCCCGTCCTAACTAATATTAGAGTGCCATCTAGGTTGAGGCATACACCTCTGTCTGTAAATAAGTGGCGCCGGTAAAACCTAGACTTGTCGAAATATTGCTAGGGGGATTGATCGTTTCTTCTTCGTAGAGTAATTGTGTTTGATTTGTTTGCCGTGATAGTGCCATAGTGTTTTGGATAGATTCGTTATAAATAAATACCTTAATATCTTTACACTGAGCCTCGTTACGTGTTTGCTTGTCTTACTGTGAAGAATTGCCCTATCTTGTATACTCCACATACTGCTTGACTCTTCTTGAGAGAGGTCTGAGTGCTCAGCCACAGCTACCAACAGTGAATCTGTGTGGTGCAGACTGCTACCAAGTGGGTTTACTGCCAAACACCTGTAGTCCTAAATCTTTTGCAGTGGTCCCAGAGGGAACTGCACAGGTTTCCGCCTAACATGTCTGTCTGATTTTCTGAATTTCATCCCATACAATCAGGAAACGCAGAATGAATAGATAGAATTACTTCTGGGGACGAGTAGGCAGAGTAGGCAGAGACAGCGCAATCACGGCTGTATGCCCAGCTTCCACTGCAGGGGGAGCCACGACTTCAGAAGGAGAGCCACTGTGCTCAGAGTGGGGAATCACTGCTTGAATGACAACAGTAGTGTCATAGCCTTAGAAGAACCAGGTGGTACATCCTACCAAAGATGTCTTTATGGGTGGGCAAAGAGGCATGTGTCCCGGGCCCCCATCCTGGGACTCCCCAACTGTGCCCCACCTTTTAGGAGTGCCGCTGGATACTTGCTTATTTAGGTGTAATTGTTTAACCTTTACTTGGACACATAATGTACTTGGCGCCTGGGGAAGAAGAGACACATAGGTGCCTGTGTGCAGTTCAGGCAAGGGCACCGGTGACAAGAATAAAATGCTTCATAATGGATCATGATTTAACAGGTTTCTGGCTCTGTTCCCTGGCTCTGCCTCCCCAGCATTACAATAGCTAAACCAAGCACAGCCAGAGGGCCAGAGGACACATGATCACTTCTGTTGCCAGTGTGGCTGGCTGATAGTTTGCAGCTCTGCCACTCTGTCACATCAACCAACCAGTAACAAAAAACCTGTTGACGTGCAGCTTCCAGCTTTCAGTCAGGCAATGCTCTTCGTTCAGCTTCTAACTTGTTGTGGGCGGGCCTACCTTTTTCCTGCTGCTGGGGTGCACTAGACTCGAACTCAGCACGAGGCACCATGTGCTCGTCAGTCTTGTCCTAAGAGGCAATTTGTGACATACACTACCTACCCTTCCTCCCTGCTGTGTTGCCCTCAATGCCCTAAACCCTTCTTTGCTGCCAGACCTTCAGGCTGCAGCTATCCGCTTGGATGATGTCTTCCAGCCATGCCTTCCCATAGTGGCCACTGGGGAGTTTTTTTAAATGGAGGTGTGTAATCAAGGGATTTTAAAGAGAATTTGGGTGGGTTCCCCTCATCTTCCGCTGCCGGCGGCCTCCCCTTTCCTCCCGAGAATGTTTTTTGAATAATGTGTTAAAATCGTGCATTATACAGCACACTTTCTGTGAAAAATTGGGAAAAAGCCGGACAATTTGCTGTTGAATTTGTAAGGTAAAATGTATCCAAAAACACAATAGAAGCAACTCACCAACCATTCACAGGAGCATTTCCATGATGCATTTACCTACAATATATGGCAGTATAAAAAAATGTTCATGCTGGCTGTGCCAATGCAGGTACATAATGGCTACACCAATATATGCCAGTATTCCCATATAAGAACATACTCATGTTTGCTTTGTGCATAATGCCAGTAACAATCCCATAAGAAAACATGTCCAGGCTGGCTCTGCCAATATATGGCAGGATCCCTTTGATACAGGAAATGCCTTTTGGAGGGACAGTGCCTTCTAGTCGTTGTCTTACCACTTCTGTGTGTGTTTTCTCTCTGTTTTATGCATGAGGGTCGAGTCTGGACCCCTTTCAGTGCAACTCTTCGTTTTATCTTTTGCTGAACAACACCCTTGTGCTACCCTTATGGACCCCATGGGTGAGTGTACAACCTTGTGCTCCTGGTGTGTGTTTTGGGGTACCTGAGTGTTGCTCACAGAGCAGGGTATGTGCTGATGGCAGTTCCATGCTGACTTAGCAGAGGCTCCGAGTATCCTCCATTTTTGGGATACCCAGGCCCTGCCATAGGAATCAGTGGATTCCTGAACAAAGGCAAGAGGGCCACTGTAGCCTCTTGGTTTCATAGAGAAGCCCCGCAACGCTCCCACCAGAACAAATTCAACCCCCTAGGGAAAAAGGTCCAGCACACTTCGTGCAAGGAGAATAAGGTTTATTACCACAAAAATAAGGATGCGCCAGCAAAGAGCTCTGCTGCTGCGTAACGTTCTGGCAAAATTAGTACAAGCAACAAATTAAAGAGCATACTGCGCCATCAGTGACGTAAGTTACATAAGTTACAAATCCAAATGGCTGGTTGGCACGACCCTGTACGTTGGCTACCTGCTCCATAATGGAAGCCAGGCCATTGGGATCAGCCCCTTCTGTCCATCTTCTTCCACGTGGGCTCCTTCTTGCACATCATCGGCTGTGAAGCTACGGTTAATTGCTAATTATAAGCAGAAAAACAATAGATTCTCTATCTCTAACCTAATGTGCACCTGGTACTACAGACATGGGCTCGGAGGATAGATCCGAGGTCAGTATGGCTTACAACCACAGCCCGATCCCATACAGGTTGCCGCCTTTCCAAAGCTTGCTACACTCGTTTTAGGTTTGTTGTTTTGAACCTCCCGGGACCTAGCAGCATAAATCACATGCCCTAGGTTAAAGCAGCCTGTCCCTGCTTTCTGATCTTTACTGATTGATTGTGGGTCTAACAGCTTTATGGTCAGTGATCTGAGACTGGCTGGTACCTTGGAATGCTGAGGTCGTATGACAGGGCATCTGTGCGCTATAACTTAAAGCTGGGACTGGGGAAGGTCAGGGCCTTCTTGTGGGATAACTTTTTGCTTGGAGCTCTCAGTCCCCTCATGGCCGCGCAGGGCGCATTCCTCCTGGGCTACGAATGCATGCAACATAAGGCAACGAAAGGTCTATTAATCTCTGCGGGTCTCTGGCCTTTCTCACCGCTGCCCATGTCACAACCTATTCCTGCGTGCATGCCCTTTCTACATTCATGGCCTGGGCCCGCTTCCTAGCTGCCAATCAGAGTTAGGCCTCGATTTCAATATGGCTGCTACTTTCTAACATGGCGTTTCATTCCCATTGTGATCGATGCACAAAGCATGTGCTAACCTACCCAAACTATGGTCCCTGTGGACACCTCCTCCATCTTGTAACCTCCCCAAGCCACTACACCATGCTTCCAGGTCTATGCCTCATCCGAAACCACTTGGGCCTGGTTCAATCGCCCAACCTTCCTGAAATTCAGCCCTTTCATTAATTCTACATCAAAGAACTCCCAGTTGAGTGTTTCAGCTTCCCAATATGGTGGTGTCCCTTCCTTAGGCACCCATGCCTTGCACACATACCGCAGGCTTTCCCCTACCTGTGCATATTATTCTGGGGAACATGTCATGTATATACACCCTCTGTCCCCTGCTAGATCTACCCAGTGTTCTGTGTCATTTTCAGGGTCTTGTGGAGCAGTCGTGGTAGTGCCGGGTGGTAGAGGCGTTGCTCTATTGCAACCATGCAGGGCCTATTCGGGTCATCAGTTTGGACCTGGCTGTCTTTTGTACTGAGAGGTGCACCCGGTACCCCAATTGAAACCATCATCCTTGCACTGCTAGACATTGCTTTGGCACAGCATCGAAGTCCCAACTGGCAGGTGCAGAAGATCACCAACACGAACACCATCACAGGAACCAAGATTTTCACTATCACCCCCATCCATGATGGTGCCCAGGAAAAAAGATTGTCTAACGATTCACTTTTCTATATACCAGCTTCTGTTTGCATATGGGTGCCAAGAGTGTGCAGGGCCCCTTTTATTTGTGTAAGGGACCAGTTCTCAGCATTGTTTGGAGGTAAAAATTTACATTAAGAATTGCCAATCTTGCGGGAAATGCCTCCCTCCATTGCGGTGAGTAAGTCCAACACATTGCGGTTCTGCAGTTCTGCAGCGTCATTAATCTGATAGGCCTTCAATCACCTCCCAGCGGACAATCTGAAGCCATTTGGCATTTGCAGCTGCTTGTATCCTGGGCACTAAGAGTGATGCAAAGAATGTCTCTTCCTTGTTATACAGTCTATATTGATCTGGTATTTCTTTCAGCAGCTGTGATGAGTCTTGCGATAGATAGTTAGACCTTTCCTTTCTGTGCAATTTCTCTTTCATTTTCTGTTCAGACAGGATATGAAATATGGGGGGCTGCACTGTGATCGCTGTAGGGGCATCAGCATGATGCTGTCATTGGGGTGAGCCAGCCCTAGTGTCCCACCATTAGATGTTCTTCAGGGATCACGATGAGAGCTGAGTGCAGCGTTCTCAGCGAGCATGTGCCCCTCCATGATGGCGGGAGGTGCAGAAATTCTTGATGACCACAGACCCAGTAGTTATCCATCACCGCTGCTGTGTCTTTCTTGAGGTCTGGGATGTATAGTGTTTTGTTGCACTTGCTGTTGGTCCCCACAAAAACATTTCCTTCATTGTAAAAACACAGTTCTTAGTCTTTCTGTTTCTGCACCTTCATTGGCTTTCCCATGGCCTCGATCCATGTGAGTTTTGTCACATGCTCATTCCAGTATTGTCTGCACACGTCATTCACCCTTGCAATGGCCTCTTCCCCGAATCCCACGAGTCCTCCTGCCATGCAGATTATTGTAGTTTCCTGCCACCTGTTTGCCACAAACTTCATACCTTCCAGCTTCAGTTAGGTTCTTTGCAAACACTGCACACTTCTGGAGTTCCGGGCACATTGCAGTTCGTCAAGGTCCATCATCTCGAGTCGCACGCTCCGTGCCTGAAAAGTGCTTCGCAATCTACACAGCGCCAGATGGACCAAACATGGAGCCTCCAAAATTGGAGTCTCTTGCGTTATTAACACCTTGGGGTCTCCCGACATGTGTGTTATCAAGGAACAGACATAACAGCTCCCATTAACCCTCTTTTTCCCGACCGAGCTCATGTCTGCATACCAACTATTGCTTAATTCTGGATGGTGCACCTCTTCTATTGTATTTAAACCGAGCCCTCGATACTCATCGTACTTGGCCCTTCTCAGCTGTGTTTTCAAACGTTTCAATGCAGCAACATTTGTACCACTAGGAGAAAAACTAAGATTTGTAATTATATTGGAAAACACATTAGGAAATAATGCTAACATAAGTAAATTAGCAAGCTTCCCAATATTTTGCTGGATGGGCGATATATTATTAGCAATTGCATTAGCTTCTGTTTTGAGGAACGCAGCTGCGGTATTGTTTGTTTCTGTTACTTCGTTTAACCACTTAACTGCCATGGGGTTTTCCCCCAATGCCAAGGCCTTTTTTGGTGATTTCAGTATGTTGGCATTCAATCCCTTGTAACTTTTTTGTTACAGGAGATATCTCGACCAGAATTGGCCCCTTTTTCCCCACATAAATCCTAGTTTTCTGTAGGGGGTGAGAGAAAATAACCAAAGATGGAGAATTTTTTTTTTCTCCAGAAAATGCCAATACAATGATGTACAAAGAAGCCTGTAGTTTTTTCCTTGTAAGAGCTATGAACAAATGGTTTGCTCTGCTGAATTAAAATGTTTCCAGGCTTTCAAGAACAGGTTGAGTGGAAACCAATAAAACATATTTTGATATGGTTACGAGCAGTTTTGGGAGAGGTAGGCTATCTTGGCCTTTTGTGTCCAATAGGAAATGCGTGGGCGGAATGGAAGAAAAGGGTAGGAAAACTGAATGGGAAGCCAGAAAGGCATACATTTCTGAAAAGTAGACAAAATTCCAAGTTTAGGAAGGGGTGATTTGTGCAGGTCAGGCAACAACTATGCAGGAAGAAATTCCATAGTTTGGGGAAAAAATAGGGAAAATGACAGAAGAACCCCACAATTTTCAGACTTTTCACTCTAGCCACCCACTGAAACATGCCTCCAACAACACATGTCCTACCATCCTGCGTTCCCACAGGTGTCCCAATGAAAACAGTACCTCACATGTGTGGGTGCACCTACCTGGGCACAAAGGGAAAAGGCTAAACCACTGGTAACGCCAAGTCTTTCGGTAGAGCAGATTTTTCTCATGTGGCCAACCTACAGATTTGGGCCGTGGGTGTCGACGCCACCAAGGAAAACAGAGAACCCCATGCATTTGCGCAAAGAAGACACCCGTGGGAATCCACAGATGTCTGACTTGTGCGAATCGGCCCAGAAGGAATTACCCACAATCCCTGGCAAAGTCAGAAATTTGGCAAAAACACCACAATTTTCAGACATTTCACTCTGGCCACCCACCGAAACACACTGCCAATACCATATGTCCTTCCTTCCCTCCTTGCCACAGGTGTCCCGACAAAAACGGCACCTCACATGTGTGGGTGCACCTAACTGGGCACAAAAGGGAAAAGGCTAAATTGTATTTATTTTTTTATTTTGTCCCTTCCGTAGGGTCAGATGGGCACATGTATGTGCCCATCTGCCCCCTGAAGGGGGGCAAAATGTACTTCCCCAGGCTTGGGGGGGCCTGCACCAATATTTCTCATGGCCTCCCCCCACCCCAAATGGATGGGGGTCATCTCATGTACCCCTTCCTAGGGGCAGAAATCTGGCCCAAGGGAGGGCTACATGATATGATATGATATGATAGTTTATTTATATAGCGCCTATACACAATGTGTTTCAAAGCGCTTCAAGGCAAGGGAGGGAACACGGGAAAATACAATGACATTCTTACAGGCCATGAACAGTAAGGATGTGAAATTAACTATCGTACTTGGCCTGACGACATTTCAGATAGTGCAAGAGCTAAGACATAGATAAGGAAGGGAGGAGGAGAGTGGGAAGGAAATGGAAACAGACAGGCGACTACCGTACTAGGCCTGACCACATTTCTGGTAGAGCCGGAGAAAAACAAGAGGCGAGGGAGAGGGTTGCAGAAAGGTAGGGGGAGGAACAAAACAAACGACTATAATACTAGGCCTGACGACATTTCAGATAGTGCTGGAGGCGGGGTGGGGAGGAAAAAACCAGTAAGGGTAGGGGGAGGAGACAAACGAGATTGCTATCAAACTAGGTCCAGGGACAATTCTGATAGAGTAAGTGCATAGAAGAAAGGAAGGGGAGGGGATAGGAAAAGTGAGAAGGGAAAGGAGGAGAGAACAGAGAGTTAGCTGTCAAAAGAGTGGAGAAGCAAGAGGGGAGAGTGAATACAATTGCAGAAGTCAGTAGTAACACATAATGTTGCAAGCCAGGATACAAGATGAAGATGGGAACAGCATGATTCAGGGCCACCATGAGTACAAGATGCAAAGGAAGTCCAGCATGAGAGTTGAGAAAGGGTGACGCACCGTGAATGAATGAAGTCCATAAAAGTCAAATCCAGCATTGATGACAAGACGGTGATGTGAAACCAGAATTTATCAGTACAGACTCCTGCAGAAGTAGGCTTGAGGGTGGTGAGGGGGGAGCAGGGTAGAAGAATCAAGCAAAACAGGCAACATCTGTGTGCGTGACTGGTGGGGGCACAAGAGAACATCAGGGAGGGACCAGAGGGGGTGGGGATGGCCTGTGGGGACAGAGGGAGTAACACATGCTGGTGCATGCTTACCTGCTGTCTGAGCAAGGGGTCGGGCCATGGGTCCTCCTGGTCTGACCAGGTCCAATCAGGAATTGCCCTTTTCTTCATCTGCCCTTCGCTTAGGATGCCTGGGCGAGAGACACCATTGATCTAATAGTTAAGAGCAGGAAGGAAGAGGCAGGGCGGTGCTTAGGCCAGGTGACCTAGATCCACTTGCACCTGCTCCCCATCTGCAAAGGAAAAGAGGCTGGAGGGCTCCTTGAGTAGGGAAAAAGAGCTGCAAGAAGGAAGGCACTAGGTGGGTGGAGCTTGCTAAGTGGTGAAAAAGAGCGGCAGGCAGGAAGGCACCAGGTGGGCAGGGCTTGGGCCAGGTGACCAAGATCCACTTGCACTTGCTCCCCATCTCACATGAGTTGCCCCGAATTCCACTTAGGGTGGGGGTGAGGGCCACCCCCCTTTCATTTGACCATAAAGTTTCTGGTGGCCTAGTGGTCCCAGCCCCCACCCAAACCCTGTTTTATTTTTTTTTATTTTTTTTACCCATTTCCCTGGGGGCAGATGGTCACCCATCTGCCCCTAGGGTATTGCCCCCATGCTTTGGAGGCCAGGGGGGCATAGGATTGCTTACTACTACCCCCCACTTTAAAAACTGATTCATGGTGTCCAGTGGGCATTGCGGGGTGTGGATAGAGCGCCCTGCGCCCAATCCGCACACAGCAATGCTTCAAGTCTCCCCTTTCCAACAACACCCCCCTCGATCTGAATGGCACAATAGTGCCAGAGAACGAGGGGAAGAAAGGTGGAAACTTATCTTTCATTTTCACAGCGGCAACCGTTTCGGCTGCCGCAGTGGAAATTACTTTCACTTTCATGTCGGCGTGCGTTACGCACGCTGACCTGAAACTGAAAGAAATCCAACCCCTAGGCCGTGAGGAGGAGCATCCTCCTCCTCACATAGCTTGGGGGTTGGATTTTTGTTTCGTGCGAAAACCGAGTGCCAGAAAGCACGAGCTATCTCGTCCTTGGCAACACAGAGGTAATGTCAAGGACGAGATATCTCGTCCTTGGCACTTAAGCGGTTAATAGAGAGACATTTGAAACATTGACATGTGTTAAAGACCTTAATGTTTGCATTAGTAATATTTGTGTTTCTATTCCCCCCCTTTTTAAATGTACAGCCCATATAAAATGACATCCTAAATATATACGTAATCCAAACATTGAAAGAGCGAATAAACCAGCTACACAGTGCATAACACAAGTATACGTGAAGGGAACACACCATTATGAGAATATTCAACGACACAAGAATGTGACAGTTTATAAATTGAGTTATTATAACCGTGTTGCCCATTGCGATGCAAGAGAGAGAGAGAGAGAGAAAGAGTGCAAATAATGTATATCAGTGTTTGTATATCATGGAGGTAGATCAGTTGCAGTATCACATAAAAGGAGCCACCACACAGTCTTTGGGTGCACTTATATCTTCAGAAACATTAATGAAATCAAAAGGTGGGTGTCTGTTGCTGCTATTACACCTTCAGTATTTACTCAACTTGGGTGGGGGTGTGGCATGGGATGTTCATCGGACATCAGACAGATGCACCCAATAGGGCTCCTCCTGAACTTTCACTGCAAGGGAAGTGCATAGACGACCTCAAAGAGACCATTATATCTAAGCTCACTCCACCGGCAGACAAAACTTTTTACATATATCAAATCGGCGAGAAAAAGCTGTAGAGGAGGTGACGTTGTTGGTGTATCGGATGCAGCGCTGGTAATTTCTTCAGTCCTTGGTGCGCTATATGTTGAGAAATAAATGTTATTGCTTTTGTTAAGGCAGACAAATAACTTTTCAATTCATCCCCTAGAAATGACGCAGCCCTGTGAGCATCAGACGCTCTCCTGATAGGAGATAGGGGCGTGTGCATTCGCCGCCCTGTTACCACCTCATGGGGAAATTAATAGTGGTCCTTATAGGGCTGTGTGTGCATGATAAACAGTGCATGGAGCAAGCAGTGCACCCAGTTCTCCTTTAGAGTGGTGCAGAGCTTGGACAATGTACTTTTCAATAGACCATTGATCCCCTCCACAACCTGTTGGCCTTGGGTGGTAAATTGTGCATATCAGATGCTTGAATCCCAGTAATGCTGTTACTTCCTCAAACTGATAATTGAAAAAGTGTGTGCCGTTATCAGACCTTAATACATTGCACACGCCCCACCGACGGAAAACCTCTCTGACCAAAAACTTGGCCGCACACTTAGCATCTGGATGTGCACAAGGACCTGCCTCCATCCACCGTGAGAAAAGACATACCCCTACGATCAAATAACAAGATCCGTTATACCTTTCCCCCATATCCGCGTAATCTATATGTAACTCGTGGAATGGCCCAATAGGGCGGGGCAGGGTACCTCAGACAGTTCTTAAGGTGAGGCCAGTGCTGTAAATCTCACAATTGGTTCAATGAATAACCATGGTAGTTAATGTCTCTTGCAGTTTGGGGACCAACCATTCCTCCTATATATCCGCAGCAATATGTTGCTTTGACACATGGGATGGATGGTGCAGCTGGTTGAATGCGACCAGCAGCAATTCATATGGCATAACCGCTTTGCCTAATGTTCTATGTCGCCACAATAAATGTGTAGGGGTCTGCTTACATCCTCTCTTCAACCATAGATCCTTCTTTTCCTGTAGGGCACGGCCCTGTAACTCGATCAAATGTGTAATTGGTAAAGAATTATATAAGGCTGGCAGCTGTTCTTTGCCCTGTGCTAGCACATGTTTCTCAGAAACATGTGACAGAGAGATATGCTGCTTGCTTGGGGACTGTGTCCGCGGCAGCATCACTGAATTAGACCTTGCCTGTTTCATTAGTATGGGCGGGGCATTTCACCGCTGCCATCAGGGAGGGCTGAGACAGTGCTTCAATTAGTTTGTTTAACAATACTGCATTCTGTACCAGGGATCCATCAGCTCTCCTAAACCCCCTCCTCTTCCAACATACAAGCCCTGAGTGCACTGTGGTGGTGACAAAGGCTGAATCGGAGTAGATGGCCAGACCACACCCTTTAATGCCTCAATAAGCGCTATGAGTTCCGCTGCTTTTGCCGAATAGTGCATCGGCAAACTTTTCTTCACTAATACCTCATCCATCCTCTTCCACGTGGGCTCCTTCTTCACGTCATCAGACGCAAAGCTACAGTTAATTGCTAATTAGAAACAGAAAAACAATACATTCTCAATCTCTAACCTAATGTGCATAGCATCTGACGATTTCCCTTCTTCTGGAAGAGAGAGGGTCTGTTCCGGGAGGTCGCCACAATTTTCTATGATTTATACAAAGAGGAAAGAATGGCCCAACCTCCGGAAGCAGCCCAAATTCAGGGGAAAAGCCAGCAGGTGTAAAAAACCCTGGGAGGTGTTAATCTCTGGTGGTAGAGCAGCTTTGACTGAATAAGCTTGGCAGTATGTTCAGCATAAACAGTGGTATAGTAGAGTGTGGCGCAAGCAGGTAAGGAGGACAATAAATAGCTGAGAGCAGATAAAGATCCGCACTGGGAGGAGATTGTAACAGGCGAGGATGCAGCAGAGAGAGTGGCAGTATAACAGGCGGAAGGATAAGCAGAGCCGTTCCAAGGCTCAGACTTTGCAGAAAACAGAAGGCAGCCGTAGGAAAGCAGAAAAGGCAGGAAAAGCAAGTGCGTAGGAAAGAACTTACTAGCGTTGGAACTCGATCATAGTGAATAGTTGCATTGTTAAGGGTAGGCGGAGACTGGTGGTAAAGTAAGACAGGGAATGCAGAAATGCATGGAACTCTACACCCGGCAGCGCGTCCTGAAATGGCCGTGATGCCCAGGTACTGCAGATATGGGCATGGAGGATATGTTTGAGGTCCCTATGACTTACAACCTGAGCCCAATCCCCGACACGTCAGCGCCTTTCCAAAGCTCTCCACCCTCGTTTTAGGTTTGCTGTTTTGACCCTTCTGGCACCTTGCAGCAAAAATCATGTGCCTTATCGGTTAAGGCAGCCTGTCACTGCTTTCTGATCTTTACTGATCGATTGGGGATCTAACGGCTTTGTTTCAGTAGTCTGGTACTGGCTAGTACCCTGGAATGCTGAGGTCTTGAGATGGGGGCATCTCGGTGCTATAATTTAAAGCTGGGACTGGGGAAAGTTAGAGGCTCGTGCCCACCTTCTATTGAGATATCATTTCACAGGGAGCTCTCAGCCCCCTCATGGCCTTGCAGGGGGCATTCCTCCTGGGGTACAAATTCTGGCAACATAAGACAATGAAACGTCTATGAATCTCTGCGGCTCTGCCTTTCTCACTGCTGCCCATGTTGCAACATATTCCTGCGTGCATAAGCTTTAATACATTCATGGCCTGGGTACACTGCCCTGGCTGCCGCGCAGCGTTAGGCCTCGATTTCAATATGGCTGCTACTTTCTAAAATGGGGTTACATTCCCACTGTGATCCTTACACAAAGCATGTGCTAACCTAGCCAAACTGTGGTCACTTTGGATACCACCTGCCGCCTGTAACTTCCCCCCTTCCCAACAGTTTCTATTGCCTTCACCCCTTGTTTCTCAAAGTGTTGGCTCTGTATCCCTTGCCCTGAATGGCTGTTGGCTGAAAGGACTATGTATGGTGCTGTGGCTGCCTCCTGCTAGACCGGCTGAAGCCTTCCCAGGGGCTCTTTGTTGTTGGTACACCATTGAGGTGGGATCTGTGTGAATGGAGTTTGGAGTCAACTCGCATTCTGTGTTGTGGGTGTCTGGTTTTGGTTGTGTGACACAATGACTGTGACTGAAACTGCAGTGAATGCAGTGTACTGCTCTGAACTTCTGGGTGCTTTCTCATGTGGGTGGCTGATTTTGGCTGAATGGCCTGAATGCCTGTGAGCCTGATTAGTTGCCTGCTTGCATAAATGCACTTCTATGTGATTGGCTGACTGAGCATGGCTCAGCCTGAGTGAATAGGGAAATAATGTGTATATCTAGGGACCCCTCACTCACCAGTTTGTTCTGAAGCTGAAACCTGAAGCTGGAATCTTGGGTCCAGATGCAGGAAGAGGTTTGCAGCTGCAACTCTTCAAGGAATCTGAAGACTGCTAAACTGACCGACTGATTCAAGAGAGGACCTGGATAAGTGACCTCTTCACAAGCTACGAGGGACCATTGTGCAACTGCTGCTCTTCATCAGAAGTACTCTTGAAGCCAGTCCTGTGTGCATGCCGTCCGGACAAGGAGTATTTGTGAGTTCAGAAAAGGAGTGTCTGAATATCTTGAAGCCAAGAAGTTCATCTGTGTTGCCCTTGGTCCGTAGGAGTGTTTGTGAGCGCTGGAAGCCAATTTGATGTGTATCACCCAGAAGAGGGGGGTATTTTTTTGTGTGGTGGGGTTTAAGAAACAACTTCTGGTTCCCTGCGACCCATTTCCTCTATGGTGTTGCAAGTCGCTTGAGTGTGAAAGGAGTCGGAGGACAAGTTCCCCACCTCAGTTTTAAACCTAAAATAAATTACTTTCACACAATGAAGGTGCCACAGATATAGTCAAAAAGAATGGTCTAGTTATTTTATTCCCCGTCATTCGAATTCCCATAGGAAAGCCCTTAGTGATAACACGTGTTTCGGCACGTCAGGTGCCTTTCTCAAATCTGGGCAATTAACGTTCCATGGTCACACATAACATAAGATTCTCAACTCTTGTTACTCAAGTCTTTTAGAAAGCAAGAAGTTCCTGTGTTCAACCCCACCTGAAAAGTTTCAAGTATCGCCCATCAGTGTCGGCTCTCCGATTAGAAGAGGGGGTACCCTGGCATGGTAATGCTTGACACCACGAGTTGTGAAAGTTCCACATCTGTGAATCACCCTTCAAGGGACATATTTGCCATTACAGCTGACCACTTTTCCATGCAGTAGAAGGTCAAGGTTTGCTGCGTGCAGAGGAGTGTCTGCCGGTGGGTTTACCGCCACCACAATCTAAAGAAGACGTCCCAAGGGTCCAGACTTGGTGGAGGTCCGCAGGGAAGTCCAGTAGTCATGTCCAGGTCACCAGAAGCTAGCCAGATATCAGTGCTGCGGCGGCAGCACTGATGAACCAAAAGTCAGAACCGCAAAATCCTGAAACACGACACCTATTTCTGCCACTGCACCTGTCACCACTGAACATCATCCAAGGCCACTAAGGGTCTTATCTTCTTCAGCCAAGCCTTTTCGGTCCACAGCTAGTTTCACCTTCATTGAACATACACAGCCGGAGTAACGACCCGCTAACGGAGACCAGTGCGAAGAATGAAAGTGCTGCCTTTCTGAGACTGCTTGGTTCCCTTCTTGTTCTTGACAGTGACATCCCAGCGACTCCTTTTTCCAAGGGGGTCCATCCTTCCGGGGTCCTGTTGAGTGAAGCCAAGAAACCGAGAAACGTTACCACTTCGCCTGACAAGGCACCAAAGGTACTGTGGTGAAGAGTCTTCCAGCCTCAGGATTCATCCCGGGGTCCCAGATTCACTGTGGATCCTGTTCTCCTGTGCCATCTCAGGTACTTTGGGAGGGGTGAAACCTGTAGAAAACAAAGCAGACTATTATTAGACATGGTTGGACTGGGCATAATATACGGAATAAAGTACACCTTAACTTTTCCCTTGTAGGTTGCCCAGGTGGGGGGGATCCTCACACAGTATAATTTTTATTAAGTCTAAGGAAAGTATGCTGCCTATGTTCTAAATCTAATCTGCCTTTCTGCGGTACTGTCTATGCAATTATCCAGTATTTTTTGTTTCCTATTCTTTTTACTAACTGTCAGCAGTTGGTGCATTTTTACTGAATCTAAAGTATTGCGGTACCGCATTGATGTGCATAAATTTACCATTATTAGGATAGTGTTGCCCGAGTGCAAAGTGTGTTATTTATTTGTATATATTCATTTGAATTTGATGGTAGTATAAAGACTGTTATCATCTAACATAGTGTGTGGACATTCCTGTGTGGGGGCTTGGGGATTAGGAACCAGCCTGCACTACCTCACTTGAGTCTCATCCTGGCTGCTCGCCCAACGCTACCCATTGAGAGCCTGCGCTTGGGTGTTCTGTGCCCTTACCCAACTATATAGGGGGCAGAAGTACAGATACCCCCTCCAGTCTTTACAATTCCCAAGTAAGGTCATAGTCCTGTTGGCTTTGCCATTAAAAATGCCATGCTACAAAAAGAATACGTGTCCAAACTGGCTGCAGCATATTGCCAGTCTAGCAACATAGAACAGGGCCATCCCACAATAAGAAATGGCTTGACTGGCTGAACCAAAATGCCAGCTCAACCACTTAATAACACATCATGCTTACTTTACCATAGGTGCCCTGAATAAAATGCTATGTGACAGTAAGAAATGGCTAGGCTTGCGGAACCTGAATGCCAGTCTAGTCAAGAAAATGTTAATTATCATGCTTGCTTAATCATAAATGTCCATTAAAAATGGTCATGCCACAGTATGAAATGGCTAGACTGGCTTCACCAAAATGCAAGTCTAGCCACATAACTCATAACAAGCTTGCTTTATCAAGCGTGGATGCCCATTATAAAATTTTGTAGAAGCACAACACTCCCTTCACCCTCCAAACTCAGCTCCTCTGTGCCTGCCAAGCACAAACACATGTGCACACTATTTACACACCATTCACTAGATCATTCACATTCATACCGAGACACCCATACATCATATACTTACTCAGACATTAAATAATATATAACACACCCTTGCATGCTCGCACGCATACATACACCACTTTTTTTTCTTACCTTTCTCTGGACTGAATCTGTCTTCCCAAAGGAAGGCCTCCACTCCACTGCAGCAGCAAAGCAGGGAGAGCTTAGGGGTGTCTGTCATTCGCAGCATGGCCGAAGCGCTGGGCGCTTCAACTGAAACTTTTCTTTTTGAAGCCTGAGTGCAAGCACTCGGACTATGATTAAATAATTTATATTTGAAGTCAGAGAGAATTGAAATGGTTTCTTTGTTATGTCAGATCGCTTGAAAGCTGACTTCACAGAAAATGAAATCATTGATTTGTGAAGTTGGAGTGTTTGCATTCCGACTTCACAGAAAATGAAATAATTTCCTCGTGAAGGCAGTGTGCTTGTATTCCGACTCCACATAGAAATTAAATGATTGTTTTGTGAAGTATGAGATGTCAGAGCGCTTCTATTCTGACTTCACCTAGAAATGAAATAATTTCTTTGTGAAGTCAGAGCACTTACATTCCGACTTTAGAGCGAAATTAAATAATTTCTTTGTGAAGTCAGAGCGCTTGCACTCCGACTTCACGGAGAAATGAAATGTCTTTATGCAGTAATCATGGGGACAATAGTACACAAACTAGCGCATTCATACTACAAGCATATACATAGGCCCACATTCACACAAACATACAAACAGATACATCATTTTTTGTTTTAATTGGCCTGTCCTCATACGGCAGATGATGGCATCTTCTCCCTCCTGTGTCATGAGCTTACCTCAGCAGAACGTTCTCCACACAGGAGGGTTGGGCTCCTTCCTTCACCCCTCTCTTCACCCCTCCACTTCCTGTTGTGGAATCAGGCCAAGGTTGGGGTCAGCATGCTGACACTGCCTCTGGATTGAGACAGGCAAGAGAGGGGTATGGGTGAAGAGGCTTCATCTCTTCCATGCGCTGGATTTTTCTAGTGCCCATTATAGTGTCCTGGGCCCAGGGCGCAGGGTCCAGGACACCGTTGCTGGGGGCACCCACCTGGATCACCTCCTGGAGACATTCCCGGCTGGCTCGCAGGCACACGTGCCAACCCGTGGGGCGGTGGGGGCACCCACAGTTGCAGGGGGGTCACCCCAATGTCATGTCCTGGACCAACAGGGCACCGGGATCCAGGCTGACCTTTACTGGGGAACCCAGCAGACACAGAAGGACAGGGGGCACCCTGTCAACCCATAAGCATACAGGCTCTTCCATGGCCATGGCCATGGCCAATGCCGCCGCAGTTGCCCAGCGCCCACCGGCACCGGCTTGTCCTTGCAGAATTGCCCCACCCCGGCTGAGACAGTGAGGGGCATCAGGGACAGCATTGCCTAGAAGGGGCACTGTCCTGGTTGAGGGCCCTGCATCAGCAAGCCCTCTGCCTGCTCCGCAGCGCCAGCATCGTGCTGAAACAAATGACACACAGCAGGCAGGAGTCAGCTAACATTGACCTAATGTTGGGGGTTTGTCCTTGGCCCCATGCGTGCCCGCAAGCCCCCACCCTGAAAGGACCACACTGCTCACATGTCCTTTCAGTTCGGGCTTCCCGGTCGCTGTGCCGCGGCCGGGAACGCCCCGTTTATTTATACAGCACGCGGCGGCGTGCGCGTCCCACACGGGGCAGCGCCACACTCCCCCTTTTTCGGGAGGAAAAACAACTGCTTTTATTACTAAACACTACCAACCACACAACAAAATAAAAGCAACATTTTACGCCCCCATACCCCTTTAATGTCAGCCACCCGGGTCCCCTTTAGTCTGGCGTACTGTCCACGTGTCCCAGCACGTATTCGCTGAGGTAAGCAGGTTTCCCTCGCCCAGCCCTCAGGGGGTACCTCCCGCTTACCTCCGGCACAAGAAGTCCTTCCGCAGCAGTACCCCGGACAGGGGAATGCGGTGTGCCCAAGGGACCTCCAGCGTCCTCCGGCACCTCCGCTACATCCGGGTCCAGTGGTGGTTCAGTTCGTGGATCACCCAGCTTCATAAAGAAACTGACGTTTCGGGTGACGGCAGATTTTCCATCCGAGGCCGTCACCATGGACCCCTTTACGGCTACCACGTCCAATGGCACCGGCTCATAGGGGAGCGAGAGCTTCCCATGGGGGTGTCGGTTTCGAATGAGCACCTCATCTCCCGGTTCCAGCCGCTGGGGGCGAAGACCCCTTCGCAAGTTCTCCTGATCAATCCTGACCCACCTGTCGGCCTCGACCTGCTGGTTGTCAATGACTCCCGGCTCCTTCTCCCGGACCTCAGGCAGTAGGCCCCGGGGACATCGCCTGAACAGAACCTCCGCCGGGGCTACCCCCGTGGAGGCATGTGGGGTAGTGCGGTACACTCGCAGGAACTGGTAGAGGGCTCGTTGAAGTGGCTGCCCTTGTCCATGGGCAATCCTGAAGGTCTTATTGAGCGTCCGCATCAGTCTTTCAGCGTCACCATTCGCTCGGGGCCACAGGGGCGATATCTTCCTGTGCTGAATCCCGCAGCTCTCCAGGAACTCAGAGAACCGCTCACTTTGGAAAAGCGACCCATTGTCCGAGCACAGAGTGATGGGGAAGCCATGGGCCGCAAACACCTTCTCTGCAACCACGACCACGTGCTCGAAGGCCACCGACTCCACCAATTCCACCTCCAGGTATCGTGAGTACTCATCAACGATTACGTGAAAATGGGTGCCTACGGACGTCGACCCAAAGTCCGCATGGACGACCTCCCAGGGCCGGGTCCCCCGGGGCATCGCCTCGATGGCCGGCTCTCGTTGCACGGGAGAAGCCGCCTGGCACCACACACAGGCTGCCACAAAGTCATCCACCCTTCTCTCCAGTTCCGGGAACCAGACCTTCAGCCGCAGCCTCGCCTTGGTCATGGTGGCGCCCTGATGTCCATGGTGGGCCAACGTGATGACCTCTGTTATCTTGGATTGGGGAACCACTATGTGATCACCTCGGAGTAGGAGACCCGATTCCGAGAAGGACAGCTCGTCCTTGACCTTCCACAATTGCTCGAGCCCTGTCCTCGCCTCCTGGGTCCGCCCCGCCAGTGCCTCCAAGATGGATTTCCAGGAGCCGTGCTGCATTGAGTGCTTTAGTATCTGGAAGCACTCATCCTCGGCCACGGCCGCCTCCAGGTCCGACAGGGGCATCGCATCCAGCGTGGCCCCCTCCACCACCATTCGAACATGGTCGTCGGCCTCCTCCGCACAGGTGTCATACTCCTCTCCTCTGCGCACTCCAGGATGCCGGGAGAGGTAGTCTGCTGCGTTATTGGCCCCGGGCGGATACACCAGGGTAACTCCATACTCAAGCAAGGCAAGCATCCACCTCTCAATCCTAGCCGGGGGCTTCGAGGATGACCCAGCCAGAATGGGAAGCAATGGCTTGTGGTCTGTTACCACGGTCACTGGACGCCCCAAGACGTAGAGTCGAAAATGTCTGCAACCCCAGAGGACCGCCAGCGCCTCCCGCTCGATCTGGGAGTATCGTTTTTCCGTCTCCGAGAGCGCCTTGCTGGTTTATGCCATTGGGCGGACGCTCCCGTCCCGGTCCACCTGAGTCAGTACAGCCCCCAGGCCGAACGGACTGGCATCCACGATGATCTCAGACGCCAGCGCCGGGTCGAAGAATGCCATGGTATCCTCTGCTGTTAAGGCGCTCTTAATGTCCTCAAAAGCTGACTGCTCAAGTGGGCCCCATTGCCAGGTCGACTCCTTTTTCGTCAACGCCCTGAGCAGCACGGACCTTGACGCAAGATTTTGAATGAAGCGCCCGCAGTATGTCACCATACCAAGGAAGCTCCTCACGTCAGACACCGACTCGGAGGGCTGCGCCTTCTTAAAGTCCTGAACCGTCCTCGGATCGGGCGACACCCCCCCCTCCTTGAACATGAACCCGAAGAATTCGATGGAGGGGCACATGAACTCACATTTATCCCTATGAAGGGTGAGGCCCAGTGACTGCAGCCTCTCAAAGGTCTTTCCAAGCCTCCTCAGATGGTCCACCTCTGTCCTTGCGAACACCAGAATATCATCACTGATATTAAGGACACCCTCCAGATCTGCTAGAGCTCCCCGTATAATGTTCTGAAATACTTCTGCAGCCGATGACACCTCAAAACTCAGCCTCTTGTACCTGTACAGCCCACGGACAGAGTCAGGTTGTTTAGGTTTTCTAGCCACCACAATGGGAGACACCCAGGGCGTCGGGCCCTCGACCTTTTCGATAATGTCCAGACTCACCAGGTTGTCTAATTCCTTGTCCACCTGCTCCCTGAGATGGAACGGCACCCTGCGGTGCTTCAGGGCGATGGGCTGTACAGAGTCATCAATGTGCAGCCGGACCGGGTCACCGGTCATCTTTCCAATGCCGTTGAAGAGGGCAGCACACTTGTCCAGGAGGTCATTGATGTCTTCCAAGTATACCGAGTACGCGAAACTGACAATTCCGAGAGCCTCGGCAGCAGCACAGCTTAGGAGAGTGTTGTTACTCACAGGGGTCACATAGAACCGAGCCCTGATCCGGGAGCCCTCATGCTCCACACTTGCCACAAAGGCACCGTCCAGCGGTATTGGTTGTAGACCCCCAAAAGCGAATATGCGGGCTCTCGGCGTTGCCAGGACCGGGGGCGGGTCAAGAGCGTCATAGTGTCCCCTAGCCATTACATTGACCGACGCCCCCGTGTCCACCACCACCGGGACCGGAGAGTGGTTAACCTCCACCACACACCTCGGCTGCCTCCTGCTCTTCCCCTTTAGGACTTCCACACTAGAAACAAAGAAGATGTTCTCTTCCTCTTCCTCATCTGCCTCGTCCACCTGGGCCTCCTCTTCACCTTGCTCCACCTGGGCCACATTTGGTGGACGGCTCTGGCGCGGAGTCCATGTCCGGGCCCGACCTCTAGGTACCATCAGGGGCAGGGCCGCCTTGCACACCCTAGAGAAATGGTCAGGCAGGCCACACCTGCCACATGTTCTTCCCGCTGCCGGGCACTCCGTCGGGTGGGGAAGGTCGTAGCCACACTTCTGGCACGACTCCCCTGATCTTTCTGCTCTGTCCCAGGGTCCTCTGCCCGGCCTCCTCATTCCTCGGCCGCCTCGCCACACAGCACACACTTCCTCCGACTTTATTGAGCGGGACCCCGCCTCCATCTTGCTGGCACAAGCCTCTGCCACCTCATGACATCGGCCCAGTTCCAATATGTGGGGCAGAGTGATGCCCGGCTCTCTCAGGACCTGCCTCCTGAGCTTGCCGGAGGAACACGCCTGAATCAGCATCGTGCGCATCATGTCCTCCGCGTCCCCCCATGCATAGCCCAGGGAGAGGCGGCGCAGGCGACCATAACAGGTGTCCAGTGTATCATCGTCCTTTTGTTTGGCCGACAGCATGACAAATCTTTCATAGTCCACGTTGGCAAGGGGCAGAAAATGCGCAAGGAGCACCGCCTTGGCGGCATCATAGGATTGGTGCACCGGAGTAAGTGACTCAAAAATTTCAAGGACCGCAGGCCCCGCCGAGTACAGCATAGTGGCCACCCTGCTGTCGTCGTCCGTCACCTGAGCAGCTCTGAAATACATGTCCAGGCGGCCAACCCACCTCCTCCACCGGGGCCCCATGCTGGAAGGTGGGCCCGATGCATCAAATTTGGGAATGGGCTGCAGGGCAGCCTGGGCTCGTGCCTGAGCCATGACAGGGAGTCCTTGCTGAGCACCTGGCTGTGCCACCGGCAGCACCTGGGGTACAGGAGCCTGAGCACCCACTTGCGGGGGCAGCTGTAGAGCCGCCGCTGGTTGTTGAACTGGAAACACTGGGGGCTGCAAAGCCTGCTGATGTTGCGACGCTTGGCCACCGTCCTGAGGAAGCTGTGCCGCTACGGCGGCCTCACCCTCCTGATCATCAATGTCACTCATGGGCTTGAGCGCACTGGCACCCCCACCTAGTGTCCTGAGGACCCCAACTCAAACACCCACCACCACCATGCTGACAACCAAGAAGCCTCCCCCCCTCTTCCAGGCACAGCAACAGTCTAGCCCGGGGGAGAGGCGGTGGTGACCTTTCCCTCGCTCACCTGGGACAGCTTCCAGCCACAAAACCACCGGAGGAGAAGAAGACACCCACTGCAGCCAACCTCGTGATGATGAAGGGGACAAAGAAGCCACAGCGTCCTGATGATGAAGGGTACAAAGAAAAATGCAGTGTTTCCACCTTGCCGTGGTCCACAGGGGTGTGGATGTTCCAAAAATTGAGCTACAATTGTGGAGTGGACTAAACAGGCCCTGCCATATTAGTCCTTCCCCTAGCTTCCACTCGACGTAGGAGTCCCAAAACTGGATGAAAATTCACGAACCAGGCATGGACGTGCAGGTTAGTCTGCCTGCAAGCAGAATATCAAAAAATTAGACCTGGATCACCTTCACCCTCCAAACCGGAGCCTGATGAAGTTCCACGGCCTCAGAGATAAAATGGCCGCCAGCCGCGTGTACGATCCGCAGCCACGGCGTCAAACGAAACATCCGAACGTTCAGTTTCAGGGAAAAAATTCCGGAATGTCTTCACCGCAGGGCCCGGGCATCCGTTGACACTCGTCGCCATTGTTGGGGGTTTGTCCTTGGCCCCATGCGTACCCGCAAGCCCCCACCCTGAAAGGACCACACTGCTCACACGTCATTTCAGTTCGGGCTTCCCGGTTGCTCTTCCGTGGCCGGGAACGTCCCGTTTATACAGCACGCGGCGGCGTGCAACATCACGCCGCCGCGTGCGCATCCCACACGGGGCAGCGCCACACCTAAGAGCAGGAAGTCGCTCATGCCTTTTCCTTCCGTAAGTCACATGGTCACCAACATGTGACATTAGCACGAGCCCTGGGAGTGGCTCGTTTTCAGCAAGGGGTGGCACACCACACCCATGGTAGGAGATCCAGCATGTGACATCAGCCGACTCCATATTTTTCCATCTGCTCCGCTTTATGTTTTTACATCTTTCCACCTCTCTTCATTCGAGCTTCACAGGAGGCAGGGACGAGTGGTGCGAGTTTTATTTTGGCACTTACATGCTCATCCCCGAGCATAGAGCAAACTTTTCACAATCTTTCTTCTGTTTTAACTCCGTCCATGGAATATGGATTTTCATTAATTAATTTACAACTGGGTGTCACTAGCAAGAATCTGCGCCACTGGGTTCTGTGTATTTGTGTTTGTACAGAATCGACTGCATCTAGGTGCAGGTGATAATAACAAATCATCCACTAAAAAACAGTAATGGGGAAAGAAGTGGAAACGTTAGTTGAGAAATCTTTAACGCTCTACGCAAAGTCAAAATGGTATTGCTTGAACGTAAATTCACCGCAAGTGAATTCCAAGGATCCAGGACAGAGTAGTGTCTGTCACCCTGCGACACGCACCGAGTTCTTGGAACAGCCAGATGATTGATGGTCCTGTAAGTTTTGAGAGGTAAAGTGGTGCCTAGCAGTGCACAAATGTGGCTTAGTTTTATTGGGCCGACCTAGTAGCAAAGCTACATTTTGTGACTACTGATTTGGATGTCAAGTTAGCTATACTGCATTTTAAACCGATGAACAAGATTTCTGCGGTTTCTGGCGCTTTCGATGCTGACACACAAGCAACTGTTTTAAGTCCGAGCATGAAAGGTGATGCCACATTTCTATGCATGTTTCCTTCACTAAGATGCAGAAAAAAGGGATATTGCTTATATGCAGTGGCAAAGAAGGGGACCCTGCAGCCCATGTGGTGTGGGTATCATTGCAGTCGCATGTCTATGGGAGACCTTGCCTGAGCCCTCAACCTGACTGAAGTCAGGGTGAGTGTTTGGCTGTGGCTGACTGTGGGTGGCTGGTGGCGTCAAAATGGGGCCCCTGAGCGTCTGGCTCCCCCGCAGACTTCAACTGGAGTGATTGCTGTCTTCATAGAGCGCGGGAGCTGGAGGCAAAACAGGTAAGAATGTTTCTTGTGTATGTGTAATGTGTGTATGTTTGTAATGTGTGTATGTTGCGTGAGTGTGTCGGATGTGTACGTGTCTCTATGTGCGTGTGTGCATGTTAATTGAGAATGCAGTCTGTGTGTGTGTGAATGTTCTGAGCGGGAGCCTGTGAGGAGAATACAGTGGGAATGTGAGAAGAAGTGTATGGTGAGTAAGTGTTGTGTGAATGGGTATGAATGTGATTGTGTGTGAATGTTCTGGGTGGGAGCCAGTGTGGAGAATGTAGTGTGAGTGAATGTGAGCGAATGTGTATGGGTTAATGGGTCACTGGTGGGTGAATGGGTAGGAATGTGATTGTGTGTGAGTGATATATGGGGTACGCTTGTGCAGAATGCAGTGTAAGTGAAAGCAATACCAATAAATATCATAATAATAAAAGCAAGCAAGCATGATAAGTGTCATTATATGACTGGACTGGCATTTTGGTACAGCCAGTCAAGCCATTTCCTGCTGTTGCATGACATTTTTTGACTGGGCGTCTATGATAAAGCAAGTGGGATAAGTGCAATTGTGTAGATAGACTGGTATTTTGGTGCAGTCAGTCTAGCCATTTCTTACTGTGCCATTGTATAGACTGGAGGGGGGTATCTGTACTTCTGCCCTCTATATGGTAGGTTAAAGGCATTACCCCCGTCTAGATGATATACGACCATAATGGTTACCATCGATCTGTTTACCCATATGGTTCACTTCACACCCTTGTTCAAACTACCATCCTCGTTTGAATTGACTGGAATATTCCTAAAACACATATTTAGACTTCATGGATTGCCTTCCAAGATCATCTCCGACAGAGGACCCCAGTACATAACCCAGTTCTGGAAACAACTATGCCAAATATTAGGCATCCAGCGTGCATTATCTTTGGGATATCATCCACAGACTAATGGGGCAACTGAGCGAGTCACTCAGACCCTAGAACAATACCTCAGCTGTTTCGCAACCAAGGTCCAGGATGACTGGTCGCTTTTGATTCCTGTGGCTGAATTTGCTTACAACAATTCTGATCATTTGGCTATCAAGACAAGACTATTCTTTTGCAGTCAGGGATTTCATCCTTCAGTTCTACCATCTGTCCTACCACATCCTACCCCGGTCCCTACAGTTGATTCCTGTATTGAAACACTGGTAAAGGTACACAGAGATGCAGGAACGACTGGAAAAGGCCAGGATAGTAGTCAAACGATATGCAGATACCAAGCAGAGACCAAGCCCTTCATATGCAGTCGGGGATAAGGTTTGGCTATCCTCAAAACTTCTTCCTCGACATTTGCGGCCAAATAAACTGGCTCCCATATATTATGGACCCTTCTCCATTAAGGAAATCATTAATCCAGTGGCCTTCCGGCTCCACTTCCAGAATCCTGGAAAAGGATTAATCCGGTCTTCCACAGTTCCTTATTGAAACCATATGTACAGTCCACCAGAACTGCTCCTAGACCTAAGCCTGTAATCATCAATGACCAGCTTGAATTTGAAGTCTCCAGGATATGTGATTCCAGATACAGATGGGGTCAGCTTCAATATTTGCTAGAATGGAAATGACACTCCCCCAGCGAGCGCACGTGGCAACCTGTCTCAAACATGAATGCCCCCGTCTAATACAAAGATTTCATTGAGTCCACCCAGGCAAACCCGGTGGTGCCGGCTTTAGGTGGAGGCATACTGTCATGAACCACCGAATTCGCCATTTTTGGACTTCATGGTTCATGAAGCACCGCGGCATGAATTCAGTGATCCTCCCAACATGGCAGCTGGGCCTGAAACACTGCGCTAGGGCCTATAGCCGCAATGCTCGACTTCCTAGAAAACAGACACGCCCCCGCGGCTCTGCTCGTCTCAATGCAACTGCTTGGAGTTGCTAGACGTGTGTTTCGAGTCTGCTTTCCGTGCTATCTCTAGTTCCTTACCTTTCCTATTTTTTCTTTTGTTTCCTGGAATCCCGTTCGATTCTCTCCTTACCCGCTAGCCCGTATCCTCTTTCCGGATTCGTCTTGTGCTCGGTCCTGTGGTGTCTGGACACTCTCCGAGCGTGGCACTCTTACCTCCTTCCTGGATTCACGACTACATTCCTGGATACTGAACGGCATCCGGCTAAGGACAGCCGGCTACCTCACGCTGGAACCCGAAGACTCACGCACCGGCCTGTACAAGTCTCGGACAGTGAGAAAAAAGGAAGTCGCACCCAAGAAGGTCACAAGCAATGAAAAACAGATGAGAAAGAGTGAAACTTGTGACACTAGAACTCTGTACACATCCTCTCCTGCAGACATGTAGCTCACCCTGCCGAAACACCACGCACGTTCTGTGCTATTCCAGGGATTATAAGGTGGAGCTTGGAGACTGCAGTGTAAAAAGAGAAAGCAGACTGTCCTTTTCCGCATTACTCGGTACACAGCCTCTCCTGCAGAACTGTAGCTCACACTGCCTCACACCTGCTTATTTTATATACAATAGGATGCACTAGGATGCCACATCAATACCACTCCGACCCTGAACTGTCCAAAGCCTCGACCGACCAGTGTCACACTACATAACCTGAGAATAGATATTACCTATACAGTCCCTCACCCGAAGGTTCCGACGCACCTACAAATCGAAACAGTACTCACTATGATATAGCTGGATCAGCGCAGCACCAACAAAGCGTTTCGGACCCCGAGAAACCAACCCACAGATATACAACTCTAACGGAACCATAAATATCTGAACAAGGATACAGACCCCACTAACCCAACCCTCAATCCTCTGCATAGTTAACCCACACAAAGCTACACAACCGTCTCTCTCTCTCAGCAATATGCACACACTTTACCACACCGCATCAACAACACATAGGGGGTCATTACGACCCAGGCGCTAATTGCGCCAACTTTACCACCATGGTGTAAACTACCTTTACACCATGGTGGATGGCGGATTTACCGCCCCATTCCAAGGTGAGTGGGGCGGTAAATCCCCATTTCCAATTTTCCCTTCCCCATTCCCATTTTTGCCCCATAGGGCATAATGGGAGTGGGGAAGGCGCTAATTACGCCACCGTAAATTACGGTGGCGTAATTAGCATCATGGCAGGTTAGCGCCATGGATTTTAATGGCTGCTAAGAGCAGCCGTTAAAATCAGAATAGGCGTTAAGGGTTAAAGACGGCGTTAACCCTTAACGCCTGGGTCGTAATGAGGCCCATAATCATCGCCCACAGCACTCGAGGCCTCGCCCGATCCGATACCAGCACCAATGCCCAGCACTCGGTGTATACCGAGTTGAAGCTGCCAACAGCACACCACTTCTCCCACTCTCCTTCTCCCCTCCTCCCGACTAACCCAACCGCCCTTCTTGTTTACAGATCTGCCAGAGTGCCTGGGGACCAATTCCGTTGGTGACGGTGCGCTATACAAGTACCTTTAACATAACATAACAATGCTGGTCATTCTTGGTTCTGGAATATTACTTGTACAGTGAATATTATGAAACAGCTCATCAAAAGCACTCCAGTATTTGTTTATTTTATCGCTCTCCCCCCTTTGTGTGCATTAGGATACGTCATATGAATTGATGAGGAACGGTTGCAGAACATGTAAGTAAGATGTCAGGTTTTGAGGTTTGAAAATGCTAATGAGGGGGCAGGAGGGCACACACCTTGAGGCCCACGTGTCGCAAATATAATAATTGTAGCAAGAGCACATATCAGATCTGGCTCCCTGGCTCCTGACCTGGCTGATTTCTGCAATCACTCCTTCGCCACTGGAGTCTTCCCATCCCCCTTGAAGCACTCCCTTGTGCACCCCTTCCTTAAGAAACCCTCTACTGACCCGTCCTGCCCGGCTAACTATCGCCCAATCTCCATCACCCCCTTCCTGGGCAAGCCCCTGGAGAAATTGGCCATCTCCCAGCTTAATCTCCACACTGAATCTGTTGGTTGTCTTCACAACCATCAGTCTGGCTTCAGAGCTGCCAGAAGCACGGAAACTGCTCTCCTGAACATCCGTGAATACCTGCTCTCCAAACTTGACTCAAACACCCCGTGTGTCCTCATCTTTCTTGATCTCTCTTCTGCCTTCGATGCTGTCAACCATGCCATCCTGCTCAACCGTCTCCGTGATGACCTGGGTATCACTGGCCAGGCTCTGGTGTGGCTGACCTCTTTCCTCTCTGACCGACCCTCCCAGGTCCAATTTGGGTCCTTCCTCTCTGATATCTTTTTCTCTACCTGTGGTGTCCCCCAGGGATCTAACCTCTCTCCCTGGCTGTTCAACCAATACCTCGTACTCCTAGCCCACCGCATCGCCGCTCTCTGCCCCAATTTTCAGTGCTATGCGCATGACACCCAGCTCATTTTCAGGCTATCCTCGGCCTCCTCCTCTCCTTCCCTCATCTCTGACTGTCTGTCTACTATCCAGGAGTGGTGTGCTGCCAATGACCTCTGCCTTAATGCCAGTAAGACTGAGATTTTACTCAATGGCATACCCACTCCCTCCTTCCCTGCAGCTCTCTGGCCAGCCTCCTTTGGCCCTCTTCCTGCTCCCACCTGCAAGGCTAAAAACCTTGGTCACCTTCGACTCCACACTCTCCTTCTCTCCTCGCATCTCTGATGTCTCTAAGAAGTCACACTACCAGCTACACCTCCTCAGAGGTATTCTTACCATCCTCTCCTTCCCCCAGAAGCTCAGTCTCCAGAGCCCTGGTTCTCTCTAGACTGGACTATTGTAACAGCCTCTACCTAAATCTGCCTGCCTCTACTCTCTGCCCTCTGCAACTTATCCAGAACAGGACTGCGAGACGTGTCCTTGGCCTCAAGCCCAGGGATCGTATCTCTCCAGGACTGAAATCTGTGCACTGGCTCCCAGAGGCTGCGAGGATTAAGTTCAAAACCCTCTGCATTGTCCACAAGGCTTTCTGGGCCTGGGGCCGCAATAGCTTCAACAAATATCTTCCAACTCGAGCTCTTTGCTCATCCGCCTCCAACTCCCTCAGGGTCAGTCGCTTCTCCAAGCAACAAGTTGGTGGTAGATCTCTCTCTTTGGCAGGGGCCTCCCTCTGGAACAGCCTTCCTGACTCCCTGAAACTTGAGGAGAACCATCTCCGGTTCCGGAAGCACCTCAAAACCTTCCTCTTTGCTTCATCTTTCTCTCCCCCTCTCCCCTGCTGAATTCCTGGCTGTAATTGCACTGGCTACCTGGCCACCCTTCTGATCTCGGGCCCGCCTTCTGATCTCGGGCCCTGTCCCGCCAATTACACACCTGCACTGCCTCCCTGGCAACCCCTGCACCTGGGGACTGTTGTTCTGTATCCCTACAGTCCCCCTACCAGCACTTATGTCTGCTCTTACCTGTGCTTGCCACCATCCTTCCGTTCTATTATCTTATTTATTCTACTACCCCATGTACTGCACTTTCCCCTCTCCCCCGCACTTATCCCTTTCCCACTTCCCATGCACTTGCGCAATCTAAATGACACCTGGCCTAGTAAGATCGTTGTCTCTTCCCTCTGTTTCCCCCTCCCTAGCCTCGTCGCGCCTTGAAACACTTTTGTATAGGCGCGTTACAAATGCCATATCATATCATATATTATATCATATTTGGACTGGCGAGACGTCGCCTTGCAGTCAGTCCATTGACTGATTGCTTCTTCCATTCGCATAAGAGGGATGACAGACCCTTCTCTGAGCTGAGAGATGGGGCAGAGTCCTTAGCTAGCCGGCAGGTCGTTAGACATGACAGGTGACAGATACCATGTGGGGCCCTCAAGGTTCTCTAACCCTCTGAGTATATCATAGCCGATTAGCTTATCTTGTTGTGCCAAGTGTGTGCACAGTTTTGTTGGGTTTTTGTTTAGTCTTGACCTTCCCGCTGGGAAGAGCAGCCTAGGATTTGTAATATTAATAAGAAGACCTTCCAACAGTAAAGAGACAGATAGGGATCCTGAGAGGCATTCCTGGCAGCTAGAGCCAAGCACAGTCAATATAAATTACCAGCACCGCGCAATCCATGGATGTACTCTTGTGATTTAAAAGTTCTAGCCCTTATGGCAGTAGACAGGAACAAACACCAGTTTACCTGCTACCTACGAGTGCTTCCATAAAACACACAGATGCAGGCTTTCTTCTGATGGTGCAGACAATGGGATTTATGAGGTAATGGCTGGTGAGACGTGCTTGTCATTTACACATGACATTTGCATTGCTATGCAATGTATATGTATGAAATGCAATGTATGTATATATGCATATATAAAGTATTTGCAAAGCGCAAGGCAAAGACCTGAGGGAATCAAGGCATTAGGAGCAGTGTAACCAGCAGACAGCTACTGAAGAGCCATTAAAACAAATATGTTTTCAGGTCCCTAAGGAACCGATGCATAGACCAGGTGAATTCCTGGTTATGCGTGCACAATGAATGCCAGATCAATCAAGATCAATCAAGATTTTATAATAAGAGTGCAGCAACCTCAGAAGGAGGAATAAACTACTGAGCCAGAATTGAGTAGTCAAGCTTGAGATATATGGTGACATAACGATGATTCCTTTGCACAAGCAAGTGTGGAGATGACAGGGTAGAAATTGGACTGAAAAATGTCCACATGACCAAAAGCACACTTTCATACAGGCTTTCACACGTAAATTCAATTTTGAACCCTGGTAGGTCAGGACTGTCTTTTCAGTGTATTATTAGCAAGCCAAATTGGGCATATGTACGACAGAATAAAGTCCCCCAAAACATGACATTATAATCATAAATGACATACATATATAGCTCCAAAATCCATGCAACCTGGTAGGCACATATATATTTTTTGAGATTCTGCTTTCCCAGAAATGAAGGTAAGTGCAACAAATCTCCTCCTCCATTGGGAAGGGGCAAACATAGACCCCAGGGTGTACGCCCTAGGGTGTACAAGCAAGCAATTTTCTGAATTAATAGAGAAGGCAATTTCTTGACTGCAATGAGAATATATTCTTTTTTTTATTTTATTTGTATTTGTTTGGCGGAATACTTCAACCTTTCAAATTTACATACAATTCTAAAAATATTCAACAGTTACAATAAAATACATTCAATTTCCATAAAATGCTAGTTTGGTTTTGGGAAAACCACAGACATGAATTGAACCAAGGCAATGTGTATTGATGTTATACAGCTGGTCAATAATCGACTCCAAATGTCCTCTTCTGAATAATAACAGAAGAGTTGTAATGAGTTTTTAAAATATTTTTGCCGTAGAGTAGTTAGCGCAGGACAGCCAACTACTAAATGGGCTAAGGATTCTGTCTGCATGTTGTTATTACAATAGCAACACCAACTTTGATTTTTTGACACAATCCCCCGTCTAGCAAGAATTTCATTAGTGGGATACAAATTCAAACGCATTCTCAGCAATTGGGTTCCAACATATCTCGATGGACATCTTTGAAGATACTTTTCCATGCACCCGAAACATTTATGACCATATAATAATACAGAATAGTCTACATACTTTTTGCATTGATTTTGAGTGTGAATCCAATCCTGGCGGTAGAGAGCTAACTTAGCTTTTGCTGGATTTAGGATCAAAAGTTCTAACATTACATTGGCGTCATCTAAATAGGCTAAGACGCACTTATACCAAGTACTGGGAAATTTGTCTGATGAAGTTAGAAGATATTGTGCTATAGTATTCAATATATTTTTAGCTGAGGCTCCTATCAAACATTTTCTAAAGAAGCCACACATCTTCCAAATTACTTGGTAATCCATCGAGATAGCGCCCAATTCATATCGTAAGAGTGAAATCGGGGTGCATCTCGTAAGTTTGAAGACTGATTTCCAAAATCTTCCTTCATATTGGTTGCCGTAATTTCTTGGTTTAGGCAATGGTGTCTCCGATCCATATGAGATTATTGGACTCACTTTTTGTAGAAACAAAAAGTCATTATATGATTAGTGGTGAATTTATCATACTTACTCATCAGTATGGTAGCTTGTGAGGCTAGAGTTCGAATTTTGGCATCAAGAATCAGAGAATGGATAGAGTCACTAGAGCATCTTGCAAACGGTAGGCCTAGATATTTATAATTGTCTACAACCAAAAGCTTTTGCTTACCCAAGGACCAGCTTTAATTAAGTGTATTCTTTCTAGCTTTTTTTGGCATATCACAACTTGTGTTTTTTCTGTATTGATTATCAAGTTGTTTCTAATGCTATAGTTATGCAGATGATCAAGAAGATTTTGCAAGCCTTGGGGAGTTTAGGAAAGAAGCACCAGATCATCGGCATATAATATCCAAATACATTTTTGGGAACCTAGCTTCGGGCCATCAGCCAAGATGCCTTCAAAGGCGGCTCCCAAATCCAAAATAAATACGTTTAATAAGGTTGAGGCCAGGATGCACCCCTGCTTCACACCTCTTTCTGTCTTAATTCGAGAGGAAAGAAGCCCTTCCAAAGATAGCCTTATTTGGATAGTAGTGTCCAAGTGTAGTTTTTTAATTATTGTCAAAAGAGAGGGTGGACAGCTGTACTGCTTCAGTTTGAAAAAAAGAAACTGGCAATCGACCAAGTCGAAAGCACAATGACAGTCCATAAAAGCCATATATAAGGCTTTATTACGATTGATATATTTAGGCCTCAGCATATTGAGAGTTATCATATTTGGTGCAGTCCTAAGACCAGCAACAAATCCTGTCTGAAGGGATCTCTTAAGCTGTTAGTGTTTAACCACACATTTAGTTCTTGCAACACTCTGTGGGAATACATTTTCCCCGGAGCATCTAACAGAGCAATGGGTCTGTAGCTTTCAGGTTTACAATGATCCCCTTTTTTAAAAAGGGGAACAATTATAGAATGTTTCCAGGACGATGGAATGGTCTGAGAATGGTTAATTTGTTGAAATATGGAAAATAGAATGTTAGTCCAAAGTTCTGGATGTTGTTTGAAGATTTTGTTTGACAGGTCATCAGGGCCTGGAGCTTTGGACTGACTAGCTGCATTAATGAAATGCATTATATCAGATTTATCTATATTGAGGTGAAAGCGATCAGACCCACTGTCTACATGGGACACGCATGTTTCAACTGGGCGAGCATAGATCTTGCCAAAATAATTCACTCAAACTGCTTCAGGTACATTCTGAACTTGTATTGACAATTGGGAGAGAGAAGACAGATTGTTGATCGTTTGCCGCATGCGAGCTGTGTTCTTATCTCGCAGCATTTCTAACATCTTTTCCCCAACGGCTTGAAACAGCTGTGCATGATATATGCATGAGTCCAGTTTTTATAGGCCGTCTTTATATGCATTATAATTTTATAGCGCACACTTATTGGAAGCTTTGTTGCCTCACGTTTTTCCTGTTGGAAAATTGCTTTCCTATTCTTGACTACTATGTCAAATGCATGAGTCCTATGAATGTTAGCTTTCCGTTTTGTGTTATCAGAGCTACATTTTTTGTATGACATCATAGTAAGTGGATGAACTTGAGACCTGATTGGATTTGGAGTGGGCAACTACACCATTTAGCAAAGAACCCAGTTGCAGTATCGATCTTTCTGTCCACCTCACTTGATTAACGCTATTATTAGCAAATATTGTTCCCGACCATTTTTGTCTACTAGGCTTCGAATGTCATGGAGTAGAGGCCCACTGCACACATAGCATTTTATGATCACTGCATGCTGTTTTTTCAGTTTGAAACAATTTGACTTTCGAAAGAAACCCATTGTCCACATATATGTAATCAATTGTACCTTCTAAACCTCTTCGTGACCATGTCGCTTGTGGGGGGCACTCATGAATGCCAGTACCATTTAACATCTGCAAACCTCGCAATTTCATCAAGTGTTCCCAAGGAACTTGTCTTATCTGCTCATATGGCTTAGTGTGGTCAAAACAATGCACATTTAAATCTCCAGCTACTACCGTATGAGCAATCTCTGGAGTAATGGCAATATAAACTAGCATCATTGAAACATCATTGATGACTTTCTGATTTTCTATCCCTTTCGGATTCCAGTATAAATTGACTAGAGCATATAAGGTATTGCAAATGGAGATGATTGTCAGTTGTGAATAAGGGTTAGATGAATATGTATAAACTCTGGAGATATTTGTTCTGGTCCTTGAGCTTGTAATGAGGCCAGACATAGGGTGGCCACTAATTCCCTTTATAGCATGGGTTAGATGTAATTCATGATAATTTCACAGAAGAGAATCAGTGATCCAAGTCTCTTGCAGCATAAGTATGCTAAATTTAGTTAAATCACATTTTTTGTTGTTAATTAGATGTTGGAAACCACACGTGTTCCACAATACTAAAGAGTTCACTGGGCCTCATTACGACCCAGGCGTTAACCATGGCGCTACTAGCGCCATGGTTGATGCTGGATTCCGCCATGGTGAATGGCGGAATTACCGCCCCATTCCAAGGTTGGCGGGGCGGTAATTCCCCATTCACCATTGGCCCTTCCCCATTCCCATTCTTGCCCCCATAGGGCTCAATGGGAATGTGGAAGGCGGTAATTACGGCACCGCAAATTGCGGTACTGTAATTACCTCCAAGGTCCCTTTGCGGGTCCCTTCATTAACAGCTGGTAAAACCAGCCATTATGGTAGGGACCCGCAAAGGGACCTCGTAATTGGGTGGTAAGGGATTACCGGCACCAGTAATCCCTTACCACCTGGGTCGTAATGAGGCCCACTGAGTTTGCTTCTTCATGCTCTAGTTAACGTCTGGTTTCCGCACAGTTACAGGAACAAACAGGGTTTATCCGACCTGACATTTCCTGGCAACTATTATTTAGGGACCATGACAGTTTTTTTGCCCACCTCTTTATGGATGGTAAACTCATCCGGATTTTCCAATGGACCAGATAGCAAGACAAAACCCATATTAAACAACTTGTTTTTAGATTGCCATGTGAGATTTCTCATAGCTCTTGAGCAGAACCATAGTCTTACAGTACTTAAGAACGTTTTGTTTATGAATTCTATTTGTTCGATGTCCGAGCTATTAATATCATCAAGCAATGGAACATCTGAGAATAATTCCATAATGATATGCCAATTTAGATCATATTGCGGATAAAGATCTGGCCGGCAGCCAAGAATCAGGGATGACATATTTTTATAATTCAAATTTGCTTGGTTTTGCACCTTTAAGAAAGGTGAGGCTTTGGCAGTATTAATGGATGGCAATTTCTCACTCACTTTCACAGGATTCTTCGACAATAAAGCCTGTAACTTGCGGGCTATCTCCACACCAGAGCTGTCAGAATGAGACGCAGATTTACTCAGGCCAAAGCAGTTATTTTCAGAGGTTCTATTAGGCAGATTTAAATCCAAATAATTCTTGCTACAATAAGGATTTTTTGCAGATTTGCACATTTCATTCACTACTGTGGAGGTCTGTTGTAGGGTTTCAGAAGAGGGTATGAGCCCATCACCCGCTTTCATTATATCAACATCTGAAGGTAGATAAGGAGGCACAGGAACCTTCAGATCTCTCGTATTTGAAAATTGAGACATATATGCATCAACTTCTCTCCTAATATCTTTGCGTCGTAGCTCTTTTTCCTCTTGTTCATCGCATTGCAGAAGAGGATGTGGTGGCCCAGGGGGAAGACTTGCAACAGGGCCATTTGGCTTTGCTTTAGAGAAGCTAGTATGATGTTGGATGGCTTTAACTAATTCATCTAAAGGCTCATAAGGAACAACCAATTGTTCCAAATTTCCTAAAGCACTTGATTCTGATTTTTGAGCTTGAGCTAGTAACATATATTTTTTGGAAACTGCTGAGGACGCTATTTGACAATTAGTAGCCGGAACCTTCAGAGTTTTAATAAATTGTTTAGAGGCAGCCGTCATTGATTGTTTACTCCCTTTAATATTTTTAGTTTTCTTTTCCATTTTGCTAGTACGTTTTGCACTACTCTTTTTTCCACATTACTTGTTTTCGAAAACATTGTGTATGCATTTTTTGTTTGTGAGTTAGCTTTTAATTCAATACAGCTTTTGTCAAGCGAGAATGCATTTGACGAGATTGTAGAGGCTACATTAGTAATGATATTTGGAAAACATGGTAGAGAGGAACCTACTTGCAACTCATTTGCACTTAAATTTGTCTCAGGACATTCCGGGTTTGTTGTCAAGGACGAGGTAGCTTTATCTAAATATTTTGTGTTTGCCGAGTTTTTACAAGAACTCTCTGATGTCACACTTCTCTCAGAGTGAAATATGTCGTGTTTTGTTTGCCAAGCTATGATGGAAGCAAATTGAGTATTTTGTATGTTCATTTTGTCATTCAAAGTATCAAATAGCTTAAATATAGTGTTCATAGTAGTTTGCATAGCATCAAAAGTAACAGCTAATAGCTTTGACAGGCCATGGTTTATATGTTGCGTTCCATTCACATTTTGCTGCCGATGGAGTTGGAGCTAGAAAGGAGGATACTGCACTTTTGTTTCAATGAGTAATTTCAGATATGTTTGAAGAGAAAGACACATTTGGTGAGAATGACAGTTTTTCCATTAGAGCTTGTTTTGAAGAATCCATTTTTGATATATTCAAGTCTATGGGCCTCATTACGACCCTGGCGCTAAGTGTTTAACGGCGCCGTAAAAGGCTGCGGTGCCGTTAAACATGTAGCGCCTTACTACGAGGTCCCTTTGCGGGACCCGACCTTAACGGTTGGTCTACACCAGCCATTAAAGTAGAGCCCTATGGGGTGAAAATGGGAATGGGTAAGGGCCATGGTCCACTGGGGAATTACCACCCCGCCAACCTTGGAATGGGGTGGAAATTCCCCATTGAACCATGGCGGACCCGTTACAACACCGGCACCAACCATGGTGCTAATAGCGCCATGGTTTAGCGCCGGTATTGTAATGAGGGCCTATTATGACTTCAATATCTTCATCATCCTCAGTTTGTAAACCAGAATTATCTAAGGCTACAGGTACTAAGGATTCATCTCTTAAAACAGTACTATCGGACAATGATATATTGCAAGCGGTTAATTCAATCACATATGTTCATATGGCGCAACAGGAGGAGCAGCCTTCGCAACATATGTTCATATGGCGCAACAGGAGGAGCAGCCTTCGCATTGGTGCCACTATTTTGAGCGATATCTTGTAATCTGACAATATTTGAGGGTACACCTTTAGGAACTGTTGGCGAGTAAAAAGTTTTAATGGCCGTGGTATTTACATTTTCACAGTTCCTGCCTCGTTTCTTACCATATGAGCAATGTCTCCAAGTTGAGCAGGCTGGGGGAGTGCCTGCTGATTTGTTTCAAAGCAATATCAGTATTTTCTATATCAGGAGCTGTGTGCCATTCAATCCTTGACGGCGGCATGTCATTTCTCAAAGTATATAGATTTCGCCTCATTGAGGGATTCAACCTCAGACTCGTGACAAAATATAGCCGCAGTAGTGAAAACGTACTCAAATAATAAGAAGTTGCCCAGATAGAAAAATAAAAAGGGACCGTTACTACAACAAAACAAACAAAACAAAACACTAATGAAAAAACATGCTTAGAAAGCACCACGGCACCGTGACGCCACGGCGAAGCGGCAAAGCAGTGCTTTCCCGGTGCTAGGTGCGCGCGCGCTGAGGAGCACGAATGCCTCCTTTTAAGAAAAGGATCCAATGGTAATTCCAAGCTGAAAAGAACGTCAGAGCAGCAGCACCAGAGTCCTGTGCTTTCCAGGTTCTGTGTGCTAGGTGCGCGCGCGCCTGTGTGCACAAATGCCTCCTTTTAAGAATTGGTAAACAAAAGGGGCGTAGATACAGGCTCACAGAGTAAAAGGATCCAATGGTAATTCCAAGCTGAAAAGAACGTCCAAGCAGCAGCAGCAGCAGAGTCCGGTGCAAAGCAGTGCTTTCCAGGCGTGAGAATATATTTTGCAAATAGCATCCTGTGCCAAATGCACATTTGCATTTACATTGCAGGGAACATGTACAATACAAAATCATTTGAAAAATATAAAATGCAGAATCATTTGCAAAGCACAAAGTGTGAAACATATTTACTGTGCAGTGTTTGAAAATCATATCTAACTATTTTCATTAAGAGACTTTGGTCCTCATTAGCGAGCTCATGTTATTTGTGCTAAAGACACGCTAGCAAAATGTAGTTGAAAGAAGAATGTTTTGAATGCTGATAACAAAGAGAGCAACACATCTCTAAGCATAACACAGTTTAGCTTAGTCTGCAAGCAGTGAGAAAAGGGTGTGTGATCCTGGGGAAGAATCTCTTAATGTTTAGAAAACTGTTCCAAAAAGACACAAGAGAAAAACACTCTAGCAAAAGCATAGAAAAGCTGAAGACTTTACTGGCATTGAAAATCATTGTTATCTAACACTGAACCGGCACAGCAAGTTATTCCCAGTAAACTTACATTTTTTCTCCTGTGCATTGCTTTATAGGCTATATGCGTTTTCGTGCCAGGCCGTCCGTGGAGATAGACGTAGTCCTGTGAGCAATCCCACACAACCCAGCATATCAGAATCTGATCTGAATTGCTTGATCGCTTGAGGGACGCAAGGCCGTACCTGCCTCGACTGCCACACCTGCCTGCACCCGGATGAGTGAGATGACCACCAGCCAGAAATTGGGGGTCTAAGGTCCAGCAAGCATCATAGTCCACTGCTGCTCTGATAAAGAACCTCCAGCGAGTGACACCTTCCCTTCTAGAAGAGTTGCTGCCAGCATCGATGTGAAAAAGACATCATCATAGCTGCTGCCTCTGAGATGCAAGAATCCGTCGACCTTCCTGCTGCATGCTATGCTGGAAACAGGGTATTTAACATTCCTGTCGATTGCAGCAAGCATCCTTCTGACCTTGACCCTATGCTTGCAGCAGGGAAAGCTACCTACATTATCAGTGAGTGCAAACGACCATTAGGCCTTGTGTTTGACACAACCAAGTTGCATTTTGTTTCTGCTGCAGAAGATTTGCTGATTTTACAAACACAGTAAGACATGCATAAGTTTAAATTGCACATGACTGCTCCAAGATACCCTTCATATGCAGCCATGAAGATTGCATGGTGGAAGATATTCCTAGCCAAACTGGGCAGGGACCTTCTCCGTGGGACTGGAACCCAATGTACCCTGGGTTTACAATGTGGGAAGAATAAAAGGGAACTCGTGGGAGTTGGCCTCTGCAGTATGTGCCCCCACAGGGAAACATTATTACCAGGACTTCCAAACTGCCCTACTCTGACAAGAAAGTACTAGGTGTTGAGAAGAAACCTATGGAGAGACTAAAGGGAAGAACATACACTACCCAACCATGAGGCAAGAAATCCTGGATCCTCAGAGAGAGATACCAGATGCAGCAGCTGGTGACATGAACATTTAACAGCGTTCTATTGATCAGGGTAGCAATAGTGGACTAGAATCAAATGAGTTAGAGGAGGTGCTACTTGACACAATCACGCTACGAGTGATACGAGCAACGTAGTAGGGTCCTTTCCTCTGTGGTTTTACTCCGTGGTGTGCAACTGCAGTGTGATGTGACCGCTGTGCAGGCAGTGCTGCAGAGCAATGCAGGAGAACTTGAAGCCTGGCTTCAGAAAGCAACAAGAAGCCGGTCCAACCACACTGCGGAGAGGAGATTGAAGAGCAGAGTGAGAGAACTGGGGCAGCAGTCACCTGGTGAACTGGGTTGGTGAGCTGTAGGGGGCTTGGTCTCCTGTGAACGCTCCCAGCGGGGGGAGGAGAGCGGGGAGACATCCTGAGTGTTTGCTCAGTGTCACCTGCCCTCCATTACTCCCTTTTCAACCTTTTTTGGGCTCTGTCTTGAGGCCCCCAGTTTTTTTCTGCCTGCCCCGCTGGTCCCCCTCAACAGAGGGCAGTGGGCCAAGAGCAGTCCATGAGCAGACAAGACCTGCTTCTCATCCCCCCCATGTCTTCTTCGCCTGTGGGTATTAACTCCCATTCCAGATCTTGGAAAAATCTTTTGCACAGTGGTCCTGCAACATAGCAATATTGTTAAGGCCTGTGTCATCTTACAAAAGGAACAGCGTTGGGGAAGTGCTGTGAAGTGTCATGCAACAGCAGTCTGGCAGTAGTCAGGTAGTCTAGCAGTGACTGGAATCCTTCGGCACTAGGAGGCTGACAGTGGAACATTTGAATATTGCAGGTCTGGTGAGTTGTGGCCTTAGGACCTGTAGACAGCGCTTATCTGGCTTCCGAGCCTTAAAACGCTCTGCCGGCTGAGGTAGAGGTCTAGACTGCATCGGTGTGTAGTTTCCTTTCCTCTTTATTCCTTGCTGTCTTTTGGCTGCCCCACCAAGCTTTTGAATCTTCCTAATCTGAGCTAAAATACACTGAAACGCACTTGCACTTGGATCATCTTGGATCACTTGGGACACTTACGAAATACCTTTTTTGTGGCACCCTCTGTTTTACTAACTACGTGCCTTCCCTCTGTTTTGGCACTTTACCGCCTAAGAAACATTCCTCAGGTTTGCAGATCCCCTTGATCTTTAGTCCTGATGTCTATTTATGGCCTAAGAAGTAAAGACCAGAGAAGTAAAGGCCACCCAGCCGCTCCCCTGTGTGTCCCTATGGGGTGACCAGGATCGGTTTTGTGAACCAAGAACTATTCAAAACCCATAAGCTTTCCTGCGAGCTTAGGGAACGTCTCTGCCCCCCAGGATGCTAGAACGAAGATGTGTAATATGTCCAAATCATTTGGACTCACCGCCCCTTCTGTCTTATTTACAAACAGTGCAGTGTCACGCCTCTACTCCAAAAACTCCTGCCCTTCCATTAACTCCTAAATCGGCTCCCCCAAAAGCTTTATTTCATTAACGGCCCTGTGAGGTCTTTTATTTTGGAAACAAGCCGCAAGATCCTGTGGGGGAAGGAAACAAGTGGGCAGAGCCCTCACAGGCTTCTACGTTGGCACGGGTGACTGAAAACTCAAATGATTCCGTTTTTAAATTTGCTTTCTGTCAGTAGAGGATTGTTAAAGATATCACTGACCTAGAAATAGTTACCCATCTAGAACAAGTGGAGCCTCTCGTTGTGGGCAATAGTCAACTCTCTTTAGAAGCTAGCTTCCCTAATTAATCAGCATTGAGCCTACATGGCACTCCGGAACACATTGATCTGGCGGTTGCCCGTTTGACTAAACTTAATGGTAATCTTACTGGCTCCCCTAAAACCTTTGGTGACTCTGAGACTGATCCCCAACCTACGACTACTCCTGTGCCTACATCGCCCGGGCAAGGGCTAGGATCCTCAACGCGAAGACTGGCATCCGTTGCTCCCTGAACAGTCTGATTTAGATAACTGCCCTGACTTTATGAAAGCACAGAAGTATCGAGAGAGTGTGGGCATTGCAGGTGGAACTGGGACAGGGGCGGGGTGGCAGTGACAGCAGGGGGAGCAACAATCCACCAATTACTCCCATTGATTTTGTTGAGCTAGGGCCTGGTCGAGGCCCCGCTCCTTCAAACGAGAGGGTCTCTCACACTGCTGCCAACATAACGGGTGCTGTGTGTTTTAATCACCCCTTTCTTAACACAGCACTCACCTCCCGGCTCAGCTTCCAGGAAACAGTTGGAACAGTCCTAAGGGATCAAACGACTTTGTTAAATGCCCTGACTGCTAAATTTTAATTCCTCGAAGGGCTATACAAAAGAGTTAATTGTAGGCCATCTTTTGATGGTATGGGAAGAGACGTTGCGGTCCAGACTGATGAGTCTGGTAAACCTCAGCCTAGAAGCTTGGTTAGGAGGAGCTATGAAGGACAAAGTCAGGCCTCTGTGTAGCCTCCCTCGTGTGACGTCAAATTTCTTTGATGAACGTCAACCCTCAGTAGTCAAGATATCTCTGCTATGTGTGAATGTGGTCCAGGCAGCCGAGGAGTTCCTGGCTGAGAGTGGTGAGAGAAGTGTGGTGGCGGTTGAGAACTGTGGGGGGGGGGATCAATAGTTTTTTCCCATCTTCCAAAGAAAGAAGGTAAGAAAATTAAGAAGGGTGATTCAATAAATGGGGACGCCAACAACGTAACGAAAAAACAAGAAATAAAAAGGCTGAATGGAAGAGCATGTTAAATGGTTCAAGGAAACTTTTATGCAACCAATCAACCCGGCCACCGCCTAACTCAGTCACCATCCCTGACCCCCAGCCCGTTGCACTCCCAAACCTCCTGTACAAAAATCTAGGACTCCTGGTAACAGTGAACAGACTCACTTGACATCTAACACCTTAGAGTCAGCACAGTGTCCCTTGCCTGAGGTGAGAGTCAAACGGGAATTCGTCCCTCAAGCAAAGGCAGTTAGTGGGGTGACCCTCGAGCCTCCACATCCCTTTTGCGAAGTCCAGGAAGGGAGTCATGGGAACCCCATTGGGTGCGAGGCCCAAACAAGTAAAATTGGGGCCACTACTAGTACTTTTTGTGACCTAGTCCAACTGCCGCAAACAGAGCAGTGTCAACTCACTCCTACGGGCCCTGTGTTTAGGACACTAGAGTAGAAAAGGCAAAAATGATCAAGCCCAGGATAAGAGTAATGGTAGGGGCCACAATGACACTTCCCCTGCTCTGGGCCTCCCGAATTGTCTTATGTTGGAAAAACTTCCATTAGACCACGAACCAATTATTTTAAATAGGGGTAACATCTTACATCTTTTAAAAATGGCCCCAACACTTTCTCATATAAGTTCTAAGGACATCTTGTTGATTTAATTTTGGAATGACTATCGGCTAGATAAGGTAATTCCCCACTTGCCCTCTTGCTTAGCCCTTGATCAAATTGGAGCAGCAGACTTCTTGAGGACATAGGGGTTCAACGTAGCTATTTTTGCTCCGAATTGTCCAAAGTCTAACAATCAGTGCGATTTCACAGAACAGCAGGAACATGGGGTTTGTCTTGAGTTAATGCCTCCTCTTCAGGTCAAGTGTTTTAGAGAAGATGATTTGAAAAGGCAGATAACTATCATAGCTGAGGGGGTGCACGCTTGGAACGATAACACTAATAGGAATTTGCTTGCAGCCTCTTTGAGCCCACATTCCCATCTATAGCAGCCATTAATTACTCCAAGTAGAGAAATTAAATGTATTTCCTGGAATTGCAGGGGTTCAACCCACCTCTTCCATAAGAGAAAAATGGACTTGGCTGCCACTGAAATGTTCCGTCTGCAGGAAACCTGGCTCCTCAAGGCCCCTACCATAGATGGTTTTACCTTAATACTAAACCCAGCATACAAAGGGGAGAAAGGGCACTCAGCATCAGGCCTGCTGTTTCGGGATCCATAATGACATCCATGTTTCGGCCTCCTCCTAGGCGCAACCAAATTGTTTTGTAGAGGGAGTTGAGCTTTAGTGGGTGTCACAACGCGACCCTGGACACTATGGGAAAGATCGAGGCTTACTTAGGCATCTTGCGGTCCTTTTGCCGTTCTAGTCTTTTCTGGTCTTTTCCCTTTAAAAGGTAGCCATGCCCACAACGCTGTGCGTTGCAACTCGCATTGTCAGCCTTTCGCTAACATCGCCTGCAGTGCCACTCCTCGAGCTTGGACCTTTGATTCTTTACTCCGTAGTACTTTGCCTGCTTCTGCTTTTCCTGTGCCTCGATTCATTCCGTCTCGCTGCCTTTTTTCTGCTCCCTCGTATCTGCTCCCTCTTCCCTCTTGTGCTGGGTTCCCCACTGTTACTATCCTCAGTGTCCCTCTGCACTTTCTCTCCCGCTTGCTCTCTCTATCTCTCCCGCTTGCTCTCTCTCCCTCTTTCGCTTGATTCCTTACTCTCGTTCACCCGCTTTCGCTCCCGCTCGCGCTCTCTCCCTCCCTCTTTCTCTCCCTCTCCCTTTCTTGCTCACTTTCGCTTCCGTTCGTTCTCTCATTTTCCACTCTCTCTCGCTCACCTGTACCAGCTCTCTCTCTCTCTCTCTTACCTGCATATTAGCTGTTACCTTCCCTCTGGACTGCTCGTGCTCAGCCTCCGCTTCAGCTTTCCTTGAACGCAGTGGACACTCCTCCAAAACTTTCCGACATCAGCATACCTCGTCCTGATATACTTGGACTTAAGTACTGTTTGCTGCATTACTATTCATCGGCCTCCTCCACTTCCGATACCCTCCCTGCCAGCAAGGACTCGCCATCTAACAGGGTTTTTTCTGCCGTCACTGGCTTTTTCCCTGGCGTCAAGGGACTGGCTCCCCTGGGTCCACCTGACAGCTTGTTCTCACCACTGTCAGGGTGGCCTCAAGCAGAGCTCGTCCCTATCTCTACGAGCGAAAGAAGGACAAGAAGGAAAGGAAGGAAAGGAAGAGTTCCAAGACCGACGAAGAACCGGAGGAGTTCAAGAAGGAGAGGAGAAGAAGACCTAAGACTTCTATCCAGGAGGATTCCTCTAAGGAGTCGGGTGAGGAGTCATCGGGGGTGGTAGTTTCCGATTCTGACAGTGGGACACCGCTGTTTATCCCAGTTTTGATTTTATCTAAATACTAAACTTGTACTGGAACTCTGCAAGGGTTTCAGCAAGCAATTCTATTGATGAGATTGAGAGCGTGATCTTTCAATAGGAATCGCTGAGAAACTCAAACTCAATTTATATTTGTGGCGACTTGAATGCTTTGTGTGTCTCGTTGCCAAGAGGTGACAATCGGTGTGCATGTGGTAACACTGTGGCAACACGGGGCAGTTCTTGGCTGACTTTTATGAATGCATGTGGATTTTGCATTAAAAACATAAACACAGTCGGGGATGATCCTCCCAACTATACTTGGGTTAGAGGATCTCGGGTTGGTGTGCTACATTATTTCTTTGTCTCCGAGGACATTTTTGTAAATACAGTGCCCTTGAACACTGTGCCAATGATGGCCAGCAATTGCAATCCTTTACTCCTGAAATGGTTGGTAGCATCCAAAGTGGTGACCCCACACATTATGTAGCTGAACTGGACCTAAATCGAGGAGTTCATGGTGTAACCTGGAATAGTCATAATATAAGGTCTTTTATAACACTTTGGAATAGTATTTTTGCTGCTGATGACTTTTCTGCTTTTCTGGAAAGGGTTCCGTACCATGTACCATTGGAAAGAGTTTTTGATCAAATACCACAACCTAGTAGAAGATCCATGGTTGCCCAAAACATGCTCATGCCTCAGAGGTCCAACAAAAAATGAGGAAATTGTGGAAAGCTTTGCAGGGGCTCAAGGGGGAAAAGGTGCTCAGTGTAGGGAATTTAAAAACGCTTATCACAATTAGGTACGCACACATAAACACAAATTGCTGATTAGGGACTCACACAGAATGACTCAATTACCAGTGAGCAAAGATGCTAGGGAATTCTGTCGTCCAATAAATTACAATACCACATAATGATTCAGGTTAGTTTTGCTCGAGTATTGCTTTATCTTCAGAGGTGAATCAGTATTTTGGTGTTCCTGTTGTCCTTTTCCTTAAAATATCTTATTACAGAACTTTCTGTTGTTTTCCAAGTGAATATAAGCTTTTTTGATTTCTATAGGATGCATCTAGTTTAAAAGAAATGTTTCTTGGCCGGAAAAAGAAGGTCAAGAGACAAAATTCCTGTGTTTTGTTTTACACGAAATTCTTAAAAAAGAAGAAAATTGGAGTAACTGGACCAAAGTGGATCGATGAAGACTCCTATTCTTTGGGGTCCGGAGTTGTATATCTTGTTTAGGCTCCGTTCCTCAGGTTCAATACATGGTCCTTCCTTATAATTCTTAGGGAGAGGATCAGTTTGTGGCCTGGCTCATGGATCTAATCTGTCCGTTTCCATGTGTCAGGGCACGAAACAAAAAGGAATTTCGTGTATAACAATACAAGTGAATTTTGTCTCTTGACCTATTTTTTCTGGCTCCTGAAGATAAAGCAGTACTCGAGCAAAACTAACCTGAATCATTATGTGGTTTTATGACTATTAAAGGAAAGATTCAGGTGTTAGATCCCTTAACTTGGTTCTATCCGTGGATACCTGTCCAATAAATGACGCCACTAAATCCACATCTTAGGCACAAATAAACCAGATCACCAAACCCAAATGGACTGACCACTACCAAAATACATACCATGACGGGAGCAGAGATCAAATTCAGGTACCCAAAATTGTGGAGGGTCCTGGACACTTGACATGGACTACAAAACTATTTACTCGTTGATTGCACTTAGTAAAAGTTTGAGGGCTCCTGGGCCCAACAGACTGTCCAACGTATTTATGAAGGGGAACATAGACCTTTGGGTAAAAAATCTTGTTGCCAATTGTTTGTGTTGTCCTTATGACTAAAAGTCCCGAACTCATGGTCTAATTCTATAATAGTTCCGATCCATAAAAAGGGTCCTTGTGCTAGCTCATCAAACTACTGGCCTAAAGCCTTACTAGACATCCCTTCGAACATTTTTGCATCTCTGTTGCTACCGGACTTACTAGCATGGGCTAAGCTGGCTAAGAGATTGGCATTTACTAGATGGGCTTTATTAAGGGCACAGGTACAACCACTAATGGCTTCATCTTGGGTCTGCTTAAAGGGGAAGTCATGGAGAAGTCTAAACCTGTTTACATTGCTTGTATTGACTTCTCCAGGGCTTCAGATAGTATTGAACGAAATAGGCTGCGGTCTAAATTACAGGCATGGGGATGCCGAGTGATCTATTGCATGTGATTGTTGCTCTGCACTCCAGCACTTCAAAAGGAGTGAGGCTAAATAGACAAGGCTTACTTTCTAAACCAATTAAAACTAGGCGCAGCCTCAAACAAGGCTGCGTTTTAGCCCCACTTCTTATAAGTCTTTTTATGTCAGATATTTTCTCGGCTTTTGAGGGAATTCACTGCTATCCACACCGTTTGATAGATAAACCCATGAACTACCTCCTGTATGCATACAATATGGTTTTGTTAAACTTCACAACTATCAGTCTGCTACCATGTACCAATGGAAGCAAATACCAATGATAATAACTTAAACATCAACATAAATGAAACAAATATATTTCAGTTCCATCCAGGGAGAAAAGCACCATACACTAATATTAAGTGCGGTTTGGCCTGCACTGTACTGGAGCGTGTCACCAACTTTATTTACTTCGGATTTTACTTACATGAAACTTTTAATCATAGCGAATTGTACTCATATCAAAGGTCTAACAGTATAGCATTAGCTGCTCAAGCAGCTCAATTGAATAGGAAATACGGTGACTTTTCATTGATCCCGGTTTTAGAATTTTAGAATAAGAAGGTTCTGCCGGTGGTCGCTTATGGTGCAGAGACATTCTTTATGCTTTTGTCACGTAGTTGGACCAAACCTGAGGGCTGCTTCTTGAGGAAAGTTCTGAAGCTCCCTACGGGAGTGCCAGCGCCAGTCATCAGGTATGAACTGGCCCAATCCTCTATAAACGTTTGTGTTCAATGGAAAAATCAAATTATCTTAACAAAAATGACCTCGGCTGAAGAGAACACAATTTGGTGGGAGCTAAAGTCGTTAATGAATGAATAGGAAACCTGTTCGCCTCTAAACAAAAGGGTGGACCGCTGCAATTAAATAATGGTACTCGATATTGTAACAATTGACTTGATTCATTCGTCCCCCTATAAAGCTAAAAGAAAGATCTGGGAATTGGACTGGATTAACCCAATTCAAGTAGATCACAAATACCATCTGTATGTGGGAATTCTGCTTGATGTTAGATCTTTGGGCAGAATCCAAAGTTATCTCATCCCATTCCCTAGCGCCAGTGGTGGTCCTGACTCCTTTGCTTAAGACTAAACTTGTTAGCAACCAGGGAAATTCTGGGTGCAAGGGATGTAATTTGGGTGTCCCCAGGGGTCGCAGCCGTGACCCCTGTGTTCTCCCTTGCTCCCCTGCAATCACCCTTCCAAAACAAGCATTGGCAATGTCAACCGTTTGGGCTTTTGTGAGCATTTAATAGCATTGCCTACAAAATGCCTAATACTAATACACATGGACTATCAATGGGTGGGCAAATAACCAAACCCCTACAAGATTTCATTCATCTCCAACATACAGTACTCACACAATCCGAAGAGATGCAAAAAAATGAACCAAAACAGAAGTGCCCACAACTTGATGTGATCAATTCTTTCTTGAGCTTTGATGCCATTGATGCTATGTTGCCCCTCCTATACGTTTCAACTAAAGAAGTTATTTTACAATCTTTTTCTCATAGTTGCAATTGTGTCCTTAATCCATGGGCTTGAATCACCCTCTGGTCAGTGTACCCGGAAGAGGGTCTCCTCCTACAGGGAAGCAATAAACAAAAAATAGGAATATCAGTAATCTATTTAAGCTGCTCAGCTCTCAGACAACTGTTGCTAAGCAGCAGAAGTCTCAGCTTTTCGTCTAGTGACATCATCATGCTGTAAAAGTACGTCAGTGCATCTTAAACAGTCCCTTAAAAATGGCGGTGCATGTTCTTTTGTACGGGTTCTATCCTAAATGCCATCACTGCACCATATCTATTTACATAACCAGCATCCTAGTCAGTTATACTAGTGGATTACTTCCACTTGTTGGGATCCCTGAGGTGCATTGCTCTCTACATAGTACTCACTGGTTGCCCAGTGTACTGGTAGTGCCCACTCACCGTTCTGTGTCATGTAGAGTGGCTGCCTGGTGTCCTTCAGTCCTTGAGGCTGTATATTGCTGTTGTCAGTTGATTAGGGAAGGAGCCGTCTCACACTTGTTCAAAGGTTATCACTACATGGTAATATGAAAAAAAGCCGGTTAGGTGAATATCTACCATTCTCTTTTGGTTCCTTTCCTATTTCCTATTATGGCTTACCCCGATAGTCATATGCCTGTGGGCAGCTGTTGTTAATTGCTGCATGGCGAATCCTTCTCAAAAGGGAATTGTTGTTCACTTCCTTTCTATTTCAGTTCCAGTGTCTGTTTACTAATTTTTTTCTTGTTCCGTTTATCACTAGCAGTACAATAGAAGCAGCCTGTTAGCAATCGTCCATTTTCTACCTTTTGGGTGTGTTTCCGTTTTTATTGCACCATGTTGGGTTACCTCCCTTACCTAGGTAAATCAGCCACATCATGACCATTGTTCCAGAGTCCCCCTCAGCAGATAGGTAAAAGGCTGTATCATGAGAACTGCAAGCTCTACCTTTGCTCTAATTTATTCAAAGGTTGCGGCTGTTATGCTCGTTCAATACATCCCGCATTAGTTTACCGTTTTGCTCCCGTAGCGCTTCGCTTCTGCGTCCACCCGATGTTGGTTCGGCAAAACCTCTCCGACACCTTCTTCTTCCGGGTCGGCTTTAACTTGTTTGAAACATGTCCGGGAGCTTAAATGTATACCTTCCAGAGTCGCGCATGCGCCGTTGTCAATTATGTATCACTTACGGCGTCGGGACAACACCTTTCTCTGACAGGTTCCTCCTCTTTATCATGCTGTGCTCTGCATCGTGTTCTTCTTAGTTGGAACTTTCATTTGTTAGCTGTCTGTTGCTCCGAACAGTTGTCACAGGTTTAAAGATACTTTACTGGTCAGACTGGAACGATAAATCACTGTAGCACTGTAGATGAGTCCAGGTAATACCTCTGATTATTCAGACTGCACACTTAGATTTTTATGCCCACCAATCAATTTTCTCATTAAGTCCTGTGTGCATACTGTTGGTAAGAAAAATCACCTGTTGTTCTTTTTTAAGGAGTATCCTTTTATCTTTATTCCCATCCATGCCTGTTAGGCAGAATTATATGCAGTATCCTTTGAGAACACCACACACAATTAAGACTACAAGTGACTGTACAAATTCACCTTTGGTACAAGCCTGTACTACACAGTAAAAGTGGTAGCGGTGGTTGAGCAGCCAGACTTATCTCAAGAGCAAGTAAGCAGTATCAAATAGTTACACAAAGGCCAGCAATTACTATGATTCAAACAAACACTGACTCAAGGTTTCAGAGTAAAAGAATATACATTTATTTACACATCAGTTGTGTAACATCTCACTAATGTAAAGCAGTTTAAAAATCACACTCTTAATACACCACACCACTCCCAATAATTTCCAGACAAGTTAAGCTCACAAAATGAAGTGGGAGCAAAATAGCACTCCAAAAATGTAAAAGGGAGGGAAAGACAAGTTAGGCAGAAATTAAACCCCACCAACAGGTAGGTTCTCGGGGCAATTGAGCAAGAGGAACTACAGTGATAGAATCAGGTAAAAAAGGCTTAGGGCCAATGTCAATAGGTCAAAAGTCTTTTGCTCAGGATCACACGGTTCAGGGTAGATCACAGTAAAGTTTGTGCCACGAGTTCCGGATGAAGTTGGTCGGCAGAAAAGTTAGTGTTAAGAAAAGAGAAGGACAAGCCCTCGGATTGGAGAAAGATTTCACACACTTTCACCACAGTTGAACGAAACGAGCAGTACCTTAAACCGAGAAGGAGCTGTAGCTGAGGTGGACTTTCCTGGTAGTTCCTGCAGGCTCACGGTTCCTGAAGCGACTGTCGGACTGACAAGAAGTAGGATGACTGGAGGGTCCTGCACTACCCAGGGAAGAAACCAGCAGCAGAGCAAAGCAACAAATAAAAAGTGCGCTCCTTAAAACCCAAGCATGGTCCGACCTTCCTGGCTATCCGGCCCACTGTAGCTCTGTACAGTGAATTCAACCAGAAGAGGGGTCCTGGCTTGAAGTTTGGGTGAACTGGTTGGTCCCACCAGCTCAAGGGAGGATCCACTTTGTCGTTGGAGTTTGAAGATTCAGACCTGCAGCAGGGCTTCACCGGGAGGTTCACTCGTTGTAGAGGTCCTCTTCTGTCAGCTCCTTGTCGGTTCTTTCGTTCCAGTGGCGACTCTGCCTTTCTCTGCCTTTCCAGTCCCAGAGACCTGCTTGTTGTGCAGTTTTCCCCCATTCACACAGGGTGGCTGTCCTGGCAAGGACAGTCACCCAGCCAATCAAACAGGAGTGCGACTTGGGTTACCAAGGGAACCCCTGGCAGGGGTCCTAAGACCCCTCCCTCACATCCTGCCTGCCCAGACTTTCAGTGCAGAAGCCTACGAAAAGATGTCGAACAAAGGAACCAAACCTGGTTTGGCACGCAGAGTAAAACACGAGAAAGACTTTTACAAAAAGAAATGGTGAATAAACCCAGCCGGAGCCGAAATAAAATATATTTGGTCAAGCGGGTTTATGTTCAAGGCTAATAAAATAGCCTAATACCATGGTTATTTAAGATAATCGCAGTATGACAAATAGGGTCGATACCACTGCCACCAGCCAAGTCTTGATGAAAAGGGAGCGAAACAGTGCTCCAAGAGAAACGGATAAAAAGGGATAAGAATTAACCCTTGCCAATACTCCATGTAAGATGGGGTGTACTAGGTCTGTGGTTTAAAGAGACTACATAAAGTTAAAGGCAACTTTACATGTTTCTGGGAGACAGTAGTCAGTCCCAGAAAAATGGAGTCAGTGGGAAGTCTGAAAGACAACTCTGTGTCACTGCACTGAAGGTGCTGTGTAACACACAAAAAGATGATGCCCATGGAGTAGGTGAGGCTCCAGAGCCCAAGGTCACACAATTGGTAAAACACACACAGTAAAATAGATGTAAGTGTGGGAAAAAGGCTAGAAATCCAGCAAAGCTGCTGAGGGACTCACTAGGTGAGGGAAATTAGCCATTTTGCAGAATTCTCCCTAACACTCGCCCCATCCCCCAGACTAAGGGACAGGAGGATTTAATCCACTCCTGGATGAATCTCTACCTCTAGTCGGTTAAAAACATCGACATCCTAGAGAGACCATCAGCATTTTGGTGGTGACATCCTGCTCTGTGCTTAATGGTGAAATTAAACCCTTGCAGGTAGATTGACCATCTTAGAAGTTTTGGGTTCTCCCCTTTCATTTGCATTAACCATCTCAAGGGTTGGTGGTCAGTTTGAATCACAAAAGTAGAACCATACAAGTATGCTCTAAACTTCTTCAAATACCACACAATGGCAACACATTCACGCTCTATGGTTGCCCACCTTGTTTCAGGTTCCTTCAGTTTCCTAATGATGAAGCAAATGGGGTGGTCCCTACCTTTCTCATCCAGTTGACTACGAACTGCACCTATACCTGTATTGGATGCATCTGTCTGCACAATTAATGGTTGGTGATGATCAGGAGCTCTTGGGACTACAGCTTGACAAAGGGCTTTCTTCAGGTTTTCAAAGGCTTGAGTGCACTCCTCATTCCATCTAACCTTTTTAGGGAATTTTGGAGAGGAGATCACATTCAAGGGAGAAGCTATGGTCCCATAGATTTCTATGAAATCCCTGTAGTACCCAGTGAGACCTAGGAAAGCTCTCACTTGGGTTTGAGTCGTAGGGGTGGGCCAGTTTTGCACAGCTTGTACTTTGCTGGGCAATGGCCTTATTTCACCTCCTCCTACCTCATGACCAAGGTAGACCACTTTGCTCTGTCCAATTTGAGATTTGCTTGCCTTTATGGTCAGATGGGTCTGCTCAAGAGCCTGCAAAACATATCCCAGGTGGGGGAGCATGGCCTGGAGCACCAGCAATGTGGTCGCTCCTCTAATGGCTTCCGTGAAGAGCCCACTGCGTTAGTAACCCTAGCGGAGTTTCGTCGCTGCAGATGGGAGCTGGGCTCCCTTTAATGATGTGGGAAACTCTGGAGCAGCCGTCGGCGTGAGAGCGAGGACCCAGGCCCCTGGGAAGCCAGAGAACGAGAGCAATGGGCCCTGCAAGCTCCCCGACGCCTCTCTCAAGATGGCAGGCGTAGCATCGGAACCCAGTAACAACGTCAGGGAAAGCCCAGCTGGCGGAGATCCCCAGTCCTAAAGTGCCGTGCGGCGGGGCCCCATCCTCTGCTTCCACAAATCCCCTCGGTGAGCCACGTTCCTCTGTGGTGCCGTTACTTGGATGCAGCCTACTGCTGGGGATCTCCAGCCCCAAAGTGCCATGCAGCGGGGCCTCATCCTCCGCCCCCCTCTCTCAGGAAGCCACGTTTCCCTACAGCCGCCATCATCGGGATACAGCCCCTGTTATGCCCAGCATCCGGGCCCAGCAACAACGCCAGGGAAAGCCCAGCTGGTGGGGATTTCCAGCGCCAAAGCGCCATGCAGTGGGGCCTCGTCCTCCGCTCCCCTCTCGAGGAGCCACGCTCCCCGCAGCCACCGTCATCTGGAGGCGCCCCCTGCTGTGCCCAGCAACACCAGCCCAGCCCGTTCCCCGAGCACCCAGGCTAGAGGCGCAGCAGTGACGGGGCCAGGCACTCCGGAGATAACCCCCCCCATGTGGGCCTGAGAGGGGGAGCTGAGGGCATTTGCCGAGCCGGAAAGCGGAACCATAAGAGGCAGTGGAATGCCTGCTCTCTCTCCCCCCAGCCCCCTTGAAGAAACAAGCAGCTCCAACAACGCCATAGGGCTGAGCCAGCCCTGACCTCATCCTGATCACCTCAGTGGCCCTACAAAGAACAGCTCCCCAGCCTGGGCCCCCCTTGCTGACCTGATCCCATACACACTTACCATCAGTCCCCTACTCAGGAGGAAGGGGACCAGCTGGATAGAGACACAGCACAGATTGGACAGACAACAACAAGGTGATGAGGACCACTTGGAAGGGGGAGAATGGATACTTAATAACCCCAGATTACAACCGGACACCCTTACAGAAGGGGACACTTCAAGACCGTGAGCTGAATAAGAAGTCATCCCAGGCAGAATTATCAACAGAGGTGCCCCCTCTATCCTCCTGTGGCTGCTCGACCCCTCCCCCATTTCCCTTGACCCTGGGGCGCCCCGGCCCAAACAACACCCCCTCTCCCGCTCCTGACTACTGGGTTACAATAATCCAGATTGCAGATCCAGCCTCAAAAATAGAGGTAGCCTCTCCCTCCCCACCCACCCCCCTCCCCAGGAATACATAACTTCTGTACTCTCCTATACCTACAGACAACAAAAGGTGGGGCCCCCAATTCCCTGCATAGCTGAACCTCCCAAAGCAACCCTAGGACATTAGCCTCACACAGCGGTTTCACCCCCGAGGCTACCAAGTTTGCCTTCCACTACATTGAAGACATCATGGCTAAGCAAGCAAAAACTGTCAAAATCTCCGAGCTATGATGCTGCTCTCCTCTATAAAAGGAAAGAAACATGACCCCCCCGCCCCAAACTTACACCACCAAAATCTCCAGAGGATAGGAGTTCCCTGGCCACCAAAGATGATATCCAAGCGTTCATGGCTGATATCAAGGTGGAATTTAGGTCATGTATGACCAAGCTGACCACAAAGCTAGAACATACCGATCAAAGGGTAACTGAGGCAGAACAACGGCTTGTGGAGATTGAAGATCAAGCTCAAGCTCAAGATCACGCAGCCGCACTGGGGGAAATGCAAAGCTCGATCAGGACCCTGCAAAACAAATGTGAAATCCTCAAATTTAAACAGGAGGATCTTGAAAACAGAGCCCGACACAATAACCTTCAGATTCGGGGTATCCCACCCTCTGTCCCAGATAAAGACCGAACGGAATATGTGGGCAACTTCTTCCTATCCCTACTCCTGCACCGCGATAAATCTTAGCTTCTTCTGGACCGCACTCATAGGCTGCGGCCGCACTGGAGGGTGGAATCAGACCCCTACCCCCAGACTTCATAACTAGGGTGCACTTCTTTACCACAAAAGAGGCCATCTCAGCAATAAGCCGCTCTCGAGACGAACTATCCTTCCAGGGCTCCCCCCTCCAGATCCATCAGGATCTCTCCCTCCTTACACTACAGAAAAGAAGATCCCTTTGACCGCTGACTCTCTTCCTCCAAGACCATCAGATCCGATATATATGGCTATTTCCGACGGCACTCCAGTTTTCCTATAAAGGCACCATCTGGAAAATCTGTCACCTCGAGGACCCGAAAAGTTTATGCACTCAGACTCGCCTAGCGGGGCACCACAATCAGCCCCAGTAGATGCAAAGGACAAGGTCCCTACTTCCTCACCGAAACCTAGGCTAGCTTCCTGGTCAAGGGTGCCCAGAACCGGTAAGAAAAAGTGAGCGGCATCAATGGCGAGACACTGAGGGGACACCAATCCTTTGGCATTATTGACCTGGTTGCGTGGTCCAGTGTGTGCTACTTGGTGACAGCCCTAGGTGGCGAGTCTCAAACTCTTCCTCGCCTAAGACAGCATTCCTCTCCGATGAAACACTGCCAACCCAGACAAATATCATGAAGACCTCAATCTCGCGGCTGGCTCTCTCACGGCCCATGCCCATTTCCAAGTTGGCTGTGGGATTCCACTTGGCCCAGTTGGCCAGGGGTGGGGTCGTTGCCCAAAATGCGCCCCCCCCAATTCAGTTAAAGTTCCGACCTCCCATTGGAAGTTTGAGTTAAAACCTCAAAGACAGGGTTTCATGGGCCCAATGCTACTCCGACACGATGGCTGACTTGCGCTCATCTCAGCCCCTCTGCTCAGATTCCACGGAAACCACAAATCTTGCCCAAGACCATCGGAACCTTGAGGTTTATTTCCCTCAATGTTAGAGGGTTGAACGCCCTCGCCAAGAGTAAATCTATAGTACAGAAACTCCAGGATGAGTAGGCTGCAGTAACCTTACTACAGGAAACACATCTGCTCCCAGCAGACTTCAGGCGCCTATGCTCTGGACTTTTCCCTCTCCAATTTTTTGCCTCGGGCAACACTAAGAAAGGGGGAACAGCAATTCTCTTCACAAAGGGCTGAAGCCCCAGATCCTGGATACAAAACTATGCCCGAGGGCCGATTCATAGCGGTCAAATGCTTGCTACTGGGTCAATTATACACATTCATATCAGTATACGCCCCCAACTCTGGACAAACAGCCTTCTATGACTCATTGGGCGATGCCCTCTCCCCCTGCTCTGAAGGTCAGACCGTAATTGGAGGGGACTTCAACGGGGTTCCAGACCCAACAAAAGACAGATCGCACCCCACCTCCCCATAAATGTCACCCTCGCGCTTGGTCTCCTATGCTTATTCAGGACCCTAGAGGTGGTAGACTCATAGCGGGTGCTACACCCCTTGGAGTAGGACTTTTCCTTTTACTCATATGTTCATAGGACCTTCTCAAGGATTGACCTCCTCCTAACGTCCCCCCAGATACTAACATAGGTCAGCAAGGTGGCCATCGGGTCAAGGATTCTGTCCGATCATGCCCCAGTGATGCTTGAGATCCGGGCACAGGAGACAACTCCTAACTCTCGACGTAGATGGACCCTATATGGTCTAATACTTAATGAGATGCCACTGAGAGACTCCTTTGCAAAAACAATTAAACATTTCTTCAGGGAAAACCTAAATGAAGACATCTCCCCAGCAAACACCTAGGACGCTATGAAGGCGGTGGTCTGGGGAGAACTGATTGCGCAGGGAGTAACATATCACAGAAAGAGATGACAAACGTGCCTGATCCTTGAAGAGTAACTCCGAGAAGCAGAGAAAACCCACAAGGAAAAGGGCTGGACCCCATAAACACAACGGGCCACCCGCATTGCACGAAAGAAGCTAGAGGCCCACTATGTTGAACACACGGCCCAACTACTGACTAAAACCGAACAATTTTATTACGCGAAGAACAACAAAGCAAATAAGTGACTGGTGGCCAAACTAGCAAAAGCAAAGAGGAATAACACCATTGTTGGGCTCCGTGATCAACGAGGCACAATACATTATGCTGAACAAGAAAAGCAGAGGCTGGCGACGAACCACCTAGTACAGGTAATGACTGCTCCGCCACGAAACCCAGAGGCACAGAGAGAATATCTACAAACAGCGTCACTCCCCCAGCTGAAGGACTCAAGCCGAGACAGCCTAGATGCCCCGATCAAAGGTGAGGAAGTCGAAGAGGCCATACAATCCTTTAAATCCAGAACTCTTGGCCCCGACGGATACTCGTCCAGATTCTACAAGATTTTCAGGCCCCAATTGATTGATCCCCTTGTTGCGCTTTTTAACGCCTTTAAAGAAACTGGCAGTGTGACCCCATCTATGCAGGAATCAATAACCATCCTTTTACCCAAACCGGGAAGAGATCCCAAGAGACCCCGCCTCCTACAGACCGATCGCCCTACTAAACATAGATGCCAATATTTATTCTAAAATTCTTGCTAACCGCCTATCACAGATTCTGCCGGAGATTATTCACGCCGACCAAACAGGCTTTTATTAAAAATAGATCTACAGGGGACAATATCTGAAGAGCCCTGGACCTGGTAGACCTCGCTTCCCGGGACTCCCAGAAACTGGTATTGATGGCCCCCGACACTACCAAAGCGTTCGATAGAGTTGATTGGGCCTTCATGTGCCAGACCCTGAAGGCCTTTGGATTTGGCCCGGCATTTCAGGCCATGATCTTAGCCAACTATAAATCCCCGAGAAGCCTCCTTAGAATTAATGTCTCCCTCTCTGACCCAATTCCTCTGACCTGCGGAAATAGACAGGGATTCCCATTGTCCCCGCTTCTATTTGCGTTAATTATGGAACCTTTTGCCCAGAAAATCAGATTGAATGATAATGTTAAGGCCCTCCAGGTTGGTCCCTCCCAACATAAAATCGCCCTATACGCGGACAATGTCTTGCTAACCATTTCAGATCCTCTGTCCTCATTGGGGCATGCTCTATCTGAAATAGATAACTACGGGAAGGTCACAGGCTTCTCCATTAACTTTGATAAATCCGTGGCTCTGGGAATTGGATTATCCCCAGACGAACGGGACTCCCTAAGCCCTTTATGCCCCATTCAATGGAAAACTAAGACAAATCCCCTATCTGGGGGTGGAGAGCCTAGCAAATGCGAAAGACGCGTATCGCGCAAACTTCCCAAAACTCTTTAGGGAGCTGGAGGGTGACCTGAAGCGGTGGGCATCGCAGGAAATCTCATTAATGGGCAGTATTACTGCCTGTAAGATGAACTTCCTCCCCAGAATTGTATTTGCCTGTTCATCCCTACCAGTGGCTATTCCATTGACTGCCCTCTGCAGCCTTCAGAGGAAGATGCTCCGGTTTATTTGGAAAGGTAAAAGGACTAGGATTCCCCAGAAAACGATGTTGGGTAACCCAAGGCTAGGTGGACTGGGAGTCCTGGACTTACAGAGCTATCAGATGGCAGCACAGCTAGTGCACACCCAAGCATGGCACATAACTACTAATCGGCCTAGGTGGGTGGAGCTGGAGCAGTCCCGCCTGTCTCTCCCCCTGCGGTTTCTTCCCCACATCCCACCCCCACTGCGGCGACAATGGGATGGCCTGCTATTAGCGACCAAACACACCATGGACATATAGAATTGGGCCCTGAGAAGTAAAGGGATCCCAAGAGGTCTGAGCCCCTCCTCCCTGGTATTTCACAATCCAGTGTTCTCACCAGGGATGAATCCCCAGAATTTTAGCAACTGGACTGCAGGGGTCCTGGAAACCCTGGGGCAGCTTTTCGGGGGAGGCCTGACCCGCACCTTCGAACAATGTAAGGAGACCTTCCAACTTCAGGAAAGGGACAGATTCCCCTATATTCAACTTCGCCACTGGTGCTCTCACCCCCAAATTCTCCAGGCAGCAACACGCACCTTACCTCGAACTGACTCGGGGAAAGATCTCCACCCTATACAAACGTTTCTTGGGAGATTTCCTCGCCACAAAGACCCAATGTATGGCACAATGGGAGGCAGATCTGGAACACCTCATAGAGGACCAATCCTGGGCAGACATTTGGACCCGAACGCATGCATCGTCCTCCTGCATCACCAACCGAGAATGTGCTTATAAATCCTGTTGCGTTGGTACTACCCCCCCCTCAGACTTCATCATATGAATCGGGCCCTTGACCCTGCCTGCTGCAGACTTTGTGGCCAACCAGGCTCCTTCTTTCACATGTGGTGGACATGCCCAAAGGCACAACAGTTCTGGAAACAATGCCTAGCCACTATCAAAGAAGTAACCCAGATAGCTCTCCCTCTGGAGCCTGAGCCCATTTTGCTGGGGACCCCGATCCCGGGGGTCTATCCAAGATCCAGAAAAAGAGCCAAACTATTGACCCACTGCCTCCTAGTGGGGAGGATTATGATTGCTCACTCCTGGAAGGCCACAGAAGGCCCCCTCATGCCCCTTTGGTGGGGAAAGGTATGGGACATACTGATCGCAGAGTAGATAACAGCGGCCAGACTGGGGCGCCTACACCACTTTCAGAATGTATGGGCCTCAATATTAGACTATGACCAGAGGTTTGCAGCCTTGACCCACAAGCCTCAGGGGGTCAGAATAGCACTGGGCAACGGGGCAACCCCCAGGCACGAAAGGGAGTCTGTAAATGTAGCAGAAGACACAAACGATTGAGACCACTGGTCCAACCCGGCAGTTGAGGGCGAGAGGGTGGGAGTTGAAAGAAGGGGCCTATGAAATGTTATATAAAGCATTGATAAGTAAGTTGTATTGTAACCACCCTGCTTTGATTTAAAATAAACATATGTAAAAAAAAAAAAAACATATCCCAGGTGATCAATATGTTCTTTCCATGTAGGGCTGAACACTGCAATGTCATCCACGTATGCCACGCAGAAGTCCGCCATCCCATTCAGAACTTGATTAACCATCCTTTGAAATGTAGCAGGTGCATTCCTTGGTCCAAAAGAAATAACCTTAAACTGGTAGAGGCCTGCTGGGGTGGAAAATGCAGTTTTCTCCTTGGCATGGTCTGTCAGTGCTATTTGCCAATAGCCTGAGGTTAGATCAAATGTACTGAGGCATTTGGCTGAACCAAGTCTATCCACCAGTTCATCTGTCCTTGGCAAAGGATGAGCATCGGTCTTAGTGACTGCATTTAGAGCTCTATAGTCCACACAGAATCTCAACTCCTTGGATCCTGCCTTTGGTACTAGAACAAATGGACTAGACCATGGACTTGTAGATGTCTCTATAACCCTGAGATCAGGCATCTTGTTGACCTCTCCTTTGATGTGGGATCTCAAATGTTCTGACATTCTGTAATCTCTGCTTTTCACAGGTAATCAGTCACCAGTGAGAATATCATGCTGGCCCCAAGGAGTCAAGCCTGGTGATAGTGAAAACAGGGAGGCAAACTGATTCAACAGAATTTTGCACTCCTCCTGTTGTTCAGAAGTCAGCTGAGAAGAGAGATTAACTCCTTCTATTTTTTCATCTAAAGATTGGCCTCTGAGGAGGTCAGGTAGAGGTTCACTCTCCTCGTCCTCTTGAGCTGAAGCTAGAAGAAAAACTCCCACTTCTGGTCTCGAGACATAGTCCTTTAAACGGTTGGTGTGAAAGACTCTGGGAGCCTCCTTAGGTCTGCCTACTCCACCAAATAGTTCACCTCTCCAAGTTTGCCCACAACCCTGAAGGGTCATATCCATTTGTCCAGCAAGGCCCTCTGCCTTGTTGGCACCATAACTAATACAAGCTGGTCTTGAGTAAACTCATCCATGCTGGCCTTTTGGTCATGCCAATGTTTGACCAGAGCCTGACCTGCTTTGAAGTTATCACTTGCTTCTGCCATCATGTGTGACATTCTCCTCCAGAGACCTATCACATAGTCAGTCACTCTGACTGGCTTGGTGGAAGGAGCACTCTCCAACCCCTCCTTAATCAGGGCCATGGATGGCCATAGAGAAGTTCAAAGGGACTGTAACCAACTCCATCCTGAGGGACTTCTATATATGCAAATAGAAGGCATGGCAGTAGAATGTCCCACCTCCTCTTAAGGGGTTCTTCTAAAGCACCTATCATGCTCTTCATAGTACGATTAAACCTCTCTACCAGTCCATTTGTCTGTGGATGGTAGGCTGTAGAGAACTTGTAAGTGACACCACAGTTTTTCCACATAGCTTGCATGTAGTGGGACATACAATTGGATCCCCTGGCGGATATCACTTCCTTAGGAAATCCTACCCTGGTAAAAATACCAAGTAGAGCCTTAGCCACAGCCTGAGCCATAACAGTTCTCATAGGTATGGCTTCTGAGTATCTTGTAGCATGGTCCTCTACAACCAGGATAAACCTGTTCCCTGAAAATGTGGGAGGGTCAAAGGGAATGACAATTTCAATGCCCACCCTCTCAAAAGGAACTCCCACCACTGGGAGAGGAACCAGGGGTGCCACATTCTTGGCTCCACTCTTGCCAGAGGTTTGGCAAGTGTGACAGCTCCTACAGCATTTGTCAACTTCAGAACCCATTTTAGGCCAGTAGAAGTAGAGGTAGAGCCTTTCCTTGGTCTTCTTGAAACTCAAGTGACCAGCCAAAGGTAGCTCATGGGCTAACTGTAGGAACTGGAGTCTGTTGGCAAAGGACACTATAATTATTTTGCCGTCCCCAGGGACAGATTCAGTTGGTTCACTGTGGAAGAGGCCATCTTCCCAGCTTAACCTGTGCTTTCCAACTTCTTGCCCATCAAGTTGGTTAGCAGCCTGTTGTGGAAGACCTTCAGGAGTAGGACACTCTCTCTATCCTTTGCTGAAGTCTTCCCTGTTGGGTCCACCTTCTGCCAGTAAAGACTGTAGCTCAGGATGGTCAACCGGGTCAAGATCTCCAACTAAGACAGTGTCTTCTTCCAGATCTGATTCTTCAGAAACTGGCTCAACAAATCAAGGTTGTACCTCACACTCTGCCTCAGCAGGTGGAGGAGTCACAGGTGTGTCTTTGGACAATCTTTGGGGTATCCTTCTTGGTAGCACAGGGGTGCTGTCTGATTTTTTTCCTGGAGTTCTTGCGTTTCCCTTTGTCTCTGTTTTTCTGGAAATAGTAGTGAGCAACTCCTGTAGAGTGGAAGTGATAATGATAGTGTCCTCTATCAACTCCTCTGGAGGGCCTCTCAAGGTTCTCTCCCTTGCAGGCCTAGTGAGCTCCTGTCTCCTCTTACTGGGAGGCCTGGGGGTGCTTGACACAACTCCAGGAGTTTTCAGGTCATTACCCAACAGGAGTCTCCCAGGCACTTCACTCTGCACACTAACAGGTATTTTGACAGTCATATCATTACACTGGATGAGAGCTGGTAACTGGGGAAGCATTTGCACAGGGCCTCCAGCTAACTTGGTGATGCGTTTGGGTGCCTTAGCAACATCCTCCACTTTGAAAAATGATTCATCAACCACAGTTATGCTTGCTCCAGTGTCTCTGATGGCAGGGGTCTCCTGTCCATTCACAAGAACACTATCTTTATAATACTCTTTAGCATTATCTGGGATGGAATTATAGACATCTAAATTATGTTGTTCCCACAAGCCCAGGGACACTAAAGAAACACTAGCTGAGACTCTCATGGGTTCATCAGCGAGTAGGTGAAGGTTTCCACTTGCCATAGGTACTTCTTCCAATGGGGAGAAGGCTAAGGAGACAGTGTGGACTCCTGAATGTTTACCCTTGCATCTGGGATCCCTTTTCACATGGGCAGTTGACCCACAAACATAACATTTCCCAAATGTCTTTATGAATGGGGGTTTGTTCTGACCTCCATCTGGTTTGGGTCCAGATGGTGCACTAGCCTGATTTGGTTTCCCTTGTGGTTTACCCTTATGTTGTTGTTTGTGGCCCTCTTTTGGATGGGAGGTATTAGAATTCTCCTTGTGATCTTTCTTTGGCCGTTTTCCCTCATCCTTCTTCTGAGTAGCCCCAGAATCCTTTTGAGTAGCCCTGTTGGCAACCCAAAGGTCAGCAGCCTTAGCTAGCTTCTTTGAATCTATCTCCTAAGAATCAGCCAAGTGCTGTCTGAGCTCAGGAGAGTAGACATCAGACATAGACTCCAACATAACAAGATTTCTCATTCCTTCACAGGTTTTTACTATGTAACCCTTAATCCAACCATCTAGGGTTTTCCAACATTCACATACCCAGGTAGCCCGGGGGTACCATCATGCTTTTTGAGGGTCCTAAACCTCTTAAGGTACTGGGAAGGGTCTTCCCAAATCTAGCAATTAAAGCTAGCTTCACACACTCGTAATCCATCTTATCCACCTCTCCCAACTCCATCACAACATCAGATGCAACATTGGGTAGCCTAGAGATTGATTCCCTGTAAGACCTTGACTACCATGGTTATATTCAAACATTGCCAACCAATCCAAAATGTCAAGCTTAACCTCATACATACCCACAATTTATTTAGGCATGCAGGGTTTCTTAGGACTGGAAGACCTAGAAGACTCTCTGAGAGAAGCATTTTCAAGAGATAATCTTTTCATTTCTAGTTCATGATTCAACTCCATTTCTCTGAGCTTAAGTTCTTGGTGTTTTTGTTCAGTTTGAGCATTTAAACCTTTGAATTCCAGTTTAAGCCTCATTTTCTCTAAAGCAATGAATTCAGGACTGAGTGTAGGACCTGTGGGGGTCCCAGTGGACAAGGGTTGAGGTTGCTGAGCAGGCAAGGGAGCAGAAAGGCCTACGTTAGGAGACACATATGCCTCTTCCAACTCATCATTAACAGACATATTATCATCCTCAACACATTCCACATCTGCTAGAGAGTCAGGTATTTCAGGCCCACTCCCCAGACTTTGGTTCTTTAACAACTTTTCAATCAATTCAGACTTTTTGCCTTTGGCAGAGAGTTTCCTTTCTTTAGACAGATTTCTTAGATAATCTCCAGTGTAACTCAGGAGGGTCTCCTGACTGTGGCTTTCCATATCAGACATGATTGATATTGCTTTTTAGTGATATTAGCCTTGTGGTTAATTGGTCCAAGGTAATAGCAGCACTCTAAGTGTAATTACTATACTTGATCCACACCTCTGTACACCAGTGTTAGGCAGAATTATATGCAGTACCCTTTGGGAACACCACACACAATTAAGACTACAAGTGACAGCACAAATGCACCTTTGGTACAAGCTTGTACTACACAGTAAAAGTGGTAGCGATGGCTGAGCAGCCAGACTTACCTCAAGAGCAAGTGAGCAGTATCAAATAGTAACACAAAGATCAGCAATTACTATGATTCGAACAAACACTGACTAAAGGTTTCTGAGTAAACGAAGATACATTTATTTACACATCAGTTGTATAACAACTCACTAAGGTAAAGCAGTTTAAAAATCACACTATTAATACCCCACACCACTCCCAATACGTTCCAGGCAAGTTAAGCTCACAAAATGAAGTGGGAGCAAAATGACACTCCAGAAAATTAAAAGGGAGGAAAAGACAAAGTTAGGCAGAAATTAAACCCCACCAACAGGTAAGTACTCAGGGCAATTGAGCAAGAGGAACTACAGTGATAGAATCAGGTAAAAAAGGCTTAGGGCCAAGGTAAAAAAGGCTTACGGCCAAAGTCAATAGGTCAAGGTTCAGGGTAGTTGCGGTAAAGTTCGTGCCATGAGTTCCGGATGAAATTGGTCGGCAGAAAAGTTAGTGCTAAGAAAAGAGAAGGACAAGCCCTCATATTGGAGAAAGATTTCACACACTTTCACCACGGCTGAATGGAACGAACAATCGGATTTGCACAGTACTTTAAAATGGAGAGGGAGCTGTAGCTGAGGCGGACGTTCCTGGTAGTTCCTGCAGGCTCACGGTTCCTGAAGCGACTGTCGGACTGACAAGAAGTAGGAAGACTGGAGGGTCCTGCACTACCTAGGGAAGAAACCAGCAGCAGAGCAAAGCAACAAATCAAAGGTGTGCTCCTTAAAACCCAAGCAGGGTCCGACCTTCCTGGCTATCCGGCCCACTGTAGCTCTGCACAGCAAATTCAGCCAGAGGAGGGGTCCTGGCTTGAGGTTTGGGCAAACTGGTTGGTCCCACCAGCTCAAAGGAAGAAGATTCCTGGAGGATCCTCTCTGTCGTTGGAATTTGAAGATTCAGACCTGCAGCAGGGCTTCACTGGGCGGTTCATTCGTTGTAGAGGTCCTCTTCTGTCAGCTCTTCGTCGGGTCTTTCGTTCCAGTGGCAATTCTGCCTTTCCAGTCCCAAAGACCTGCTTTTTATGCAGTTTTCCCCCATCCCCAACAATGCCTTGTTTTTGTTTGTAGATACTGGTCGAGCTTAAGTCATCCAAAGTATAGCTGCACTCTATCCAGTGGTATATTAGTGGTGCATTTTGCATTCTGTTTCTGATGCAGCTCCTATGTTCGCCAATCCGGATTTTTATTTTCCTGTCTGTTTTGCCCACATAGATTTTTTTTGCAGGGACACCAAACTGCATAAATGACCATATTTGAATTGCAGTTTGTAAATGTTTTTTGTTGCCATAATGTTGTTAGGCCGATGCCCACTGCTTTGCTTTAGAAGGTGAATGGACAACACGTACACTGACCACAGGGTACGTGGCCCACTAGATCTTGAAAACCCCATTGTTGCGGTAGTGTGTTTTTTGTTTAATCAATTTCCTGCTCACGTCATTTCTTGTTATTTGCTTCTTCACATTCCGGCTCGTCATAAATGCAATGATTGGTCTTGCAATCGGCTGTTCACTATTTATCCAAGATGTGCCAATTCTTACAAATGATTTTCTTAATCCCATTTGAGAGGTGACTGTGGGTGGAACACTATTTGTTTCAGTTTTTCTTTTTGTGTCTTCTGTTCTCTATATTGCAAGAGGGCTCCCCGATTATTGTTATTCGCCCGTTACCAAGTATCTTGGGTGAATTTCTGAGGATAGCCTCTACTTGTGAGTTTGTCTTTCATGTTCTCTGCTTCCAACTGGTAGTCTGTTTTTTTAGTGCTGTTTCTGTTTAATCTTAAAAATTTTCCTAGCGGCAAGTTGTCCCGTACATGACAGGGTGAAAGCTTGAATAGTGCAGTAGAGGTTCTATCCATCGGTTTATTGAATGTCTTGACATACATTTTTTTTGGTCTCAGTATCGGCAGGGATGGTAATGTCTAGAAAATAAGGGATTTTATGCTGTGTTGATGCGTGATCTGTAGGAATCCTTTCTGTATGTTCATCCATTTAAAGAAAATATCCAATTCTTGTTCTCTGCTCGTCCAGATGATAAAAATATCATCTATGTAGCGGCGCCACTTTCTGATGTAGCTTATGAAAGGGTTGGTGGCATTCATGATCGAGTAGATCTCAAACCCCTCCATGTAGAGATTAGCCACATGCGGGCCAGAGTTTCCCCCATTGCCGTCCCTTGTATCTGTTTAAAGAATTCACCATTGAAGTGGAAATAGCTCTCTACTAGAGCCATTTCTGTGCACCATAGGATAAAAGACACCAGAGTGGTTTTGACAGTATGGTCTCTTAGCAGTTTTTCCTCCAGCACCCCCAAGGAAGCCCTCTGGGGAATGCTAGTGTATAAAGCAACTACATCCAGGCCTACCAAGATCTCAGTTTGTGGGTCAAAGTCCATCCCTTCTACCTCCAAAATGATTTGCGTAGTGTCTAGTACGTATGAGGCCATCTTTTTAGCGGTTGGAGAAATGTATCTGCAAATCGAGAGAGGGGTTCCAGAACTTAATTTACCCCCGAAACAATTGGTCTCCCAGGTGGATTAATCATAGTCTTGTAGATTTTCGGGAGGATGTAAAATTGTGGAATCTGGGGTTTGCCCTTAATTACAAAGTCAGATTATTTCTGGCTAATCCATCCTCTTTCTTTAGCTTTTGTGACTTTTGAGGTAATTGTCTTAGACAGATGTGGTGTGGGATCTTCGTCAAAAGTTGGTAACATGTTAAATCCAATAGTTGCCGATTACACTCCCTTACGTAGTCTGCATGGTTTAAGACTACTGTCGCACCTCCTTTGACGGCCTGGCGTTTTAAAATTCCTTGATTGCTAGACACGTTTTTCAAAGCTGTGACCTCGTTACGGCTGGTGTTCTGGTGTATTTTCTTCTCTTTAGCCTGTTGTTATAGCTGGGTTATTTCCTTGAGTACCCTTTTCTGAAACACAAGTGCTTCCGGGCTCTAGGCTGCTAGCGGTACACAAAATGTAGATTTGTTGCAGAGACCAGAGTCCGATGTTTCTTTTTCATAAGTTCTATCCTCAAAGAATTGGTGTAAGTGAATTTTCCCCATAAACTGGTTAAATTCCTGCCGGAACGTGAAAGAGCTGTGTAGGTTGGTAGGGACAAAACCCATCCCTTTTTCCAGCACCTGCACCTCTTTCTTTGTTGGTTGATAATCAGAACGGTTCACCACAAGGCCTTGCATGCTCCTTGTGACACAGAGTTCTAGGTCCCAGGCTTCCGGGCTTTTTTCTAAAAAAGGTTGTTGATCATTAGGTCTTCCTCCTTGGTTGCCACCTCTGTTGCCGCTATTACCGCTTCTACAGCCTCTAAAGTTGTTTCCCCTCGTGGTGTTACGCCAGTTGGATGGGGAGCTGCCGTCGCTTGAACTAAATGAAGGGTTCCTAAAAGACACCTATTTTCTCCCTTTTCCACCCTGGACCGAAGCGCCATCTGTCACCTCCTGAGAATAGTAGTTTTATTGTGTGTATGGGAAGGCTTTATCATGACTGAAGTTTGTAAGATCTTTGTTCATCCTTCTCACTCGTTCTCGCAGCGTATCTCCTTTGAAGATGTTCATTTCTGCCAAGAGATTGTCTAGTCTCTTTTTGTAGAGGTCTAGAGGCACTACTTTTTGTATTTCTTTCTCAAGTGTTTTGAGGTCGACCAGAATTTTCTCTGTCATTTCTGTGGCGGTGTCAATTATCAAAATTACCCAATCACGAATGCACTTATTTGCGATATAGCACCATTGTAGTCTGAAGTTTGGATTGTCTAGAAACAGCCTTGGCTCATTTCTGACTACCAGGCTTTGGGGTATCGTCCCTTTGCTCAAGTATTCGAGCATGATAGAACCATGCAACTCTGTTCTAATTAGTCTTTTTTTCATGTTGCTTAGTTCAATTTGTTACATTGGTGGTAGTTTCAGAAGAACCCCCCAACATAGAGACTTTTTCCAGGAGTTCTGTGACGTACTTATCGTCATAGCGTTTGCATTAATGCAGTACCATTCTTGCTCTGGCCTCTGTGTGTATTCCAAATCTAGATTAAGTTGCATCTGTGATTCTGCTAAGGGCATATCAGCCCGTCGTATTATACTGTGCATACCGGCACTTTAGATTTTCTCTTCGAGGACAGGCTAGACATCTAAGCCCACTCAGTTTTCAGTTAGACTAGGCATATTAGCCCACCTGATCGTAATGCTCCCAATTGGTGGCAAGATTTAAACAATCTTACCAGTTTTCCAATAGGACCCGTTCGCACTTTGTCTTTGCCCAGACCTATTGATCCTGACGTACCCTGCTACAATGTCTGACTTTTTGAGCAAAAAAACCTCATGGTCAACAACCGTACTGGTACCTTTTCAAACAACAAAGAGAGGTAAAGGGGGATACAAACCCACAAGCATACCCTCTGAACTAAAGGGATCGACCCTTGATACTTTGAAACACAAAGATTGTGGTTGTGATTACTACCTTGACAAGGATACTCCTATTCGAGTGCCCTATTTACTTGAGGCATCAAAAGACCATTTCCGAGAAACCAATTTCTTTATACAAAAATATACATGTTTTATTGTCAAATACATACAAATGCTATAAACACCATTTGGTGTAGTACTGGTTCTAAGATATCTCACAAATTCAAGATCCAAAACACGTTCATTGCGATGTACACATAAGCTTTACCCCCTCAACAAGTAAGTGTGTTAGTTCAGTTACTTGTATATTTAAAGTGCCTTGTGATGTGCTAATGTCCACATTAGGCCATACCTCGATATACACATCTCACTCAAACTCATATTCCATTCACTCAGTTTTTCATCCACTTTCACAATATCATTCAACGACATAGTGTGCCCAACATGTTTCTTTCCGATCTTAATGTCATGTGTTTTGTACTCGGAAATTCTTCAGGGGCTAACATAAGAGGTTAGTAAAGCATGCATCACTTATCAGCAGAAACAAAGCCTATACGTTTCAACTAAAGAAGTTCTTTTACAATCTTTTTCTCATAGTTGCAATTGTGTCCTTAATCCATGGGCTTGATTCGCTCTGTGGTCAGGTACCCGGAAGAGGGTCTACTCCTACAGGGAAGCAATAAACAAAAAATAGGAATATCAGTAACCTATTTAAGCTGCTCAGCTCTCAGACAACCGTTGCCAAGTAGCAGAAGTCTCAGCTTTTCGTCTAGTGACATCATCATACTGTAAAAGTACATCAATGCACCTTAAACAGTCCATTAAAAATGACAGTGCATGTTCTTTTGTACGGGTTCTGTTCTAAATGCCATCACTGCCCCATATCTGTTTGCATAACCAGCATCCTAATCAGTTATACCAGTGCATTACTTCCACTTGTTGGGATCCCTAAGGCGCACTGCTCTCTACATAGTACTCACTGGTTGCCCAGTGTACTGGTAGTGCCCACTCACCGTTCTGTGTCATGTAGAGTGGCTGCCTCGAGTCCTCCAGTCCTTGGGGCTTTATATTGCTGTTGTCAGTTGATTAGGGAAGGAGCCGTCTCACAGTTGTTGAAAGGGTATCACTACACGGTAATATGAAAAAAAGCTGGTTAGGTAAATATCCACCATTCTATTTCGTATTATGGCTTACCCCGATAGTCATATCCCTTTGGGCAGCTGTTAGTAATTGCTGCTTGCCGAATCCGTCTCAAAAGGGGATTGGTGTTCACTTCCTTTCTATTTCAGCCCTGTGTCTGTTTGCTCATTTTTTCTTCTTCCGTTTATCACTAGCAAAACAATAGAAGCAGCCTGTTAGCAATCGTTCAATCTCTACCTAATGGGTGTGTTTTCCTTTTTATTGCACCATGTTGGGTTACCTCCCTTATCTAGGTACATCAGCCAGGGGATTAGTTGTACTTAAATCTTATTGCCTTTCATTCTCAAGCCAAAGGCATACGTTATCTAATGATAACTCTCTGCCGTCTCCGTTTCTGTAAATGCGCGGATTCCGGCGAGCGTCAACAAAGGGGCCCTTTTGAAACAAACATCCACCCGGGTCGCTATTTATAATTAATGGGAACAAGGAAAGTTGTTTAGCCCTTAACCTATGATAATTCTCCCGCTTTACACCACGGTAGCTTGTGTACGTCTAATCGTCTGTGTGAGCCACATCATGGCCATTGTTCCAGAGTCCCCCTCAGCAGATAGGTAAAAGGCTGTATCGTGAGAACTGCAAGCTCTACCTTTGCTTTAATTTATTCAAAGGTTACGGCTGTTATGCTCGTTCAGTACGTCCCATATTAGCTTGCCGTCTTGCTCCCGTAGCGCTTCGCTTCTGCGTCCACCCGATGTTGGTTCGGCAAAACCTCTCTGACACCTTCTACTACTGGGGCGGCTTTACTTGTTTGAAAAATGTCCGGGAGCTTAAATGTATGCGTTCCAGAGTCGAGCATGCGCTGTTGTCAATTATATATCATTTACGGCATCGGGGCAACACCTTTCTCTGACAGGTTCCTCCTCTTTATCATGCTGAGCTTTGCGTCGTGTTCTTCTTAGTTGGAACTTTCATTTGTTAGCTGTCGGTTGCTCCGAACAGTTAAAACTTGTGAACCTCAAAAGTTAAGGCACAGTCTCAAATGCTCAGTTGACTTTAATAGAATGTAAATTGGGTATATTGGTCCCAAAATGCAAATTACAGCGTTTTAATTCACTCAATGGTTGTCAAGAAGAAATGAAGTTGACAATAACAGCACGCACGTCCCTTGGCAACAGGCAACTGTGCTTACCTCAATAGATGCTCAAAGTGCTCATCTGCCTCAGGGTTTTGATGCGTTATATAAATAAATAAATACAAATACAGATGCTTTCCCTGCAGTCTGCAACAGGAAGTAGGCCTTCAGTCCTTTTATGCTTCTTACCACGTGATTGTAGATCTCACGTGACAGCAGTTCTAGAGAATGTCAACTGCACTAGTTTGAATCGTGGTGGCTGGATAATAAATATTGGTACCCAGCCAATGGGGAGGCTCAGAATGCAGGCATTACACAGTAATCCTGCTTCAATGAGCCTCCTCATGGCCGGTTGCCACCATCTCCACTCTCCGGGGAATCCGTTTAGTCTTCTCCTACTCCTACCCCCATCCACAGAATTCCCTTTGCGCCCTCCCACCCCCACTTACCTTCTTTTCTGTCCATTTTCGAGAGCAGACATGCTGGGAACCTTTCAGTCCGCAGCGCGTCCACTCCCGATCTGCGAAAGGCCATCATGGAAAGGAAGAAGGGCCTACGTGTAGTCCCTTCTCCCTTCCCATGGCGGCCAAATTGTTTGTTTACTTTTTTCCTATTTTTTCAATGGCCGCCATGGAAAGGGAGAAAGGACTGTGTAGTCCCTTCTCCCTTCCCATGGTGGCCATTTTGTTTGTTTACTTTCTTGCCTATTTTTTTCAATGGCCGCCATGGAAATGGAAAACAGACTTAGTTTTCCCTTCCCCGGCAGGCATATTCTTTTGACATTTATTTTCTTCTGTTCTGAAATGCCTGAGCTTTTCGGAACAGAAGAAAAATGCCTTTAGTACCCCAGTCTAGCTGGCTGGGGTACTAATGACAATAAGCCCCTCGCCTGTGGGCCATTACTGCACAAGGTAATGCCCCCCTGGCCTTCGTTAAGGGCCTCGCTACGCTCGTGCCTGTAACTATGGACCCCGGGGGCATTACCTTATGCGGTAATGTCCCACATACAAGGGTCTTATTGCCTAATTAACAAAAAGGGGCAGGCAAGCCCATAAACCCTCATTCCCTGGGCAGCAATATGTGGAAATATAACAATAAATATGAATTAAGGTGAAATATTGGCAAAATGTTTTGATTTTTTTATTCCATTTTTATGCTTTTTTTCATACGGCCGCCTTCAGCTGGCTTTGGTGTAAGTAAACACAACTGGTAATGAAGATTCCCCCTTCTAATTGCGCAGAGAGCTCTTGATTCTATTAAAGACAAGGAGATGAGCATTATGCTTCATCTTCTCTTTATTCTACTCTCCAGCAGTTTCAACAAATAACATAAATTTAAAATGTCTAAATTTAAAATTAGCAGGGGGAATCTTCATTCTATGTCAAGACGGAGGCGAGCATTATGCTTGTTCAAAGCTTCTTACTACAGCTTCAGCTAGAGTCTTAATTGGTCTAAAATAAAATGTTCTAAACATTGTATCGCTAGCCCAATCTGCTGCTCTCCTAATATCTTGCAAAGCTGCGCTTTGCCCCAGTGCTTTTGAGGCCATTCTGCCTCTAACTAAAATGCGCTCCAAATATTACCATGTATATGCCCGCTAGAATCATGATTTCTCGGACCCATCATGCTATAGTGGCTGTTGCTACCCCTTTATGTGGTTTCCTGTGCGCTATTAACAATTGGGTCGTCCCTACAGGTCTTAGCTCTGCTGTTCTACTCTCGTACTCTTTTATGCACGTGGCTACGCACCACTTTGGATGTTCTTGCATGTAGGGGTACGTGATCGTGGAAGAATCTGTTTTCGTTCTTCTGGCCAGATTGAACGCTACTCCGTCTGGACCACATGTCTTTCAATTTACTTCTAGCGCTTTGACGTCTGCCACTCTCCTACATGATACCATACATAGCAGCATTGCTAGTTTCCCTGATAGCTTTCCTAGTGTCAGATATCTGTTACTGGGCCAATCTGCTAGTAGTTTCAGCACTACTGATACGTCCCATAAGGCCTCGTACCTCGGCTGTGGTGGCTTCCTAAATCGTATTCCTTTTAGAAGTCGTATCATTGCTACATTCTCTCCTACCCACACTCCCTCCATGGGCGAGTGACCTGCTGATATCGCAGATCTATGCACTCCTATTGTTCTGTATGCGTTTCCATCTTGTAGGAACTCTGCAAAACAAAAAAATTCAGTATCTCGACTAAAGGGGCAGAAACGGGAAGAATACTTCTCCTTTTGCACCATGTCGACCATCTGTTCCAAGCTGCGTCGTAGCTCCTTCTAGTCGAAGGAGCCCATGACTCAGCGATGAGGCTTTTAGCCTGTGCCGAAATCCCCGGGAGGTTCCAGCGTCTCCTGCTATCTTGCACGCCATCAACGGCAGCGTCCCCTTCACTCTCAGAGAGTGAAATGACCGAACTGGGTCCGTGAGAAGGTTCTCTCCTTGGGGTAGAACTCTCGGGTAGTCCACTACTGGCTGAATGAGCGCTGGGAACCATACTTGGGATTTCCATATTGGAACTACTGCTATCAAATTCGCTGCTTCCCTGCATACTTTTGCCAGTACCCTGCTCATCATTATGAACGGTGGGAAGGCGTAGAGTATCTATCGTCTCCAGTCCTGCAGAAAGCCATCTACTCCGGCTACTGCTGGGTCCATGCTCCAGCTGAAAAACCTCTCCTTCTGTGCGTTCAATCTGGACGCAAACAGATCTGTGTGTACTGGGCCCCAACATTCTTCTAACTGTCGGAATATCTCTCTGTCCAGCATCCAGTCGCTGGAGTCTGATAGGTGCCTGGAGTTCCAGTCCACTATTACATTCAACGAGCCTGGCAGGTATTCGGCCACTACTGAGATACCTGATTCTAGGCAGAAGTGCCAAAAATCCTTGGCTATTTCCGCTAATAACTTGGACTACGTCCCTCCTAAGTGATTGATGTACTTGACTGCGGAAATGTTGTCCATTTTCAACAGAATATATGAATTCACTTTGCCTTTTGTAAAAGCCTTGATCACAAAAGATCTGGTTAACAGTTCCAGACAGGTGATGTGTAACTGGAGTTCTTCTGCACTCCACCTGCCTCCTGTCTGGAGGTCTCCGCACCGAGCTTCCCAGCCCGCTCTGCTGGTGTCCGATTCTATTATTAAGTCTGGACGGTCACCAAAGATGGCTCTCCCATTCCATGCTTCCATGTTTAGTAACCACCACTCCAGCTCTGTTCTGGATTCCTGGTCTAGGGGTACCAATTGGTGGTAACGTAAGCTTTGTTGAAGGTGTTTTATCTACAGTCGTTGCAAGGCTCGATAGTGCAGTGGCCCTGGAAATATTTCCTGTATCGATGCTGCTAGTAAGCCTACTACTCGCGCTATAGTGCGAAGCGAGATTACTGTTTTGCTGCGGCATATTCTTATTTCCCTTTTTATGTCTCTTATCTTTCTGCTCGGGAGCTCTAAGGTTGCTGTTCTGGTGTCTATAATAAACCCTAGGAATTCTATCCTCCTCGTTGGTCTCATCTCCAACTCTTCCCGATTCACTAGAAACCCGAGGGAAGTCAAGAGGTTCACCACCCAGTTGTTCTGGTAGAGGAGTATCTCTCTGCTGTTGGCCATCAGCAGGATATTGTCCAGGTAGATAATCATTTGTATCCCTTTCTCCCTGATCGCTGCTGCTACTGGCTTCATGAGCTTCGTGAACGCCCATGGTGCTGATGCCAGTCCAAACGGCATTGTCACAAATTCGCCATAATTGCCCATCCCGGTCGAATGCTAGAAAGGGACGGAAACCATTTTGCACTGGTATCGTCAGATGGGCATCTTTCAGATCTATCCTCACTAACCAGTCGTCCTGTCTGAGTGTGTCTCTGAGCTGATGGGTATCCTCCATTTTGAAATGGTTGTAGACCACCCAGATGTTCATGTTTTTCAAATTTATCACTGGCCTCACTTTGTCTTTTCGGTGGACCAGAAACATATTGCTTACAAACCTCGGATGTGCCTTGCACGGTTCGATCGCCCGTTTTTTCCGCTAGGCTCTGCAGCTCTGCGTGTAATAAGACTTTCTCTGTCTGCACCGAGGCTAGTGGACGGGGCCTGGTATTGGGTAGGGGTCTCTGTAAACTCTATGCGCATGCCTTTGGCTGTCTGCAGAACCCAAGCGTCGCTGGAAAGCGTGCACCAATTCTCCCTGAATACCGCTGTGTCCCCCTACTGGTGGGTATGTAAAAACTCTCACCTGCGGGGACGTTCTGTCCTCTTCCCTGTCCTCTACTTCGCCTTCCTCTAGGGAAACTGCCTCTCGGTGGGAAGAAGGTATCTGGCTGTCTGTTCTCCCAGTATTGGGCTCTATTGCCTTGAGGCCTTCTGGATGCCTGGTAGTGACCAGTCGCTCGGCCTCTTTACAGACTGGTCCCGCCTTCTCTAGGGAAGTGTAGGTTCCCACGAACCTCCCCAATTCTTTGCCGAAGGTCTCTCCGAACAATAGTCCCTGAGCTGCTTTGCCTGCTTCGTATGATGATAGGTCTCCCAGTTTGGGATCAATCTTGAGCAAGAGCCCTCTCCTGCGTTCAGATGATATTGCACAATTGGCGTTTCCTAGGAGACATACGGCTCTCTGTGCCCAGTTCGCCAGGACTCCTGGGTCCACTTCCTCCCCTGTGTCTTTAGCTCGCTCGGCTAAGTCCATAATTTTAGCCAGAGGCCCGGCTAGGTCGAGGACCTTTTCCTGACAGCTCCGCCATGAGCGATCTATTACCTTCCTGGGGTCTCTGTTGGACTTGGAAACGAATGCCAACATCTTCGGATCTAGTTCTGGGGCTTCAGCTGTTTTGCCCGGCAGTTCCGGTCTTGGGCACTTCGCTCTCATTCTCTGTCTGACTTCTTTCTCCAGTGCCTTCCTCAGTCTTTGGGTCATGTATCTTGCAACCCTCTGTGATGCTTCCCATTCCGAAGATCTCAGATTCCGGATATCCTCTGGATGAAACATGTCTGAGGTCTCTTCCTCTTAAAAATTATTGAGCTTTCTCAGCCTTTTCTTTGGCGGAGGTAGACTTCCCTCATTTCCTTCATTATCTGCAACCTCCTGCGTGGAGGTAGGGGATTCTGCCGGTTCCTCCTCTGGGAAACCACCTTCTGTATTGCCCATATTAGTGTCCCCTGGGTAGGGGGTCTCGAAGCTCGGCACCTGTGATTCTTTCATGAATGCTTCTCTCAATCTATTGAAAGCGACTGAAGCCTCTGGGGCTGTTGCACCTGCCCCTTCGATCTGGCCCGGGGGGGGGGCAGAAGAGTCCTTGCTCTTCCGGACCTTATTACACTCCTTGGGGTCCTTCGGCATGACCCTTGTGGACGTGCTTTCCTTTAGTATGGTGCTCTTATCCTTCTGGGTCAGATATAACTCGATTGTCTCTCGTCTGTCCTGTAGGGGTCTGACCCCTTGAGCCACTGCCTCTGTGAGTGAATCCCCCCAGCACTTCCTTGAAGCTATAGGCTAAGTCTTCTGGGTAGACTGCCTCTTGTTCTGCTTCACTCCATTCAAAGTTTGCCATGCTTCAGTGCTGTTAGGTGCCTTGACAATACCTTTTCAGGTGTAGTGGCACGTCCACTGATTCACTTCTGCTTAATGGGGCTGCACCTTGTCTGCACTGTGGGTCTAGCTGTGCAGGTCTGTTAAGGGACAGTTCTTAGTATCTCTCACGTGTGAAATACACTGCTTTTATTTAGATTGTGAGCGCAATAGAGCTTATGATTATGCTCTGTAGCGTTGCACGGTGTCTCTAGCTTCTTATTCCGAAGCTTTTTGTGGAACGTTTGCACTCTGACTCCTCCCACCCGAGGATCGGGGCCCCGAGCTCAGAGCTCTCTGATATGCTCGTATGGCGCTGGCGGCCACGCCCTTGCAAGGGTGGGGGCCGCTCTCCTGGCTCTGAGGGGAGATTCTTCTCGCTCGTGTTGCTTGCTCCGCCCCCACAAGGGTGGGTGCTGCATGCTCTGAGGCGCGTACTAGGAGCCGCGAATGAAGGCGTATGAGGCAGCCGGCGAGCCCGTGAGGTGCCGAGTAGTGCGGCACGGGCCCCAGGCCCCTCTTATTATCTCCTGTTGATATCTAACGCTGCAACGCTGCCGTTCTAAGACACCTACAGATAATCCAAATACGGTCAATTAAATTGTAACTTAGCCTGTATACTGCTTAATTACACTATAAACAAATAATATTGCGCAGCTAATGTAGCATAGTACTTATCTCTGGAGAGCAGGAAAAGTGGAGGAACACAGGAAGAGGAAGGACTAGGTCACATGGTTAAGACACTGGGACTGCAAGGACCTGGGAATGATGGGACATGGAGTTTGTAAAAAAAAAAAAAATGTTTATTTCAAAAAGAAGAAATTTAAAATTTATGTTATTTGTTGAAACTGCTGGAGAGTAGAATAAAGAGAAGATGAAGCATAATGCTCGCCTCCGTCTTGACATAGAATCTGCATACTTGATTTCCTAGATATACAATACATGGAAAGTGCAATGTGCCAAGAAAGTGCAATGAATGTGTCCCTCAGGTTAGACAAGAGCGAAAGAGAAAAGAAAGGGTGATATTTACAGTGTGTAAAACACCTTGCTTGCCTAATCAATGAGGAAGCAAAGGACTTTTGCTAATTGATTCACAACCTAAAAACAATATGATCAATACAGATTCCCTATGTCAACATTTTGAAGTACATAGCCGTCATAACGCATTTGAATGAATTGTGCTGAATTCTGTTGAATTCTGTCTACTATATGAGAAAATCTGGAGGTGATCACAGTTGTCTTCAAAAACTTCATTTCTTGAGCTCTAGAGAAGGGGTGAAAAGGTAGACCGACTTTGAACGTCAGGTGCTGGAGTACAAAATTGTTAAAATCACAAGAGGAATGGATCAACTAAGTCTCTAGTGGCCTTGTGTTGATGACCTGTCAATTCGTCGATGTTGATTAGAAGGTGCCAACCAATCCCCATTCTCAAAGTTGCGCCACCCAGTACATGTTGCAGTAGCCAATAGTTTATTTAGTAAATGATGTATTTCGTTGTTATCATTTTTGGGGTGGTCCCAGGAGGAGAAACCTGATAAAAAATGATCCATTCATAGTACTAATTCCTATATGTTCCTTTTATAGTTTATTCCCATAACCTATACCCGAACCCTATAGGTTTTGTGTGTGATAACGTTAACAATGCCGAATTTTGAGTATTTAATCCATTGTGTGTAAGAAGAATTTGGAGAGCTGAGACTAATGTGTTGTTGCTGTCCCCGCTTTATTTTGGAGCTGTTAATAAAGTGGGGTTTTGCTATTCATTTTGAATTTCCTGTCCTCACCACACCCTCTGAATCTGGGGTTATCAAAAGCACCTTAATAGTGGTAGGTCTGGATGTCTTGGTTTTCTCATCTCTGCACTGCTTCGGATTGGATGGGTCTAAAAAGTGAGAGAAAATTCTGTGGAGTGTCTGCATCAAGAGACAAGCCTGGAGATAAGGGGAACAGGAATGGGGGCCCTCTCTCCCTTTCACACTCTTGTCTCTCGCTACCACACCCCTGTCTCTCGACCATGACTGATCTCTCTCTACCACACCACTCTCTCTACCACATGCCTCTCTCCCTTTACTACCCATTCTCTCACTATTGCAGATCCTCTATCAAACCTCTGCTCTCTCTACCACCACCTCTCAACCAAACGCTCTCTACTGCCCCTTCTCAACCTACCTCTCTCTACCACAACCCTTCTCTCTACAATGCTCCCTCTCTACCACCCTCCTCTACTACATCCCTCCTCTACCACTCCCTCTATCACATCCTCACTCTACCTCTCCCCCTTTATCATGCCACCTCTCTACCACACCTCTTCTTTCTATGACAAAACCTCTTGCTACCCCCTTGCACACACCCTCTCGCTAACACACCCCTCTTGATACTACAAACTCTCTCTCTCTCTCTCTCTCTCTCCCACTTCCCTGTAACATCTCCCATTCTGTAGCACATCTGCATCCTTACTCTGCTCCTCTTCTCCTACACTCCCTTCTACGTCAGCCCCTTCTACTACCACCCCCACACCCTCTCACTCCCTATCTTCCCATCTATCTACCAGCCCCAGTCTCCCTCCCAACCACACCCCATCTTTCTACCACCCCTGTCTATCACATCCTCTATTACTATAAGATCTACTCTCTCTATCACACCCACTCTCTCGCTACCATGCATTCTCTCATTACCACACCCATTCCCTCTACCACCCACCCTCTGTGCAGCACATCTTCTCTCTGCAACCCCCTCTACAGTCCTCTCTCTATCACACCACCCTCTCTATCACACCACCTTCTCTACCATATCCTCTCTTGCTATAACATCCCCTTCTCTACCACACCCTCCTCTCTACCACATCACCATTCTCTCTACCACACCTCTCTCTACAACACACCTGTTCTCTCTCTCTTCCACTCACCTGTACCACCTCCAGATCTCTAGCACATCCCCATCCTCACTCTCTACCTACCACACACCCCTTACTCTCTACCACAGTTCTTCCTCTATCCTGCTCCTTTCTTTACCACAGCCCACTCCTCCAGCACACCTACTTCCTCTACCATGTCTTCTTATACCACACCCCTATATTCTAACTCACCCCTTTCTTGTACCACACACTTCCTCTACCACACACACTTTCTACTACACTCCCTATTTCTACCACATGACCCTTTCTCCACCAGACTCTCTATCACACCCCCTCTATATCGCCACTCTCTCTAATGCCCCCTCTTTACCAAACCCTCTGTAACAAGCCCCCTCTACAGCCCTCTCTCTCTAGCACACCCCATTCTCCTCTACAAAACATATGATCTCTCTGCCACATACCTGATCATTCAATCTTGAATTCCCATCTACCCCCCCTGCTTTCTAGCCCATCTCCATACTCACTCTCCGCCTACCACATCCCTCACTTTCACTTTCTCTTCAAAACAGATTTGGCTCTCCCAGACCTTCTTCTTTTCTCTACCACACCTATTTCCCTACTATACCCACTTTGTCTACCTCACCCCTTGCTCTTCCTCACCCCCTACCTCTACCAGACACCCTTCTTCTACCACATCGCCTTCCTCTTCACTGCACTCCCTCTCTAGACCACAACTCCTTCCTCTCTACCACCCCTACCTCTCTCTACCACACCTCTCTCTCTACGACACTTCCTCTCTATGACCCCCCCAATTTGCTGCCATGCACCCTCTCCTTCTCTACCACACACCATATCTCTCTCTACCACACCCCTACTCTCTCTACCAGAGCCCCACCCTCTCTACAACACCGCTCATGCTTTACAACATCCTGCCCTGTCCCTACTATGCCCGATCCTCTCCCTACTACACCCCTATTACTTCCTACTACATCCCTTATCTCTCGTCCACTTCCCTCTACCACCCACTGCCCTCTCTACAACTTCTGCTATCTACCACGCCCCTACTCTCTACCAGACCCCCACCCTCTCTCTCTACCACACCCCTCTCACTCTACAAAAGCCTGTCCTCTCCTTACTATGCCTGATCCTCTCCCTACTACACCCCTATTGCTTCCTACTACACCCCTTATCTCTCATCCACTTCCCTCTACTACCCACTGCCCTCTCTACAACTTCTGCTCTCTACCATGCCTTCCTCCTCTCTCTACCACACACACCCTTTCTCTACCACCACGCCATCCTTTATTATTTATTTATTTATTTATTTTATTTATTTGAATTTGTAAAGCGCGCTACAGCCCAAGGGCATCAAGGCGCTGTTGCAAGAATATTACAGAAATTAGGCTTTGCTCGTGGTTACAGTGAGTGGAGGCCTAGCTTGGTACAATATCAATGGCCTTCTTCTACCACATCCCCTTCTTCTATCAAATCCCCTTCCTCTTCATCACACTCCTCTATTACATTCCCTCTATCACATTCCCTTCTTCTCTCTAGCACACACTCGCTTCCTCTTTCACACCCACTTCCTCTACCACACCCCATTCTTCTATCACACTCCCTTCTGCTTTAGCACACTCCCTTTATTCCCTATAACATTCCCTTCCTCCCTCTACCACACCCGTTCCTCACTCTATCACACCCTCTTTCACTGCCACCCGTCCCTCTCTTGTCTCTACAACACCTGCTCTCTCTACCGTGCACATGATCTCTCTATCACACACCAGATGGCTCTCTTCCACTCACCTCTAGCACCCCTGGTCTCTAGCACATCCCCTTCCTTACTCACTGCCACTCTCTACCACACCCCCTTCTCTCTACCACATACCTGATCTTAATACAACACACCTGATTTCTCTCTTCCACCCCCACTATACCACCCCAGCACTTCAGTTCATCCCCTTCCTTACACTCTGCCTCTCTCTCTCTCTCTCTCGCTCTCATTTTCTCTCTCTCTCTCTCTCTCTCTCTCTCTCTCTACTGCACACCTCATCTCTCTACCTCCCCGCTCTCTAGCACATCCCCTTCCTTACTCTCTGCCTCTCTTATACACCCTGTCCCTCTATCACACACCTGTTCGCTCTCTACCACACCTTCTTCCTTTCTCTACCACACCCATTCTTAGGCAGAATTATATGCAGTACCCTTTGGGAACACCACACACAATTAAGACTACAAGTGACAGTACTATTTCACCTGAACTACAAGCTGTACTACACAGTTAAAGTGGTAGCAGTAGCGGAGCAGCCAGACTTATCTCAAGAGTAAGTGAGCAGTATCAAATAGTTACACAAAGGACAGCAATTACTATGATTCAGGCAAACACTGACTCAAGGTTTTCAAGTAAAAGAATATACATTTATTTCACTCTTCAGTTGTATAACATTACACTATTATAAGCAGTCTAAAAATCACTCTCTTAATACACCACACCACTTCCCTTAAATTCCAGACAAGTTAAGCTCACAAAATGAAGTGGGAGCAAAATGGCTCTCCAGCACTTTAAAAGGGAGGGAAAGACAGAAGATAACAGAAATGAATTTACACCAACAGGTAAGTACTCAGGGCAAGCGAACAAGAGAGACTACAATGATAAAATCAGATAAAAAACGCTTTGGGCCAAAGTCAATGGTTCAAAAGTCTTTTGCTCAGTGTAGTTCGCGGTAAGGTTTGTGGCACGGTTTCCGGACAAGGTTGGTTGGTAGAAAAGTTAGTTCAAAGAGAAGGGAAGGACAAGTCCTTGGATTGGAGAAAGATTTCAAACACTTTCACCGCGGCTGAACGAAACAAACAACTGGATTTGCACAGTACCTTAAAACGGAGAGGGAGCTGTAGCTGAGGCAGACGTTCCTGGTAGTTCCGGCAGGCTCATGGTTCCTGAAGCGACTGTCGGACTGATCAGAAGTAGGAAGACTGGAGGGTCCTGCACTACCCAGGGAAGAAACCAGCAGCAGAGCAAAGCAACGAATAAAAGGCGTGCTCCTTAAAACCCAAGCAGGGTCCGGACTTCCTGGCTATCCGGCCCACTGTAGCTCTGTACAGCGAATATGACCAGAGGAGGGGTTCTGGCTTGCAGTTTGGGTGAACTGGTTGGTCCTACCAGTTCAAGGGAAGCAGTTTCCTGGAGGATCTTCTATGTCGTCTGATTCTGAAGATTCGTACCTGCAGCAGGGCTTCACTGGGCGGTTCAGTCGTGGTAGGGGTCCTCTTCTGTCAGTTCCTCATAGGTTCTTTTGTTCCAGTGGTGACTCTGCTCTTCCAGTCCCAGAGACCTGCTTTTTATGCAGTTTCCCCCCATTCATACAGCCTGGCTGTCAATCACACTGCAGGGTGGCTGTCCTGGCAAGGACAGTCACCCAGCCATTCAAACAGGAGTGCGACTTGGGTTACCAAGGGAAACCATGGCAGAGGTCCTAAAACCCCTCCCTCACCTCCTGCCTACCCAGACTCTCAGGCGCCTAAAGGAGGGCTTCTGTGTGGAAGCCCACGAAAAGGCGATGAACAAAGGGACCCAACCTGGTTTGGCGCGCAGAATAAAACACGAGAAAGACATTTACAAAAAGAAATGGCGAATAAACCCAGACAGAACCATAATAAAATATATATATGGTCAATCCGGTTTATGTTTGAGGCTAATATGATAGCCTAAAACAAGACCATGGTTATTTAAGATAACCGCGGTATAAAAAATTGGGTAGATACCACTGCCACCAGCCAAGTCTTAGCGTAAAGGGAGCAAAACAATGCTCCAAGTGACACAGACAAAAAAAGGCTAAGAATTAACCCTTTCCAATGCTCCATGGAAGATGGGGTGTACTGGGTCTGTGGTAAAAGTGACTAAATAAAGTTAATGGCAACTTTATCTTTTCTGGGGGACAGTAGTCAGCCCCAGAGAATGGAGTCGGTGGGAAGGGGTAAAGACAATCCTGTGTCACTGCACTGAAGGTGCTGTCTAACACACATGGAAGAATATGGTGCCGTGGAGTAGGCGAGGCTCTAGTGCCCGAGATCACACAAAAAGTAGAAATACACATAGCAAAACACATGTAAGCATGGGGAAAAAAGGCTCAAACTCTTACCAGCTGAAATAAATAAATCCTAGAAATCCAGCAAAGCTGCTGAGGGACTCAGTAGGTAAAGGAAATCAACCATTTATGAGAATTCTCCCTAACACCCATTCGCCTACTGCACCCCTTCATCTACCTGACCTCCTTCCTCTCACTCACCTTCTTCCTCCCAGATAGCATTCTTCTACCACCTCCCCTCCTTCCAAATCCCCTTCCTCTTTACTGCACTCCCTCTTTCTACCACACCAACTTCCACTCTCGAGCACACCCCCTTTCGCTCTCTACCACACCTCCTTCCTCGTTCTGCCATGCTACACTCCCTCTACCACAAACCCTCTCTACCACACGCCATCTTTATCTACCACAAATTCTCTCCTTCTCTACCACAATTATGACTCTCTATCACACCCCCACTCTATCTAGCACAGCCTCACTATCTCTACCACAGCCCCACCCTCAATACCACACCCTATCTCGCTCTACCACACCCCTTCCTCTCCCTACCACACACTTGATCACCCTTCCACTCCCCTCTACAACCTCCTAGCATCTAGTACATCCCCTTCTCCACTCACTGTCTCTCTATTACAACTTCCTCTTTCTACCACACCTTCTTCTACTCTCTATCCCATATGCCTTTTTTTACCACACCCCATCTTCAACTTCTTCCACATCCCCTTCTGCTATCAAATCCCCTTTACTGCACTCCCTTTGTTACATTCCCTCCCTATCACATTCCCTTCCACTCACTACCACACCCTTTCCTCTCTCTACTGTACTTCATCTCTCTACCAATCACCCTCCCTATCAAACACCATCTCTCCACCACACATCTTCCCTCTCTAACACAACCTCTCTCTACCACACACCTAATATCCCTACCACACACCTGATCACTCACTTCAGCTCCCCTCCACCCCTCTCCCTAGCACATCTCTTTCACTCTGCCACACACCATTCTTCACTCTCACACTCCTTCCTCTCTCTACCACCCCCCACTCTGTCTACCACAGTCCCTCTCTCCATCTACACCACCACCTTTACCCCTCTACCGCACTCCCTCCCTCTTCATCGCCCCTTCTCTTTACTACAGACCCTCTTTACTAGAACACCTTTCCATCTACCACACTCCTCTCTACCACTCGCCTTCTCTCTACCACGCTCCCTCTCCCTCCCTCCACTCCCTCGATACCACACCACGTGTGGTCGTCCAGATTTTTGGATTAGCTTTTAGAATCATATTACACTTTCCCATTGCTTACATCTGCACCAGCAACTGGTCCGCCTTTCTGTCTATGGGAAATGTGATGACGTCCATTTTATTCTATCTAAGTAATCGGCATAAATAACACATGTGTATTTCATAATTCTAAAGCTGCCATACCAGTGACATGATGTAAGATTTAGCAACTGGGAACTCAGCCATGTTACCGGTTTGCAAACATAAACATCAGCTCACTTAAATAAAGAAGGCTACTGAATACTGTGCAAGACTTTGGCCCTCATTACAGTTTTGCCGGTATCCCGACGGTAATTCCAGTGAGATACCCGCAAAACTGCTTTAACGTTTCGACCGCCAGATATCCAGGTTTTACAGGGGTATGGGAGGAGGAAGGGCCGGTAAGTTCCCATTCCATGGAATCAACGCCACCGGCACTACCAGTGATGGTGATTCTGGCATTTATTTGCCGACAGGGGCCTGATTTACCGGCAGGTCAGGCCTTTCGGATCTGTGTCCCCACCTGCAAACATGTGTTTTGTCAGTCCGGAATAAATGCTGGTGCCATAATAGCCAGAAATTATACCACCATTTATTCCGGACGGGCAAAAAAGTAAGAAGGGCTTTTATCTGCCTGCTATTGAAATGTGCTAACTGGCTGTGTGCATAATAATCAAACCAGTGTGCATTTGCATTCAAAACATTAACAGTTCAGCATTTTATGTGCATCTCTTCAGATAACATTCACATTACTTCTAAGTGCTGCATCATGCTGAGATATTTATGAGGGATGAATGCTCACATCTGGCTTGGTGCTAAGGACTTCATAACAGCAAAGAACCCTAAAACATGAGTTGAAGAAGAATAGCATGAAAGATTGGGTGTTAACTGTAATATCTGTCAAACAGGGTATCTTTGTATCCCAACAATAAACACGAGTATATGACACAGGTTTAGAGAGTACAGAAAGACTGAGAATGATGTACCGTCACTTCTTGAGTTTTTGTTGTGTTAGATATATACAAAAATAATATATTTTCTCTGGATCTAAAAATGCATCCATTTGTGCTGTGATTCACTCTGTAGAATCATGTTATGTGAAATTAGACTGGGGTAATCAAATGAGTCTCAGTGTGGCCCCCGTTTCCTGATTAGCAAGACTATTGCATTATTGGATGCATTGTAATATCCATCCTGCTATCCCTGACTGCTCATAGGATATCCTCTGTGCACAATCCTGAAAGCTAGAAAGAATTGGTGTCTTGCTAATGGATGTTGCTATTTACATGTAAAACATGAAAGCTAGGGTTTTGTCTGGTATATGTAGGGTCTTCTCTGTATTAGAATGTGCTTCTCTGAAGAATGTGGGCAGTTTAATTGTTCGGTTGAGATGACAGTCGGAGATGAATCTTGGTTACAATCATAGGTGTCTTAAAGACCACATGATCCTTGTGTATTGCAAGGAAAGCCTCTTCCACTAACATGGCCCGCAGTTCTCTTACCATTGTTAAGGAAGTGATTTGCACTAAGAACAGAACTTTTAAAGTAAGGTATTTAGAGAGCACATGTGCATTGGCTTGAAGGACAGAAGCATTAGCCTGGGTAGAACCATATTTAAATTTAAACTGGGTTTTATGTATATGGCTGTGCAATCTCTGTAGTCCTACCATTAAATCAATTAGCCCGGGCACTTTCCATCAGGTGAACTTATGTTGCGATGTAGAGCACCCTGTTAGGGCTGATAAATAAAGCTATACTAAATTGTATGCCAGTCCATTATCTAAGAAGTTTAATCAACATTTGACAATATCAGTATCCATACATTGAAGTGCACTCATCAATAAAGTTATGTACCACAAGACATACATCTTCCATGCATTGGATTAGTAGAAACTTGTGCTATGTGCTTGTTTCATTCACAATGTCCATACACCTTTGCCAAAGCTTTAAGTGACTGAAATATGACCTTGGCAGCTAAGCTGCTCAGTTGAGAGGATGTGGATTAGGGTGTGTGATCATTTGTTGTTCACAAGTGAGAAGATGTATGAGTCAACGCAGTTTCATTGGCTTTGTGATTGACACCTGAAGAAGGTACCTTGCCACTTTGACTCACTCAAGAGATGGTGCATATTCTGTACCATCCAGTGCATCAACAGCACCAGTGGAAAAACATACAAGTCTGCAGCTGTGAGTACTGTGACAAGATGGGCCTAGGGTGACCAAGGGGGCCAATTGACCCCACCCGCTATTTGATGTAGGCCCCAGAGTAGGTAAAGGGAGGATCATCCGGGTTCCCGCACCCATCACCACCCCAGGCAGAATTACTCCCCCAACAGAACCCACTGGACTCTGCAACAGGGAAAACTGGTACCCCGGGAGAGAGAGGGACTAGGAGAAGGGAAACGACAGGGACCATGCCAAGGGGAAAAGGTACTGCCTTTGAAAAGAAGAAGCAAGAACAATTCCCAAGTCACCTCTTTCCCATATTCAGGTCCCTTTAAAAGCGTTGATCCGTGTCAGCAAAATCATTCACCATGTCCCTTCACGAATCCCTCGTCACCCTGACCCTTCTTGTTTATCCCATTACCTACCATCCTTACAGGTAACAGTAGATTTTAAACCATTACTTCCCAAAACCCCACTCCACATCAAAGCTGTATGGAATTGCACCTTACCCTGAGACCTCTAATTAAGCTGTGAATTAGCAACCTCATGTTTCCTTCGCTTACAAATAACAATTATTCAACTGTAGTTTGACATTAGGATGGCCAGCATGCACTTACCTTTGGCCAATTGCGAACTTGCAAGTAAACCTCTCACAGGGCCAATGGGGCACTGGTACAGTCAACTGGCGGCAGAAGCCTGCCACAACAAATTCCAAAACATTGCGAGAGTCAAGATGTTGGCCATCCATCTTCAGAGTTCGGTCCGTGCGCTGCACCAGCTCTGAAGGACATTTTGAAATCGGATAACCAATCTCTATAATCAGCTTGTGCACCGTTAGAGAAGAATGCAGTTTGGACTTAACTTCCCCTGAAGGTGGGTCTGTGCTGTTATTTAGGCAAACTTCAATCAATGCCGGGTGTAGGTGTTGGAAGGGGGGAAGTGGTCGTGATGCAAAGCAGAGAGGAACGGCAAACAAGGAGAGGAGTAGAACGTTTGTTGGAAGAAGGCAAAGATGGAGGTGCAGGAGCGGACAGAGGAGGAGGGTAGGAGAAAATGAATGAGGGCGAGGAGATTGGAAAGACCTGGACTAGGGATAAAAGTGGAGGAGGTAGAATGTTTGGAGGAGACCAGAAACATCTGAAACTGGGACAGGAAAGCGGAGGAGGTAGACATTTGAGAGAACAGAAAGAGGTAGAGAAGGGGATAAGAAGGAAGGAGGTATAAACGCAACAGAAGAGTGGAAAGACAAGCAGAGGGGAGTAACATGCAGAGGAAGTAGAAAGTTGACAGGTGGAGGAAAGAGCTAGAGAAGTGAATAGTAAACAGTGGAGGTGGGCAATTAGAAGGAGAGCAAAAAGGCGAGATGAGAAGAAGGTGGAAAGATGTAAAGAGGGGGACAATAGATGGCGAGATACAGTGGCGAAATGTAAGGGGGAAACAGTAGGGGAAGGTAAGGAAGTAAAAACAAAAGTGGAACAAGGAGAGAGTAAGTAAAGATGGGTGAACAATAACCCACAAACCTAAGAAAAACAGATTAGGACAGGAGAAAGAGAGAGAAGGAGAACCAGGCATAGTGATGGAGGCCAGAAAGGCTGACTTGCCACAGGCTCTAAGAGAGGAAGAGGTGAGCAAGTGTGTGAGAAAGGAAAAGGATCTAAGGAGGGACCTGAAGGGGATAATGGCAACTGATTGTTGCCGATCTGAAGCAAGCCTGGGGCCCTCAAACCCAGCAGACAGAAGAGACCCTCTATAAACTCAGCATCCTAACCAAGACAAAGCTAGAGAAACGTATCATCCAACTCAAGAAAGTAGTGCAGTGGACACTTGAAACCCCAGTGACTGTGAGTGACTTCCTGGAGGTGACACAGAAGGAATGGTTGGACCGATGCACTACTGTCTTTAGGCAAGCTGAAATTGCTCCTTTTTCATTTCTTTAAAAACATATGGGTTTCATTTGATTTGACACCAACTGAACGCATGATATAACCATTCCCAAGATTTTTATCACATTCCTCACCAGCAGACCATGTGATGTCTTGGTAAAGGCGACCCTTTGTCACAAAGGCCTGCATCCTCTTTTACAATGGAAAGGCTAGTGCCTGTTGGGAATTCAACATGGCTCCCAGGAATGCTGTGTTTTGTGTTTGGAGGTAAGACTAGACACTTCCACAGTCATTATAAATCCCAAGTGTTGTAGTAAATGCACGGTGGCATTTCAGTGCACCTTGAACTAAGAGGCAGTGTATGGGTGAACATATAATGCTTTTCTTGGTCGATATGCTGATACACCCCATAACTCTTTTGGGGCCACAACCAGTGCTGATGTTATCCCAAATACAAGAACTCCTTCATGGACACAACCAGTGCTCATGTTATCCCAAATACAAGGACTCCTTCATGGACACAACCAGTGCTCATGTTATCCCAAATACAAGGACTCCTTCATGGACACAGCCAGTGCTGATGTTATCCCAAATACAAGAACTCCTTCATGGACACAACCAGTGCTCATGTTATCCTGAATACAAGGACTCCTTCATGGACACAGCCAGTGCTGATGTTATCCCAAATACAAGGACTCCTTCATGGACACAACCAGTGCTCATGTTATCCCAAATACAAGGACTCCTTCATGGACACAACCAGTGCTCATGTTATCCCAAATACAAGGACTCCTTCATGGACACAGCCAGTGCTGATGTTATCCCAAATACAAGAACTCCTTCATGGACACAACCAGTGCTCATGTTATCCCGAATGCAAATACTGATAATGGAGAGTGCCCACCTTGATTCAGGAATAGGTCTGATGCTTGTCATGCACTGAAAAATGAAAATAAGCCTCTTTCATGTTGATTGTGGTCCTATAGCATCTGTTCTGCTATTATGGATTTGATCTACTAAAGTGTTGTCATTTTTGTGACCCCACAAATCAGTCAAGTGACCTGACATTAGTTATTGCTCTTAATGTCATGTCTTTCTTTGGAACGAGGAAGTACGTGCAATAGAAATCTCTGTTTCTTTTGTGCTTGGGACCTTGTACTATTTCCCTCTTCTACAAGAGGGTTTTCACCTCTACTAGCAGTAGCGCTTGATGGTGTACTCTTGTTCTCTCTGGCCTGGGTGGTAAATGGCACAGGTTCCTTCTCTCTGGCCTGGGTGGTAATTGGCATGGTTTTCTGTCGCACTAGATGCAGTACTCTTGGCTTATAGGACACTTCTCACACACTTGTTTGTGGTGATACCACTGCATCTGTTGCTATTAGCTGCAATGCTTCCCCAGCAGGTGGAAAGTGTGAGAGGGCACTGTTTTAGGGAGTGTGTTCCCATGGAGGTGCCTCCCTGTCCTCTGTCTCAGTCAATCTGACAATGTATAAAGTATGGTCCTTTGTGCAGTGTTTATCATCATGGTGCTGGGGTAAGAAATGAGTGTTGATAAGCTGGTGTTGCCTGGTCTATATACCGTATCCTATTTATGAGCTGGTATAGTATAAACTCCACCCAATGACTGTGCGTTCTCAGTCTCCTTTTTGGAACTCTCGATTGGCTCATCCAATTGATTTCTAATCAGGGATTTGCCCATCAGTACTATATTGATGATAGCTGCTTCTGTTTCAGATTAAAAACCTGCCACTCTGAGCCATGAGTATCTTTTTAACACTCACCATGTGGCTGCTCGTCTCCCTGGCATCTCCGATGCATCTATCCTGCACCATGTGATCGCCTGCAATGCGAATGGACCCTCTTGTAATATGGTCTATGCCTGTGCATTTGCTTCCTCTAGTAGCATCTTTATAAAAGGTTGCATCGTGTGCCATTTGGAATAGTCACACCTTGCTAGTAATGATGTACCATTTGAATGCATATGATGTACATAGCTGTAGTAGCCGTCTACTGGTTGCATGTTTACAGGGAATGGGGTTGTTTTTTGGTCTGGTAATTGTTCGAATGCAAACAGATTTCTTTTGAACAGTTTGCTGCAAACAATTAATCAGACGAACAAACAACCCCACACCAGTTTTCAACCACAGGGCCCCGTCACGTGCATTGGCCCACAGTGTCAGGCCACATCTGAGGCTTGCAGTACCATGTATTGCCTCTAACCAAGAGGACCTCGGCTTTACCAAGGTTCAAGTTCACACTGTTGTAGGAGTTGCCATTCAGACACTGTTGGAACTTACTTGAGATGCTGTTGAAGTCACTGCCGAACGGAGGGAAAAGCTGCGTCATTAGCACAGGTGTAGAAAATAAATCCAAAAGAGTGAATATCTTTTCCCAGGGAGGAGGAAGATAGAAAATTGGGGAATATCTTTTCTTATCTTTTATTGGGAATATTGTTGGAGAACTCCACAAGGTATAGACTGAAACATAGATGCAAAGGGGATAGGAGGAATCGCCTGCTTTCTGTGAGAGGAAAAGAATGACCCACTGCAAAGCACTGCGGGTACAACAGTAAAAGTGGAGCAAATAAGAACCCTATGTTTGATTGTCTGGATGGCAACTGAGAGATTTAATATGGCCATCACCCAAACACTGCCAATGTCTGACAAAAGATGGATGCCACTGACCGGAGACAAAATAACCTATTCAGTGCTACATCCAGGGTGAAGCAGGATGGCCTGGACAGGATGGAGAAGAAAAGGCACCTAATGGTATTTGCAAATACTTCAGCAACCCATCCTAGTTCATGCACTAGTCCGTCCTCCTCATGGCTTCTAGCACTTATGTTTTGTGAGATAATTTAGTGTTGTTCTACTTCGTGGGATTATCATTTTTTGGGAATTTGCTGTAATACTTCAGCAGTCCTTCTCCTGGAACTGGCATCTTGAAGTTAGTTGTAATGTTCCTCATACGGGTGCGCAGAGTTGATCATTTCCAATAAAGAACTGACTTTCCTGTCTTTTTTTACACGAATTTGGTTCTTTTAGTAAGAGATTGTTGCAGCAGATCTACCTTGACATGATTTGAATGTAAGAAATATTCCTAATTTCAGTGATACTGGTTTATTCAGACAATGGCACATAAGCTACTAAATGCTGAATTCTAGGTGTAAATAACCAGATGCATTTTATGCGGTTACTGCTGATAACTGTCCATAAACTCATTTCATTTCATTCTGTGTAAGCAAAAGTGATTATATTTATCCTTTTTACATACATTTCAAGTTCCTAATCTCCGGTTAAAGGGGGTTTTCTTTATAATTAATGAACTGGCCCATCAGAGTATTCCTATACATTTCACTGATTTTAATTTGTACAATCTGTTTCTTTCATATTTCAAATTACATCTTTTGTACTTTATTTTAAGACAAACAAAGCAGCAACAGTAAGAGTGTACAGAAACTCCCAGCAAATTACACATATCCAATCCGAAGTGACAATGCAGCAGGAAGCCACATCTCCCCAGTGACTCATGAGGAGAAGAGGTCTGGTGGCTAAGTTGCTGACTTTGGAACCTGGATACCTGCGCTCTGTTTCCAGCTTTGGAACTTGACCAACAAGTTGTGCAATTCTGAGCAAATCAACTTCCTGAACCTGAAATTGAAAACATGTTCATGTAAATATTCAGAAACCAACTGCCCAGTGTCTAGAACTATTCCACTAACATGCCCTCACCCACTGATCACACTATGGTTGCTGTAACCCAGTCTCAACCTGACCCATCACACTGTCCTGTTCTATGTACAGCATCTCATGTTTCAAACACTCCTACAGAAAATCGTTCCCTGAAAGTGATTGGCTCTCATTTGAGCTAGGTGCACAATTTTTCAACTACTGACACAAAATGCAGTAACTTAGGTGGAGCAAACCTTAGTAAATAGTGCATTGAAGGGCAGTTATTTGATTGCATATCCAATAATGTGAGGTCCGGTAGGTCGCCAAAGAAACGGAGGCCTGATGTGCTGCAGCTCCATCTCTGAGAATTGGGCCTTCTCCAGGTCTTCCCAAGTCTCTCTGCAGAGGTTGCACCCGGCGAAGACGCATTTCCAGGAGGGATCATATATTTTTTGGAAAATGTAGGTCCAGGTTGAAGGATCTGCACGTACGTGCTCCACAAAGAAGAATGCTCTGCCCTGAAAACAACAATTCGGAAAAAATGTAAATAGTGTTATTTTATCAATACGACAAATGTGTAAAATAAGGAAGACGGGAGTTATACAATAGACTAAAACGTCTCCTTTAAGGAGCGCATAAGAAAGAAAGCCCAGACTGCGAGGCACCAATTAAGCCTTACTGTTCCTAATCTCGTTTTTGCACTTTGTCTCCCTAGGCTTTGGAAGAGTTTATCACTGCATATTAGATCTATTGCCTCATACTCTCTCTTTGCCCACATCTTAAAAATCATTTGTTATCCATCATTTCTTAACTATTCTCCATTTGGTTTCTGCATTATTTCCCATTAACATTGTACTGACTTGTCATGTTGTGCTGCGCTTTGGCAAACACATAATGCAAATATACGTTTGCAAAAGAGCAGTCTCTAAAACGGTATAGATTCTTTGCAAATGAAAAGATTGGAGTCCCTGTCACTCTGCAAAGTGTGATATATGGGACACTGACAGGGCCATTGTCAGCCCATACCCTGATGTGCGCACAGCACTGTTCAGGTTATTACACAGACTTCATTCACTGGGCACTGAAAATTGCAGCCCAGTGAACACAATAAAGGACTTTTCAGTCCCCATCGCCCTGAGTGTCCTAGGCCTGTGGTGGGGTTAGAATGCTGACCCACCGCCCTGTCTGCGTGCTGCCCTCAAGACTGTACCACTTGATCCAAAGGAGGAAGAGAGGAAGAAGCCATCACTGCCTTAGGCCAGCATAGGTACATGTTCAAAAATGTTTTGCGTGTCAGTGCAAATGTGTACAAATATGTGCGTGTTTTTTTAAGAGATTGGGGGTCATTACAAGGTTGGAGGTAGCCATGCCGCTATTTGCAGCATGGCTACCCCCATACCGGGCCCTGGTTCTCTGAATGGGGAAATACCGGGCCATTCCAACCTTGGAGGACGCGGTATTTCCCCATTCAGGGAACACATCCCCATCCCCATTGGAGCCCCCATAGGGCTCAATGTGAATGGGGGCCATGTTAACAATGGGCCCGTTAATAACGGGCCCGTTGTTAGCAGGCTGGTCCTTTAGCGGGTCCCGGTAAAGGACCTCGTAATGCGGCGGTAAGGGGTTGACGGCTCCGGCACCTTTACCGGCGCCGTTAACCCCTTACCACCAACCTTGTAATGACCCCCATTGTGTCTTTGCATGTATGTAGTGTGTGTGTTTTTGTGTCTGCGTGTAGGAGGGGGAGGACTCTCCCTGGTGATCTTGCAGAGAGGGAAAGTCATAGAGTAAGAGCGATAAGTGATTGTGTAGGTTGTGCTGATACCATGAACATATTTCTACAGTGCAATACGGACATATATCGAGCACAGCAAAACAAGAGAGGTGATGGCTGGAATGTTTATAATTAATCTGAAACCTCTGGCAATTGCTCTGGACAACCCTCCAGACCATCATTCTTCAGCCTGCCAAGCCATTAGAGAAATGTAAAAGACTGTATGCAAATCAGGCTCGTTACCATCCGAAAAGGGAAAACCGAGTACAAATCCCTTCTGCAGGAGACCACAGGCAAACCCAGACATCCTTCAGCCTTACTGGGTGTCACCAGTGAAGTGTAGCTTGGGTTTCGGCACCCAGCAGGCTTGGGACGCATGTGGGGATACCCACACCACTTGGGGTGACAAAGCAAAACAAAAGAGGTGATGGATGGGGTTCTTTGTCGTCTTGTGCAGAAGGAATGTGACCAAGCAGTTTGGGCTGGACTGTCGCTTTTGTGGTGGGGCCAAGCCTGATTTGCATATGGCTTTCCATTTTCTGTAATGGCTTGGCAGCTGTAAGACTAAACACGCAACACTGAAACTGCGTCTAGACAAAATCAGTCCCTATTGTCCCCAGTCTCCAAAAGATTACAAAGAACAATTTTTCTTTATACATATATGAAAAACGTTTCATTTCAAACTAGAAATATATGAAAAATAATTATTTTTATTTCATACACAGTATATAGAAAGCAAAACGAAATCAAAAAACATCCTCACAACAGTTAGCAACTCAATGTTTCAGCCCTTCTATAGGCTTTAAATGCTCTGGATTTCGTCCAGTGGTAAATGTGATTACTTCCATTTTTTCTGTGTGGACTCTTAGACTCTTTCTCATATTAATAAACAGATAATTTTCCTTCACAAATAACTTCAACTCATAGGTGATTAGCAGACATTTGTTTCTACTCTTGCCAACATTGTCCATTGACTTTCTTCCAATTGTCAACATCTGCATTTGTCAGACCTTCTTTGTGGCTTCATTCAACAATTTTCTGTCAAGATAAAACGCAGTTCTCTTTTCCAGTTTGAATGGTTGGTTAGCCTGCACGGTCTGTAATTAGTTGAAACCTGCCATTCCATTCCTCTCGTCTGTGCACCCTAATGCATGTGAACCATTAAACAACAGCCAACAGCAGAACAATGGGCTGTAGGGTTGCACAGAGCAATGCCAGAGGATATGATTAATTCTAAACCTTGCGGCTTTCACCTCTTTTGTTTAGCTCAAACCATCAGGTTCACATTGTCCAGGTCAGAAAAAAGGAACACTTAGTGGCGGCCAGGTGCAAAACAGTAGAACCTTTTTAGGTAGAGGTCTGCAGGAAGGACATCAAGGGGAGGAATTCCCAAATCAAGGCTCCCAAAGTCTTTCAAACAAGGGGAAGACCTACCAACATTAACTATCCCTATTTTTAACATAGATGTCTCTACTCCAGGTGAAGCACAAATATCTCTATTTTCTAAAGACCTGTCATTTATTCGAACACAATTAACACCAATATCCCAGCTGGAGACTGAAACTCAGATTTGTGACTGAAGATATTTTTAGTGATAGAACTAGCGACCCAGAATAGTAGTGTTGGTCATTGTGTTCTAGCATAGGTACAGGACACTTTTCATCAATAACAGCCACGAGGAAGGTATATGGGTTGATCATAAATGCAGGGCGCAAATTGCATGAAAAAGGTGCACATAACACAGAATAGACAGAGAACTCTGAATGCAAAAGTGCTCAAGTATGGTTACAGGAGACCAATTGGAAGCAAGGAGAAAGCTACTCAAATCATAGCATAAACAGTGGACGAAGATTAGAAGCTACTATGAAGGTGTCCATATCCAGACAGACTGAGATAAGAAGAGGGACAAGTAGTGCTTACATTAGAGAGCAAAAGGAACAAGTGACTGTGGTGTGTGATATAGCAATGCTCACTAGCATTATAGAGGAAGCAACACTATAGCCAGTGAAACCATGAGTGAGGCGTTTTGAAGATTATATCCCCTAGCACGAAATCACTTTGAAGTGCGTCATTTCTGAAAGGTCCTGGACGTTTTGACACGTTAGGCAATATGAGATTAAATGAGATGGACAGGATGAAACATTGGTTAAGAGGTGACACTGGGATTTGCACCCACTCTGCTATTTCTGCATTTTACCATTTCTTTCCAGTTTTTACCATAAACTAAAATAATACAATTTTACAGAACTGCCTAGGAAAATACACAAGCAACCCAAAATGTTTTTTTTTTAAAAAACAAGATGTTATAGAAGCGTGTTATGCAAAATTGGAATGATTCTAGCTTCATTGTCTCCGTCATCAAGGGATGTGTACAAGCACCAGCGTAATAATTGATGTGATCTTAAAAGATGTTATTTGGGTTTGTCTTTTGTATTTTAAAACTTTAAATATGCCAAAAACAGAGGCTTATGAAATGATTTATACATTTGCAGAAATAAATCTGAATTGTACAAAAAAAGCAAACCGTTTTGTGTCAAATGAGCAGACCTGAAAACATGCTTGCCAGAGGCCTGCAACATCTGGTTGCTTTCTTCTGTCTAGAACTACTTCCACTCAAATGGCCTACATAAAACGAAAGATCAGGAAATGGACTAAACAGTGCCACAAGCTTGTGAAAAGGCAAACCTTTTCACAGAAGACAGAACAGTAATGTCAGAGTATTGATGGTTTGTTCAGGATCACTGTATAGTCTGCTGGCAAAGCCAGGATACAAGCATGAACGTTTGATTCCAGAGTCCTGAATTTGGATACCTAATCACCTCTCCAGACTAACACTTTATGCTCATCATATGGTAATGGTAATGTTTATTTATATACACAAGGCAAGTGTTTCGAAGCGCTCAACGAGTGTGGGAACATGGGGAAAGACAACAGTCGAATCAGAGCCCTTGAAATTCTGAGACGATAATAGTCTGCACAGGCAGAGTAAGTGCATATAATACGATTACAGTTGAGACACATCAAATAGGCCTTTTACAAAGTGCAATTAAGGGGTGAATACAGGGGAGAGCAGACAGACGATCTTACGGCACAGTACATTCAGATCGTGCAAGTGCATAGGCGTTGGCTGCATAGGTTTTACAACTACCCATCTGAACAAACCAAGTTCTACGCTTTCACCACACTGATGCTGTTTGGCTTTACAGCAAACGATATCTGGTGCAGGTACTTCACTGATAATAACAACTGTACTGCTGCAAAACAAAATACATGTACATGCCCGGTTATCAACTTCAGACATAGGAAAGGCTGAGTCGTCCTTGCTGGAATTTGGTATTGTAAGCTTACATATGAATAGAGATCTCTGCAATGAGTGCTTACACACTCAGCTATCTTCTGAACCTTCACAGCAATATAATCCCCACAGAAAGGTGAGAATGCTACAGGAGTTGTGCTGTAGTGAATGCACACATTATGTATATCCAGTGAACACAGAAAGCAGTACAGGATTAATGCATCAGAGCAGAATGTACTTGTCAGCAACAGACAAGTAATTGGTTTAGAGTCTCTGCAGCACCCCATAAAGTATACTGACGCGTGCTATTTAAGTTTGGTTAACAATGGACATTGATTTCTTTAGTTGAGGCTGCCTTGTGGGTTGCCCCTTCAAGGTGGGGGCCTGGAGCAAGTGCCCCTTTTGCCCTCCCATAAGGACCTCTCTGCTTTGAAGCACGAGACACTTTTTGTTTTGCTTGTTCCAACAAAGCCCTGCAGTCAGCCCCCCCCCTTTAACTCCCTCCGTTCCTGTGATGCTCTGGAGACAAATGCGCCCCACTGGGTGGGGTCTCATAAATGCTTCACTACTTATGACTCCCTTTGTTTTGACAAACATTTAAAGTGGGAGTTATTTATAAGTGATGGCTTGTTTAAGTGACCATTGTTTTGGACGAGAGTTGATAACGTTTCGGTGATAACTGCAAAGGAGGTATTTTTATTCCCAAAGCACACAAAGCACCAGTTAATTGTCTAAAGCTATGACTTCTTCCAAGATAACATATGAGACACAAAAATGTTTTAAACTATTCCTTATTTTTATGTGTTTTCATTTGACTCACCAAAGCCAACTTTTGTGTACAATGTCACATTTACCTCACATCATAGCATGATTTTGTCAGAAAATGAAAAACCATCAGGTTACCTTTTCACACTTTATCTTTTGTTGAGCGTTTTTAAATCTTGAAAGTACATTCACAAAACATGCAGGTCAGTTTTGTAGTCTTCCGCTGAATGCATTCTGGTATTTGTAGTCTTCCATTCAAGATGGGGTAAAATGATGCTGCAATGGTACTCTTAACTTGGGGATTTAAATATTCGTATGAGTACTTTATTAAAACGTCTTTATTCCTTCCTTTATTATTTGCCAATTACCCTTTTATGAGAGTACAGCCATGTGCCACATACCACCAACTCACACTTCGACATTATAAATACAGAATTCCTCATCTACCACCACTAGACCTCCGGCACTCAGTGTGACGAACTGGATTCCGCTATGCAGGAGTACAAGGATGAGTAGGGGTCAAAATGGCTTACTCCGCTTCAGCACTTCTACAAACAAAAACACATCTCAATCATAAAGGTAAAACAGGGACAGTTAAGAGATATACCTCATTCGCCTTTTGTGTTAATGTGGGCCAAGGGAAGGCTATACTCTTAAGAACGGTGTGAAGGTGAAGTAGTGAGCCAAACAATACAGTGTCAAAGTCCAAAATAAAGGGAATGTCCAATCAAGGTTCTATAAAAAAAATATACACTTTAATCAAACACACCATCTGCAATGGAACAAATAGAAAACAATGTGCATAAACCCACAGTGAAGAAAGAACAGAGCAGATGGGAAAGTAGCACTCTGAGCATAGTTCCAGGGCTGGTAGGTACATTATTAGCCACAAAAAGGATATGTTGTTGGAGAAAACAGGAGCAACCGTGACCTAACCAGTGTAAAAATGCAAGTCTAACATCCTGAACATGTGCGAAAGTGTAAATTGAGAAAACTCTTTTAGTAAGGTTTTAGGCCCTGGTAGTGACATGACTGGCACATGCTTTTTGTGGTATGACATTGTATTAGGGTAGAAATCGTTTTGCCACACGCTTAGGGAGTATTTAGGCTGTCAGTTGCATAGTAAAACACATGTGTAGCAAAGTATTACTTATCATTCTTTTCACCACACCTATATTATCAGATAAGAGTATGTAGCTTGGCTTTATTTTGAATATGTAGATTGAGCTTTGTTGAGGATAGTTGTTAGCTGTTGCTATGAGCAAGAGGTCTGCCATGTTTCAATAGGCCAATCTTAAAACCTGCAGATTTCTGAGCTCTGGTCATTTAACTGAATTTTATTTCTGCTGTTGAGCAGAAAGCTCAAAGCAGCCAAGGGCAGGATGGAAAGGGATGCTGAACAGATTCCAGTTCATTGTTGCGAGGGAGGAAATTCTCATGAGCCTGAAATGAGACTCCAGACTCCAGACAGAAAGTGCCTTCCCAGACATTAGGCCAAGGAATACACAATGGTTGTTAAGGACACAGTGATATACACAAGAAGGCCCCAGACAGCAGCATTGCCAAAATGAAGAACTAGGTTGTGAGCACAACACCCCCACTAAGAGTAGGCTAGTTGGTGCAGTCAGAAAATACCTTGGTAAAATGAATAAATAGAAGTAATTAATTTCCAGGAGCAGGGCCTAAGACACGTTTTTCATGTAGCTATTCACTGTGAGAAGATAACTAGGAGGTTGCTTCCAGAACTGGCAACATGTATCGAGATGGGAGTTGCAGAGTGAGCAGGTGCAAGGAGCAGGAAGCCAAGCGACCTAATTATTGGGAAGGGATTGTGGTTTTCCATGGGTTGCAACAAAGTTTTGACCTCACCGATTTCCACTCACTAAATGATTGGTAACTCTCGGTGGGATGCTACAGCCCGAGCTGTGTCAGGTGTTACTGTCCAATTAGCTGACAGCTTTTTTATCAATTGCATCATGAAGACTGCAAACCAATTAAAAGGTAGAAATATAAAGAGTTAGCTTAATTCCCACAATAATGTACGGATTGTCAGTACTGGATACTGACCAGATAAATTGGCTGGAGCAATTAGAAGGTAAAATCTTGTAAACTATTATAAATATCACTAGATCAGTACCAGTGGAAGCATTACTTCTTGAGTATGCGGTGACGTCACTACGAACTACTTGGCGAGTGCAAAGAACATTGTTATATGTAAAAATTAAATGCATCACTTATGCGTCAAATTTTTGGTGTATGCTGTTGGGTAAAGCCCTAGTCAACCATTGGAAAAATAGTTTTTTGACATCTCTTAAAGAATCTGGAGAATGATTTACAGCTAAGCTGAACCTGGACATGGAAATGTTGTTACAGGACCCAAACGCAGAGAGTAAAATAAAAAAGAAAGCAAAAGATTGGCACATGGCTAATAATGTGGATATTTTACATACGAAGACGCGAAATCAAGAACTAGTCTGACAGGGATGGCAAAGACATATACCGTCACTCTATCTGACAAAAATAACCAGTATCGATCTCAAGAGTTTTATACTGCACCTGCGCATGAACATTTTGCATACAAGGGAATTTACAGGAGTATGGATGAGCATTCCCTACGCAGCATGATTATGCAGATGCTGCAATGAAGAAGTAGAAACTAGTCGTCATATTTTGTCTCAATGCAAAGCCCTGATTAAAATGTATGCAAGGGGCTATGGAAAATGTTTGAGAAAACAAGAGGACAGTGTATGTGACCAATTTTGGACATTTATTTACAGAGCAACTTCTGTGGTAGCATGTACAGCAGTATATGATATGTGGAAGAAAATTTAGAAAAAAGGGAATTAATTCTAGAATTGTACACCTGAGTGAATACGTTCCTACATTGTTACTTTTGATGTAACAAAGTGAAATTTTGAATGTGAAGGAAATGTTAGAATGAAATTTATTTTGATAAGAAATGTGCTTAAAGTTTTAATGAATTAAACTAATTGCACAATAAAAAAATTAAAAAATGATGAATTTTGTGCTGACGTTGAAAGACCATGTTCAAGGGGTGGTATTTTGAAGGTCACGAGAAAGGAATCTTCCAATTATATTGTTTAAGGATTGGTGTTCTTTAGCCAATAGAAATGTTAAAATTAGAATGAATGTTGCATATGTAGAACGTGTTCATTTTGTGGTTTCCTGCTTTAAATATTGTAGCCCTGAGTGGGCATGTTGAGATGGTCTTCAGTTCCACAGACCTGTCTGATTCTCCCGGTCATATTTTTCAAATAAAAAACTGTTTCATCTTGCAATTTGTGCACTCTATTTTTGTTTTTTTGTATTACTTTTGGATTACTTTTACGGACCTTTACCTTTACATTTGGAGGCCCCAGCAAGATCTCCAGTACACCCAAAGAGCTGACGGCTCATTGCTGCACACCTCGGGGGAGTGGTGCCGGCCTGCAGAGACCAGTTATTGTGAGCACAGAGTTACCTGGAGGTCTGCTGGATCCCTTTGGCACATCGCGATCTGGGTGTTACAGGCCATTGAGAGGGGAGACTCAGCATCGAGGGGACTTGGAGGACCCATATCACGTAAGTGCACTCTTGCATGAAAGCGCAGTATTGTGTATGTAATTAGATATTTTATTGATTATTAGATTTTGTTGACGGGGAACTCCTCCGTTGTGGGTAATGTGGCAGAATGTATAATGTTATCTATATTATACTAGGCCTAGTCCATGCTTCCATCTTTTGCTCACTTCACACAGCAACACATGACCGTCTTGCAGATTCCTGTTGCTACAGCAACCCACGTCACATCCACCTGCATCTACTTCCCCATACAATGACACTGCTGTTTATGTTGTTTATGCCTTATGCGATGCCTGCCGACCTGAATTGCAGAACAATACAAAATGTACTCTTTTGTAACCCCAAGGCGTATGACCCTGGGCCCCAGTTAGGCCAACAGTTTGTTACAGTTATACAAAATGCCATGCCATCCATCACTGGACCCTAGCCAAGTATGATTCCATATTGCCAACGTACCATATATAAGATGCGAGAACCTCAGAGCACCTTCTGGCAACTGAGGTCACTTGTCATAATGCGCCGCCAGAATCTGCTGCATTGCGTTTATCCTGTGCATAATAAGAAATCTGTTTATTCATGAGCTTGGCTCCTGTGTGGATTATTTCTGCCTGGTCCTTCTAAGGACTAGCCGGCAATCTTAGGTCTCTACAAAATAGTGACCATGACTCTTCCAACTTGCTTGCCCAGAGCAACCTCTAGACCACTGAAAAAGATTGCAGTACAGGCCCTTTAGAAGCATTTGTATGCTTCTACACAGAGGTGGGTGTTGATAACAGCCGGCATACCGTGTTTCCAAAATGCAATTTTTCTTGCTCTGATTGAGTTGACGGTCTACAGGCGGTCTCTGTTGCAGTACTGATGATGTTTTCCAGATCCACGCCTGCTGATGGGTAAACAAATTTGTATTGCTTTGTTTCTCTTGCTTATGCGCCGTTTGTTGATTGCATTGTTTTTGTGGTTTGGCTATCAGTCCATGCGTACTGCATTGTTTGGAGCACAGGCTCTCTGAAGGACCTCGCTTTGCAACCACCCCATGGTCTACTTCCTCTGTCGACATGAAGAGAACGGGGCCTGCAATGCAATTGTCTTCCTGGTTCAGGCTATATGTATCATTATGTCAGTGCTATTGTTATAGAGTGCGCTAGCTTCGTGTTGTCAGTATTGTGTTGGGTCAATTGGTTACGGTGCAGAGGAGTATTAGGGCCTTCGCAATTGAATTATTTGCTGCATGCTTATCATGTGCGTAGCTTGATGTTGCCACATCCCACAGGCCATTAGGGTTCCGGGTAGAGCCAGGGTAGAGCCAGGATAATTGACAGTAAAACTTTCTGTTAGTATGCCAACTGTGTTAGTTCACTTGTTTCCTTTTAGACTGCCAAAGCACATCGCCTGTGTTCTACTTGTGTGTACTGAGCTCTGCTAACGCCCTACCACAATTCCTCTTTTTGGACGAGGAGACTAAGGCAGCCTGGCAGCGACTTCCTGTTTTCGCGCTTCAGCCCAGATGCAGGTTTCACCTTGTTAGTGCAATTCTGAAATGTGACACAATTATACATCTGTTTGTCTAACATTTTTAGCATAGTTACGTTGCCAAGTGTAAATGTTTTAGGAATAAGGTCTTTGTGTTCCACCACATCAACCGCTGTGTAGTGTCCTGGTTTGTGACATTCCTACCTCACTCGTGTGTTCATCTTTATTGCTGCTCGTGCTTTCAATATTGAGGTACAACATTAAAAAAGAAAGGCAGCACAATAAGAGTGAAGCCAAAGAAGAATCTACACAGACGAGAGACTCACTGCATAAAGGGTCACAACAAGGCCTACAAAACAAGCAGTCATACCTGTTGTTTTGTTAAAGAAGAGGAATAAACATGGTGTGATATCTTTTAAGCTCCAGAAGAGTTTAGGGCATTGGAAATAGCCCAATATACGAAACATTATAGGTTTATTTATTTGTTTACTTGAATGGCACTTATGCAATAAGAATATACTGTTTCAAAGCACCCACAGAGCAGGGCGAGCAGTGGGAAATAGATGGGAATTACATGGGAAATACAATTACAACACAATATTAAGAGCCGCGGGATAAGAGGGGGAGGGACAAACCTACTTTGCCTTGTGAGTATTCAGAATGTGCAAGTGCAGAAAGGAAGAGGGTGTAAGTGCTGGGAAGACCGAGCTCGTAGGAGAGACATGGACGAAGTTCTAGGAATGAATGAGTGCTACACAGCCTGGGCCGCGGGAGGTGTAAGTATGAGTCTCCAGGGCAGAGGGTGTGCAGATGCAAAGTGCTGTGGAAGACAGGGACTGGGGAGAATTGGTGTGGGAGGTCAAGGCCCCGAAGAAGCATAAGGACCAAGGACACCAATAAAGCACATGTGATATTAGCAGAGGAGAGAAGGAGTGAAGGAGGAGGAAAAGAGGAATGTCTTAAGGAGCTTCTGGAATTTGAGGAGGTCCTGCTCAAGACGCAGGGAGAGAGGGAGGCTATTCCAAAGGAGGGAGCCCACAGGGGAAAGAGAGTGAGCCCCTGCCCTCTGTTTAGCAAAACACTTTACCCACAATGAGGTGGTGCCAGAGGAGCAAAGTGGTCCAGAGGGAGAGTATTTAGTGTGATAAAGTTGGAGATAGAGAGGTCCTGTGGCCCAGACAGCCTTGTGGATGATGCAGAGGGATTTAAATTTAATCTGTGCAGCAAACGGGAGCCAATGAAGACTTTTTCGTGCAGGAGAGATGCAGTCCCTGTGCTTAAGGCCAAGAATAAGTCTTGCTGCCCTATTCTGGATGAGCCGAAGGGGTCATAGATTGGAAGAAGGCAGAATCGGGAGGAGGATGTTACAGTAGTCAAGTCTTGAGAGAACCAGGGCTTGAGTCACATTGAGCCTCTGAGGGAAAGTGAGAAAAGCTAGAATTCCTTGAGAAGGAAGAGTTAATAGTTGAACTTCTTGTCAATGTCTAGAGTGTGAGGAAGGAAGGAGAGAGAGGAGTCAAAGATGACTCCAAGGTTTCTGGCTTCAGTTGAAGGTTTAGGGGGGCCCAAGGAGGAGGGCCACAGGGAGGGGGAAGAAGGAGGGGAGTGGGGGTCCCAATGGAAAGGAACTCAGTTTTACAGGCGTTGAGGCAGAGATCACTGGTGGTCACCAGGACTGGATGGCAGATAGGCAGTCATGGATGAAGGAGGGTGAAAGAGGGTCAGCAGGGAGTCTGAAGAAGAGCTGTGTGTCATCTGTGTAACACTGGAAGTTGGAGGAGAAGGTGGAGGTGAGGCGTGCAAGGAGAGCAAGGTACAAGCGAGAGTATAGAGCCCTGGGGGACACCACAGGAGGAGATGGAAAAAGGAGAGGAGAAGGGGTCCAGGATGACTTGGGAGGAGCGGTTATTGAGAAAAGAGGACAGCCAATCCAGTGCATGTTCCGAGATACCAAGTGTATCGTGGAGTCTTAGTGTGAGGATGGAATGGTTAACTGTGTCAAATGCAGAGGAGAAATCGAGAAGGATAAGGACAGCTGGGAAATTGGAGTCGAGAGATACGAGCAGTTCTTCACAGGGGTTCAGAAGAGCAGTTGCTGTGCCTCTGCATGCTCGAAATCCAGATTGATGGTTGTGGAGGCCACCAACAAGTTCAGTGTGAGATTTGGTTGTGGAGGCCACCAACAAGTTCAGTGTGAGATTTGAGTTGGGGCAAGGCCAGCTTCTCAAGTAGCTCCTCCAGGAAGGGGGTGATGGAGATAGGGTGATAGTTGGCAGGGCAGATAGGGTCAGAGGAGGGTTTATTCAGGAGTGGGTGAACGAGGGAGTGCTTGAGGGTGGAGGGGAAAGATCCAGTGTTAAAAGAGTGATTGCAGAAATCAGCGAGAGCAGAGACAAGAGAGTGAATGTTATACTTGATGGTCCTGGAGGAGCAAGGGCGGACCTGTTTAGAAGAGACCTTCATGGAGTGGACAACTCTGGTAAATTCCTCAGGAGTGACAGGAGAGGAGTAAGAGTGGAGAGGGGGTGTGTGGAGGGGGAGAGGTGTGGGTTGTGCGGGAGAGTAGAGAGCGTGGTCAGAATGTCCTGAGTTTTGGTGGCAAAGTGTGAGGCCAGTGCATCGCAGAGGGCCTGGGGTGGAGAAGGAGGAGACTGTGGAGGGGTTAGCTAGCTCCCTGCAGATTTTGAAAAGTTCAGTCGAGTAGTTGGATGCGCCTGCAACCTGTGCCTGAATGTGTGCTCTTTTCTTTGCACGGATGGTGAGTCTGTTTTGCCTTTGGAGCAGGAGGCAGGCCAGTTTGTCAGAGGATGAGCCAGAAGTATGCCATTTCCGTTCTGCTGCCCTGCACTTTTGTTTCAGGGCTGCAATTTCAGAGTCGTACCAATTGTTACGCTTAGAGGCAGGTTTCAAACGGATCCTCATGACTGGGGCAAGAATGTCAAGAGTGTTGGTGATGGACAGATGGAGGTTGCTGAGGGCAGAGTCAGAGGAAGAATCAGGGGTGGGGGAGTGAGGGGTGAAGGCGAAGGCAGCTGGAGTCACTCGCTTCATAGGGCAGGTGTTAGTGAATGAAGTTGGAGTGACTTTTGGGGGGGTGGTCAGGGGGCCAATGGGACCCAGGTGGGATGAGAGGAGAGAGTGGTCTGTCCAGGAGAGGGGGGGGGGGAGGGAGAGAGAGGTCAGAGTGTATGAGGGCATCCAAAGTGTGTCCAGCTGTGTGGGTTGGCCCAGAGGGGAGAATGGAGAGGGAAAGCGAGGAGCAGAGGTCAGAGAATAGAGTGGAAGCAGAACTAAGGAGAGTCCAGTTGAATGTTGAAATCACCCAGACGGAGACGGTTAGAGGTGGAAGAAAGTAAAGCAGAGCAGAATTCAGCTCAATCAGAGAGGAATATGGAGGAGGCACCTGGTGGCCGGTAGATGGTAGCGATGGTCAGGGTGGATGTGGACGAGGTTACCAGTTTGCAAACCAGGCTTTCAAAAGTGGAATATGTCTGGGTAGGTAAGATGGAGGCAGGAACCAAGTCAGGGAAGGTTAAGGCAACCCCCCGACCCCCGCCAGGGCGCTGGAGTCGAGACTTGGAGAAGATCTTGAAGCTATCAGGGAGGAGGGAGTCAAAGGCAGTGACTGAGGTGGCATTGAACCAAGTCTCGGTAAGAGCGAGAATGTCAAGGTCAATGTCTTCAAGGAGACAGATGTCAGAGGTGTGTTTGTTGGCTGAACGGGCATTGAGTGCCGCCAGTTGGAGGTGGTCTGTGCTTTTGTGATTTCTGAGGTGGGGCACAGGGGCGTATGGAGGGAGGGAGAGGGTAGAAGGGGGGAATTCAGGAGAAGAAAGGACGTTAATGAAAGAAGGTAGGATGCGATTGAATAGATGGAGGTAGGGTTGAGGGCCCTGAACCAGAATGGTGCCAGTGTGATGGACATTAATGAATCAACCAGAGCATGTGAAGCCAGCCAAGAGGACTTCACACTTGGTGCTACCGTTAACAGAGGAGTGAGATGAAGGAGAGAGAGTGGAGATGAGATAGGGGTCCAGCGATCAGGAGCGGGGACAGAGAAAAGGATATATCAGTGAAAACCTCTCTAGAGGAAGCACTGACATAGGTGTCTGCAATGGGAAGTCCAGGGTTTGCACTCAGGATATCTTTTTTGTGCTTTCTCCTGACGGACATGGAGAGAGAAGGTGGGTAGGTGATGGTGTAGTAGATAGAGAACATGGGAGAGATGGAGAGAGCCATAGGAGGTCAGAGGTTAGCCAAGGAGTGAGGGAGGAGTTGCAGGAATGCACTGCACGGTTCTGAATTAACTCACTAGGGGCCTAGTAGATTGAGTTGGAGAAAATAAGTGAAAACTCAGGAATAGAAAGAAGGAATAAAATTACAATCGATAGATGATATAAAGATGTATACATTATACATACATGAAATCGATTTTAAAGATAGATGCAGAAAGCAATGCAAGGCAGATGGTGCACAATGCTAAATCCAAAATTGGATTTTAAAGTGGAGGCAGCAAGCATTGCAAGGCAGATGATGCCCAATGCTAAAAACAGCAACATTCAATTTTAAAGATGGAGGCAGCAAGCAATGCAGGCAGATGGTGACCAATGCTAAACACACCAACATTCGATTTTAAAGATGGTGGCAGCAAGCAATGCAACGCAGATGGTGCACAAGGCTAAAAACCAAAATTCGATTTTAAAGATGGAGGCAGCAAGCACTGCAAGGCAGATGGGGAGGCAGATGGTGCACAATGCTAAAAACCAACATTCGATTTTAAAGATGGAGGCAGCAAGCACTGCAAGGCAGATGGGGAGGCAGATGGTGCACAATGCTAAAAACCAACATTCGATTTTAAAGATGGAGGCAGCAAGCAATGCAAGGCAGATGGTGCACAATGCCAAAAAACAAAATTCGATTTTAAAGATGGAAGCAGCAAGCAATGCAAGGCAGATGGTGCACAATGCTAAACACGCCAACATTCCATTTTAAAGATGGAGGCAGCAAACAATGCAAGGCAGATGGTACAGAGGTAATGAGGAATAATAATGCAGTAGCAAATGCAGTAAAAGAATGCTGATAGCTACGCGAGGATACAGGAGGAAATAGACATTGGGGACAACCCAGGAAAGTTAGTTGTGGAGGACAGCCAGTTCACCTTCATGGTTCAAGAGTTCAAGGATGGTTTATGAAACAGTAGTTGTCCAGAAAACAGTTCGAGTGATGGTCCAATGTTAGGGGTGCAAATATCTGGCTCTCTGACCCTACACGGCCTGGACAGGTTCAGACAGGTTGCCTAGTATGGGCCTTGGGAGGGGGCTGGCGTTCGTCTGCCAGCTATTTTGATTGGATGAAGAGGGGAAACAGGGCCAATCACAGCGCAGAGCAGCAGGCACGGCAAGCACACGACAATGAGTTTCCAAGCAGCACAATGAATGTTTCACCACAAGCACTTTGACCCAAGAACAACTGAGCTGCTGCCAGGCTTGATAGGCATTAATAATCAATTGGATCAAATTTAGAATGATGGTTAAAAAGAACATTTTAAATTATTTAAAATTGATGTTTTTTTTGTTTCTTTTCCTCACCGCTCAGGAATGAGGAAAAATGATGGCCAGATTGTAAATGGGCAATGGCCAGTGCAAGGTTTACCCTTCTGTTGATGTAGGCCAGCTCATGTGACCTCGAGGTAGGGTGGGGGCTGCTGATCGCTCCTCAGCTCGTTGAGCTAATGGGCAATGCATTTTTCATTGCCTTAGTTGTATGCAATTTTTAAATCCCGCCCAAAGTGGGGAGCCTAAGACAATGAGATAACTGTTTAGCACGTTGTGTTCTGTGCACGTTTATTTCTGCCGAGTTGATCATGTGAGCTCAGTCTTCAGTACAGCCTCGATCAGCGTGGCTGTTAGTTCTTTTTTTACCACTGACAGTGTCAGGGCATTTAGTGTAGCATTTTCCGTAATCTACAGGGGGAATTTATTGCATTGACTTATGCCATTGATGTGTGACATATACTTCTAGCGCTGTTTGCAGGATCTATTGATGTTTGTGTACCCAGTGCACTGTGTTATTTATTCAATTGAAGTGGATTGGACTACATATCCCATATGTCCCTTCTCTACTTCTTGACATGTCAGGCGCATGCGCGCTGCAGCGTCAGAGTTGGTTTGTGCCAGAGTAGATAAAAGCTGTGCTTTCTTTCACTGGTAAAATTGTAGGTAGCTGTTTAGCACGTTGTATTCTGTGCACATTTATTTTTGCCAAGTTGATTGTGTGAGCTCAGTCTTCAGTACACCCTCGATCAGCGTGGCTGTTAGTTCTCTTTTTACCACTGACTGTGACAGGCATTTAGTTTAGCATTTCCTGTGTTTTACAGGGGGAATGTATTGCACTGGCATATGCCATTAATTTGTGACATATAATTCTAGCACTGTTTGCAGGCTCAATTGCTGTTTGCCTAGTGCGCACTGTGATATTTATTCAATTGAAGTGTAGTGAACTACATCTCCCATACGTCCCTTATTTACTTCTTGACACGTCAGGCACGTCAGTGCTGGTGCATCCAAGTCGGTTTGTGCCGGTTTGTGCAGAGTCAGCAGTAAGGCAGCACTAGTGAACATCCAGATACTCCTGTGGGTTGGTATGCGCAGTGACTTTTACGGAGTGAAATACGCCCCGTGCACATGCGTGAGCCAGAATGAGGGCCACGCATGCGCAATGAATAAAGGGGATCCCGTGTACAGGAGTTGCCGCTGGGAGCCCGTAACAACCAGACGTGTCTGAGTCATTTGTCCAGGTACCGTGGGGCCTTGTTACTGGAATGTCCACGGGGCATGAGAAGACACAACATTGGTGACGAGGACGGGCCTGAGTGGGGAGAGAAAATCTCAAGATCACGCTTTTGATCTTGGAGCATTTTTCGCGGCACTCACTAGACGCTGTCACCTGCGCGGCACACGTGGGCCACCATTTAGAAAAAATGGTAGCAGCCCTTCACGGGATGCTCGTACGCCATTTGGAGCAATTTGTGGGCACACCCCAGCTGGCCCATTTACACATGGATGGCTGTGATTTCATGTGCAGTTGTGCATGTGTTTGAACTGTACAACACATTCAACCTAAGGAAGTGATTGAAGGGCCTTACCTCACCCCCACTATAGTGGACCTACAAGACGTTATACTCTCATTGGGGGTCATTTTCTGGCACCATCGCCCCAGAGCAGATTGTGGTTGGGTGAGCCTGCCTCGCATCAGACCGGTGCGGACAACTATGCTGTTGGTTCTGACTTGCGGCCTCTGTAAAGGTGAGAGGTGCCTGTGCGGTCTGCAGCCATGGAAGACCAAGACCACGCCCAAGGCACAAAAGTGCATGTTCCACCCATTCGGAGACAACAAGGTACGTTGGCACCCATGCCTGAGTTCGACATGTCTGGTCCACCGTCGAAACTGGGACCCAAATGGCTTTTGTGGATCAAAAAGTTAGAAATGTACTTTAGGGCCACTGGAGAGACAGAGGACAATGCTAAGGTAGCAACCCTGTTACATGCTGCTGGAGCTGAAGTCCATTGCATATGTGAAACACTATACTCTCCAGCAGTCACATACCTAGAAGTCAAAACCGCCCTCAAGGAACATTTCTTGCCCCTGGCCAACCAGGACTTTCACAGGTTTGTGATAAGCAGCGAGAGACAGTTGGGGGATGAAACGCTTCATCATTTCTGCGGGAGGCTGCGACAACTGACCAGTACGTGTCAGTGGGAGAATGAGGAGGGGATGGTGTGCAACCAACTCCTCCAGGGATGCAGTTCTGGGAAGCTCAGGCACCAGGTGCTCCGAGAACCAGGGCTAACGTTAACGCAGATCCTGGATATTGGCAGGGCATATGAACCGGCAGAGAGCAGAGGAACTAGAATGGACACAGCAATCCATTCATGAAAAGGAGAGGAGGCCTACGCCATTGGGCGCCCTGCAGCGAATATGCCCCAAAGACTGCAATGGGCCCAAAGGAAACCAGACTCATCTCAGAAGTTTGACCTGCCCCAACTATGTCAGTATTGCGGGTATTAACTTCCGCTCCCCAATGACTGTCCGGGAAAATTAAGGGTGCGCTGGCGCTGTGGCACGGCACGACATTATGCGAGGGTATGCAGAGCAGCCAACCCAGTAGCCATCTCACGAGGGCCGGCCAGGGCCAGTAGTGGCCCGCGAAAACAAAAGAGTGTGGTCACCATAGAGCAAGGAATGCAAGATCTTGAACAAACCGAGGAAGAAGAAGAGGAGGAAGAGGTTTTCTTCATCTCGAACATTGACTCTGTCTCTAGAAAAGGACAACCCACATGTGTGGTGAACATTGGTGAAACCCCCACCCCAGTGCTGATAGACACGGGATCATCCGTGTGCGTAATGGCTGCTAGACATTATGAGGCGCTGCCAGATCCACTGGTGCTCAATGAAACCAAGGCCAGGATATATTCCTTTGGGGGCAGTCAACCTCTCCCCCTGCAAGGGATGTTAACCACGTCCGTCACCCACGGCCAAAATACCATCAAGGCCAAGTGTTTCGTGACTGAGGTCAGTCCACACTCTCTGCTGAGCTGCGCAGCATCTGAGGCCTTGACTATAGTACACTTCGCAATGTCAGTATATCTATCTGACGTTCACAACATTACAGAACGGTATAGTGATTTGTTCAAAGGAGTGGGTAAACTGTGTGGAGAACCTATCCATTTGCACATTGATGAGTTGGTAAGACCAACCGAGTTGAAACACCACCGGATCCTATTTCACCTACGAATGCAGCTGGAACAGGAACTGCAAAATCTCGTTGATATGGACAACATAGAGAGAGTGGAGGGCCCCACCCCGTGGGTGTCTCCGATCGTTGTGGCTTCCAAACCCAAACAGCCCGGCGCAGTGTGCATCTGTGTGGATATCCGGCTGCCCAACATGGCCATCAAGCAGGAACGTCATCTGACGCTGACACTCGACGATGTGGTGGGAGAGTTGCAAGGAGCAAAGATATTTTCTAAACTAGACCTTAGCTCGGGGTACCAACAGCTCAAACTGCACCCGACTCCCGATATATCACCACCTTCACCACCCACGACGGCCTCTTCCAGTACAAAAGGCTGAGTTTTGGAATCTCTTTGGCCGCAGAAGTTTTTCAAAACATAATCAGAGGTGCCCTGGTGGGTCTCAAAGGTGTGCTCAATCTCAGTGATGACATTCTTGTGTACGCGTCCTCTGAGGCGGAACACGTGAAGAGACTAGAGAAGACACTGGAGAGGATCCGGGACCTGGGGCACACCCTCCATAAAGAGAAATGCACATTTTTCAAGGACAAAAGCCAGTTTTTTGGTTTTGTGTTTCATGCAGGAGGCATATCACCTGACCCAGAAAAAGACATTCGGGAAGCTGTAAATCCACCCCCCCCCCTCCGAGACACCATCCGATGTGCAAACCTTTTTAGGGATGGTAAATTATTGTGGAAGATTTATCAGAGACCTAGCTTCACTCTCAGAACCACTTCGGGCCCTCACAAGGAACAACGGAGCAAAAGGCATTTGACACCATTAAAGCGCCACTGACCGGAGACGAGACCATGTCGTTCTTCGACCCCAAGAAGTAATCAGAATTGGTCGTCGATGTTAGTCCAGTGGGACTTGGAGCGGTGCTGTTGCAACTAGACATGCAGGGGCAGATGTGGCCCATAGCATACGTCAGCAAAGCCCTGACCGACACGGAGAAAAGATATTCCCAAATTGAGAGGGAGACCCTAGCCATTCTGTGGGGCTGCAAACATTTCCGAATATACATCCTTGGAAAGCAGGTGTCGGTCATTACGGATCACAAGCCCCTGATCCCCATCTCATGACTGGGGCATCCTCCAAGCCTCCCCCAAGGATTGAGAGATGGATGTTATCTCTAATGTAGTACGGAGTGAAGCTCCAATACCGACCCGGTACGAATAACCCAGCGGATTACCTTTCCCGTCACCCCGGTGGCTGATGGGCTGGCAGGAGAAGACTGTGCCGAGGTGGTCCGGCACGTGGTCGAGGCCGCCATACCAATAGCACTAACCATGATGGAGCTGGAAGAAGCATCCAAGACAGATGAGTGTTTTCAACTTATCCGCACTGCAATGGCCAATTGGGACTGGAAGCTGGCACTGACAAATATCTCACCAAAAGCGAAAGGCGCACAACAAGACCTGCAGGTGCTATGGTGCACCCATCATGAATTGTCCGTGTCTGATGAAGGGCTGCTGCTAAGGGGAAGATAGATTGTGATCCTACGACTGCTGGTAGAGAGGGTGCTGCAATTGGCTCACAGCGGTAAGCAGGGCACGGCCAAAACCAAGGCACGGCTGAGGGCCAAAGTCTGGTTCCCAGATCTGGAAAATCGTTTAGATGAATACATACAACAATACATCTGGTGCCAAGCCACTAGCCTGGTAGCGAGAGAACCCCATATCGAATGCATGGAGAGAAGTGACAAGCCATGGAGCACGGTACATGTCGACTTCGGTTCCACGGGGAGGGGTACCTACTTTCTGGCAGTCGTAGACCAATGGTCCCAATACCCAGAGGTAGAGTTGGTTGATTCTACCGCCAGTGATCACACCATTCAAGTGCTGGAGCGAATATTCGCCACCCATGGTTTCCCCCTCGAACTATGTTCGGACAATGGATCCCCATTTCAAGGCCATCAATTTGCGCAGTACATGGAGGAGTGCAGAATAATACACCGGAAAGTGACACCACTGTGGCCCAGGGCCAACGGAGAAGCTGAGCGGTTTATGCGCATGCTCAACAAAGTGTTCAGAATCACCCAGAGCCAAGGAGGTGAGTTAAGAAGGAAATTATACCAATTCCTCTGCGAGTACCGGGCTACACCTCATCAGTCCACGGGGGTGGCCCAAGCAGAGGCCCTATTCATTTAGTGCCCCAGAAGACTGATACTAGAGACAGAAGGGCGCAACCCGGGGCCCATTGATGAGCAGAGGGTCCTAGAGGAGAGACCGGTGCGCAACGAGCGCGAAAATGTCAAGAGACATCTCCAACAGACCAGCATTGCCATGGGGGACACTGTCATTGTGCGCAACCACCATCCGGAAGGGAAACTATCTCTCACCTACGAGCCCAGTCCCATGGGCATGACTCACGTCAATGGGTCGATGGTGACGGCAGCAGACCGCAGAGGAACTGTCACAAGGAAATCTTGTTACTTCAAGAAGGTCGACACCCGAGCCACAGTGTACGACCCTCTCACGTGAAACCGCGACTCCGCCCGGCGCCTGGAGACAGCGAAGATCGAGAAAGTTTGGTACCAGCGGAGTCTCCACATCAGTCAAGGAACAGGGCAGACAGTACCCAAGCCGTGAAGGTCGAAGATGCCCGGCCAGATTCGGTGATTTCATACTGGACCCTAATCCCTGAGGCCCAGGGAGGACGGTAATGGCCCACATTGGGCCTCTAAGTGTATTGTATGTTTTGCACAAACTTATGAGCCCCAGTTGGGCAGTTTACATTTGCTTAATCTCTCACTCTGTTTGTTCTTTATAAAAAAAGGAGGAATGTTACGGAGTGAAATACACCCCATGCGCATGTGCGAGCGAGAACGAGGGCCACACATGCGCAATGAATAAAGGGGATCCCGTGCGCGGCAGTTGCCGCCGGGAGCCCATCATTTGTCCAGGTACAGTGGGGCCTTGTTACTGGGATGTCGACGGGGCATGAGAAGACACAACACTGACTGCTGCTATATACCTGACGTTATCCATCATGGCCATCCTTTCAACTTAGAGATCATATTAGCCACCCAGAAAGCTAAACATGACCAACTTGTAGCCAAATGCATCTCATTGCCCATTACAAAATGTAGAGACTGCTCCAACTGGTACTCCACGATGTAGCATGAGCCCCACACCTCTTCCTCCACTGCCTCTTCCTCCACTGATCTCTGTCGAGAATGTTCCTATATTGATGCAACCTGTCCACAACATTGGCACAACCTTGAATGTGGATGAACAAAGAGCTGAGAGCTTGCTGAATTGTGTAGCTCAGGCTATGCAATCTAGTCTGGAATTGGATAATGTGTCTTGCACGCTACATTGCACACCCGACAATGGTAATGGGGTTGTGCAAATAAAGCAGTCCTCTTTCCTTCAGTCAGACATTCTGACTGTCTACAGCCTAGTAAACTGGTGTTCTACCCCCTTACAAGAGGCTAATATTCCCAAAAGCACTGGCTCTGCTTTGCTGTGTAATATAGTTCAAAAGAATAAAAGACTCCACATCATATCCTTCAATAAACACGTAACTGAGAACTCCCCCAGCCCCGGCTTGGATAGTGAAGTGGTTGAGCCTGTGATGGCGGACACTGTGGAATCCACGCAGAATGTGACAGCCAAAAGGTCCATTAGGTCAGCAGCTGTTAACACCCCGGTGCCACCCCCAACACTCTGATGATCCAGCCAATACTTCTCAACATAATAACCAAGCAAACATCCAGGAAGGACTTGGACAAAACCTTAATTGTATGCCACTGTATAAAAGATCTCTCATCAAGCATTCTGCAGAGGTAGCTGACTACATTGACACCGATAAAAATTTATCTTTGTGCCATTACCTGGCTGCACGAGGCCGCGGGACCGGCCCTTACATTAGCTGTACCTACAGGTTACAGCATATTAAGAACTGATCGTAAAGTTGAGAACATCTCTATCCTTGAGTGCAAAGTGCTTTGTACTTAATTTGAAATTAATGCTAAATCAACAATCAGCATTTTTCTTATTTATAGGCCACCGCGTTGCATGCCACAGTTTATTACACATCTGTGTGATGTACCAACTCCTTGTCTGAAACCAAGCACCAGAATTCTTATTGTGGGAGACTTTAATCTAGGTTTCTCAGATACCTCATAGGTCATGTCTATGACGGTCAGGAATACATTGCTTGATATGGGTTTCACACAGCATGTTGACTCGCCTACTCATGATAAAGGGAGAATCTTAGATTGGGTTCTCTCCCAGAATATCACCATCAGGAACACAGTAAATGGGCAATGCCCATTGTCCGATCATCGCCTGTTGAAATGGACTATGTCCATACCTCTGCCTGTCAAAATCAAATGAGGGTTTCCTAACAGAGCCTTCGTAAGATCACGCCATCTGCTCTGAAACCTTTAATTTCCTCCATTATTGAGAATTTGCCTAATTTGAACTCTGCTGAAGAGCTGGCAGTTGCCTATCGTATTACACTGGAAAAAGCTGTTAACAACATGGCCCCAGTGAAATCACGCCTGCGAACAAAAAAGCCTGATAAGAAATGGTACTCAGTTGAGATTAACAATCTGAAGAACAAGGCTAAGAAGCAATGGGAGAAATCCAAACTAATTGAGGATAAAACCACCTACTCCCGAGCGGCTAAGATATAGAAGCTGGTGATTCTTTAAGCATTCCGAAAGCTGTCCCCAGTACCAAGGAGCTTTTTAGAATTCTTAAAGAGTTAAAGGACCCCTGCCCCCACCCGTCTCTGATTGTTAAAGATACCAAGTGCTGTACAACCTTTCAGGATGCACCGACGTACAAAATCAAAAATATCCAGGACAGGTTGGGGGCTGGCAGTGCGGGAGAAAGTGGACAGATCAATAAAGCACCTTTGACCTCTAATATGTCCTGTCATGAATTTAATTTCCATTCCATTTCTGAACATGACCTCGAAGAGATCCTAACAAAGCTCAAACCTACCAAATGTAAAGGGGACATTTTCCCCGCTATTGCAGTCAAGGCATGCGCACTGCAGCTGATCCCCCCCCCCATATCACTAAATTTTTTAAATGCCTCTTTCAGTGAAAACTGCATTCCAAATGACATCAAACAGGCCTGGATCTCCCCCGTGATTAAAAAAACCGACCTTTGACCCTAGCTTGCCAGGTAACTATCGGCCCATTACTAATGTGCCCATCCTCCTTGAAATAATGGATAAGGTGGCTCAGAAGGAGTTTCTTGCAGAGTACGACATCCTAGGGCAGAAGCAATCCAGGTTCAGATGGGCTCATAGCACTGAATCCACCTTACTGGACCTAACATTAATTTAAATCTACAAGTTCATGGGTAAAGGGAAGATATCCTTGCTGGTCCCGGGCTGATCTATCCACAGCCTTTGATTTAGTGGATCATATAATACTTGCGGATAGACTACATAGAACAGTTCACTTCTCTTCCTCAGCCACAGCCTGGCTGCAATGCTTTCTCTCAGAACGCAAGGCCAGGGTCTTCTTCGACGAGGCTAGGGCAGATGACTTTAATGTCACATGTGGGGTTCCGCAGGGCTTGTGCATTTCGCCCACACTTTAATATCTTTATGTTCCCAATGATTGATCAGTTGGATGAAGCAGGTATTATATATGCCAATTATGCAGACGACACGCAATGCCTCGTGCCTCTGATGGGAAATTATGCCAAAGACTCCCTGACTTTGAAGTCTGTCTACAGCCGCTTTCAATCTTGAATGCGAGACAGTAAGCTTGCGCTCAACGATGCCAAAACAGAGCTGATGGTACTTGGCACTGCAGCCCAATTTCGCTAAAAAAATGAGCGCCGAATATCAGTCATTTAATGTGGCGGGGTGCCCAATAAATGCTCAGACCAAGGTTAAGGCACTAGGGGTCTTCCTAGACCAAGAACCTATCACTTAAACCTGCTCGCTCAATTACGCCCCTTTTTGAACACATCCAGCTGTGCATCCATTGCACGTGCTATTATTGGAGCCAAATTGGACTACTATTCTAGCCTTTTGCTAGGTATCACCAAGGGGGATCTAACTCTTATGCATGTGATTCAAAATAATGCTGCGCGTGTTGTGATCTGATCATGTGTCTGCGGTCAGGAAAGCTTTACACTGGCTTCCTATATCTAGAAGGCTCTGTTTATATGTGCACTGAATCACGCACAAATGCCTGTATAGCCAAGGACCAAAATTCCTTGCCAAATGTATTTTCCTGGCTTGCAACTCTAAGGTCAAACAATGCATGTCTCTTAGAGAACCCTCGTAAAAAACTTGCTTGCGTAGAGTAGGGTTCCATGCCACGCCTAAAATGTGGAATGCATCACCACCTGACCTGAGAGCATGTACCTTGCATGAGATTTTTAAGCAAGAGCTAAAAATAACACTGTTCTCCTAATTTCGGTAGTACTTTTTCTGTCCCTTCCTGATTCGTTATTTTAGGTATGTGTTGTTTTTTTCCTGTCCTTAGCGGAATTATGCCTCCGGGCACTGTTAAGCGCTATATAAATAAATTAAATAAATATGTCTGGCATTGTTTATTAAGATTTTCACTTTGGTGATGGAATCACGCACTTGGAGCAGAAAATATTTTTGTAGGCTTTTTTAATTCTTGTATTTATGTATTGGAAACTGTGAATTGAAGATATTCATTTACATCTTTACAAATTCTCCTCTTTAGGAAAAAGCCAATCCACATACTCCAACCTTTATAGAGTTTCTAGAGACTCTACAGTGAGATGCATGCTTTCTTGCATTTACGGAAATCGAATCCAGATTCACACACAAAAAAAATAAAAGATTAAATTCCATTCACTGTTTGAAACATTTCAGCCAACAGAGCCCTCAGGTCTATCTATGTGTTCATCTCCTTTTTTAACGCTGTTGCAGCAATTTGCTGCCTGTGAGTAGTTAAATGGTTCCAGTTTTTGTAGTGGTGATCAAGTGAGGTTCCGCGGGTCTCATCTTGTTTGTACATGCATAATTAAATTACAGAGGCTATGTGTGACCAATCACCTCTTACTGTCTTCCCCAATGCGCCTCCACCATGTTTGTGTCTTTCGTGTTGTCTCATGGAACACTAATCCCAATACCTGACTCGCTAGATGCTGCCCAGCCCTCGCCTTCCTGCCACCCTGTACAGTCAGTGGGAAGCTTAGTTTTCATGGTATGATAAATCAAATAAGAGGCTCTGAGAGTATCAGGTTACTTTAAAAAAAACATGGATGCTAAACTTGAGAAAGAATTGGCTAATTGCAAAATGTTTACCTGTGCCGGTCGGCTGAAAACAACAAATTACCAAATTGTACCCCAGTTTGGGGGTAAAGACTGAATCATCGCTGCCTGTCTATGTTCCTAGTGCCCCGCCCAAAAATCCCTTGGACCATCTCCCACCATACTAGCCTACCATCGCACCACCACCACCGCCACCCACCTGACTGCCCAGCCGCCACCACCAGTCTCTGCTCCATCAACTCCAGCCTCACCTCTACCCTTGCAGTACCCTCCACAAGTCTTAAGATCATCACTAAGCATACCACCTCTGACGGCATCTACTCCCATGGCAGCGGTCCGCTCTGACTCCACCCTGGTCTTTAATTCATCCGCTACACATCCACCCCAACGACAAAACAGCTTGGAGCATACTTGGTCTGACACCTTCTTACAAAGATATCTCGCAAAGGCTCAGCCAGGCTCTCCTGCAGCGAAGGCCGCAATGTTCGCTCTCACCAGACGAGACATACAACTTTCGCATACCACCATCTCACACAGCCCCCCACTGGACAACACTGAGCATCACACCCTCAACACTCTCTATACTGCTGAGGCTACCATCATTTAAATACTGTAAACACGTATTACAACCCTTTCATTGCTGATTTAACGAAACTTCTCTGTGCTGTCTTGAAAGAGAATCTTTACAGACAATTCATGGATCAACTCCAATGGCCTGATGCTCTGGGCCAGGATGAAAACAATGCTGCGAGTATGACTCAACTGACAAATCTCATTAAACAAAAATACCCAACTATGGGCCCGATTCATGGAATAATCTGCGTAGAAAAAACAGGAGTTGCGCACGAAATCGCACACAAGTCCCCGTTTGTCGATTCATGGAAAACAATGCGAGGAATCCGCACCGTTCTACCATGTCACTGCGACCCTACGAACGCCCTACGCAAGACTCAAAGAGAAAGGCCGGCCGGGACTTCGTAGCCAGTTTAAAAGCAGGCGGAACACGTGGAATGAGGAAGAACAAGTGGAAATGTGGGCATTTCGAGGGACGTTCCACCATCAAACAATTGCATCGTCCATACACGCGCAAAACAAATGGATTCATGGAATTTAACAGGGAACTCCGGGTCGCGAAAAAATGTGCGCAAATCCAGAAACACATACGCCACGCGATAGCAGGTGTAAACGTCAACGTCATGGCACACACAAACAAATGCATAAAAAGCATGCACGCTGAACAAATGCACTGATACAGCCATGATGAATGCATCATTTGTTGCAGCAATCATCCAGGGACACTGCATGAGGAGGAGGATGGCCAGGGCCTGGATCTTCCACCCAAGGACCAGCCTTTTTGGGTTGCCTGATGACCAGGTCTATGGCAGGCATAGGTCCCAGCCATACCATCATAGACCTGGTCACGGAGTGGGAAGATGACCTCACATCACCCACCATGTGCTCTCAAGCACAGAGTCCCTTGCAAAAGGTGCTCACTGCCCTGCATTTTTGGCCACTGGCTCATTCCAGTGGACCACCACCATAGTAGGTGCATCCCCCAGGCCACGCAATCTCGTTGCTTACACCAGGTGTTGGCAATCGTAACTGCACGCCCTTCTGTCTGCCGGCATATCTATATGCCCAGAACACTGTCCGAAAGGCAAGCAGTGGTCCTGGATTTTTATGGGTTTGCGCACTTCCCAAAAGTGCTAGGTGCCATTGATTTCACCCATGTTGCCCTACGTCCACCTAGAGCAACAGAGCACATCAACCGCAACCAGAAACATTGGCACTCCATCAATGTTCAGGTTGTGTATGATACCATTACTGAAGCGTAATGGTAGCACACATGATAGCTACATTTTCAGGGTGTCCCTGCTACACCAGGCCCTGGAAACTGGGATGCATGGCAACACATGGCTCATTGGTGAGTATGAATGGCCATGCAAATGTATGCATGTTGCACACAGACCAATAGACACTGCCAACAAATGACAATGGCAACTATTGTCACCTCTACAGGGGACAGTGCCTACCCTCTGAGCACATCCATGATGATGCCCATACGTAACCCCAACACACCTGCTGAGGTAGGTTACAACACTGCCCATATTGCGACTCAGGCATAGTGGAGCGCACATTCAGAGTGCTCAAGACAGGTTTCCGCTCCCTTGACCACTCTGGTGGTGTGTTGCTGTATGCAGCATCAGTAGTCTGCAGGATTATTGTGGCAGCATGTGTCCTGCACAATGTTGCAACACAGCGTGGCATCCCGATGGACATGGTGGTGGCACACCATCCACACCCCCAGGCACACTGCTTGCGTATGGCTGGGCAAAGGGCACATGGAGAGGCTGCATGTACCCAGCTTGTGCAATCTTTTTTCTCCTAAAATCCTTTCCCTGTGGAGTGCACACAATCCCAGGTGCCATTCAATGATGACAATGGGCCAATCCACTGTGCCCACAAAAGCACCCTGAGAAAGTATCCTTGGAAGTGCACATTTATGTGCATCCCTTAGAACTAAAAAGACATTTCATTTTGTGTTTCCAAAAGAAACACATTGAAGAGGGAGGACACCACTACCACCATGCCAACCGTTTAATTAACTCACCCCTTTGGCACCTTAAACACCCCTATGACTAGCTAACATACCTGTCAATTGTGTAAACAGCGATAAATCCTGAAACATCATGTCTGAGCTGCAAGCCATACATGGCCTAAAGGATTAACATGCATACAAAATACAACACGCACAATGGTATATTGCTGCACACTAGGGGTGTCACGGTATTAGTTTTATGACGGTACGATAACCTTCTTGCCAAATGACGGTATATCATGGTTATCACGGTATAGCAGGTGGAGTTAAAGAATATTAACAAATATTTTCTAAAAGGTCATAAATTGACAGATTTAGCATCACAAACAAAACCAGGCACCCAGGGCCAGAATTGGGCTTTTCAACATACTTTCCACTGAAATGCCTTGCTTCCACCAAACACAAACACACGTGTGGAGAGGAGGAGGGGGGGAGCCCTGCTGCAAATGGTAAAGCAAACTGAATAGCTTTTCTTAAGTGGTCATTTAGGCTTTATGCTCCCCCACTGGCTACTGGTGAAGATGAACATGTTGCCATCTTGATAACCTGCATGCCACCGATCAATGGAGGCTGATGGTAGTATACGCTTGTGCGCATATACACACACACAGACACACACACAGACGCACTCTCTTTACGTTACAGCCTTTAGTTTACTTGCGGGCCAAAAGGCGTTCAGTAATCACGGACATGTTACCCTTTGGTATGGCAGCAGCGAATACCCACAGAGATTAGTGAAGTTCGCAGTATGACTTCTTATATGTATATTCAATGATAGAACCAGGGAAATCCCCCATTGCCATATGTTTAGAAAACATTATCCATTATAAATATATAAACCCCAAAGCCGCCAACCCAAAGTAAACCCTTTTCCTTCTTGGCACTGTATCTATTCTTCCTATTGCTAACATATTGATTTTGTGTCAGGCACGTGTGGTTTATGGAATGGCATTAAAAACTGCTCCAACTGAAACTACTTGGCAGACGGCACATCCAACAGTGCAAGACCAAGACTGCGCAGCACTTGCTTACTGCAGCCTTTCCAAATCAGATTGAAAAGCACACTTTACGGTATGAACGGTATAACAGTATAAACAATGTGACGGTTATTATTGTTCAATTAAGTGGTTCACGTATCTTTAACGGTATACCGTTACATCCCTACTGCACACATGTCCTAGAATGTGCATGATGCGCACAAACATGTCCCTGTGTTGGGGTGTAGAAATGCAGTGAAGTAACGATACACATGTGACACAATCTGGCAACATGACCACAATAAAGCCATCCCAAAAGCACTTATAAACAAGAGTTAATTTACAATTGTGACAAAGAGGGTGACCCACCAGAATGGCCACATCCAGATATGCAGCAACTAATGTAGCCATTCCATAACGATTAAGATAAATGCACATCTTACCTGTCCCCTTGACATGCAGTCGCCAGTCAAATTTCATCCCATGAATTAGCCATCATTCCCTGACGGAAGGATCTGCAGACAATTAACAAAGTGAAAAAAGAGTGAAGCCAACACATCCAACCACCCATAAACTCAAGACCCATGGGCCCACCCTCAGTGACATACAGCACATGCAAACAACAACTCACAAGACAACCATCAACATGTGTCCCAGCACACATGCAGCAACACCTGCACAATGCATGCAAATCACACTGTGTGCCAGTTGACAACATAGCATCCCAAAAATGTGCATCAATGGTTCCATGTTTGTGCCTCGTAACTGGGGCTGCACACTATAATTGGGGAACCTTAAGCAAGAGGGGACACATGTGCCATAGAATCATTATCCCACAAACATTGCAAGGGATGTGACGTGTCACTCAGTACACATGGTCAAAGTGCAATGAGACACACACCAGCACAACCATCAACACCTGGCACAGGCCACAAACAGCCAGCCCTGCCACCCACTCCCAACCACCCAAGAATGGCCCACACAGTTGGAACTCCCACAATTTTGAATATGAAACCTGTGGCCCCACTAATCCATAGAAACAACACCATGCCCAGACCTATCACCAGAATCACACCCTGTGAAACATGCACCCATGAAGTAGCACTGGTGCACACAAGACATGTCAATCCAAAGTGATCACACCCAGTGCAAGACTCCCAGCCAAACACCACACAAGCATCTGCAAATACCATTCACATACCTCCACAGGGTACCCACCTGCCTTGCATATGATGCAATCCACCGGGAGACGCATCCCCTAAATGCAATGACATGCATAGTAACCACAGAAAGAACATGCACATCCATGACAACACATGAATGGATACTGAAAATATGCAGAGAGAATCCACTGCAGAAGCACCACAGGGTGCAAGAGGGTGACAGGACATAGATTGTGATCTGCCCATGAGTGCAGCATAGCACAACAGAGAGAAGGAGAGAGAGCGATAGTGAGAGGGAAGTCCAAGTTAAACACACATCAGGGAGTAAACTGCCTGGAGTGGAGATAGCGAATGACATGCACTACACCACAGTAGGTGCGGGCATAGATGAGTTGACTGAGGGAGGTAACATAGTGACATGAGTACCACTTAAAAAACCATTCTGGCATGGTAGCATGCGAAGCACACATAAGTTAATTTCCACATATAGCAAACATGGGGAACAACGACACATGCTCAACATGCAAGACCGTGCTCATGCTTACTCGCTGACTGTGCCAGCATGGTGTGAATCCCGCATCACCTTGACCAGGAACTGTGCCTCTGAATAAGTGACAGGAGGGACAGTGGCTGGTGGAGGACCTGGGGAGCATGGATGTCAATGGGTGAATGGTGTCTCCCCTGGAACAGCAGTCAATACCACATTACGGATTACTGAAACAACATGGGAGAAGACATTACAACAGGCATAGTGAAGTACCATTCACAAAGCACACATGTGCGAGGATACACTGAACCCATAGTTGCCTGCACATGCCATCCTGCGCACCACCATGCAAACATGCAAGTTGACCTTACTATGAGTGCCTGCATGACCACCACTGCAAACGTCATGCCCTTGAGAGGGCAACTGTACAACTCAAGGTAAAAATAATAAAATAAAATAAAATGAACCTGGAAACGCCGACTCAAAAATAACATACCAACATCCGGGCCTGGGGTCTACAAAAGGGACAAAAAAATCAACAGCAAAAACAGGGGGAGGGGAATCCACACAGGAGGAGGGAGGGGCAGGGTGCATGTCAACATCCAAAAAAAAAGAAAGAATCTCCTCCATGGGCTCACGGACTGCACGGCTACGATGGACCGGGAGGCATATCTCTGCTGGCACTACCATCCTGCGTTGAATCTGAAGGTGGAAGTAGTGCTGGAGGATCACCACACAGTGCCCTGGCCTGGTCCTCAGTGGCAGCCACCATGCGTGACACTGATGAATGTACCAGCAGACTGAGGGCTTGGAGGTCACTATGCACAACCTCATTGGTTGCACAGAGTTCCCCCAAAATTGTCTGCCTCAATGCAAACATCTCCTGGTTGTTCCTCACGGATTGCAGGCCTGTGGGCCAACAACTCACGCCTCAGGGCTTCCCTGTGTGCCCAACCCATTGCAAGCAGGGATGCCTGCAGACACTGCAGATCTGCCCGTCGGCCCCTGATGTTGGCCTCCATGCGCAGTCTGTGGGAGCGGCTTGTGGACCGCATGACCTGCAGCTGTTGCTCCACCTGTGTTGCTGGGAGGATCATGGAAGTGCCCACCCTATCTATGCCCTCAGCCAAACTCTCAAAGGCAGCACTGTGTCGGTGTGTGGTACGCAACATCTGTTGCTCCCAATTTGTCTGCCAAGCCTGCACACGTCCCCACGTGTGCGGGGCCCACACCTGCCTGATCCAAGGGAGCATGGCCTTTGCTGTGATACCCCTGCCCTTGGCTGCAGGACTGCAACACTCCCATGAACATCTGTACCAGGATCAGAAACCAATACATGGGAGCATGGCCTTGCAGCCGTAACTACCACAGATGGGCGTGCCACCACTAACTGGCCTTGTGAAGGCACCTGACCCCCTGCAGACTCACAGACCCCAACTGCTCCACCCATTGGTGCACTGACCTCCACCAGCATTAAGGACTGCACATCCAGTTCAGCATCAGAGCCAGTTGAGTACAAAGAGTCAGAAGTGTCTGCAGCACGGCCCAGGATGGTCTGTAGCACCAGTGGGTTCTCACGGCCTGCCACGCCACATCTTCAACTGCTGGTCTGAAGCACCACAGACTCTTCTTCATCCTCTTCCTCCTCCTCTGCATCTGGTGCATCCTCACCTGTACACGGACAGAAAAAGACATGTGGAGTCATGTGCAAAGTCTCGACAGTAAAACTGTGCATCACATTGCTGTCATGCAACAAAATGCAGGGCATGTTGCCATAAGAAATACATCATCCACACACTATGGACAACAAGCTATCTGAGCATGCATATGTAGACTAGCAACAACATTCCCTGCTCAGGGCCATGCTGCCAGTGGACATATTGCCAACCAACACAGCCGTTAAGAAGCACATTATGACTGTTGACTAATACCAGTGAAATAGGTATGGAAATGTGGCTCTGTGACGTGCAATTACATCACATGGCAGCAGGCAGACACTTATCCACATCCAAGTCTGCATCCATCATATGCTACACCAGTTTTGTCCTGCTACAGGGACTGTACACAAGGGGAACATGCCGTACGTCTGGGAAAAAGGAAACACTCCCAGTTGATATATGGCTGTAAGAGTTCCACCTAGGCAAGGTCTGTGAAGTGCAGAGAGTAAGTCAATGGAGTTGTAGATAGGAACAAGGTACAGTGACCCACAATAGGGAGAGAGGCATGGACCCACGGAGTGTAGGAGGCTAACAGGGAGCAGATCTCATGATTTGCCTCAGGAGTCATTGCCATTGGGGCAGTGGGATGTGCAAAGTCTAGACATTTGCACACTCACTCAAGGCATGGAAGCACATACTAACATGTATGAAAAGAGATTCTATACCTTTGAGAGCATGAAGTGTAACTCATATTCCGGTCACATGCACATGTCTAGCAGAGCAGAGTCAATGACATCAAGGATGCAGCAAACAACTTTGCATGTTGTGCTATCATGTTGCAGATGTTGGGGGTGTGTGCTAGTGGGGGATGAGTACTGTCACACGGACATGTTTAACCTATGTACAACACATTGTTTGTATCCACTGTTGTGTACACTGGACAGGAGTCAGTACACCAATTATACATCTTGGGTGATACTTTACTTCACGTACTCAGGATACATAATGTTAGGCAGTCACCAGACGTGTACTTGTAATTTTCCGGGTCTCCCACGCCTTGCACCTGCTCCAGTAGAATTAATTGGCTCATAGCCTCTTCATGCTCAGACAGCTCCTCCTCCTCTGGTGCCCCCTCCAGTTGCCAGAGGAGAGGCTAGGTTGGCACCCAGCCTGGACTTGGTGCAACAGGTGAGAATATTCCAGTGCTTCACTACCTGTGCAGCAGTGCGCTTCTCGAACCCTAGGGCATTGATCTCATCTGTGGCATGCTTCCAATGCACCATATGCTGAGCTAGTGTATGTGTGCTCCCGGTTGCTGGCACATTTCACGGTGGTGAATGGTCACATAGTCCATGAGGATCTTGAGTACTTCATTGTGGAAGTCCTTCTTTCTCAACGTGCCAGTGTCCTGTGCCGTGTCATGGTGTTGAGCCTGTTCCTGCTGTGCAGGCTTTGCCTTCTTGCCACAAGGTGTTGGTGCCACCCCTGTGTGGCTGGGACCGCTCTGGGCTACAGATACCAGACTACAAGTGGCCTGGGGCATGGCAGTACCCCCTGAGGCTGGGACAGCCACTTCCACAGCACGTCCCTTGGCCTTTCGGGCTGGGACAGCTGCTTCCACAGCACGCCCCGGAACACCCGGGACTGGGACAGCTGCTTCCACAGCATGTCCTTTGGCCTTTCGGGCTGGGCAGCTGCTTCAACAGCACGTCCCTTAGTCTTTTGGGCTGGGACAGCTGCTTCCACAGCACATCCCGGAACCCCTTGGGCTGGGACAGATGCTTCCACAGCATGTCCCAGAACCCCTGGGGCTGGAATAGCTGCTTCCACAGCACATCCCTGAACCCGGCCCTGTCTACCCCTTTTCCCTCTTGGGGTCTTTCCACTCATGTTCCAGGTGTAACGGAAATATGGAAGGCACACCAAGTAATTGTCCTGGGCAATTTGAGTGAGGGGGCAGTCTACGTGATGGAAGATGTAGTTCTGCGGTCCAGCAAGTCTCAATTGTACCCTAGGTGTGGAAAATACAGTATGCATAACACACAGGCACTCCAAAATCAAAATAAATGTGTACATGATACCAGGATAGCTTCCGAAAAAAGAAAAAAACAGTACTCGATACGCAGTGGCAACCAGCAACACAAAAAATGCATATGTGAACCCTGGAAAGCTACCAGAAAGGTAAGAATAGTGGTACGCGATACACAGGGGCACCCAGAGTCGAACAAAATGTGAATGTGACTCACCGTTTGCCTTGCAAAAATCAAAAGTAGATGCAAATCACCCACCAAAATAAGAGGTTCGTACGGTCCCTGAATTGAATGGTTTGTGTGGCACCCCCAAATATGCAGTACTCCACTCTTCTATCTCCTCCCCTTCACACGCAAGCTCGGAGTTGCTTTTATATGTACTTATGTATCCCTGAATATGGAGTGCTCAACGCCTGCGCACAGCGCATGTCACATAAGTTATGCACTGAGGGCCTTTCCTCTGATTTCATGTGTCCACACTTCTCATTTTTTACACGCAAAGTCCCTTCACTCTGTTCATGGCTGCCATCATTGTAAGACATGGAAGATCCTCGCTCCTGCCTCTGTGCCATGTTCCCTGCCCCCACCTGCCCTGTGCCTCCTTCAACTTTTCCATCTGCTGCTGCCTGTAAAGGGTGTGTGCCTGCTGCCCACCTGCACTGCGTTTGGAGTGCCTGCTGTCCAGCCATTGCCTATGCTCCTGTCTTCGACTCTGTGACCCCTCAGCTGCTTCGTTGGTCTCCCACCGTGGCATTCCACCACCATCGCTCCAAAGCCCAGCTGCAGGACCACCTTGCCCACCCACACCCGCCTCAGGGGTTGCCATGTCTGCACCATCAACCTCAGACCAGAGCAGCAACCCCTTGGCAGTGAGGCAGAGGGCTGTCAACTTCAGTGTCGGGGAAGTTGACATCCTGGTGGCGAAGGTCCGGGAGCATTATGATGCCCTCTTCAACCCTGTAATGCAACACGGCAAGGAAGGAGGTCAGCAGATATGGGACGGGGTCACGGATGCCATCAATGTGGAGGCGGTGGCAATCCGCTCCTTCAAGACAGTGCACAAGCGCTGGGAGGATCTTAAATCCAGGACCCACGGCAAGGCCATGCGATTCATCCAGGCTGGTGTTACAGAGGAGGGGCACTGCGCGCACAGGTGCCGGATGTCGGGGAACAACATGCAGGTCCTGGAGATGTTTTACCCAGTGCTGCACACCCCGGTCTGCGAATTACGGCAATGTCTGGAGTTGCTTTACGGTGCATGTGTGTTGTGCATGTGCCCGCATGTTGGCAGTGACCCCCTTAGGCTTGCAGCAAATATGCGTCTGAGACAGATATCTGCATGCATGCCCCTGACATTGCTCTCCATGTGTGCATTGAGACATCTTTGGTTTTTAAATGTGCTCTTACTTGCATTGTGTGTTGTAGTGCTGTCTTGCAGACAGTGCACATGCAATGTTACTTGAGTCTGCGACATTCCAGGATGGCAAGTGTGCCAGTTGAGGTAATGTTGCCCAGGTCATGTGCATGTATGATGCTCATGTGTATGTGCCCATAATGGAAATATATGATTGTGCACCACTCATGCCTGGATGAAACACGTGCATTTGGATGTCTGGCTTAGCCATGTTGATGCATTGCAGTTCATGGGAATCTGGTGTGATTGGTCATGGCACGGCTTGGGCACTCAGAGTTGAGGTGTGTGCATGACATGTGTATGTGCTTGTTGCTATGGCATGCTCACATGTTCATGTGCAATTGATGCATGTGTGTATGGCATATGCAATAGATTGTTTGTGACAGTGTCATGTAGTTTGATGTGATCGTGTGGAATGATGGCCAGGCAGGTGTCTGTATGGATGTGGATTGCATGTCCATGTGTGTGGAGGTTTATGGTTGTTCCCTTGACAAGTCATGTTACTGTGAATGTTGTGATGCCACGCTGGCTTTGCTGCAGTACATTGATGTTGCTGTTCTGTGTCTCCTTTTCCACAGTTGCATCTGATGAAGAGGACGGAAGCAGTGCTGTAGAGCAGGGATACAGGAATGCCTCCACCAGGCAGCGGCGCAAGCCACAGCCACGCACCCGTGACAGCTCATCTTCGGGGAGCGATGTGGGTGTGGCAGCGCCAGTGACACAGGTATGGCTGCTGGGGGTAAGTTCAAGAAGGTGAAGGTGGGAGTGGACTCCTCAGCATTGGTGGGGCCAGGTGATGCCACACAGGGGCCATCCATGGCAGAAGACGCCCCGGAGTCATCCATGTGGACAGAGGAGGAGGTGGCTGTTGAAGCCCAGCCATGGGGTCAGGTAGGGGTGTTGACGTGGGCGTGCGTACTGCAGTCCTATCCCAGGGGCACAAGGCTGTGCAGGCCACAGTGGAGTTGCCTGTGCACATTCCTGTCCCTGGTACATCGAATGCAGCATTGTGCGCCTGCCAGGATGCCTCCACCCAGACCCATCCAACATTGTCGGTTGATGTGCCCACCCAGACCGACACCCCCTTACCATGCGATGTGTACAACCAGGATTATGTGCTGCCCCTGCTGGCTGGGTTGACAAGGTGGACAGGTGTCTTTCGTGATGATCTGCAGGCTACTCGTAGTCTGCTTGCACATCATTACAGTGAGCTATACCGCCTCGTGTCCTGGCTTGCAACATGCCCATTCTGTCTCGTACTCCATGGGATGTTCCCTGCTGGAACCACGTCCTCATCTTCCTCTTCTGTGCGCCAGTCGTCCTCCAGAGTGCCTTCCAGCCCAGATACAGGCTGGGCCCCCTGTGCACCAGTCCCACCCACAACGCCCTGTCTGATGGCAATCACATCACTGCCCACGGTGGGAGTCCAAGGCATGGCAGCTGAGGTGGCCACAGTGCCTACCCAGGAACTGACAGGGGCGCAGGCAGTGGAGGGACAGCAAGCACCTATGAGCAGTGCAGGTGCAGTATGCCCCCGGGGATTGTCATCAGCTTGGAGGGTGTACCAACATAGCAGACACCGGGCCAGCAGATGGCAATGAGGAGGAGGTGATTTATCGCAGGGCAGATTACCCAAAGGAGACAGTTGGCAAAAGTGAGGCAGGGGGCACGCATGAGGCACAGATTGTCTTCCGTGTTCTGGCGTTACAATGGGCAGATCGTGGCAGAGAGACAGCGGGCACAGGAAGCAAGAGTAGCGATGACCGGGGCTGGGATTGCACTGCATCGTGCTGCTATCCTGGAGGCCACTAGCAGGGAGGCACAAGTGATGGAGACACGGATGCTGGAGGACCTGCAAGACCTCCAGGCAACAACGGAGGACCACCTGAGGGGGAGATCTAGCGTGGGACCCAGCCCTGGGGGGTTTTATTTGTAAATATTTATATGCAATACATTTTTGATTTTGTTACATCCCACGCTTCATGCAGTTCACTTGTGTGTCGGCAACTTTGATAGTTCACTTTTCAGCCAGTGCATCTCTCCATTGCAAGTCATGTGTCTTGTGGCGTGCATGCATGTGTGTTGTTGCTGTGATGGTTGTGGCTGGAAGGATGCACATGTGCCTGACATGTGGGGGTGGGTCCATCAGACGGCTGGGTCTACACTGTATGTTTTCATTTGCATTTAGCTGTGCAGCAGCACTGTGTGTTTGCCATCAGTGTGGTTGGGTTGGAGGTAGATGGGCTCACTGTGGAGGTGTTAAATGGTCCCGTTAATGGCACATTTGTTTGTAATTGCTGTGTTAAACCCGTGTCATGCAGACACGCCCACCAGCATGTACAGTCACACACTGCCTTCTCTCGTGTGTTGCTCCACATCGGACACTGCAATGCAGTAGTGAGCCATGTTTGCTCTTTCTGAGTGACAGCACAATTCTCCGGTCTCTGTGACTCATGCACTCTCTGACTGTCCTCCCATCACCCATGCATGGCCCTGTCATGTTATTGTTCCCTGTCACGTAATTTGACACCCCTTCCACCGAGGTCACTGATGCACAGGCGGTGACACGCCTGGCCATTGTTTGTGTATATTTCATATTTATTAGTAGGTTTACTTCTGTCGTGGGCACACATTCAGGGACAGCAATAGTTTTCGCAGCAATTTTTGCCTCCCCAGCAAATTCAACCTGGTCAACCATTTTGCAGATACTGCAAGCAAACCGGCCACCTTATTCAACAATGCCCAACTAGGCCCCCACAGCCTTGCCAGTATGGTTCGGCATCTTCACAGAACCACTTTGTCCAAACTGCAGTCATCCCCTCCCACCCGGTCGTTCCCGACCCCATCACCATCCTTTCATGAATTCCTCCCAACGCACCATTTTTCACATGCATTGATGTAGCCTCTGCTTTCTTCTCTGTGCCCAGTCATCCCGATTCTCAATATCTCTTTGCGTTCTCCTGTAAAAGGTAGACAGCTGATCTACAGATTGCTCCCTCAGGGATTCATCGACTCCCCTCACTTATTAGTTTGTTTTTATTTATTTAAAATGTATATTTATATTTGTTTATATTAAATAAATAAATAAAATAAATAAATAAAACTGTTGCTCCAATGCAGAAAATGCTCATAGACTCTCAACCTGACAAGCTACATTGGTCTGCAGACACTTCCAGTGTATTCAACAAAATAAAGACTGCCCTCTCCTTTTCCCTGCCGGATTACTCCATGCGATTTACCCTGTACTGTGATGAGAAAGATGGGTACGCTTTAGGTGTCCTCACACAGAAGCATGGGATATACAATGCCCAGTGGTTTATTTCAGCTCACAGAACCTGTAGCTTCTGCTTTTCCATGCTGCCTCAGAGCTGTCACTGTGGCAGCTCTCTTGCTCTCTAAAGCAGACATTGCCCTTGCACATCACATCGACGTGGTAGTACCTCACGCTGTCCTCACCCTGCTCCTTAGGGGTAAGACACAACACCTATCCACAGCACGCCTCATGAAGTATGAAACATTACTGCTCTCTGCTACTAACATTACACTCATGATGTGTGCCCCCCTAAACCCTGCTTCCCTTTTACCCTACCCAGGTGTTGGTCAGCCGCACGACTGCCTTGCAGCGGTTGACATTGTTTCCTCACCACAACACAAGCTCAAGGACATCCCTTTTCCTAATGCTGACCTAATACTTTTTGTTGACGGTTCATCTCTGGGGTTCTCCAGGTAGATGTTTCTGTCTGCACTTGCTTTGAGGTGCTAGAAGCATTCCAATTGCCATCGGTATGCTCTGCACAAGTTGCAGAACTCATCGACCTCACACGGTTTGCACCATCGCCACACAACCCTCAGCCATTATTTACACAGATTCACGCTATGCTTTTGGCATCTCACAATACTAAGGGACCCTCTGGAAACAGAGGCTGCCTAACTGCTCAGTGCACAACCATCCTCAACGCCCCTAATTTGGAAGCACTGGTTTACGCTATCTTGCTGACTTCTGCACTTGCCATTGTAAACTGCAAGGGCCATACACACTTTTCTGACAATGTCACACAGGGTAATGCACTGGCAGATTGCCAAGCAATGAATGTGGCTCTACATGGCCCTGATTATGTGCTGCTCTTTCTCCTCTCTTTAGGGTATCAACTGGCATCTCTTTCCATCCTGGCAAACTTCCAAAATGAGCCCCCCAGGCTGCGAAACAGTGCTGGGAAAATAAAGGTTGTGTATTGTGTGTTTATTGCCATACCTAGCATGGGTTGCACATTCAGTGTCTCATTCCAGCAAAGGTAAAGCAACTGCTGATGTTCAAAAATATTGGTATGCTCTCAGGTTCCCCTCCATTGTGAAAAAAGTACTATGCCCATTGCCTGACGTGCCTGACATTTCACCCTGGGAAACCAATGGAAACTACACCCGGTGCTCACAATCCCCCCAATCGCCCATGGTCCTTTTGTAAATATCCAAATAGACTTCATCTGAATGACCAAATGTGTCACCTTTTAATATGTATTGGTGGTGATTGATACATTTCCGGGTTGGACTGAGGCCTACCCTTGTAAGAATGTAGATTCCATTACAGTAGCTAAGAAACCATTGAAAGAATGTACCCCTCGTTTTGGCTCCCTGTCTCCATTAACTCTGATAGAGGTACACACTTCACAAGACTGATTATACAGAACATTTATACTGCTTTAGGGATTTTTCTAAACTGTCATTGCTGATTTCACCTGCAGAATTCGGGCGCAGTAGAACGGAAAAATGTTGATGTGAAAAATAGCCTTGCCAACATTTGCCACAAGACTGGCCTCTCTTGGCCAGATGCCCTCCCTCTTGTTCTCATGGACATAAGGAACACTGTGAATACAGTGCATGGCTTATTTCCCCATGAAATCATTAGGAGAAGACCAATGTGTGTGCCAGTTACTCCCCCCACCATCTCCAGATCTCTATAATTTGAACCTTAATGATGATCTTGTTGTTTCCTATTGCAGGAGTCTAATGCTCGTCAGTTCTCACTTCCAGCAGATCAAAGAAGGGGTCTGGCAACCACCAGTGGCCCTGTGCCACAACATCCTGCCGGGAGACTGGGTTGCCCTCAAAGTTCATCAAAGGAAGTCCTTGTTGCATCCATACTGGACAAGGCCCCATCAAGTCCTTCTGATGGCCCACACCGCTGTCCGTTGCAAAGACCATGACTCCTGGGTTCATGCCAGCCAATGTGTGAAGGCAGTTCGGCCTGCAGGCGGCGACACATCTTCGTGGTTTTGGGACAAAGAACCCCCTCTCCAGCCATCTTCTGGGGTCCAGGACAAAGAAAGCCCTCTTCAGGCGCCTTGACAGGGACATCATTTAGGGGTCGCCAGAGGTCACAACTGCGACCTCTGTGGTATCCCTTGCGACCTCTGTGGTCTCCCTTGCAACCTCTAAAAAAGAAAGCAAAAAAAAGAAAAAACTTTGTTTTTAATGTAATATCCTGGGCTGTGGCCAGCACCATGTGCCTCTTTACTTCTGGAGTGGCTGGCTTTCTTGTTCAGGCCCTTTAAAAAAAAGAAGAAAAATAAGAACAGGCGAACCGCAAGTCTAACACTTTTAGCACTGACCCTACATAAGAAAGAATAGGAATACCAATAATAATGTGTCATTCTGGAATTCTATACAATATTTGCTAGACTGATTAAAGGTTTATTTCAGGCACACTTCAGGGGGTGGGTCTGTTCTTAAAAGCCTCAACTCAGCCTTTTATCCTTCTGAGGTCGATAAATGAGTACGAGCACAGTTTGGGTGATATTGGGTGTATATTTTTTCTCTATGAAGCGCTTAAGCCTAAGTGCTATACAATAACACATCATTATCATTTGGTCATGGACGTCTGCTTGCATTCACAGTAATTTGGTAATATGGGCCTATTCACACTGATAATAGCAATACATATGGCGATCCATTCTTGAATAAATGTACATCACATTATAGTGATATCATAACCATATTTTTCGTAGTGTACAATGCTATGTGATGCCACTTCCTGTTTTGTCAATGGGTGAAAGGTCGTGTTCCATCGCTACCCGTGAAATCACTTCGGTGTGGGGTCAAATGACATCACTTCTTGTGATGTCATCAGGGGTCTAGGTCGTGTGATGTCACGTCCGCTACCCCTGGCATTTTGGTGAAATGACGTCCCTGCGCCTTGAGGGGTCAAAGCGAAAGACACACAGGGCCATACCCTGCTCTCCTAAGGCCATTCCCTTGCAAAATGCCCAGAGGTACAATTTGCTGAGTGCTGGTATCACATTACCTGTCTGTTAGATGTGACCAATCGTAACAAAATTGTTTTTCAGCTTTACCTGTCTCTTACGTGTGACCCTCCACTCTCAATTGGGTTTTCATCGTGCAGCCACAATAACGCTTTACACCTGGAGTGTAGGCACATAATTCCATTCAGCCAAAGGGGCTTTATGGCCTGCTGAGAGATCCCAGCACCTCAGCAGTTGCTCTTCCATCTTTTCATCCTATTCATATGACTGTTACAACTCTTCAGCTGGGTTCTGTTATTTTACTTTCCCGTGTGCCAATGCCCGCAGTTTTGCCCGGATTTGGTACTCGTAACATGGAGGAGCCAGGAATTGCGAGCAACACGCCAGTGTTTTTCACCTCCCAGGTCGCGCGAGTAGCCACGCCCCTGACTTCCGGAAAAGAATATCTGGCTACCCGGACTACGGAACAATGCGTTGCTTCTCTATTCAGAGTCGCGCTGCTCATTGTAGGTTCGCTAACTTCTACTACCTTGAATCTTTATCAGCGCAGCGCTAGCAAAGACCCTTTCCACTTCTCATCCTACATTATTACTTTTCCCCTCGTTTGGGAATTCTAGATACCTCGATCTTCCTTCCTACTCTGGGAAACTGAAGTTAGACACACCAGACCTACCTCAGGACTCTGAGTCGCCTCCTCGCTGGTGTGTCTGGCTACTCTGTGGTTTTCAGTGTTTTCCACCTTGCAGGGACTGCCTGTTATGCCTACCTGTGTTATCATATTGCTGTTCACCAAACCGACATCTCCTCATGGTGGCCATAGTTCTTCCAGATCTACGCTGTTTTCCTCATCATTCCGGCTGGAATCCTGAATGTTATTGTCATTGATGCACCTATTGTCAACTGTGTTTGACTTTCTACACACTTTGAACTCTTGGCCACAAGGCCCCATACATTTTAGGGTTGGACTTTCAAGCTTGGTGTATTTTCCATTACTGTCACTGTTTGCTGTCCACCCATAACAACCGGCTGTGTCACATATGGTTTTCTTCCCACCATTGTATTGTTTGTCTTACTGTTCCTAGATGATCACCACACACTCCCATCGCACACAGTTCTCTCAAACTGACTCCTCAATCTTACGAAGATATTGCCCAGACGGATGTGCAATTCGCCTCATTATCGTGGGCTTCATGAACATATTCGCCATTGCCACTATTACTCTTCTCTTCAGATGCTGGTCTCTCCTTTACCTTTCCCTCCTCTCGGCTTTCCAAGAGTTCTTTGTTTATGTTGCAGTGTACTCAGCGATCCATCTGGAAACTTTCTTCAGTAAGATTGCACACACTCTACAGTTTCCTTGCTTTTCTTTAAGCATCTCACTTACACCATGTTTACTTTCTTCACTTTGCTGCTAGCATGTTTGCATTCTGGCACCTCACTCCTATATCCCGATGTTAACACCTTTATGAATTTATCCTGGTTCCATGCCAACCTTATGAATTCCTCTGATTGTTATGTGTGTGCTCACACCCCTATATATGCTAGTGGGGGGTATACCTTTCATAACAATCCTCTTGAACTTTGCGGAATGGTGTTATGTGCTAAACATGACCGATCCTGCTTGCCCCTCATACAACTACTCTTTTGTAAGGATCTATTTCCACCTCAAAAACAAACGACTGCTGCCTCCCAGAATTCTGACTGCTTACATACCTACTGCTCTTATCTCACTGACTGATAACGGAACGATTCCTATGGCAGTGACACCTGCCTCATATTACTACCAGCCTTGCGCTAATCTTATCCTCCACAATCACTAGAGTGTCACGTTTCCCAACATTGGAGCTACGCTATGTAGCCCACAGTTCACATTGAGGGGGTTATATTTCCTCTGTGGCTCTGCTGCATACCAGTGGCTGCCTTGTCACTGGACCAGTTTCCTGTACCATCGGCTGTATCTGACCCGCCATTTGCCACACCTCTCATTTCCCTGTCACATTATGCGTTCCACGCTGTGTCAAATGTAATGCGTGGGAATGGGTCAACGGAGTTATCAGTGGCACTGCAGTAAATATGGCTGACCTACACTCTCTATCTCTCCTGCTTGAGCGATTTGCTAACAACAAAGCTAAGGATCTCGCACTGCTCAATACTCAATAGGTGGCCCTCAGAACTATGGTCTTACTAAATAGGATGGCCCATGATTACATCCTGGCAGCACAAGGGGGCACTTGTAAGATTATTGGACAGGAATGTTGCACCTGGGTACCCGATAACTTCTCCCAGGTTGTTGACATCATCGACCACCTTGAAAAGGTAGGGTCCATCCTCCATGCTACTAACAAAAACTCCTTGTCCCTATTCTCTTGGATCAGGGATGTTTTTGGGTCCATGGGGTACTCCATCCTACATGACATCATGATTTCTATAGCACTTATTGTTGTCCACACCACAGTGGGTTACCTTGTTTGTTGCCTGCTTGCCTGCTGTGCCAAACATGCATCCCGGTTACCTATCGATGCAAAACTCATGGCCCTCACCTAGAGACTGGAGAGAAGATGGAGGCCCTCCTAGATACTTTAGATGTAATAGTTGACCTCATGGCTGTTAATACTGAGGGTGCATTCCATGACTGCATATAGCTCCCACGTTTCTGCTATTGCCTGCGGTATATTGCTCTTCTCTTGTTTTTCTCATTATCTCCTGGGGGGGGGGCATATATTAACTGACCGCTTTTTGGCCTGCATTTTATCCTTCTGATTGCCTTCTGTGGTCTACACCCTGTTCAGGGCATGACCAAACGGGATGTGGCAGACTGTATTATGTTAGCTATATCATACCAGGCCTAGTTTGCGCTTCCATCTTTTGCTTACTACACACAGCACCATATGACAAGCCTGCCAGATTCCTGTTGCCCCAGCAACCCACGACACATCCACTTGCGCCTACATCCCCAGACAATGCCAATGCTGTTTATGTTGTTTATGCCTAATGTGATAGATGCTGACCTGTATGCAGACAATACAAAATGTACTCTTTCGCAACAGTTATTATAGTTCTACAAAATGCCATCTCATCCATCACTGGACCCAGTCCAAGTATGATTCCATATTACCAACATACCATATATAAGATGCGCTCTGGGGCAAGAACCTCAGAGTGCTTTCTGGCAACTGATGTCACTTGTTATAATGCACCGAACAAATCTCAAAGGACCCTTTGGTGTATAACTGGTGTATTCGGTTTATCCTGTGCATAATAAGAAACCTGTTTACTCATCAGCTTCCTGTGTGGATTATTTTTGCCTGGTCCTTCCAAGGACTCCTCAACCATCTTAGGCCTCTACATGGGGGAAAGACGGCACAGTGTAGTACTGCATGAGGTTTTAATGAGATATTGAAGGGGAAATCCTCTGTTGTGGGAAATGATGACATCATAAATAGAATATATTGATGTGAGAGATCCTCTTATAAGGGGAATGACAGCACTGTGTAGAAGTACAGAGATATCCCTTTGGCTCACTGAGTGAGAGATAAGAGGACATTATTGTAAATAGCACTGATTTTGTTTTTGTTTGTAATGAATTTGTAAGGGTGGTGTATTTAGAGTTTTTTTGGGTTTGAGATATGGATAGTTTGATTGATACGAGAAATGTGTGAATGAGAAGAGTAAAGGTTGAAGTGTGAGTGCATGTACTTTTGGGGGAAAAACGGTTCACGATTGGATTTTTAGCAAATTGGTTTATTGTTGGGACGTAAAGGTTCGGGTATATACGATGCTGCTGGAAAAGTGTCAGTAGATATTGATCAGGGAGGGGTGGGATTTAATGAAATATTGGACGCTCTGTTACAACACATGTACGAGGAACTCCCGCAATATAGGGATAAAATATTAAAGTACCATGCAGAGTGGGTGCAGGGGACCTCAGGAAGAATATTTAAACCATGGCCAACAGAGCACCGCCCCCGTATGGGTCCTTTCCTCTACAGCGCACACCTCTAAAGCCCGCTGCAGGCTATACCAATCCCTGTTATGCACCCGCAGTTAAGGATAAAAAAGAGCTGACAAGGAAACCAACAGGGGCTATTAGGAACACATCAACAGACACTATTAGGAACACATCAACAGACACTGTAAGAAACCCATTACTTTCAGAAATAGGGAAAAATGTGCAAAGGCGGATTGAAGATGTATTGAAAGAAGTAGAGGAGGAGCTCATAAGAGCGGCATGGTAGCAGGAGGAGGGGTGGTGCGCAGCGATAGCACCAGAACAGTGGGCAACAGGACAGATTGTTTTAACTGGAAATTAAACCTGTTATAGACCTCCCTACCCTAGAACAAGTAGACGAAGATTGTGATTCAGCGTGTGGCGATGGATAAACAGAAGAGTAGGATGGCATGTAGGTAATGGAAGAGACAAGGGACAGGGTCCGGGGGAGGACAGAGATAGGATGCCATGGTCCGGCAGGCTTAGGAGATGGCCACCAGAATAGCTGTAATAAGTAGCAAGGAGGGAGATGAGGCTTCACTACCTCAGAAGCAGGGGACACAGCTACCCTTATTACAGAAAGGTCGAGGGGGTTTCAGTATGTGAAACGTGATCAAGGCTCTGAGAGCCCTACTCCACCTAAGATGCAGCGCCAAAGATCAATAATACTCCATACACAGTGATTGTGAGAAATAAGAATGTATTCGATGTGCCCTTTTTGAGACATGTGTTTCGGCGACAAACTCGCCTTTTCCAATCAGGGCTGAAAGAGGTGACCATGAATATAAATCAAATTTCAAATTACAATAGTGAGCAACATAAGTTCACAAATTAGAATAAAAAGATTATATCAGACAAAAAAAAAATACAGATTGATTGTGATATACATTGTATCACAGAGAAAGAGGGAGGGGGTAAGGGATGTATTGTTATAGGTGAACAAATAAGATGGCGGTGAGGAGAAAACGAGAATTAATACATTAGTTAGAAACACATAGCAATTCTAAGTTTGCTACGTGATGCAGTGCATATCTTTATCTATATATATTACCTCATCAATGGGGGTAAAGTCTTACCTAATAGATGTGAATATTAGTCAAATTCACAATGTGTTGGTTGCCCTGTTCATGGGATAAATCCCGCCTGTAAAAAGGATAATTGCATTAACTAATAGCCTCTCAGGTAAGTAACATGTGTTGCTAGATAGCGGTGCCATGGTTTGTCTATGCGAGTATGTATTAGGGGTTGCATGCCCTTCACTTAAACTCATTGGTCATAATAATCAGAAGGTAATCCATACGTCTTTAACATAGCATTAGGGCATTACGTTTAAAAGGCAGGTAACCCAAGCTACGTGATGTTAGGCATGCTAAATCACGGGATGAACGTCTGTCCTTCATCCCTTGATTCACAATTGGCTGTGACTCATATTTTTATATACTAGGCATATATTCCATTCATATGCATGCGCTAAAGATTCCATGCAGTGCGTCCATATACATTTTGCCCCCTCAACTATCGTAAGTATGTTTACAAGATTCAAATAGAGTATCGGCGTCACTTGCGTGGTGCTGTTTGTAATAATCAGGCTATGGTAAATCAAATGCTGAGAGGGGCTTAGGGCTTACCTCGCAAGAGGTGAATCCGTTCTCAATTGTCAGCAACAGAGTCACAGACACCGCGCTGTGGATTTGTGTTGTGAGGTGGAGCCACATAACAACATTCCTTTTAAATGATGTATCCGTGTAGATGTGTGTGTCTTCCTACATTCCCATAAAGAGGTTAGCAATTGCCGGGGCATATTTAACCCCCATTGCTACACCTATTTTCTGTCGGAAATACTGGCCATTGAACAAAAAGATGTTGTTCGTCAAGGTTAGTGATAACATTTCCTTGAGCATTTCCACAAAATGGTAGTGGGAAGCCGATTCTTCTCTGAATGTGTATTTCAGCGTTTGGATTGCTGCCTCATGTATTGTACAATGCCTTGTACATTTCCTTGCCTAATTTGTTTGAGTATCTAAAGAATCGTGAAGAAGATACAAAATAGAATGCTCCGGCTTCTGCAATCCTTAACTGATGCCATTAATTAATCAAGATAGGGCATCATCTTGTCTACTAACCAGCAACACAACATTCCGGTTCCTAAAACATGGTGCTCTGCTTTACATGGGCAGTAATGGCCAGCAAAGAAGGACTGTGATTGCCATAGTTACCACCTCACTGTCAACAGCACCACGCAAGTGACGCCGATACTCTATTCGAATCTTGTAAACATACTTACGATAGTTGAGGGGACAAAATGTATATGGACGCACTGCATGGAATCTTTAGCGCACGCATATGAATGGAATTATACGCCTAGTATATAAAAATATGAGTCACAGACAATTGTGAATCACGGGATGAAGGACAGACGTTCATCCCGTGATTTAGCATGCCTTACATCACATAGCTTGGGTTACCTGCCTTTTAAACATAATGCCCTAATGCTGTGTTAAAGACGTATGGATCACCTTCTGATTATTATGACCAATGAGTTTAAGTGAAGTGTATGCAACCCCTAATACATACTCAAATAGACAAACCATGGCACCGCTATCTAGCACCACATGTTACTTACCTGGGACGCTATCAGTTTATGCAATTATCCTTTTTACAGGCGGGATATATCCCATGAACAGGACAACCAACAAATTGTAAAGTTGACTAATATTCACATCTATCAGGTAAGACTTTACCCCCATTGATGAGGTAATGTATATTGATAAAGATATGCAGTGCATCACGTAGCAAGCTTAGGATTGATATGCGTTTCTAAATAATGTATTATTTCTCGTTTTCTCCTCACGGCCATCTTATTTGGTCACCCATAACAATCCATCCCTTACCCCCTCCCTCTTTCTCTGTGATACAATGTATGTCACAATCAATCTGTATTTTTTTTTACTGTTTTTTCAACTTCTGATATAATCTTGTTATTCTAATTTGTGAATTTATGTTGCTCACTAATGTAATTTGAAATGTGATTTATATTCATGGTCACCTCTTTCAGCCCTGATTGAAAAAGGTGAGTTTGTCGCTGAACACGTGTCTCAAAAAGGGCACATCAAATGCATTCTTATTTCTCACAATCACTGTGTATGGAGTATTATTGATCTTTGGCGCTGCATCTTAGGTGGAGTAGGGCTTTCAGAGCTCTAATCACGTTTCATATTCTACCAGAGAAGGGGGATTTTCTCCGTTACTCCACTGGGCAGCAGGCACCCACCCCTTAGCGCAGGACACCTAAAGTTGATATTATAAGACCCTCTTGGGTCTCAGTATGTACCTTGACCAAAGAAGCATAAGGAAAACGTAATGAATAGCTTGCCGTGCCTCACAGCAGGGGCAGGAACGTGGATTTATGCCCTCAAGGAAAATACAGCAGGGATTACCCTCCTGGAATTGTCAGAGTTCCGGTGCTGTGTGCATAATCATGCAGGGGCAGATCATTTTTACACTTCTAATTTAATGTACAGTCTTATTTTAAAAACAGGGTGTAAAATGATGACTATGCACAGTCTAGTTTATATCCATTCTTCCTTGCAGTCAATGGGGTACATTACTATAAATGGTCAGTGGCAGCAGAGTCTTTGCTCACGGGTAAGCAATGGTCATTACACTGATCACAGGTGTTCCAGCCTCTCAAATCTTCAAGACTACAAATAAAACATCCAAAACCTGACTCTCAAGAAAGTGCAAGCACTGTTAAAAAAAAAAATCAAATGAAAGTTAGATTGGTAATTGAAACAGAAACAGGTATTTAACTTTATGTAGCACTTCATAAATGGTTCGTCATACATCTAGGTACTGTGATGATTATACCTCAGTTGATACTCAGTTAACCAACCAACCAACCAACCTCAGAAGGATGCCAATAAGATAGCTCAGCCGGTTGAGCACTCGTTGCTGCAATCTCTGCGTGATCTGTGGGTTGTGGGTTTGAATCCCAGCAAGTCCAACTCAGCCTTTCATACTTTTGAGGTCAATAAAGGAGTACAGACTTTGGTTTGGTGGTAATTGTGATAAATATGTTCTATGTACAGCGCTTTGCCAAAAGAGCTATATAAATAACCATTTGACCACTAGATTAAATATAGAATTTAGCATGGAGTCCTTGCCTCTCTGCACTGTTGTATCATAACATTGGCATACCATTAGGTAGTAATAGCTCCAGGAAATTAGGACTTTCATTAAATACCAAAAGACAATTCTGTTATCGAATCTCAAAACACACAATACAAATTCATGTATGCTTTACTATATAATTGGCTAGGTTTTTGTGATTTCAACATTTAAATATAAACAGGAGAGATCAAATGGCCAGAAATAATGAAATGTGTATTCTGGCACAATTCAGAAAGATGCCGCATAGTAATGATTGCCATACAGTTTTTTCACACGTTGGCTGTATGTCGCATATATTTTACTCTCTTGCGAAGGAGAAAAGTCATTTTTACTCTCTTAAAATCACATTTTCTCTCAAAGTTTAAAAATAGAGAGTAAAATACTCCCACCTCAAAATCTTATCTGGAGCACTGGACAAACCCATGATCTTCTATCTGCCGAAACTTGCTTCGCATGGGAAACTCCGTCAGGGGGGACTGTTTATATGCTTTATCATAATGTCCTGAGACAGGGAGGGGAGGTGAAGGGCGACGGAGCCGCTAGGGGACGCAGTCCGCATTTTAAGTTACATGGGTGTGTGTAAACTCATACAACACGCAGTCTTCGTAGGACACATTTAATGGCCTCACATGCTACAGGCCTTTAATGCAGCTTTATGTGTTGTGACATATTTGCTTAGCTTGCCTTGCGGTTGTACATTCATATGGGAAAGCATTCCCTTGTGTGTTTCATTATGCTTGCTCAGTGTTGTTCATGTCCCCATGTCTCATCTTGTCTCATGTTATATGTTTAGGGTTTAACTTACATGGTCACAGGAAAAAGGTGCATTATGGCAGAACAGTGTTTTAGGATTTAGGCGATTAGGAAGCTAAGGAGGTAACAGTTAGAAGCAGGATTAGGGGAACTGTGTTATGTTGATGGTTCATATGTTTTTTCTTTCAGCCCCCCCTACCTATCCAATTACGCTTATCCTTATAACTTCTTTATGGTTTTCCCAACTCCCCCTTCCTAGCCACAACCTCTCTCTAATCCCTCTTCTGCCCATTGGCTGCCACGTGGTTCCCTGTGGTCGATGCTCTCCACCCTTCCAACTTTGACACAGACCCGGAAGAGGAACCACAGGTTGCAATGAAAATAGATGACAGAACATTTCTGTTTTTGGTCAGCACAGGAGCTGCAAATCTTGTATCAAGGAAGGAAGATTTCTATTGTTGGAAAAAATAATGGAGAAGCAGGCATTTTCTGGGGCTGTTGTAACGGTTCCTTTCACTGAAGATTTACCCCTTACCATAGGCACACAAGACATTGTAGTACCCTTGTTATATTCAAAACAAACACCAATTAACATATTAGGTAGAGATATTATGAGCAAATGTAACATGACCATTTCGTTTACTGAAGAGGGCATAGTGTGTTCCATCCCAGGTGTGTATTACACATGAGCTTTTGCAGTTATACAGGCATTCTGTGCTCATGGTGCTTTTCAAGGTGGCTATTCCTTTATGGGGTGCAGGTGCTGTTAGGATGGGTGCCCAGGATCAAAGACCACACATTTCGATAACCACAGAATTTGTATTCAGACCAGCAGTTCACAAGGAGGTAGCACCCAGGCACCACTATTATAATACACTTAGAGGTAGCATTCACACTAGTTTACCACAAGGGTATTGTGAATCCCCAAGCCTTTTTAACAGAGTGTTACAGAAGGACCAAGGAAGTCTGCAAACACAGAGTACAGTGATACAGCATGTAGATGATCTCCTGGTGTGTAGCACCACAGAAGAGCAATGTAGAAATGATTCACTGACACTCTTGACCTTATTGGCAGAAAAGGGGTACACGTTTATCAAAGAGAAGCTGCAATATTGCCAGAAAGGTAGTGTATTTAGGACAGATAATATCCTCAGTAGGGAGGAGAGTTACCCCAGAAAGAGCATCAGTGGTGCAAGGCACACCACAGTGAAGTACTGTAAAGAAGATGCAGCAGTCCTTGAACCTCTGCAATTAATGCCGGTCCTGGATTTTGTATTACTCCACTTACACCAATCCCCTCCTACATGGGTTGAATGAAGCACAGAAGGTGAAGGGCCCCATAAAGTGGACACCTGAAATGATTGAATCATTCTAGGAATTAAAGAATGCACCCAGTAAAGTACCTGTTTAAGCGACCCCATGTTATAATAAACTTTTTTTCTTTTTTCACATTCTAATGGTCAGGTGATGATGGCTGTCATCACCCTGAAACCGTCACAGGCACACAAGCATTTGGCTTATTACAGTGGTCTTTCAGACTCAGTCATGCAGGGACCTTTTCCATGTGAGCAAGCACTTGCAGCAGCAGCATTTACCATTCACAAATCATCCACCATTAACATGGGCTGGAGCATGCAGTGTTTGCTATCCTGGAAAAATCCAAATCGACCTTACTCTTACGTCCTGTCCACTTTCCTCCATACTGTATGGGCGTCCCTCACGAGGGACGGGAGACAGAACCTTTTTCACCCAAAAAAAATCTTCTTCTTTAAATTTAGAGATGCGCGGGGGCACAGCCCTGGGAGCATGTGCTCGCCTGACTCTGCCCAGCAACGCCACTCCTCAGTCTCCTTTTTTTTGCGTCGACAGGAATGGGCCGATTTCACCAGCGCTCCTGGATTTGGCTTTTTTAGATACTTGATCCTCAGCCGCCAAGCTCCTCCCCGGCTCATGTCGACTTCAACGGGCTTCAGTAGGTGTCCAGCCTGCAAGGGGCTCTTCCCCACTTCCGACCCCCACGCCCTCTGCCTCCGCTGCCTTGGCACTTACTATGGCTGGGAGGGTTGCTCCGCGTGCGACACCTTGACACCAACGACACTGAAGAACAGGCTAGCTATGTGGAGGGAGCTCTTCCAGAACTCACCTGCGGAGGACCTCGGAGGACCTAAAGGACTTTGTTAAACATCGGTTGAGGCCAAAGGCAAGGCCTCTATTCACCATCGCACCCTGCAAGGGTGACTCCTTCCCAAGGAAGCGCCCGACCGGGAGGAACCTCCTGGGTTCTAACACCAGCACACGTACCGAGGCTAGTCCAGCTACCGGCCTTATGGCCGAGGGGTCTACGGATCCTTCCGGTATCAGTGCTGAGGGACCGCAAGGTTCTTCTACCGGGGTTACTCCTGAGGGGCAACGCCCTACTACCGGCATCATGTCCGAGGGGGCACCTTCATGCAGCAATACTGACAGCTCTGCCGAGGGCAATACGCCTTCCAGGCCCGGGCCTGAGGTGCAGGATAGGCCTTATGATCCAACACTAAGCGTCTTGGATGGGGCTGGTTCCAGCGAGTCAGGCACCATGACTTTGGCACGTGGCACGCAGCTCAGCAAAATGGCCACTACGCCAGACAAGATGACCGCTCATCCAATACCTCCTCTGGCGGAGCGGGTGGAGGAACGAATCACAAGGTGGAAATGGTGTCAACCAGGTACGTGGCCTACATCTTATCCATCAGCAGCGCATGGTAGGTTTCTCCTGCACCCCAGGCAGAGTATTTCCTGGCCCCAGCAGCCCGTAGCCTCTCCGTCTATATCACCTGCCACCTCTTCAGCCTCCGAAGGTTCCTTGCGCTGGTGCGAACACCCCAGATGAGGTCCATCCTTTGGGATGCTATCAGGGACATGCTCCCTCAGGTCCCCCCACAGGTACCCATAGTTATTCCTCCAATGGCTCCGGTGCCTCTGGCCCCAGCTCTACCCACGCCTCAATTGCCGGCTCTTCCGATTCCGGCCCCCCTGCCTCTGGCAGTACAGGCAGTTCCACACCAACCTCCGCAACAGCCTCCGGCTCCGGTCTCCACATCGCAGCCCCCAGTGCCCAGTAACCCTCCAGCAGTTCTGGATCCTCTGAGCAATCAGGTGGACACAAACGAGGAGGAGGACCCCGAGGCACCATCTTCATCCAAGGCCTTCTACAAACTCCTTGCAGCCGTGGCAGAATACCCGGTCCTTCCTGAGCCCGATTTTGAACAGCCTGAGGAGAGGGTCTTGGCAGAAGTCCTCATCCTAAGACCCACTACCAAGATGGGGATCCCGATGCAGAAGGACGTTGTTGCCCTGGCCAAAAAGGGGTGGCTCAAACCGCACTCGGCCCAACCTGTAAACCGGCGCCTCAAAGCCAAGTACAGGCAAATGTAGGGGGATATACTCTTGCTTTTGGCTCATCCTTAGCCACACTCCACGGTGATCGCTTCAGCATCACTCTATTCTAAGCCTCAGTCGCCCTCGGCCACCTAGTCCTTGATGCTGCTAGGCAGGGAGGAGAAGATCTTGGAGGCGTACGGGAAAATAACTGTACTCCAAAGCCTCCTTGCACCTGCATCAGGCCAATGCCGATGCCATGCTGGCAGCTGCTAACCAAAGGCTCTGGCGGGAAATTGCATACTTTCTCCCCGAACTTCTGGGCCAGAGTCAAGCTCGCTTCAGGGAGGGATTAGGAGAAGCCAGGCTGGTAGCGCAGGACATCATGGAGTCCTCAGGGGCCCATATCAACACCTCTGGCTGGGCCATCTGCTTTGCCACGGACATGACAAGGACTGGCTGGTCCAAGTTTAACCCTGATGTCCAGGAAGGCATATTGGACCGTCCATTCGAGAGTAGTGACCTCTTCCACTCCACCACGGATGAGGAATTAGATAAAAAGAAGTACAGCGGCAAACGGCAAAGTCTTTATCTATTCTTATGAAAGCCACGCCCAAGGTGTACACCTAGTCACATCAGCGCTCCGAGAAGGGGTGGACGTCTGGAGGGTTCCGGGGTTTCCAAAAACAGAGGTCCAGACAACCTGACCGTTCCCCGAATCAGCATTGGAGGAAACAACAAAGGGGGGGGGCAAGAAGTTCTTCCAATGCCCCTCCTCCGCAGCAGCCTTGGAGGGAAAAAAGGCATGACGCTCCCCTTCGGTTCCACGTGTCTCCGGTGGGGGGCAGCCTTGCCTTCCACATGCAATTTTGGCACCAAAACTTCTCTGACCCCTGGATCTTCTCCGTAGTATCCATAGCGTACTGTCTACCGGTCCCTTCTTCTCCTCCCTCCTCCATACAGATTGGGACAGCAACTCGGTTGGCAGATATCCGGTCGCTCCTCAAGAGCTGGGCAGTGGAAGAAGTCCCAGCCTCCCAGTGAGGTTTGGGCTTTTATTGCAGGATTTTCGCCATACAGAAGAACCAGGCTGGCCTGCGAGTTGTGTTGGGCCTTTCCACCCTCAACCTCTCCCTTCCTCTACAAAAATTCAAGATGGTTACGCCAGCGCACATTGCGGAGACACTGAACAGAGGAAACTGGATGTGCTCCTTGGATCTGAAGGACACGTATCTACACATCCCTATTTGGCAGCTGCATCGGTCCTTTCTGCGGTTCAGGATGATGGGCTGCCATTTCATTTCCAATGCAAGGTGCTATCCTTCAGCCTCAATTCAGCCCCCAGGGTATTTACCAGGTTAATGAACGCGGTGGCAGCCCTCCTCAGGGCCCAAGGCCACCATGTCTACCCATGGACCTCATCTCCGGAGGCGGTTCTCCACACCTTCTCCGTGCTCATGAACACACTCCACGAACTGGGGTTTACCGTCAATCTCATGAAGTCGCAGCTGCTACCCACGCAGAGCCTGACTTTCCTGGGCCTCATCTGGGAAACAGGATCCGAGAGAGTCTTTCCCTCGGAAGACAAGATCACAGCCATCAAGAGAGCCACTACTCACTTCCTCGCCAGGACTATGACCTTGGCCTGGTGGCACCACCGCCTGGTGGGTATTCTGGCGGTGGTCCTTTTGGCCATACCCCACACAAGACCCAAGATTAGGAGATTACAGCTGCACTTCGCAGCCTCATGGAATCAGGAGAAGGGCTCCCAAGTGGAGCCAGTAGACATCCCTACATCTCTCCACCCGGACCTCAAGTGGAGGTCTGCAGATTTCAACCTGCGGCAGGGCAGGCCCTTCCGGCAGCCTCTCCCCCGGGCTACTGTCATGACAGACTCCTCCTTAGAAGGATGCGGAGCCACGCTGGACAGCCACAGTGTTCCTGGAGTCTGGACCCAGCAGAAGCAGCAGTGCCACATCAACTGGCTAGAGTTGAAGGCCATATGGCTGGCCCTCAAGGCCTTTCTCCTTCTCATAGAGGGCAAGACAGTACTTGTCCAGACGGACTCCACCAGCATGTACTAGGTCAACAAGCAGGGGAGTACCAGGTCCCCTCCACTATACACCCTGGCGGTCAGCATGTGGGAATGGGCCCTGGAGAGCAACATCTACCTCACCGCTGTCCACCACCCGGGGGAGGAGTCCAACCTGGAAGCGGACAGGCTCAGCAGACTGGAGGTAGACAATTACGAGTGGTACTGAAAGAGATCTTTCTCCAGTGGGGGCAACCCCAAATGGATCTGTTTGACTCCCAGGACAACAGGAAATGCCAACAGTTTGCCAGCGGCTCCCTGGGCGATGCGTTCCAGATACAGATACAATGGAACCACATGACGGTCTACGCTTTCCTGCCCACACCTCGGGATCAAAGGGTAATCTGCAGGATAAAGAAATTCCGTCACCTCAGCATCATTCTGATAGCCCCCTGGTTGCCCGCGAGACCGTGGTTCTCCGAGCGGCTCAGCCTGTCGGGCAGGCCTCCCATTCACCTACCACTGGACCCAGCTCCACTCCTGACCCAGCAGGGGGGCAGGATGATCCACCCTGCTCATCGCAAACTAGCCCTAGCAGCGTGGTTCCTGAGCAGGTCACTCTGAAGCCCTTGAACCTATTTTAGGCTAATATGGAGATCTTCCAGGGAGCAGAAGCAAGGCTACCAGAAGCCAATTTAAGAGCAAATGGTCTAGATTCTGCCAATGGGCTAACTCTAAGGATATCGACCCCCTGAAGTGCTCATTGGATGATGTGCTCTCCTTCTCGGCACACCTCGCACACTCTGGAGTACAGGTGGACACATGCCGCACCTATCTGACAGCCATAGGTGCCTACAGGAATTCAGAGGAAGGTCTCTTCTCTTCTAACCCAGTGGTCAAGTGACATCTGGCAGGCCTCCACAGGCTCTATCCGCCTATAACGAAGCCACACCCAGTGTGGGACCTCAATTTAGTGTTGGGCGCCTTGGCGCACAAACCGTTTGAGCCAATGGCATCCGCGGACATCAGGCTGGTCACCCTGAAGACAGCCCTACTTGAGTCAGCGAAATACAGGCTCTGGTGGCATCTGAGCCCTAACCCCTTTTCACAAGGATAAGGTGGTCCTCCAGATGCACCCTGCCTTCCTACCCAAGGTACCCTCCTCCTTCAACTAAATGAGGAGCTAGTCCTACCAACCTTGTTCGCCGACCCTGAGGTTGAGCCGCAGAAGGTCTTGCACCGTCTGGATGTCAGACACGCTCTGAAATACTACCTTGACAGGACCAAGGAATTCTGCAAGTCGGATTGCCTATTTGTCACCTTCGGTGGCTCAAGGCCAGGTTATCAGGCTTCCAAGGCCTCCATAGCAAGGTGGATGGTCGCGGCCATCAAGGAGGCTTATGAGGGGCAGCACAGGTCAGTTCCGGCTAATTTGCATGCCCCTGCGGTCAGAGCCAAGGCCACAGCCATTGCATTCCAACACCACGTACCGTGGCAAGTCTTCAGCAGGGCAGCCACCATGGAAACCCCTCCGACTTTCTGCAAGCATTACTGTCTGGACGCCGCCTCTAGGTCACACGCGGCCTTCGGGCAGGCGGTTCTAAGAAACTTATTTGCTTAAGGAAGGTCTCCTCTCAGCTGTGGGGCTACATTCAGTTGTAATAGGCCATACATTATGGAGGAAAGGGGAGGGGATGAAAGAGTAATTAATAGTTACTCACTGTAGTGACTAACATACTCTTAGTCCATAGTCCTCTTTCCTCCATACGACCCACGACCCACCATCCTCCCCCACTAATAATACTGGTGTCATTAGGCAATGTTGTATATTGTTGACGCGCCAATGGGGGCTGAGGAGTGGCGCTGGTGGGTAGAGTCAGGCGAGCGCATGCTCCCAGGACTGCGCCCCGCTTCTAAATTTAAAGGGGAAGAAGATTTTTTCTGGTGAACAATATGGAGGAAAGGGGGCTATGGACTAAGAGTATGTTAGTCATTACGGTGAGTAACTATTAATTTACCACCCAGTGAGCTTCAGGGTATGAGGTGATATTGTCAAATCACAGAGTGAGGTGTCACATTGTTAATCCAGCGCAACATTTCGCGCAGAACCAGTGCAGCCAGCTGACTATATATACCATTGTATTACATACCAAGATATTTTGGATGACCTAACACATGTTAAAGAAGACCCTTTAGAGGAAGGAGAGGTACTTTTCATTGACGGGTCATCAAAAATTGATCAGAACACAGACTACTGACATACAGGGGCAGCAGTGGTACAATGTGAGGATGGGGAGTTTGAGGTCCTATAAAAAATTAGGTTTCCACTACACTACAATATTCGGCACAAGCAGCAGAAATGGTGGCATTAATAACAGCAATAAAATGTTAAAAGGATGTTGTGCCACCATTCATTCAGATTCAGCATATGTCACATCAACCGTGCAACAAAGCACTCAGGGTTGTCCAGATGAAAGAGGACAGCAGCATTAGCAGTTCAAGTGTGCAGCCCATTCCAAAGTTACAGATCGAATATCTCAGGGCAATGATGTAGCAGACACAGCAGCAAAAGAAGCAGCATATTTACCACACATATTTACCTCACATTACAGAAAAGGTTCCCACATTTACAAACATTCCATGACAGCAAGTATAAATAACTGAACCCTATAAAACCCTGGCCATGGCACAAATTATGGAGATTTAGGGACGTGTCTCTCAGCAAGAGCAAGCACTATCAACAAAGAGAGGTCATTCTTTAGTCCCCACAGATTTAATATGGAGCCGGAATATTTCAGGGAAGCCTGTTATGCCCCAGGAGCTGCTTAAGATTTCCCTGAAACAATTGCATTACCCAGCACACACATCCGAAGAGTACATTGCAGAACAAGAACAGTGTTTTTTCCAAACCTGCAGGAACACAAGGCAGAGTTCATTACTAATTGTGTAACATGTTAACGTTATACTGCAGCTCACATGATGAAAATGATTAAGGCAGCATTGCCCCACCCTTCAGGGCCTTTTTGACATCTCCATAACGATGTAGATATGGTTAATAGATGCAATAATGTACACTATTTGATTTTTGTTGTGTGCCCATTCTCCCATTGGCTTGAAGAGCATCTCAGTCCCCACCCTTATGCCAAATCTGTAACTAAATTCCTCTTATGTGAGGTGTTCCCCTGATGGGGTATTCACCTCACTGATGATCCCCAACAAGGGTGAAACACGTGTATGGGGTTGCTGGTGGCACTCTCGTTCAGATTGGAATTGCCATTGTATTTCGGTGCTGGACTGCCCCTGGGCAGGACAAAGACTGATATGCAAATGGATATTTCCCATCTGTGAAAGGCACAGTGAGTAAAAGCAGTGGCTGCGAACTCTCAAGTGGTTAATAACCACTGAACAGGTTATCATGTCTGTTCTTGCGAGAGAGGGGCGCCCACTACCTTTGTAAAACGATTTGTCAAGGAACCTGGGATTGGTAACCCTAGGTCTCCTGGGGGCAACCAGACGTGGTCTCCCTCTCACTGTGCTTAGAGAGGCATCAGCTTCACCTCACTGATGATCCCCAACAAGGGTGAAACACGTGTATGGGGTTGCTGGTGGCACTCTCGTTCAGATTGGAATTGCCATTGTATTTCGGTGCTGGACTGCCCCTGGGCAGGACAAAGACTGATATGCAAATGGATATTTCCCATCTGTGAAAGGCACAGTGAGTAAAAGCAGTGGCTGCGAACTCTCAAGTGGTTAATAACCACTGAACAGGTTATCATGTCTGTTCTTGCGAGAGAGGGGCGCCCGCTACCTTTGTAAAACGATTTGTCAAGGAACCTGGGATTGGTAACCCTAGGTCTCCTGGGGGCAACCAGACGTGGTCTCCCTCTCACTGTGCTTAGAGAGGCATCAGCTTCACCTCACTGATGATCCCCAACAAGGGTGAAACACGTGTATGGGGTTGCTGGTGGCACTCTCGTTCAGATTGGAATTGCCATTGTATTTCGGTGCTGGACTGCCCCTGGGCAGGACAAAGACTGATATGCAAATGGATATTTCCCATCTGTGAAAGGCACAGTGAGTAAAAGCAGTGGCTGCGAACTCTCAAGTGGTTAATAACCACTGAACAGGTTATCATGTCTGTTCTTGCGAGAGAGGGGCGCCCGCTACCTTTGTAAAACGATTTGTCAAGGAACCTGGGATTGGTAACCCTAGGTCTCCTGGGGGCAACCAGACGTGGTCTCCCTCTCACTGTGCTTAGAGAGGCATCAGCTTCACCTCACTGATGATCCCCAACAAGGGTGAAACACGTGTATGGGGTTGCTGGTGGCACTCTCGTTCAGATTGGAATTGCCATTGTATTTCGGTGCTGGACTGCCCCTGGGCAGGACAAAGACTGATATGCAAATGGATATTTCCCATCTGTGAAAGGCACAGTGAGTAAAAGCAGTGGCTGCGAACTCTCAAGTGGTTAATAACCACTGAACAGGTTATCATGTCTGTTCTTGCGAGAGAGGGGCGCCCGCTACCTTTGTAAAACGATTTGTCAAGGAACCTGGGATTGGTAACCCTAGGTCTCCTGGGGGCAACCAGACGTGGTCTCCCTCTCACTGTGCTTAGAGAGGCATCAGCTTCACCTCACTGATGATCCCCAACAAGGGTGAAACACGTGTATGGGGTTGCTGGTGGCACTCTCGTTCAGATTGGAATTGCCATTGTATTTCGGTGCTGGACTGCCCCTGGGCAGGACAAAGACTGATATGCAAATGGATATTTCCCATCTGTGAAAGGCACAGTGAGTAAAAGCAGTGGCTGCGAACTCTCAAGTGGTTAATAACCACTGAACAGGTTATCATGTCTGTTCTTGCGAGAGAGGGGCGCCCGCTACCTTTGTAAAACGATTTGTCAAGGAACCTGGGATTGGTAACCCTAGGTCTCCTGGGGGCAACCAGACGTGGTCTCCCTCTCACTGTGCTTAGAGAGGCATCAGCTTCACCTCACTGATGATCCCCAACAAGGGTGAAACACGTGTATGGGGTTGCTGGTGGCACTCTCGTTCAGATTGGAATTGCCATTGTATTTCGGTGCTGGACTGCCCCTGGGCAGGACAAAGACTGATATGCAAATGGATATTTCCCATCTGTGAAAGGCACAGTGAGTAAAAGCAGTGGCTGCGAACTCTCAAGTGGTTAATAACCACTGAACAGGTTATCATGTCTGTTCTTGCGAGAGAGGGGCGCCCGCTACCTTTGTAAAACGATTTGTCAAGGAACCTGGGATTGGTAACCCTAGGTCTCCTGGGGGCAACCAGACGTGGTCTCCCTCTCACTGTGCTTAGAGAGGCATCAGCTTCACCTCACTGATGATCCCCAACAAGGGTGAAACACGTGTATGGGGTTGCTGGTGGCACTCTCGTTCAGATTGGAATTGCCATTGTATTTCGGTGCTGGACTGCCCCTGGGCAGGACAAAGACTGATATGCAAATGGATATTTCCCATCTGTGAAAGGCACAGTGAGTAAAAGCAGTGGCTGCGAACTCTCAAGTGGTTAATAACCACTGAACAGGTTATCATGTCTGTTCTTGCGAGAGAGGGGCGCCCGCTACCTTTGTAAAACGATTTGTCAAGGAACCTGGGATTGGTAACCCTAGGTCTCCTGGGGGCAACCAGACGTGGTCTCCCTCTCACTGTGCTTAGAGAGGCATCAGCTTCACCTCACTGATGATCCCCAACAAGGGTGAAACACGTGTATGGGGTTGCTGGTGGCACTCTCATTCAGATTGGAATTGCCATTGTATTTCGGTGCTGGACTGCCCCTGGGCAGGACAAAGACTGATATGCAAATGGATATTTCCCATCTGTGAAAGGCACAGTGAGTAAAAGCAGTGGCTGCGAACTCTCAAGTGGTTAATAACCACTGAACAGGTTATCATGTCTGTTCTTGCGAGAGAGGGGCGCCCGCTACCTTTGTAAAACGATTTGTCAAGGAACCTGGGATTGGTAACCCTAGGTCTCCTGGGGGCAACCAGACGTGGTCTCCCTCTCACTGTGCTTAGAGAGGCATCAGCTTCACCTCACTGATGATCCCCAACAAGGGTGAAACACGTGTATGGGGTTGCTGGTGGCACTCTCGTTCAGATTGGAATTGCCATTGTATTTCGGTGCTGGACTGCCCCTGGGCAGGACAAAGACTGATATGCACATGGATATTTCCCATCTGTGAAAGGCACAGTGAGTAAAAGCAGTGGCTGCGAACTCTCAAGTGGTTAATAACCACTGAACAGGTTATCATGTCTGTTCTTGCGAGAGAGGGGCGCCCGCTACCTTTGTAAAACGATTTGTCAAGGAACCTGGGATTGGTAACCCTAGGTCTCCTGGGGGCAACCAGACGTGGTCTCCCTCTCACTGTGCTTAGAGAGGCATCAGCTTCACCTCACTGATGATCCCCAACAAGGGTGAAACACGTGTATGGGGTTGCTGGTGGCACTCTCGTTCAGATTGGAATTGCCATTGTATTTCGGTGCTGGACTGCCCCTGGGCAGGACAAAGACTGATATGCAAATGGATATTTCCCATCTGTGAAAGGCACAGTGAGTAAAAGCAGTGGCTGCGAACTCTCAAGTGGTTAATAACCACTGAACAGGTTATCATGTCTGTTCTTGCGAGAGAGGGGCGCCCGCTACCTTTGTAAAACGATTTGTCAAGGAACCTGGGATTGGTAACCCTAGGTCTCCTGGGGGCAACCAGACGTGGTCTCCCTCTCACTGTGCTTAGAGAGGCATCAGCTTCACCTCACTGATGATCCCCAACAAGGGTGAAACACGTGTATGGGGTTGCTGGTGGCACTCTCGTTCAGATTGGAATTGCCATTGTATTTCGGTGCTGGACTGCCCCTGGGCAGGACAAAGACTGATATGCAAATGGATATTTCCCATCTGTGAAAGGCACAGTGAGTAAAAGCAGTGGCTGCGAACTCTCAAGTGGTTAATAACCACTGAACAGGTTATCATGTCTGTTCTTGCGAGAGAGGGGCGCCCGCTACCTTTGTAAAAAGGGTATTTGAGAGGTGTTGAGGTCCGATAATGGGCTACATTTTCTCAATGACCTCTTCAATGTAATCCCTTCCTTATTGGGCATAAAACATAAATTGTGTTCAGTTTATCATTCCCAAGCCAATGGAATTGTGGAGCGCCTCAAAGGCTTACTAAAATAAGGCTTTGCGAAGATGTGTGAAACACTTCAAAAGAGATTGATGCATTGCTTGCCTTTAGCTCTATTTGGTTTGTGGAATCAGCCTTGCTCCGATCATCACTTAACACTGTATGAGACTGTGACGGGCAGGAGGCTGCGAGCACTGCTTACTCCTGTTGGCACAGTTTCTGGTGCTCAAAGCTCAGCAGAGATTTTGGGAGAAGAGTTTCAGGGATATCTTAGGGAGTTTACCAATTCTCTCAAGTTCATATCCCAAAAGGACCCATTCAACAAGAGGAAGCATCATTGCTACAGCAACCACAACTTTATCCAGGTGATAAGGTTTTCATCAAGAACTTTACGTGAAAGTGGAACCAACCTAGGTTCGTTGGCCCATCTGAGGTGACCTACACCACACCAACTGCAGTGAATGTTGCTGATCGTAAGGTATGGCTCAATTTTTAAGACGTCTGGCGCAATCAGACTCTCTTTTTTCAGCTCCACAGCAGAGGAGACACGGAAGAGTAATGAAATATATATTATGTTTGATTGTTGTTTTCTTTCTTTACTCTCTTCCTTTCCTTTCGCTTAAACAAGAATGCATTTTTTCATAACATGCCGCTAATTATATAAATATGTATAATAGAATATCAATAGATCCATTACCAGAAGAAAAAGGAATTCAGAACTGGTCTTGAGCAGCACTAAGGATTTGCATCATACAGACACTGATAACATGTAGTACAACCACATGAGGGCAGTGGGAAGGGAGAGGGCAAATGATACATGCTATGTCTGCTTGTTAATTTCACATGCGACAGGCACACCCAAACTACCACAGGAAATACCAGCACAGACAGCACACTGTTTGGTTCACCTGGCTTTATGCAGAGTTAGGGGGTTGTTCCAGAAACAGGGTCCAGGTACAGTGGGTAGAGGAGGGCGATCTTGTTTAGGAAGATAATTGCATCACGCTAAAGAGGATGGCAGAGAAGGAGGAAACAAAAGATGTTGCATTGTATTATGAAACAAAGGGATCCAGGAGAGGGGAGCGATCATTCTCAACACACGCTTTCTTGCATAAATGAAATAGGACATGCATTGCCTTGGGTAGGATGAGACCACAATTACATATAGAGGGTGCTGTTTTTTATGAGGATGAGTGGGTCGAAGGGCTCATAGGATGTAGGACAGATGGATTGGTAGGATTTTCAGACGAAGTGGCTATGCATGTTATCAATACTTGCTTTATTGTTTGGGAAAGGAATGTACAAACACTAATGTGGATAGATGAAAAGAAGCGACCCGTTACCATAAAGCCACTTGCACAATCTTCCTTGTGTTTCAGATCCAAGAGTAGCGATAACATGGGAGTAAATAAAAGATGCACAAGAACAATGGAGCTCCCGAGCCTACGAGGAGGAACAGCAGCACTAATCGATCATTATTGGGAATGAGGCACCCTGGCATATACCCAACTATCACCACTTTGGGCTGGAGTTTGTTCCCTTGTTACCCTGCACTCACCAGCACTGATAGTACCACATTCTGATCTTGTGCCATTTGCTAAACATTCTGTTATTTGAGATGTATACCATAAGCAGACCCGGCATTCCCTGAACTTGCAAGGACGTTGTCACAATAATAATTATTTTTCCAAGGAATCCTCTTATAGAGTGGCAGAAATAACTATGGAGTATTGCCTTTTCAGTAAAATGGCAACCCTTTTTACATCACTTCCTGCACCAAGTATCCAGACATCGGCCAATGCCAAATGGCTCCAGATCAGCCGCTGGGAGCAATTGCAGCTGGAAAAAGGTACAGAGCGGTGTTTGAATGCTATCAGGGAAGAACTCCTGGCAGCTAGATTGACCACTGTATAGAATAGGTATGCCCTCAACCTGATACCAGCTATGGAAGGAGCAGTGTGTGTGAATATTGGAAGTTCCTGTTACACAAATGTACCCTCAAATGACGATGAAAATGGAAGCCTGACCGAAGCTATCAATGCACTCCAAACACTCAACACTACTATGGAGAAAGGGAGCAGCATGGTGGTCAAAGAGGACTGGTCCACTACCATTTTGTCTTGGGTGCCCACCCGGTTAAGTAACATCGAAAATGTGCTAGCTCCTCTCCTCAAAGTGGTGCTCATTGCTCTTTGTGTCTGCCAAATGGTTTTGGGTTGTTGCAGAGAAGGTGGGGCTATTGGGATGTCTATGATGTTGCTCACATTGAAGAGTTCCAATGACAGCCCACACCCTTCTCAAGACTTTTTCAGACATATAAGTGGAATGGTGAGACTGAACACGGTATGGTTCAGATAGGACAGATAATTGGGCCTCCAGGGACCCTCTTTAGTCCACCTCCAGATCCTAAAAATTACACTGAACATTGGATAGATTATAATGGTGATGGTGATACTGTTTTATGACCTGTACACCTGAGGAGCATGCAGCACGGGGAGAGAGCTTACGTGGTGTGGTCTCTGTAAAGCATGGGTTCCAAAAGATGATTGGGATGGGAAGAAGGGGGGAGTAGTTATTAGTTAATAGGTAGGTAGTACGTTTATTTGGATGTGAAAAGCATCCATTAAATAAGCACATAACATACATGAAACATAGACATAGTATACATAATGAATAAAACTCACACCATAACTGATTCATAAGCTCAAAAAGCAAACATAAAAAACCGCCACATTAAATATTTTAAAATACAGCATCCTATCTTCTTAAAAACCTCTTTCTTCTGTTCATAGCAACCTTCAAGTAGGATAAAAGGGCCCAAGCCGTCAGTTTGGTTCCTGCTGAGAGAAGGAACGTCATAGTCAGTTTATACTGTCGTATGTCCGTATATCTGTAATGGTGTCCGTTTTCTTATCTATCTAAATGACTCAGGTTCTCGTTGGGGGCTCCACACACGGGACAACTAGGATCATCTGGGAAACAAGGCCATTTCACGGTGTTTCCTCTCAACACTAAGCAATTGAATCTGGCCCTGGTGATGAGCCAGCTATGGTACTTCTTATCCACCCAGACAAGATATGGTTGTAAATTCAAAGTCCCACTTATGTGCTTATGGTAGCTATCAGCATGAGTCACCCGTGCAATCAGAACACGTTTAGCAGTAATGCCTCTGGTCACTGTCTCCTTTAGTGTTCTCACTTCCATCGGCAGTAACATTGCCACCGGTGGAAACTCAATAGAATCATCGCACTGAGCCAGAAGGTCCTTAACCATGGGATTTTAGACCATCTGTCCCTGCTCTGCGTATTACTTATAATAAAGTTGCATAGAGTTGCATTCTTGTTTCCCCAAATACTCAACCATAGCTTACTCGGGGCGGCGGCTCATTCATCCTCCCAAAAAACCATCCCCAGTTCCCTATGGACAGAGGCACATGATGAGGAAGCCCCAAGAGATTTTTAAATAAACGGTTCTCCTTACTCTGTGGGTTACCTGGCTTAAATAAACCAAAAGGGGAGTCTAAATATGCAAGTCCAACATCCTAAACACATGCCCAAGTATAAGTTGAGAAAACTCTTTTAGCAAGTTACTAGGCCCTCGTAGTGACCTGGCCGTCATGTGCTTTTTGTGGTATGACATTGTATTTAGGGTAGAGGTAATCTTGCCACACTTTTAGGGAGTTTTTAGGCTGTCTGTTTCATAGTAAAACACACGTGCAGCGAAGTATTTCTTTTCATTCTTTTCACCACAACTATATTATTAGATAAGGTTATGTAGCTTGGATGTATTTTGAATATGTAGATTGAGCTTCATTGAGTATAGTTGTTGGCTGTTGTAATGAGCAACTGGTCTGCCATATTAGAATAGGCCATTCTTAAAGGCTGCAAATTTTGCCATTTTAGTGTTCTAGGCTGCATTTCTGAGCTATGGTCATTTAATGGAATTTTATTTCTGCTGTTGGGCAGAAAGGTCCAAGCAGCCATGGTCAGAAAGGAAAGGGATGCAGAACAGTTTCCAGTTAATTGTTGCGAGGGAGGAAGTTTTAAGTGGCCTGAATTTAGAATCAAGACAGAAAGTGCCGTCCCAGATGATAGGCCCTAGACAGAAGTATTGCCAGAAGTATTGCCATATGAAGAACTAGGTTGTGAGCACAGCGCTCCCACTGAGAGAAGGCTACTTGGTGCAGTGATAAAGTACCTTGGTAAAACGAATAAATAGAAGGAATTCATTCCCAGGAGCAGGGCATCCGACACATTTTTTCATGTAACCATTCATTATGAGAAGATAACTAGGAGGTTGCTGCCAACATGTATTGTGATGGGAGTTGCAGAGTGAGCAGGTGCAAGGGGTGGGAGGCCAAGAAACCCAATTATGGGGAAGGGATTGTGGTGTTCCATGGGTGGCAACAAAGTTTTGACCTTGCGATTTCCACTCTCTATATGATTGGTCAGTCTCAGTGGGATGCTACAGCCCGAGCTGTCTCAGGTGTCACTGTCCACTTCGGGTAGAGCTTTCTTGATCAATTGCACCATAAAGAATGCCAATCAATAAAAATGATGAATTTTGTCCTGACTATGAAATTATGTCATGTTCGAGGGGTGGTATTTTGATGGTCGCGAGAAAGGAAACTTCCAATTATATTGTTTAATGAATAGTTTTCTTTAAGGGCTCAATGACAAATAGCCAATAGAAATGTTAGAACTGGACTTAATGTTGCATTTGTAGAACATGTTAATGTTCTGGTTTCCTGCTTTAAATATTGTAGCCCTAAGTGGGTGTGTTGATATGGTCCTCAGTTCAGTTCCACAGAGCTGTCCGATTCTCCCAGCCGTAGTTTGTAAATAAAAAAGTAGTTTTTTCTTGCAATTTGAGCTCTTTATTTTTGATTAGTGTTGCATTACTTTTGGAATTTTTAGGAACTTTACCTTTAGACAAGTCTCTAGGACCTAAGTGGACCGAGGGTTAGATCAGTCTCTAGGGCCCAAGTGGACCGAAGGGGGCAGTTTAGAGTCAACAGTACATGGATTCAGTTCTTGGTAGGTTGATGGAGTCAGACCCGGTGTCGAACGATGATGCGAGTGGATCAAGCTCAGTTCGGGCACGTTGGATCACGTGGGCCCTAGCAGCAAGCGGGCATCGAGTAGGGATGAATGTGGTCACTACATGCGGTCAGAGGTTGCCTTTCAATGATGCAGGTTGGGATGGTGCCAGGATTGCTTCATAGTTGTTCCGGGCCGAATCAGACTTTAGAAGCAAGTGATGCTCCAGCAGTTAGAGTTGGGGAGCGACGGTCATCGAAATGGTGAGCTTGGGTGCACCGATATACAGGTCGATAAGGTGGTCGTTTAAGGGCTAGTTGTGTCGAGCAATGGTTGTAACCTTTGCACAGAGTCGCGTGGGACTCACCAGTGATTCGGATCGGGTCCTGGCGTCGAGCAGGCGAAGGGCCTAGCTAGGATACGATGCAGCGTCAAGCTGGTTTGAAGTTCAAGCAAGTTAGAAGTGGTGGAGGAGAGAAAAAGCTAGTGATGATGACTTCCCTCTTGTTCAAGGTGTGCACACAAAGAAAGCAGTTTGGTGTGGTAGAACAGTGAGCTTCGGCTGATCAGGTCCTCCAGTTGCTTTGAGGCCCAATCGGAGGCACTCAAGCACCGGATGGATCCATTGAGGGTCTGCTCTAGATTCCAGAGTGGTAGGTCCTGATCCACAGTAGAGGTCACGCCCGATGTGCCCTGGGAGAAGGTAGAGGACAGATCTTCCTTCAGGCTGAGGGCTTTTGAAAGTACAACTTTCTCAAAGGAAGTCTGGAGAGTTCTTGAATCTGTAGCTTTATGAGGATCCGAGAGAATCAGAAGAAGGGGTGGGAGACGACTCCTTTTAAAGGCAAAAGTTCCCAGGTGATTAGTAAAGCTAGCATACCTTAGTGGTCTAATGCCTGCTGTTGAACGGAGTGGACTTTGCCCATCTGATGTCAGACCCAAAAGTGCTTTGCTCCAGAGGAAGTGAAGGGGACAGGAAATGGAAAGTGGGACATTCAATGCAGGCTGTGCAGATTTTGCTAAACATTAACATGTCATGATATTGCATTGTTTGTTGATGAAGTGGTCCAGTTGTTGACAACTAAGGTCTTAGGAGCATCATTGAGAAAATGGTTTGCAAGTGGCAGGATAAGGTATATCTAAGCCAGTACAGCAGAGCAATGTGCATTGTGCCTCGTAAGCTGAACTAAGAAGATTGAGAATGTAGATATATACATATATATATATATATATATATATATATATATATATATATATATATATATATATCGAAAAACACATCAGAGGAAAAGAAACCGCACTCCAGACATGAGGTACTGCTGGTCCCAAAAAATGACGAACTTGAATCAGTGTAAAGAAACGAGTTTTAATGATGGTAAGAAAAAAGGCAACACACACACAGCAAACAAAGCAGGACGCCAAGGATGGGGCCTGGATGACGCGTTTCGCGCTTCCCTGAGCGCTTGGTCACGTTAGGGAACCAGAGTGAAAAACACAATACATATTGCACAATTGTACCTCTTCCATTTTGCCACAAGTCAGCCACTGTGCCGTGAAAGCCAGGGCAGCCATATTAGACTGGAGTAAAGTCTAATACATATCAATGATAGAAACAATTTGATATGGCAGTATATTACATTGCACAGTCAAATAATTAAAGAAACATGTTTATAATGTCACCAAATAAGAGGTAAACATAATATTGAAAATATAGGTCCCATGAATTTTGAATATGAATGCATACATAAAGGTATCTGTTTTGGAAATTAAGACATCACTTTCCGACGTGCAGCCAATAGCTATAACATAAAGTGCAAGTGCAATTTTATGTAAACATATTAACATAGCAGCAGTATAAAGTCATAGAAATCCAGAAATAACAATATAAATATGAAGCCACTGGTGGCTGTTAAAAGTAAATGCATCATTATCAAAAAATGCGACCATAGAATTAAAACATGTTTCTAAAAATGGGCCATAAAGTGCAAGTGCAATAGCGAAAGATCTCATCAGTGGGGCAGCCCACAGCTCCAGCATAAAGTGTAAGTGCATTTCTATGTAAACATACCGACATAGCAGCAGCAGATAATCAACCAAAGTTTTCATAAATAAATAAATTAACACCTGTTGCGAAGCTGTCAATTTAATGCGAAACCTGCCAGTGGATCTGTACAGCAACTATTGTTGGCTTTACTTAAAGAGAATACCGGCACTATATCCCCAAGGATGTTGTGCTATCTGGAAACACCACTGCAGGTATACAGACATGAATGTAACAATGTTCTATGTATCGCAAACATATGTTCCATCAGATGCCACCCTACAATAGACAACTACTGGCATAATCGCTACAAAGGGGATTTTGATGAATTAAGCCTGCTTTTGGCAGCTTAATTGAGATGAAAGGTGTACGACATGCAAGATCATTTCCTTGTTGTTAAAGGAGGTTGGTAATTTGATAGGGAGCTTTATGAATTTCTATCAGCCACTGCTATGCTGTGCATGTTTGCTTAAACGACATGTGCATCTCAAATAATTGTGCATACTGGAGAATTTGGATCCCGATAGACAACTGTATAGCAGCTGACAACCCCTGCTATTCAATGTTCATAAAAATCTGATGGTGTAAATGTTCATAAAAATCTGTTGTTTGTAAAACATAGTTGTGTCTTTATGTCTAGTGGCTATGGGGTGAATATGTCCCGGGTAAAGCTATCCAAAATATATTACGATGAAGTGGGGGGATAAGGTATATCTAAGCCCGTACAGCAGAGCAATGTGCATGGTGCCCTGTAAACTGACCTATGAAGATTGAGAATGTAGATCATTTACATGATCAGGGGTCCTGTCCACTTCACAAGCCAGTCTGAGAACATTTTAAATAACAAATGACAGTGATATTGATATTGATCAACAATGGCAGGCCGATCTTATGGATATAAGACAGTTCCAGGGGGGACAATGATGGCTTCTGCTATATTCTAGCTGTCATCAATGTCCTATCAAAATACGCCTATGTTGAGGCCTTAAAAGACAAGAGGGTGTCCAGTGTAGCAGTGGTTGTTAAACACATATTTAACACTGAACGAGTACCTGCTGAACTACAGACAGATGGCAGCAAGGAGTTTCTAAATAAACCGCTACAGACCCTTCTAAAACAACATGTGATGCAGCATTTCATAACACTGTTGTGTCTGGTAGTGTCACAACAACGTCTGGTCAGATAGCACAGCGAGTAGAGCGCTCGCTTGAACATCTGTGGAGAGCCTGCTGACGCAAGTTTGAATCCCGGCAGTGCCAAACTCAGCCTTTCATCCTTTCGAGGTCGATAAATGAGCACCACACACCATGGGAAATAAACAGCGCGCAGATACCTGAGGGTTTGTAGCGCTATATAAAAAAAAATCACAAACAAAAAAAACACACTACATAATTAAAACCGCTATTGTAGAAAGCTTTATAAAAACCTTTAAAACACAGATCTGGCATTTCTGCACAGCTCAAAACACCCGTAGATATGTGGCCATGCTTCCTGAATTTGTAAATATGTATAACACACATTATAAATCTATTAAAACTACCCCCGTATCTGTAACACCCCAGAATTCCTTGGAGGTCTGGAAAAACCTGTATGCCAAAAGACTTTTTAAAAAGGAGACCCAAATGCTCCCTTAAAAGGGTACTCACGTGCGGATCTCCAAATTCAAGGACCTTCTTTACAAAGGGGTATGAGCAGAACTACAGTCATATGATCTTTATCATTGATGGAATTGCTCTTCAACGAAGGTCTTTATATATACAGTCTAATAGATTACTTAGGGGATTCTGTTCAAAGTGTTTTTTATAAGGATGTGATCCATAAAGTCAGCGAAGACCAACACAGAGTTCATAGCATAGAAAAAGCCATAACTAGGGAAGGCAGAGGAGCTAAGAAGCAATATTTAGTGAAATGATTGGGGTGGCCTGTGAAATTCAAAGGGTGGGTGGACGTCGGTCCTCTAGAGGCCACGGGTGTATATCAGTGAATGTCATGGAGTCTATACCTTTTTACATTATGCTCCTGAGCAACACCTCCACAGATACATTCCCAAAGAAGAAAATATCCAACTTCACTGTGAAGCTGGCCAAACCCGTACACATAGAAGGACTGTGGCGCTCATTGAAGTTCAATGCATCCGTTCGTCGGATACTTTAGGCAGGCGGGATGCCATGTTTATCATAAAACAAAAAAACTCACTGAGGCTTTCCCCAAGAAGAATGTAGCAAAAGTATATTTTCACACGGGGGACTTGGAGCTCCCTTCCCCAAGACAGCTGTAGCAAATATTCACACCTCTTTACTGTTTCACAAACTTGTAATGGCTTCTGGTCTAGGAGCAGTTGTAAGATCACACGGCCCACCCATCACAGGTCATGAGGCCAGCAACCACATATCTTGATTGTGAATTATGTCTTGATGTTAAGAAAGTTGATTATGGGAAACGTATTCGTCAAGGTGCAGTTGTGAGACCACCCGGTCCATCCATCACAGGTCACACAACCATAAGTTTCCTCCCAGCTGGTATTTAACGATTCACAAGTTCAAGTCTCTCATTTGAGTTGTTATCTTTGGCAAAATTAGAATGTATGCAACTTCTGTGGTGTGGGCTCATGCAGCCCTTTTTGCCAAAGTCAATCAAGGTGCACTCATGTTCAGCCAACAATGATCACCTTTTTATGTAGGGGCTCACTAGCCCTTTGCGTGCACTCTGCATTCAATATTAGCACACTGCTAATACTGTGAGCTCACAAGCTCCTTTGTACGATGTGTAATCTTCACAGTATATATGTTTCCGGCTTTTATCACGTGTTCCATTCACAATTCTGGATCTCCAGCCTTTCCATGATATGCAGCACTCAGGGGTTTCACACATTCAACCTATCTGGATGATCGACATTCAAAACCCAAGCATTCCACTTGACATTGTGTGCGTTATGCCTTTTGGTGAACATCGGGCACAACAGCCCCTTGCAGAGTATCCCGGAGTCCTGCAGTGCTAGAGACGCTTACGGGACGATCACTTCTGCGGTGACGGGTGCTTTCTGTAGTGCTCCCCGGCTTTTGTGCCGGACTTCACCTCCGCCTCTTCCACAGAGGTTGCGCTTCGCCTCTTCCCCACAAGGGCTTTCCAGAAAGGCACTACTCCACCAGCTGGAATCCTGGGAACTCTGACTGTGCCTCGGTATCTCGTACCCTCTGCACAGCTCACTTCACTTTCTCAGCTACACCTGCAGCTTCCCTCGCGCACCTCTCTACTTCCTTGTGAGAATGCCACCTTTTTTTATATTCCTTGATTGTCAAGGGATTTCAGGTGGATTCACATACTCTCAATTGCCTGACTTTGCAAATACTTATTAGTGGGACATGCCTCATCCTCATACCTACATGTCACTATACCTATCTTCTTCGCCCCAGTACCAAAGTGGTTTTTACCATAGGTAATCTGCATTGCTCTTAGTCGCCTCTTCTTCTTCACAGTATTCCTAGGGGAGTTACAGGGGTTACGGGAATAGTACTGACGATAGCCCATAACGGCTATGGCAGGGGAGGGTGGGTCACTATCAGGAAAGGGGGATACCATGCCTCATCCCCAGGAACCCTCTTTCCAATCCCCAAAGACCCTACACTCAGGTGGTCCTCCCTCGCTTGTCCGTCCCCAGGGTTGGAATCCAAAAGCAACGGCCCTCCCCTGGCCCACTGAACAGAGGATCCCAGGGTAGTAAATGTGAGTGTGCCCACCGGTTTCTCACACTATGCACCACTACTTAGAACTGTAGAGATCAGAGGAAACAACAGTGATATTGTGAACATTTAATACCGCAAACCCGACTACGTCCCGTGTGTAAAAAACATTTTGACACCATCAACTTTCAGATAAGAAATGCTCAGGGACAGCTTGTATAATTTAAATAAGGATAATTCTTGCTGCGGTTGCACTTCAGACTGCTCCGACTGAAAGACTGGGCCTATATGGAATATAACAGGACCCAGGCTAGGTACGGCACTCAGCCATATCTTAGTGGGAGCCCTGTGATGTATGGAGTGGGGCTTGGCATATCTTTATATGTTTCTTCAGACGTGCAATGCACTTCCTTCGCTGTGGTTGTGAATTAGCTAAGCCACACATGAAAATGGCTGCCCCAGTATTGCAAAAGACGTCATGGGGAGTATGAAAACATCAGTTACCTATCACCACGCCAAGCAGAAAAAAGATTTGCAGGATGGATCAGACTTCATTTATAGACCTTGTGGGAGTGTTAAGAAGAAGAGGACCGCATCCCATCAAAGCGGGCGTCTGAAACCCATCAGAAAAAGAAGCTTGGGGACCCGCTGCAGACATCAAACTAAGAACAAGAAGCGTGTTAGCTCTAAAAGACACAACCGTGGTGATATCTTCTAAAGAACAATGGCCTTCTTACATGGATCCTCTATGCAGTGCGTGAAATCAAAGCTTCACCTCTTCAGCGTACCGCCAACCCACACCAGCATCAGAAATACTTTTTTCATGAAGGTGTCGCTGCTAGCCCCCATAGAATTATTTGTATCATGGTCTACTGACATGTATCTGGATTTGAATGACACGCTGTTGTATCTAACCAGTAAACTAACAAATGCCAATGACACCAACATCGCGGCTGCAGCACACGTGACTACGATCGCATACCCCATAGTCACAATGTTCAAACATGTGGATGTAACACTAGGCAATCAAATGATAACAGAGTGGTAATATGTATGCCTATATAGAGACCATATGAAATGAAGGCTTTGATGCCTTGGAAAAGCAGCTCTCATCTGATCTCTTTCACAGAGACACTACGACACAGTTCGATGCCACTGCTCTGGATCGTGAAAACACAGAGTTAGTGAAGAGAGGCTAACATGCCACAAAAAGCAGAACATTGGACTTCATAGGTCTGCATTCTGACTTTTATAGCAGGAAATACTATTGATTAACGGTGTTGACCTTAAAGTCAAACCTAGCTCACCCATCGCATCACAAAAAAAACCATCACACGTAGCCTGCGCTCCTCCTCCTCTACCTCCCTAAACACCCCAAGGTTCTCAACGAACAAAGCAGGAAGATCTAGCTTTACAGTAATTGCTCCCATCCTCTGGAACACCCTCCACCCCCAACCTCAAAGAAAACCTCTCCTACATGTCCTTCCACAAAAAGATGAAAACATTTATGTTCAACAAGTACAAATGAACCAGTGTGATTGACTACAAGTACTATCACTGTACTATCCTATGTTTGCTTGAGCACCGCTTGATTTAATGCTTGTACAATATTTCTTTCAATGTACCGATCACTCTGTAACCTCTAGTGCCGTGACACCTCCGGGTCTTGGGCGCTATCAACAAATTCAATAAATAAAAAAATAAATAAATAAAATTAACTATCCAGAAACACTGGTGGTTTCTGTCTCATCAGTGGGGATGTCGAACTATACAAGCCAGTCATCATATCGACTAGTTTGTTTGTTAAAAATGTGAAAATCTCCCCAAGCATTAGACTAGCACATGCAGAGGCGTTGCAAACATCTAACATGAAGTACCCGGTTGAGAGGGTAGCCCTTAAAAAGTTCAGCATTCCGACATAGAATCCAAGATGGCCGCCGGGGTGAGGAGTCGCAGCTAAACCGCGCTCCGCCCGGGCCGCCGAAAATAGCACGACCGAAGCCGTGACGGACCGTCCTTCGCTCCCCCCCGAATACTAAACTGCCCCCCCATACACCCCTCCCGGCGAGGAAGCAGGCGCAGTGAGATAGCGTGCGCCGCCGAAAACACGAGGAGCGAGGCAGGCTGCCCCTCCCCCATCGGGGCCGAAGGAGTCTCTCCCGCGTCGCAGAGGGCCGTCCAGCGCGGCGTCGGGCGACTCAGAGGCACCGGTCAGCGAGAGAGCGGGATCGGGGACACAGCGGAACCCGAAGAACGCCACCCCACACCGCCCCGAGGTGAGGGGAGAGCGGTGTGCAGCGGAGCAGATACGGCGCCGGGAGAAAACAGCGCGAACAGGGCGGACCGCAGGAGAGGAGCCGCGGGGGCCGCCCTGCACAGAGGACGCAGCACTAAAGGTGAGCCGGCCCAGGGGGAGGCCCAGAAATAAGGCGCCCGCCCGTGTGCACATACCCCGGGGGGGGACCCCTCTCCGGCACCAACTAGATTTTCCCCCGGGACACAAGGACTCACCTCGCAAACCCCCCCCCGCCACCCACGCAGATTTGACCCAAGGCCCACAAGACAGGGGCAAGGAAAGGGGGGAAACCCAGGAAGGAGAAACATCTCGGAGGACAAGAAGCGAGGAGGCCCCACTGGAGGGCTACAAGAGGGCGCAGGAGCCACGTGTTCTATCTGACGGAGCACCCTAACATGTCTAGAGCAAAAGGAAAGGGGAACCCCATCCAGCAGACTCCCCAAACAGCGAAACAAGGGGCCGATATCCTACAAATGTGGTCAACAGAGGGGACGCCACAACCAAGAGAGAGAAACCAGGGAGACTCCACAGGGGAGGCAGAACCATTATCCCAACAACAGCAACCACTGACCAGGGAGGACATGCAAACCTGGTTCATGGACCTCCAGGAAAAGTTCATGTCCACAGTCCAGGAACAATTTACATCCATGAAGAACGAAATGAAACAAGCGGTACAAGACATGAGAATTGACATAAACAACCTAGAAGAAAGAACAGATATAGTGGAACGAACGGTGCAAAGTCTGGAAGAAGACAAGAGAAAAAAAGCGAAACGCAAGAACACCTGGTGACACTCATTCACAACTTGGAACTACAATGTGAGGATTTAGAGAACCGCTCTAGACGCTCTAACATCCGAATAAAGAACATGGCGGAATCAGTGCTAGACAAAGACCTGAAGGAAGCGGTGCAGGAGGTGTTCAGAGACATTCTGGGAACACAAGACATCGAAGATATCGGAGTCGACAGAATTCACAGGGTGGGACCGAAAAGAGCTGGGGCCCCAGGGGAGAGACCACGTGATGTCCTGGTGGCGCTGTCCTCCTACCCGCAGAAAGAACAGATCCTCAGGAGAGCCAGGGAATTGGAACATATTAAAATGAATGGGCAAGACATCCAACTGTATCAGGACTTGGCACTAATAACCCTTCAAAAAAGAAGAGCAATGGCCCCACTGGTGAAAGCACTAATAGAAAAACAAATCCGCTACAAATGGACCTTCCCATTTGGGTTACTGTTTACATGGGAAGGAAAACAGAAAAGAGTGACCACACTGGAAGAAGGCCTCAGCACGATGGGACTACAAGATGAAGAGATGGAGCAGATGGAGCAGGGGGAGGCCACAAACAGGAGAGAACGAACGAGAAAACCTATGGGCTGGGAATCCAGCAGACAGAAGAAGGCAAATACGGGGAGAGACACCCGGAGAAAGGTACCATGAGAAACAAAAGAAAAACATATGCCAGGGGGACAGACACGGTAACGCTGCCACAGAGACCCAGTCGGGGGGGAGTATGGGAACGGTGCGGAACGGACAATTCACGGAGGGCGGTCTGGTCGAGACCCAACGGTCTGGACCCAGGTGAAGACAAATGGTTCAGAGGGGTTTAGGAATCCCCACAACATACCCCCCGAGGATATGGAGGGCAGGGAGCGAAGGGCGCAACGCCCAAGCGACAATAGGAACCCTAGCCCTACTCGGGGGACAGGTTAATTGGTTTAAAGTTCAAAGTTGGGGGGGAAGGGAAGTTCATGGGAGGGGAAGGGATCGGAAGAATCAAAGAGTTGAATCGAGAACAGAAGGGGACCTGATGCAATGGCACACAAACAAAATAGAATGGGGATGATACGCCTTATGACCTACAATATTAGGGGCGTGAACCACCCAACAAAAAGAGCGAAACTGGAGAAACAATTCAAAAGGGGGAAGGCGGATGTACTACTCCTCCAGGAAGCCCATATCAAAACTAAGGATAAGCACAAAATGCGGATAAAAGGATACAAAATATGGGCACAGGCAACGACAACAGAGAAAAAAGCAGGAGTCCTGATAGCGATAAAAGAAGGAAAGGACATAACACCACTAGACACTATAACCGATAAGGAAGGAAGATACGCCTTTGCCAATGTAGAAATAGAAGGGTGTTGCATAACACTCGCCACAATATATGCACCCAATCAGGGACAGGATGGCTTTCTCAGAAGCGCACTATCGAAACTGGAAGATTTCGCTAGAGGGGAAGTGATAATGGGGGGGGATTTTAACTTGGCATGGAACCCAAAGCTGGATAGGAGCACAGGAAACATACATGGACAGGGGGCACCATCAAAACGTCTGAAACAGCAAATGGACCAATTGGCTCTGAATGATGTCTGGAGGGAACTGAAAGGCGAACAGAGGGGGTACACATATTTCTCACATGTTCACAACTCTATGTCCAGAATCGACTATCTCTGGGTGTCAGTGGGACTGCTGGGAAAGATACAAGGGCTGGATAAGGGCTCTATAACCCTCTCGGACCATGCCCCTCTATGGTTGGACGTGACTCTCCCAGGGAGGAAGAGTGGGCTATGGAAATGGAGGCTACCGCAAGAGTTGATCCATGACCCAGTTGCAGGGGAGGCCATAAGGGAAATGATAGAGGAATACTTCATACAAAACGACACAGGGGAGGTAGCAATGAGCGCAGTCCGGGATGCGTTTAAAGCAGTCTTGAGGGGGAAGATGATAGTGATGAAAACCACGAGAGATAAACAAAGGGATCGGTGGGAAAAAGAGCTGGAAAAAACAATTGAGGAGATCCAAGAGAAGCTGACGATTCAACCCACAAAGATATTAAAAAAATCACTGAAACATACACAAGGCCAACTAGAGATGCTACGTACGAAGGGCGCAGAAAGGAATCTACTCTATCTGAAACAGAGATATTATATAAGAGCGAACAAAGCAGACAGACTCCTAGCGCGACAATTGAGGGCGAAACAAAAAGAAACAACGATTAAGGCCATATGCGATGCGAAAGGGGTCATCCAAACCTCTACGCACGACATGGGGGAAACACTGAGGCAATATTATCAAACGCTCTACTCAACAGAACACCCCGATATTAACGCCCAAACATCATATTTAGAGGCCCTAAAGATCCCGAAAATCTCAGAAGAAGACAAACAAGCACTAGAGACCCCTATCAGCGAAGAGGAAGTCAATAAAGCCATAAAAGGACTCCCAAGTAACAAAGCTCCAGGCCCGGATGGGTTCACGGCCCCATTTTATAAAAAATATGCAGACATATTGACTCTGATCCTAACAAAACTCCTAAACTCCTTCAAGGACACTGGCAACGTGACCCCCACAATGAATGAAGCAAAGGTGCTGGTGTTCCACAAATCAGGCAAAGACCCAATTAACCCCGCATCATACAGACCAATCTCCCTAATCAACCTAGATGCAAAAATATATACGAAAATCCTGGCAACAAGGTTATCCCCGCTCCTTCCTAAACTGATAAGTGAGGATCAATCAGGCCTCATTCCCGGTAGGCAAACCCACGATAACACTAGGAGGCTAGCCCATCTGGTCGAGAAAATAGGGATAACCCACACCCCAGCGATACTACTGTCAGTAGACGCCGAGAAGGCGTTCGATAGAGTGGAGTGGTCAATACTGTCTGGAATCCATGGGGTTCGGGGAACAATATATAGCGAGTATCAGAGCAAACTACAATTCCCCATCAAGTAGAATAGCCATTAATGGCGAGCTCACTGGCAAAGTAACGATAACGAGAGGAACGAAACAGGGTTGCCCCCTATCACCACTACTGTACGCTCTCTTTTTAGAACCCCTCCTAATTAAAATTCGGGAGTCAATACACATTAAAGGGATAGAAATGGCGGGCCAGCAACACAAAGTAATTGCGTATGCGGACGATATGCTAATAACCATAGAAGACCCTGAATCCACTTTATCGGCTACAGTTAGAGAACTGGAAAACTATGGGGCCATCTCTGGCCTAAAAATAAATAGAAAAAAATCAGAGATCCTCATCCTGGCAGGGGATAGAACGAACATAGAAAGGGAGGCAAAAAAACTGGACCTTAAGATAGAACAGAAAGGTATTAAATATCTGGGAATAAATATACCCCCAAAAATAGAACAATTCTACGGGGAAAACTACCCGTCGCTAATTACAAACATCCGAAAGGAATTAAATAGATGGAACCCACTACAGATATCCTGGTGGGGTAGAATACAATCAATTAAGATGACCATCCTCCCAAAAGTACTATATTATTTTCAGGCGCTCCCGGTGGGGGTCCCAGACACGCTCTTCAAAACCCTAACAAAAATAGTATCGTCCTTCATATGGAAAGGGAAAACACCGAGAATAGCCAGGATGATACTCACGGCCCCAACCAGAGAAGGAGGAATGGCGCTCCCCCATTTTAGAAAATATTACCTGGCAGCACAGCTTAAAGTTCTGAGGGAGTGGGTGGGGGAGGATCCACAACAGATATGGGCCAAACAAGATAGAGCAGTAGCAAGGACCCCACTAGTAGAACTTCTCTGGAAACAGAGGCAGCACAGGCACGAAAATCTAAGGCTAAGCGAAATTATGAAAACCACGCTGGAAGCATGGGATAGCCAAACAAAAAAAGGCATAATGACCACGGCAGTTGGACCCTTTACACCCATCTCAGAAACTCACTATTTCCACCGGGGATGGAACAAGGGGCATATGACACCTGGGAGAAGGCGGGCATTACTAAAATAGGCGAGATGTTTGAGGGCAAGGAAATCGTCTCCCTGGAGTCGTGCTTGGCAGGTACGAAAATCCCCAAGAGCGATAGATATAGGTATGAACAACTAAAGCACTGGCTAAACTCTCCAATAATCACCGAGGCAGCAACCAGGGACCTTACAGGGTTCGAAACATACATCATATCCAACACGGGGGAAAAAAAGTGGGTATCAACTCTATACAAATACATAAACTCACAAGGGGAAAGCATTAAGTGGTCATACAGAATAAAATGGGGCAGAACACTGGGGGTGGAACCAACGGATAAACAATGGGAGGACCTATGGAAACAGATCCCCAGAATGACCCGGTCGGCACAAACTAGGGAGATGTGGGTCAAAGTTATGACACAGTGGCACTACACACCAGAGAGGCTCCACTCAATGTACCCCAACACGTCCAACCACTGCTGGAGAGGATGTGACGAAGTGGGAACATGGAGACACATATGGCAGGACTGTAAAGGCATTAGACCCTTCTGGGAGGAAGTGAAAAACGAGATGGGCAAAATATTCCCGGATGTGGGGTTGATGGGGGAGGAAGTGTGGCTCTGCGGAATCAGAGACGACACAGCAAGGCAATACAGCAAAACGCAATGGAGATCTTTCATGGGACTACTCATAGCAGCTTGGACCACCATTGCGCAGAACTGGAAAAACAAAAATACCCCACTGACCTATACCTGGCTACAGAAAGTATGGGCCCATATAACAATGGAGAAAATTACTCACAAACTTCAAGGAACAGGAGACAAATCTTTAAAAGAATGGGAAGAGACCCTGTAATACCTCCAGTCAGACTGTATGGAACAATGGTGCCCCCACAACATAAAAATCTCAGACATATTCAACGCATAACAGGAACCCTGGACAAAATGATTCTATCCGACCCGAGGGGAGGGAGGGGGGAGGGGGAAGGGAATGTTATAAGATTCAAAGTTATATTGTTTTTCCTTTTGTTCTTGCTTCTTTTCATGTAAATATCTATGTAAAACTAATAAATACAAATTTAAAAAAAAAAAAAAAAAGTTCAGCATTCCTACCGGTAGCTTGGGTACCAGTCAAAACAACGTGTTCCTGCTAAAAATAATCATCATGAGGATTGTTAAAACAGCATCTTTCACAGGCACATATGCTTGAAACCACTTAGACTTCAAACACTGTAACATGAACTATGCAGCGTTGCATAAGGATGGTGTCTTGATCCCAGCAGAAGCATACACACCTAACTTTGGACTTCCAAACAAAATCAGGGTGTACATGGGGCTGGTGTCTATTATGGGGAAGGACATGCGGCGGTTGCAATTACACGCAATGACCAAGCCCACGTTTACACACTACTGGCCTTCGATCTAAGACCCGACAACACATCATCAGGACAGTTCAACCTATTGCGGAGTGTGAACCTACAAGCTGATATAAAGTTTGAAGGAAACCTAGCAGCTATACACCCACTTCTAGTGTGTAGCATTTTTGCTTGCATTCTCGAGATCAAAGTGCAATGCAACATGCTTCTTGATATATAATGGACTAGCTGGGGTACCCAGAGTTGCCTGTGTCCTGATCGAGTGGTGTCTCATGTGCCCTGGAGGATGTTGCTCTTCACCTCTTGTCGGCAAGTCTTGCTTCAGTTTGCTCTGGTGTCTCGTATGCCCTGAGGATGCTGCTCTTGTCCTCATGTCAGCAAGACTCGCTTCAGTTTGCTCCAGCATCTCATTTTCCCTGCAAAAAGTTGCTCTTGTCCTCTGGTTGGCAAGTCGTGCTGCTGTTTGTTGTTGTGTTTCAGAAGATCTTGATATTGTTTTTCTCTTTGTATCAGATGGAGCTTTCCCAAGTGATGTTCATTTTGTGTGTGGCATGTTTCAGTCACTGATTGGCTTCAGCACATTTGAGAAAATGTCCAAGAAAGGTCATTTGAGTGTGCTCTCTTCTCGTGAATGAACTTAAGTAAACTGTAACCTTGCCATTTCCCATATTGGCGTGATAAAAAAAATGTAAATCTGTTTTTTTCCATATTCATTTTGTATTGGCATTTTTTAAAACTTGTACTTAAACTTCTCCCACCAAATGCCCCCTCCCTCTCCACCAGGTCGTCAAATGTCCATAACGTTTTCCTATGTTTCAAGCCAAGCCTTCTTTTCTGAATGATCCCCAGAATTGTTCATGAATACGTCTCCCTGCTTCCTGAACGGGATGGCCCTCAAACCAGACCCAGAAGCTGCATCCTCCTTGGGCACCTTGCGTTCCTTGCATCACTCTTTAGAAAACGCAGAACTATGTCCCAATCCATTAGGAATTTTTGATGTTCCCCCCTGATTGCATATGTTACTTTTTCCATGGCAACCCGGCTCCATATTCCACCAAAAAGAAGAAATGGAGATGAGGCATGCACTCTGATTCCGAGGAAGATTTACCTGCTAAAGCAACAGTTAGTCTTCTCCTCCAAATGTTTTCTTGACCCTATCAATCATCAGGGAGGCTGTGTTTCTTTTCCTTTTCAGGTGTGTCTGGTTAATTCTCATTAAAGCCTCTAAGGATTCTGGTACATGTAGTCACACAATTTTTTCAATGCAGGTGACTTGGAACCAACTCCCCACCAAAGCACAAATCTTTCCCTTGATAGGGGGAGGGGAAAACCTTTATGGCTCTCCATAGTAAGGCATGATGACCCTGGTGCTGCTGCCTCTGAATTGCAGCATTTGGGATTTAACCCTGTTAATACTTGCAACTGAACTGCAGTACTTGGGATTCAACCATGTTAATACTTGGGGCCTCATTACACGGTAGGCGGTGCACCATGGCGCTATTAGCGCCATGGTTCATGCCGGTAAAATACTGGCACCGCCTTGGTGGAAAGGGGAATTACAGCCCCATTCCAAGGTTGGCAGGGTGGTAATTCCCCCTTCCACCATTGCCCTTCCCCATTCCCATTTTTGCCCCATAGGGCTCTATGGGAATGGGGAAGGCGCTAATTACGGTACCGCAAATTGCGGTACCGTAATTAGCTCTACTGGTCCCTTTGCGGGTTGGTTTTTAAGGCCTGCAAAAAGCAGGCGTTAAATTCCCCAACCCGCAAAGGGACCTCGTAGTAAGGCGGTAAGGATTTACCGGTACCGGTAAAATACCGGTACCGGTAAACCCTTACCGCCTACCGTGTAATGAGGCCCTTGGACATTCTTGGGATTTAACCCAGTTACTTTTTGCAACAGGTATATTTTGACTGGGAACTGGAGTGCACGCCTCGCCTTCCTCACTTTTTCACATAATGATACGGGAGTCCAGGGTTATTATGCCCCACTTTGGAGAACCATAATAATGGTTTTCCTCCCTCCCCCATTTTTGGGAAAGATGTGTGCTCCAGGAGGGGTGTCGGTTCCTGGTCACCTGAATTGAAAAAATGTTCTCACTACAGCTACCAGAATCCTTAGAGAATGAAAGAGCAACTACATTGGTAACACCTGAAAAGCCTCCCTGATGATTGTTTGTGACAAGAAAGCGCTTGGAGGAGAAAAACTAAAGAACAACTGAATTGCAGCACTTGGGATGTAACCCTGTTAATACTTGCAACTGAACTGCAGTACTTGGGATTTAACCCTGTTAATACTTGCAACTGAACTGCAGTACCTGGGATTCAACCCTGTTAATACTTGGACATTCTTGGGATTTAACCCAGTTACTTTTTGCAACAGGTATATTTTGACTGGGAACTGGAGTGCACCCCTCGCCTTCCTCACTTTTTCCATGTTCCACCAAGCCATTCGTGTTCAGTGGGCACCTCTTTCACCTTCCATTTGCTGGCTATCAGGAGGGCCCCAGCCATCACCAAAATCCCGTCGATTTTACGCTGGGCTTTAGAGATCAATTTTCCCAGCTCTCCACCCAGTCCCATAATAAAGAGTCCCATGTTTTGTGACTTTTCTGTCCCCAGTATGTGTATTATTGCTACCTGTATCATTTTCCAAAACTACTTTATGACTGTGCATTGCCACCATATGTGCCCCCAGGTTACTTCTTCCCTGCATCCCCTACAACACAGATTGGATGTTGGTCCATACATTTTCGACAGCCTTTTGGGGGTTAGGTGCCAGCGATGCATCATTTTAATCAAGATTTCTTGGATTTGTAGTGACAGTGCCAGCTTGGGGTTATTAGCCCATAACCTTTCCCATTATACCTACTCTATTCCCCGTTCTGTTTCCTTTCCCCAGTTGGTCACAAACCGTCTCTCCCCAGGGTTTTCCCCTTCTTTGATCAACCGATAGAGATCCCCCACCAAGTGTTTATCTCCCGAATTGGAGACCACACACTGTGTATTCCAAAGTGGTTAATTCCCTAGTAGCCGCTGCCTTATCTTTGGGTTTAGGGCCCAACGTCTCAGCTGGGTGTAACAGAATCTCTCCCCTTCTTCTAGCCCAAAGTCGCTTTTACTTTGAGGGAAGGATTTTATCTCTGCTCCTTCGAACAAATCCCTTAGCTTCCTACAGCCCCCATCCTGCCTCTTGGCAAAGCCCTTCTTCTCCCACCCGGTTGTGAAATGAAGGTTCCGAAACATTGGAGTTAGCAGTGAGAGGAATGTGGTTATCTTAGAGTGTTTTACCAGGTCGTCCCATGTATGTCCCACCAAGGTCTCGATCGTGCTGCAATACATATTGCGGCCTCTGTCTTCCTGAGGAATCCATAAAACCTTCTCTAGATCTGCCCCCACCACTGCTCTGCCCCTCTCTCCACCTTTTCCCTCTGTCCTCATTTGACCAGTCTCTCAACACTCTGATTTGGGCCGTGCGATAGTACTCTACGGGGTCTGGCTCCCACAAACCCCCCCTTATTCCTGGGCTGTTGAATGAACCTATACCATATTCTCGGTTTCTTAAGTCTCCATGTAAAGACCTGTGTGTGTTTGAGAATGGCCCTAAAGAAGGCCATCGGGACCTTAGTCGGAATTGCCATGAAGGCATACAGTAATTTCGGCATCACTGCCATTTTCATAGTGTTAATCCTGCCCAGCCAAGACATGGAGAGTGGGCCCCAGTTGTGTAGCATGCTTCTTATGGATTCCATTAGGGGTGGGTAATTTGCCTCATACAGTTGGCCTGCGGTTCTTGTAATGAAAATTCCTAAGTATTTTATTTTAACGGGGCACCATTTGTATGGTTTACCCGGCCTTATCTCCTCTTCCCCACTCGCTGTCATCTGTATACCCAATACCTCTGACTTGCCCTTGTTTATTTTCAGCCCTGCCACCTCCCCAAACTGTGCAAGAACGCTGTCCAATTCCTTTAGGGAATCTTCTGGTTTTGTTAAGGTTAATAGAATATCGTCGGCAAAAGCTGCGACTTTATGCTCTCTCCCCCCATAAGTTACTCCTGCAATTTTTTTGAGTTTCTGATCCTGCTCAGGAGCAGTTCCAAGCGTAATGCATATAGAAGCGGGGACAGGGGGCAGTGTCTTGGAAAGTGTCTTGCGAGACTACGCCATAGCGCGTCTCGAGAGGTCCCTACAACTAGCCACTAAACATGGGCATGTTCGCTACACGCTAGCATTGATGCCTCTTTTTCTGCTGAGCATCTCATTTTCACACCAAGCCTCTCAGGGGCTTCCAATGGCGAGGGAGTCACTTTCGTGCAGGCAAGATGACTTAAAAAATCCCAAAGGCATATGGTGCATGTTGCGAGCAGGATGTTTTACTAACCATAGCACGATACACGGGTGTGCATTAATGCTATGTCATAATAAATGTAAAGCTCTAATGAGAACTGCTCACCCTTTGTCAGGGAGCTCCACGAGGGGCCGACTTATTTCTGTCCTTAACTGCGCATGAGAGAGTCAGTGGGGGATGCAGCGCTCTTTCTTTTCTGTGTGGCATTGAACTCTGTTTACAGCAATTGCCTTGTCATCAAACAAAGGCCTTCCAATTATCAGCGAATCCCAAGTTCTAAAAACAGACCAAAGGAAATGCTGAAACATTTGATAGGGCTGCATATTGATTGTATGGTTTGGAGAGGGGGAGGATATTTCCTTTTGTTTATGAGTGAAATGTTGCATTCACTTTTGCATAATGCTCATCAGATGCTTAAACTCACAGTGCTCCAAAGAGCAATCAGTGCATGCAGTGGGGGCATGTGCGCCCATTTGCTTCTCTGACCACCAGTGCGCGTGGGCCTGCACATTGGCATCAGGCAGACAAGGTTTGAGAGAGAGCCTACGTTACAAGGTTCTTGGGGTCGTCCCTTGTCCTGCTCTTTCCAAAGGCTGTTCTGAGCTTTTTAGCATCTATCTGAGCAGTTATCAGAGAGAAGCAGATGGTCTTTTTTTAGCATTTCTTTCAAAGGATCTAAGAAGGAGAGACAGTATCCCCTCAGGAGTGCAGGCTCTTAGCAGAGATGGGGAAATGCATGCCCTGTCATATGAGGTGATGTCCTCACACGTAGCCCTCTTTTACAGAGGAGCCAGGAACAAGTCCTGGGACTCAGGAAGACTGCTAACGTTGTTTTGGATATTTGATCACATTTGCAGTGCCGAGCACGCGCAGGCAAGTGAAGTGAAATGAAAGCTGCAGTCTGGCAGTCTGGGCTACTCTCTGTGCTCCATTGCCTGACTCTGGAGCTGAGCGGCCTCAACGGAGTTCTACTCACCTTGCCTGAAGGATATTTTAACCCCTTTGCAACGCAGAGAGACTGCAGACAGGTGAGGCGAAGTGAAAGCTGCAGTCTGGCAGTCCGGCGGTCAAAAGGGCAATGGTGAGGCTTTCATTTTGGTCTACACAAACATATGAGTTCCCAGGTCTCCACCCTGCATTGTTTATCTAGCATGGAGTGGAGCAGTGAGTGGTCTGCTGCGGCTCGGTGGGGGACGCTAGGGAGTAAGGGGCTTTGTGCTACTTTCCTAGCAGCTATAAATTATACAACAGCATATAAGCTGCAAAGCAGCCAAAACAGCGCTGACATAGCTTATGCAGTAACCCAGCTATTACAAACAGCTGCACAAAAAGCACAGCAAACTCTGTGATGCCTACCATGAGTCCGGCTGAAATGAGAAAAGTGAAAACAGTTCTGTGCATAATGGAAGTATTAACAATATTAACAAAACCTCAAATCCCTCAATCCTCGAATTATTGCGGAATATACCGGCCACAGCAGCCGATAACAGAAAAGCACAGCCTCCACCAATACTCGAGGATTTAAACACTGTTGCGGGGAACACAGACAATATGACGAGCTTGCATAACTCATTCACAATCGATAATGGTTTCCAATTGCTGAACATGTGCTTAGACTTCAGGAGGAAGTCGTTGGGCCCGGAGGCCGAAGATTTTGATAACATAACTGGGGCCAACTTGTCTGTAAACCCAAACTTGGAGGCACTCAATTCTACTTTGGAGACCTCAAAGGAATCGGTCTCATTTAGAGATGAGTTCTCGGATATTACCAATGAGGACCAGACGACTGCATTAGCCCCTATCAGCTCATCAGTGGAAGTGATTTTATCAAAAATTGAGGCGCTATTTGTTTTGTGTTCTAACCTTGCAGCAGACCAACAAGAAATAAAAAGTCTATCAACAAAGGTGGTTGACGTGATCCTAGAAAATAGCGCTAATTTATGTGCTGAGGGTGATCCTCCAGCGAGTGTGAAGAATTCATCGGCAATATCATTGGAGGATGAAGCAGAAGACAGTAATTTGGGAAAAATAACAGCAAATGATAATGATAAAATTGCACATGTCCTGGTTTCCCACCCGATAGTGTCTAATACATTACCACTCTCAGTTGCTGCGGCTACTGAAGAAGACGCTATGGAAATCCTCTGTCATGAGATCTCAATGATGAGAAGCCCCAGGAAAACATCAAAACAGGCTAAGCTGAAAATCAAGAAGCCTCGATCGCAAGGGCTCATGCCAGCTGGCTTTTCGACTTCAGATTCTGGTGACGGAGCTGCCTGCTCAAGCATACAGAAGTTCCCGGCCTGTTCGGGCCATTATGTTGTAACTAAAGTCGGAGACGATGGAACTACTAAACAAGTAGAATTGAGGGGCCCTTTAGATAAATGGCTGGGTCTGCAGTTGAAAGATCTGGATATAGAGCCTGTAAATGCCGAATCCAATCCAACCCAACCCTCAGTAAAGTTTCACTGTGAAGGAATTGAGACCAGGCCAAGTCGACAAATGGCCAATTCAATACTACAGCAACCACAATACACCTGGAGAAATAAACTGGATAACAATGTAAACTCCTGTATTTATTTCGATCCCAACTCCTTTGCTGCATTGAACAACTTGGTAAAAATAGAAGAACATTATCCGCGATATGACAGCGCTTTCTTGAATCAATCTTATCTACTGGACATTTGGAAGAAAATTCCCTGTCTGTCCGCAATTGGTAACTCTGATTTAATTTAAGTGAAACTTCCCAAATGGCAGAGCAGTACAAATTGGGCTATAATTAAGGTGTCTTCGCCTGCAATTACTTCACTGCTATGCACGCATGTGTATGTATTGTTTGACCTAGGATTAAAATAAACTGTATGTGTTGGTAATCTACCCACTGCTTGCGCTAGCAAGATGCAAAAAAGTATGGAGCACCCCTCAAGCCACCTACCAGAAACAAAGGATACGCCCATAACTGGAGCTGTGCCTGATCTCTAACATCATCTATCCACAGGCATAAGTTACGGATCATGAGCTGAAACACTCGTGGTTTTAATAATTTTTTGGGATCCAAGGAGAGAAGGGCCATTTTTAAATGTTATATTTTATTTTTACAGGAGACTTGGTTATGTGAGCCGATTATTATAGATGGCTATAGAGTGTTTCAGCAAATGGCTACGAAAGGCTCAATGGGTAGAACATCAGGTGGGCTAGTCATTCTGGTAAATAACTCGAATTGCTAGACTTTGAGGTCCTTAGCGACCAATGCTATGGGGTTCTAGCAAAGCAATAAAAGTTATAGTTAAAAATCCCTGTCAGCAAAAACCAATTCTACTAGTAAATGTATATTGTAATCCGCTTCAAGTGGATTGTGACATTTTTCAGGAAAACTGTAGGGCAGTATTTGAAACTTTTCTCTGTGTGCATGACGGATGTAATATCATAATGGCCGGTGATTTTAATGCAGATTGCAGGTCAGAGTCAGACAATGGGAAACAGTTGGCCAGCAGTAGGCGGAAATAACTTTCATCAGGTAGCAAATGTTGAGAATGGCTTGCTTGCTGGAATCTCAGACAACTTCATGGGGCGATTTTAGGTGACAGTCCAGCGAGAGCAACATGGCTTGCTGGATGGTCCAATAGACATTTGGATTACATTGTGATGTCACCAACATTATTGAATCTATGTGAGGAGTTGAGTGTGTTGGATAGTGAAGAGAGTGATCACAAGAAGCAGGTAGTCACACTTGGGGTATACTCCCAGTCAACTGTTGATGGTGGTATAAGTGGGTTACGGGTGAATCCTGCAGGAAATAGACTTTCTAAGCATGTAGGTAACTTGAGTAAGTTTAACAAACAAGTTTACCAGCTACTTGAAGCTCTTCCTGCACGTGATTGAGGTGCCTAACTCACTCCATGTAATTTCAATGCCTTTGTAGACGGGTGTAAATGGGTGACAAACAGTAGTATCCAGAGGATTTTGGGTAGAGAACAAGCTTTTGATTTAGTGATATAGGGGAAAAAGAAACAGTTTAAAAAAGAAATCCGGGACCTAAAAAGGAGAGTATTAGGAGAGCCCTTTCCTCTGACCAGTAATAAGCTCCATAAGCAACAATTTAAAAACTGGTTAAGATGCTACAAAGCATATAGATTCCAGAAGGAGGATTGGAAAATGCTGGAAGTAATCACCAAGAAAGATACTAGGAACTTCTGGGATTTAATAAACTCAATAGGGAAATCCTAGACCAACCATATTACAGAGAATGAATGGATTAGACACTTCGAGAAAGTATATAGATCCCCAGAGTCCAAAATACAAAGTCCTAAGTGCATGGCAGCTTGGAACCTAGCGATGTCAGTAGAAGACATTGAGGTATTGATAAAAAGAAATCATCTAAATGCAGAGCTTCAGGACCAAATGGATTATCAAATGCTCTTTTTAAATTGGCCCCAGAGGTGTGGGCAAATGTTTTGTTCAAACTATTTGAGTCGGTGCTATTAACTAAGACGATACCATCCTCTTGGCTGTCCGCCAATATTATTCCGATCTATAAGAGGGGAAACAGACTAAGTCCCGCAAACTATCGCCCAATATCTCTAATTGACTGTGACTGTAAAATATTCTCGGGATTAGTCTTGAAATAGTTGAAGCAATGGGCGGCCGATAGTGGGCGCTTGCAGAAATTTCAAACCGGCTTCCGCTGTGGGATGGGCACTGATCTGAATGGTGTAGGAGTGAGTTGCTTGAGAGATGAAGCACTTACCCCAGGTAGTCTCCCTCTCTACTGCGCCGCAGTTGACTTTACTGAAGCATTTGATTGTGTTAATCGTAATCTATTGTGGCATAAGTTAAAGGAATGGGGAATACTGAACAAGCTACTTATGATATTAATCAATCTACATGATCAGACCACCCTACGAGTCCGGCTTAATGGGTCAGGTAACACTACAAAGGCCTTATTCGCTCATAGGGGCCTTCAACAAGGCTACGTGTTAGCAGCTTTTTTGTTTAACCTGTATTGGTCTGATCTTGTTTCATTCCTGGTAAATGTTCTATTTGCTCCCCCAAGAATCCTAAATTTGACAATACCCTACTTAACCTATGTTGATGATGTTGTGCTGATGGATAGTAACCAAATTGGCTTACAGAAACAGCTAGATGCCATCGTAGAATATGCATGGGTGAATGATCTATGTATTAACAAACAGAAAACTATGATTATAAGATTCACTCATAACAGTAAAAAGAAAATGGGATCCACATGGTATAAGGGGGGAGCAAGAAATAATGCCCTCTACATCCTATTTGGGCTTTACCTTGACTTCAGCTGACAACTCTCAGGAGCGGTTGAACAATATATTGATGAAGGCTACACAAGCTAGTGCACAGATGAGAACAATAAAATCTAAATATTTCTTATGTCAAATTTGATGTTGTTTGTTGTAGTTTTTATTCATGATTGTTTTATATTTGAAAGGTTGATTAATTTCAACCAGCCAAATTTAAAAACAGAAAAAAAAACTGCACATTTTATAAAATGAAGGTGATTGCTAGCCTTCTGTATGGAATTGAGATGAACGATAAATTATGTTCTCTTCATTTTAGTAAAATTGAATCTAGGTTATGGAAACATGCTCTAGGTTTACCAGTGTGTATCTCAATTTCTGCCCTGCGATTTGGGCTAGGGTTGACTTCACTAAGTTGTATGGTAGTTCTAAGAATTGTAGCGCTGTATGGGAAATGTATAGTGCCTGTACAGGATTCCTTGTACATTGACTTGGCGGTTATCTTAAACTCGGGAAGACATAAGGCGGCTAATAAATTAAAGAAAAGAGTTGAAAAGATTCGCTCTACCTTAGAGTTATCAAAAGATGACCTCATAAGTTATCCTTGTGATGTAAAAAAGGGCTATGCTAACTATGCAGCAATAACATTATGCTATAGTCTGTCTCCATTAGATAAGGCTTTGGGGAGACTCCGGAACTATCTAAAGAAATGTCCAAATTCATACTGGATGGACCCGTTTTTGCGGTACTGCCTTAATCTTCTCCCGACAGGAGAGATCTGCCAAGTCAGAGCGCAGAATTAAGTAAATGTGGCATGCAACCTATGTCAGTACCCATTGCAGTCCAAACCAGAAAACAGATCATATTATTCTGTACGGCACTGACCCAAATTAGATCTCTGTACTTAACTCGGTTTATACATAATTCAGCAGCTCTGGACACCGATCACTTTTTTGCCAGTTTCTCTAGTGCAGAGGAAATATTATATATGATTGATGTTTTAAAAATGAACATTTTTACAAGAGGCAAGTGTGTTAAACTTAAGATAATGAAAGCCTAACTATGAAGTCGGTTTATGCGGTTGGTGAATTTACTACATATGTTGCTCAATCATTCTTTGTACTTTGGTGAATTGTGTTATCTTGATTGTTTTTATTTGTATTGATACATTGATTGTTTTAACATTGTGTAAGGTTGTCTTAGTGCAATCAGGAACACAAATTACTAAAAACAAATAATAATACAAAAATAAAATAAAATATAATGTTGTTTTGGATGCAATGCTTTACTTACAACTGCTTGCTGTTCACTTTTAAGCACAGACCTTCCCAAAATAAGAACAGTGTTCAGAAAATGGGACAGCATCGAAGAATAATTAGCTAAAAAGTAAAATGTCAAGAATGCGTCTAGATACGTTGTGTTTAACAGTGCTAGAAACAAATCTACTTGTGTTACCAGTGCTACAGACACTGCAGTCTCTGAAATGCTGGGCTCAGTGCACTGTTGCCACCTAAAGGCTTAATGGAGAGTGCAGCATTTTTACTATTAACACAGATTTCCTGAGGAGACTTACCCGCCCGGACGAGTAGAACTAAAATGATACACCACCTGTCAAAAAAGTACTTGCCTATGCGAGCGGGTGAGTGGATTTTTCGAGGCCTGAAATGGCTGGACTGGCTGCACCGAAAGGCCAGCCTAACACATCATGTTTGCTTTACCATAGATGCCCCGAATAAATTGCCAAGTCACAGTAAGAAATGGACAGACTGGCTGCACCTAAATGCCAGTCTAGCCAGATAGTAATACTTATCATGCTTGCTCAATGTTAATGTTAAAGGTATTTGTATCGTTCACCGTCACAACCGGAGTTGTCCCCAGGCTCTCTGGCGGATCTGAAAAGGGAAGAGGGTAGGAAGGTTAGTAGCATTGAGTGGGAGAAAGGCAAGAGCGTGGTGATATGCTGTTGGCAGCCTCAGTTCGGTTTGCACCGTTCACTTAGCTTAAGAGTGCTTTTTCTGTTGGGAGCAGTTGTGTGCTGTTGTGTGAGGCTATGTGTAGTATATTTTGTTGTTGCAGTGTGGTGAATTGTGTGCGGTTTGTTGTGCATTAGAGGTAGGTTGTGTTTAGTTACAGTTTGAGATGTGTATGGAGAGGGGCAAGATTCTTTAGTGTGTTGGTTAGTGGCATCAATGTTTAGAAGTGACGTTTGCTAATCTTCACAATCCTGTCTAGAGGTGGCACAATGCTAATCTTTACAGTTCTATCTAGATGTGATGCAAGTGGACTTCACAAATCTGTCTAGATGCGACACAAGCTAATCTTCACAATTCTTTCTACATGTGATGCAGGCTAGTATTACAGTTGTCTAGGTATGACACAATGCTAATCTTCACAATTCTGTCTAGATGTGACGCAGTGCTACTCTACTCAATTCTGTTTAGATGTGATGCAAGCTAGTATTACAATTCTGTCTAGATGTGACAGAGGCTAATCTTCACAATTCTGTCTAGATATGACGCAAGCTAGTATTACAGTTCTGTCTAGATATGACGCAATTCTAATGTTCACAATTCTGTCTAGATATGACGCAAACTGACATTCACAATTCTGCTAGATGTGACGCAATGTTAGCTTTCACAATTCTGATGTGACGCGAGCTAGTGTTACAGTTCCGTCTAGATGTGACAGAGGCTAATCTTCACAATTCTGCCTAGAAATGATGAAAGCTACTATTCACAATTCTGTCTAGATATGACATTATACTAATCTTCACAATTCTGTCCAGATGTGATGCAAGCTAATATTCACAATTCTGTCTATATGCGACGCAAGCTAATCTTCACAATTCTGTTTAGATGCAACGCAAGCTAATCTTTACAATCCTGTCTAGGTGTGGTGCAAGCAGACATTCACAATTCTGTCTAGCTATGACGTAATGCTAATCTTCACAATTCTGTCTAGATGTGTCGCAAGCTTATCTTCACAATTCTGTCCAGACGTGACGCCAGATGACAGTCACAATTCTGTCTAGATATGACGCAAGCTTGTATTACAGTTCTGTCTAGATATGACATAATGCTAATCTTCACAATTCTAATTGTGATGCCGGCTCATATATGCAATTTTCTCTGGACTAGCTATCACAGATTATAGTCTACCTAGTTGTGAGATATTGCTCACTAATAGTTATCTTGATGTGAGAGATGGCTGGGCAACAAAGTTCACAACTCAGTGACTCTATGTGGGGCGACAGTTGCAGAATGGAAGTGGGTACATGCATGTTACCTTCTATTTGGTGGTAATAAGCTCTGATAGCTCTGTCCCTTTTATGTTAAGTTATGTTATGTTAATTTATACCACGCACCGAAACCACCCAAGGGCAGTCTCCAGGTGCTCAAGTGGCTCTCCAAGAAAGAGGACGTGGTTACTTAGTGAGGGAAGAATGATAGGATAGGTCCGGAACCAGGAGAAACTGATGTCTGTGTGTGCTGGCTTGCAGATGGTAGGTTGCGTGCACTGGCTTGTTGTACCCATACGGGTAAGGTCCAATGCATTTGGCGTTTTCTGTGTAGCTGTTTGTCATGTTGGGGTGTGCATGTGTGTTCTATGGGTAGATTGGCAGGTGTTTAAGGCTGTGTGCACTGGCTTGTTGTGTCCGTATGGGTAATGTCTAGTGTTCGGATTAGTTTGTTGTAAGTGTGTGTTGCTTGTGTTGGTTTTGTGTTAAGGTATGCGTTTGCTAGACCAGTGGCTGTCTATAGGGTTTGGGTGGTGTGTTTGAGGAGGTAGAAGCGGGTGGTTAGTGCTTCGGCTATTCGCTAATTTCTTCTATGTGACTAATCTAGACAGTCCTATTTGATGTGGCAAATGACTAATATCCATAATTCTATCTGAGTGTGGTGCATGGCTAAAGTTCAGCTGGACAGAGTGTGAACTCCTAATTTGGAGGCACAACAGTAAGTGCAAAACCCCATAAATTTGAGGTATCTAGATAGAGGGAGAATACCTAAGTATGGGACACAACAGTAAATAACACCACTGAACGGTTGGTACACAGCAGTGATAGGGGTACTCTTTACTAGCTGACTAATTTTGGTATGCTATGCTGTGTAGATAATAAGAGAGGCAGTGTTTTTTGGAGTACAGTGATTGCTGTACTCCCCACTCAGACCACACTCATCTTCTCAGTCGCTGCTGGATGACAGCTGGCTAGAGGCCTCTCAGGAAAACATGGGCAAACATGGTCTGGAGCTGCTTCTTTCGGAGCTGCCCTTTGCCTTGGGGCCTTTAGCCGAAGGTGAAGCATGGGTGGTTCCCCCACCACACTAGGTCAATGCCAAAGCTTTGTTCTGCAGATTTCTGCAGAACAATTTAATGCCAATTTTTAATAGAAATGGGCATTAAAAATGGTCATGCCACAGTAAGAAATGGCTAGACTGGCTCCACCAAAATGCACGTCTAGCCACATAATAGAACATGCTTCTTTATCAAGGATGGATGCCCATTAAACATTTATGTAGTAGCGCACCACTCCCCTCCAAAATCAGCTCATCTGCGCCTCCCTAGAAGAAACACATGTGCACACCCATTCACACACCATTCACTCGCTCCTTCACATACATACAAGGCACCCATACAGCATACACTTACTTACACATTACATAATACATAACATACTCTTGCATGCACGCATACATACACACATACCACTTGTATTTTTCTTACCTGCCCTGGACCCGATCCGTCTTCCCTGGGGAAGGCTCTGCTCCTCTGCATCAGCCGGCTACCCCACTCCAGCCTTCACCACGCAGGCAAGAACCAGGAAGCAGGGAGAGTTTACTGGTTCCTGTCACGCGCAGTTTATCTGAAGCACCAGGCACCACAACTGGAACGATTTAAGAAATAAATAATATCATTTATTTTTGATGTCGGAACGCTTGAACTCGGTCTTCACAGAGAAATGAAATCATTTCTTTGTGAACTCAGAGAGAAATTAAATGGTTTCTTTGTGAAAGTCAGATCGCTTGCACTCTGGCTTCACAGAGAAATCACGTGAAGTTGGAGCCCTTGCACTCCGACTTCAAAGACAAATGAAATAATTTATTTGTGAAGTCAGAGTACTTGCACTCCCAACTTCAAAGAGAAATGAAATAATGTATTTGTGAAGTCAGAACACTTGCATTCCAACTCGACAGATAAATGAAACCATTTCTTTATGAAGTCAGAGAGATTGCACTGTGACTTCACAGAGAAATTGAATACTTTCTCACGAAATCATGCAGACACTGATGCACACATTAGGTACATTCACACATACATACACATACAACGCACATTCACAAAAACATACAGATATATACATTCTTTTTTGTTTTAAATTGCACTTACCTTACCTCACACGGCAGATGGTGGCATCTTCTTCCTCCTGGATCATGAGCTTCCCTCAGCAGAACATTCTCCATGCAGGAGGTGAAGGGTTAGGGCCCTCCCTTCACCCATTTCTTCACATCTCCCCTTTCCTGTTGTGGAATCAGGCCAGCGGTGGGGTCAGCATGCTGACAATGCCACTGGCTTGAGACAGGCAGGAAGAGGGAGGGGTGAAGAGGCTTCATCTGTTCCATGCATCGGATTTTATAGCGCCCATGGAAGGAGATCAAGCCTGTGACATCAGTGTAGATGTTCCCAATGTTTTTCAAAGGCTGTCCGTATTATGTTATTTTATTTATAAAGTGCATGTACGCCGAAGCATCTTGGCGCTATGAGGAGTACAACAGGATTTAAAAGGCAATATCATGATATTTAGAACAAGAAGGGCTTTAGAGCGCGCTGGAAGGCAAAATGATTACTTGTGGCGCAGAAAGTGAACGGAATGGAATTCCAAAATGTGGCTGCTGCCACTGAAAAGGATTGACCGCCTACCTGCTCAAATCGATAGCGAGGCACCGGGAGGAGGCAGGCATCCTGAGAGCGAAGCACACTGGATGGTTTCTAGGGGCGGAATTTTTCCTGAAGATACTCTGGCTTTAGGCCATAAAAGGCCAGATAAACCACTGAGAGTGACTTAAATTTTATTTGTTGCAATACAGGTAGCGAGTGATATGGGAACCACATGGAGTACCTGTGCAAATCCGGACGGCAAGGTTCTGAAGTAACTGTAGATAGCGAAATAAGTAGAGGGGCTGAGTGAGAAATAAAGAATTAAAATAGTCTAACCGACTAAGGATCAAAGAAGCCGTCACCAAGGGACAAAAGTGAGCTGGGAGAAATGGTAAGACTTTACGCAGGATTTTAAGTTGAAAGAACCCGACCTTACAGACAACACCCACCTGGGCACAGATGTATAGAGAGGAGGAGAATGTGAATCCCTATTTCCTTACCTCAAGCACAGGCGTGGGGCAGGGACCACGATCAGGGGGCCCGAAGACCGGGAACCAAGCTGAGACAGAGGAAGATGGAAGAGAATGAGGACCATGGGGGTGTGGGGTGCACCATCAGCACCACAGTCAGCACCTCCGTCTTGTCCCTGTTGAGTCCAGCCGGCCGATGTTTTGAGTGTCATCAGCATAGGAGTAGCCATGGGAGCAGATGAGCAGATCAGGAGGCTGAATGTAGATGTTAAACAATGCAGGAGACACGGCAGAGCCCTGAGGGACCCCAATAAGTAAAGAAGTAGAAGCAGAAGCAAAGGACGAAAGTGTTAGTGTCTGTCTTCGGGCCTCTTTCTCGCCAGCCCTGCCCCATGGACAGAGCTGTGTATGGCACTGGGAACACCAACAGTCTTTGCATTTGCAAAGAAACTAAACCTTTTTATCTTCTTTGCAAATGTAAAGACTGTGTCTGCATTATGGAATGAGCAAAACAAAAAGGGCTCCATAATGCAGCATTTTCTTAGAAATCACCTTGTAAAGACTGGAGGGGGTATCTGTACTTCTCCCTCCCTCTATATGGTTTGGGTAGAGGCACAGAGCACCCTAGCCAAGGTTCTCTGTATGGTAGAATGGACGAGCAACGCAAGGCTGAGACTCTCAGGAGGTGATGCAGGCTGGTTCAATGCAGTGAATCACCAAACCCCCACAAAGGAATGTCCACACAATAAGTCAGGTGCTACCATTCAACTTTATATAAAATATGGTTCAGATAAATATATGCATAAAAATAAAACACTTTGTACTCAGGCAACACTATTCTAATAATGGCAACAATATATATATACTCTATGTGGTACCACACTATACTTAGATTCAGTAAAAATGCACCAACTTCTGACAGTTTTTAAAAGGCCTAAGAATTTCTAAGCAAGTTATAACTTCATATATGAATGTAGAAAAGCAGGTTAGTTTAGGAACATTGGCAGTGTACTTTCTTTAGACTTAAATAGTGAAATTGTGTGAGGACCCCCCCCCCCCACCTGGGCAACTTGAAAGGAGAAGGTTAGGGTGTACTTTATCTTGTATATTACGTCCCATCCAAATAAGTTCAATAATGCTCTGCTTTTCTTTCTAGAGGTCCCGCCACCCTAAAGTAACTGAACAGGATCCAAGATGAATCTGGGACCCCTGGATGATTCCTGAAGAAGGAAGATGCTCTTCCTTGTCACAGTAGCTTGAGTGCCTTGGCAGGTGAAGTGGTGGAGTTTCTTGGCTTTACACGACGAGCCCCACAAGGATGGAGCCCCCTTGGAAGAAAGAGTCGCTGGAATGTCACGATCAAGAGAAAAAAAAGGTACCAAGCAGTGATGGAAAGGCAGCACTTTCGGTCTTCACAGTGGTCCCCTTTGGCGGGTTGTTACTCCGGCTGTGGATGTCCCACAAAGGTGAAACTTGCTGTGAACCCCGTCAAGGCCTGGCTGAAGAAGATAAGACCCTTGCAGACCTTGGATGACTTTTGGTGGCGAAGGGTGCAGTGGCAGTAGGTGTAGAGTTTGGGATTTTGCGGTTTACTGACTTTCAGTTGACCTGAGGATGAATTCTGGTGATGTGGACTCGACCAGTGGATTGGGCTGGGGACCCTCACCACATCTGGACCCTTGGGACATCTTCTGCAGATTATGGTGGTGGGAAATCCACCAGCAGGCACTCCACTGTACACAGCAACGCTGGATCTTCTTCAGCGGAACAAAGTGCTCAGATGTCGTGGCAGGGATGTCCCTTGAAGGATTCTTCAACCAAATTGAACTATTGCAGCTGCGGGTGTCAAGCAGCAATACACCAGGGTACCTCTTCTGACAACTCGTCAACAGGCAAATCCGGAGACGACCAAGGAGAAACAGCGACGGATGTGGGGACTGGGAGAACGAGGAGGAGGAGCAAAATCCATTTGATCTCGACACTCGACCACAGAAACGCAGAGCCGAGAAAGAAACGGAAAAGGCCCAAATGCCTCGTGAAGATACAGGGTCAAGAGGTGCTCATGACAATAGACATGGCAGCATCAGTAAATTTGATGCCATCGACAATATTCCGGACACTAAGTGCTCAACCAGAACTCAAGTCAACAGAAATGCACCTATTTGCCTATGGCAGCAAAACGCCACTCCCAGTAGGGGGACGTTTCAGAACGGAACTAAGCAGAGGTGAGACCACCATCAAATCAAAGTTATACGTCTGTAACACTGGAATCAAATGCCTACTTGGCGGGGATGCGGCTGAAGATCTGGGACTAATCCAGTTAATTTGCGATGCCGCAGATTCCACTGACGTCACCGATCTTCTAGCAAAACACCCTGGCCTCCTCTAAAGCATTGGATTCCTAAAAGGCAAACTCATAAAATAACACATTGACCCTACGGTAGAGTCCCAGGCGGTACGCCATAGGTTAACTCCATTTCACATGAGAGACCTGGTCTCAAAGGAGTTACAAGAGCTTGAAAAGGCTGGTATCATTGAACAAGTCACAGGACCAACACCATGGGTATCGCCTATGGTGGTCATGAAAAAACCAAAGAAACACGTCCACCGAACAGCGATATTCGCATCGAGAAGGAGACCATAGCGGTATTCTCGGGCTGTCAGCACTTCCATATCTACCTCTATGGATGGAAGTTCAGAGCATACACTGACCACAAGCCACTCATTCCGATCTTCACAGGGTCATCAGCACACCCTCCGGCTAGAATTTGGAAGTGGCCGCTCCAGCTTCAGCAGTATGAGTTTGAACTGGCCAACCATGCTGGCACGGACAACCGGGCTGACTTCCTGTCCAGGCACCCGAGGGCTGCGACCCTGGGGGAAGTGAGCGAGGCAGAGGAGACGGAAGAGCACATATGTCAAATCATACACACCATGAAGCCCAGGGCGGTCAGCATCGAAGACATTGTGGAGACCACCCACAACGACCCTTGCTGCGATACAGTGAAGAACACAATCATATCTGGTGATTGGAAATCATTTCTCCACCATGTTCACAACCGCACACCGGCATGTTCCCAGTACATCAGGAACTGTCCCTCAACAGCGAAGGGCGGATCCTGAGAGGAAACCGCATGGTAATCCCCAACAGCCTGCAGGACAGATTTGTGGTGCTTGAACACGAAGGACACCAAGGAATGGTCAGGACAAAGGCCAGAATACGACACTGTGTGTGGTTCCCTCACATTGACACCAAGGTGGAGCGGGTCATCACATCCTTCCACCCCTGTCAAATCACAGGGGCACCTCCAAACCCTGAGCCAATTCAGTCGGCAGAACGCGGGTTATCAAGGTGGGATGCTATCAGCATCAACTTCTGCACGGTGCAAGAAGGGACATACCTGCTGGTGGCTATTGATGACCACTCACGATACCCCGAAGTGGAGATCATATCCTCGACAGCGGCGGAGACTGTAATACCAGCACTCGAGAAGATGTTCGCAACACATGGACTGGCAAGACGCATCAGGAGCGACAATGGACCGCCATTCCAGGGGACGGAGCTAAAGAAATACATGGACGATCTACACATCAGACATCACCTCATCACGCCCAGGTGGACAAAGGCAAATGGGGATGTGGAAAATTCATGAGGACGATCAACAAAGTGTTACGCATATACAGGTTCCAAAATAGCCCCTGGAAAGTGGATCTGTCCAGATTCTTACGGAACTACCGTGTGACGCCCCACAGCTCCACCAACATATCCCCGGCAGACCTCATGTATGGAATCATGGTGAACTCAACCATACCACACCACCCCAGCAGAAGGGTCGATCATTATGACAGCGACTGCACCCATAGAAAGAAATTCGCAGCAAACGACCACATGCGCGACAGGAGAAACGCAAGATGATCAAAGCACAAAGTCAGAGATCATGTGAAACCCCACCAAGTCCAAGCTGGAAACACGCTATGACTAAGCACCCTGGACAGTGACCCGAATGGAAGGAATGATGGTGACAGCAGCACGGGGACAGCAGACAATCGCCAGGAATGCATCCTGGTTCAAGAGGGTGCCCCAGCAGATGTGAACAGATGGAGAGAGAGAGACAATCGCATGAAGACGAGGAGCAGTCACAGCATGCCCCGAGTCGCAGATATGATATGGCATTTGTAACACACCTATACACAAGTGTTTCAAGGCGCGATGCAACAAAAAGCGACATAGAGCGGAGAGCAGCAAGAAGAATATGAGGAGGTGTATCCAGAAGATGGAGGTGAGCCAGAGGGGGGAAATAGCCCAGAGACAGCACCTGGGAGAGGCCCAATAGGTATAACCTAAGGGCAGCCCTGAAGGCCCCAAAGAAACGAACAGACTATGGGCCTCATTACACGGTAGGCGGTAACCATGGCGCTATTAGCGCCATGGTTGCCGCTGGTATTTTACCGTGTCCGCCTTGGTGGATGGCGGAATTACCGCCCTACTCCAAGGTGAGCGGAGCGGTAATTCCCCATTCACCAAGGCACTTCCCCATTCCCATTTTTGCCCCCATGGGGCATAATGGGAATGGGGAAGGCGCTAATTATGGTACCGCAAATTGCAGTACCATAATTAGCTCCAGGGTAAAACCAGCCGTTAAGGTAGGGTCCCGCAAATGGAACTCGTAGTAAGGCGGTAAGGGTTTACCGGTACCGGTGCCCTTACCGGTACAGGTAAACCCTTACCGCCTAACGTGTAATGAGGCCCTATGAATGGTGAAAGAAAAGGCAGAGAGCGTGCACCTGTGCCGGACTAGATTTGCAGAGGAGCGTTTTGATGTTGTTATAAACTGTTATGGAGTTGTGTTTATTTTTGTTTGTTGGTAAAAAGGAGGAATGTTATATCCACCTCACGTCCCGCATGCACGGTGACGCAAGCCGTAACAAGGGGCCAACCCTGCCGGAAGGCAGGCAGTTCGGGGCACGAGTGCAGACTGGTGTGACTGGTGTGACGCATCTTCTGTTGCTGCCACACCGCACACCTGTGGGCCTTCAATGCGGCCCCCGCGTTGCTCTCTCCCTCTGCTGGCAGCACCGGCACGAGGAATCTAACAGTTGGCTCTCTAGGCTACCCTCCCCCTGCACACATACAGTGCAGCCAGCCACCCATACCCATCAGTTACACAGGCATCCCTGGGCTCTGCTGCCTTATCATGTGTGTGGCAGCAATATTTACCGTAAATCAACAGTAAGAAAAAGAAAACTTTCACGTCAACTCCGTTTTATTCAGTGCCCCCCCATTTATAAAGGTCAGGCTGGCAAGCTGACATTGTCAACTATAAAACAATGATTGCTTTCCTTTGAAAACAAGCGGTGGGTCGCCACCCATGCCGCTCCAATGGGCCCGCAGCCCCTCTTGAAAACAACCCGCAGTAAGAATGTAAAATTACAAATGCAGACCCTTTCTTTTACAAATAGCCCTGCAAATACCAGACACTACTAATGTAAATCCTACACCATGCAGATACTCATCTCTACAAATATCAGACATTACAAAATGTATACAGTGCAACATACAAATAACGCTGGTGTTGGTGATGCCCCTAAAACATTTCAAAAGAATATACTCACGGGTTTGAGTATTCGCAACACTTCTTTAAGTGCCGTTTCCACGCTGTTCACCGAGCACAACACAGCAGTGGAGACCACCACGTCAACCGAGGCATCGCCCACCTCAGACAAATTCTCAGCAGCTGCCACCAAATTGGGCTCGAAGTGCAGGTGGTCGTTTTCCGCCTGGCTCTTTCTCAAATACTCCTGGAAATGGGGGTTTGCATCAGTACAGTGACTTTGGCTCCTCGTGGATAAAATGGGAAATTGCCGCCTGTCCCGCACCCGATCTCCAGCACTTTCAGCTGCCCCGAGGGACCTGCGAAATCCGGCAGGCGGCTAAAGAGCTTCTTCTTGTAGGAATGCATCCTTGCGTGGTAATCTACAGCAACCTTGTCAAAGAGGTGTGGGAAGAGCCCATAGCCAGTGGCTTCCACAGTCCCAGGAAGTCCAGAAGGTGAGTTGGTAGGGGCACGAACACCAGATAAAGGTGAACAGCCACGTCGAGGAAGAACTCCATCCCCAGAAACACGATTGTGGCTTTCTGTTTCCGAGCACTGACAGTTCAGCAGCTTTATAATTGAAGGGAGGTCATGTGATGTGTGGCTGTTTTGCGTCATCTAGTAGCCACTATTTACCCTTTGATCGCTCTTCGTTACATTTTACTTTCTCTGAGCTTCTGTTTCACTTTGTTATTTGGATCCACAATAACAAAGACATTCGGTGTATCACCACAGAGGTTTCAACGCAATGTTCTGTCTCTTGCATCATAACCAGCTTTGTATTTTTTCGTTTGCACCCTGCTGCACATCATGTCCTACTGGGATGATGAATTGCATAGCTGACAAGCGGCCTCATGTTATGCTGTCCACACTCGTAGAGTTGGAGTGGAGATAACGTGAATAGGCCCAAGGTTTTCACTTTATATACTGGGACTTGGACTGGTTCAGGTGACCAGGGCTGGCTGAAAAAGTGCAGGAGATGTGGGGGTATTTCAAATGGATATTTGGGGGTCCCCGTGCCTGCAGCTGGGAACACCGGTCTGCATACGTTAATAACAAAAATGCATTGATGTGGTGTAGGAAGGGATGGTAAATGTGTACATGTGGCTTTACTTGCTAAGCAGTGGATAAAGGCAAATATGTTTTATGGGGCACAAGGCGGTTTCCATTGGTACATGTTTGTGCTCTTCTTTTAGCATTTATCTGATCACATTATCAATCCTTATATATAAAGCTGAATGTATGTATGTGTGTATGTTTGTCCGGTTATACAAATCCAACCGTTGAACCCACTGCTACCAAATTTTGCATGGATTCCTCATTTGTCTGGGGCAAGATTGTAGTCTATGGATGCAAAAAATTAACTCCGTAGACACCCTTATTTACTGATGCTCGCCCGATTCGGAACAAGGCAACATGTGGAAAATGTCTGAAGCAAAATGTTCGATGTGTTGGTTATTGCTTTGAAATGTATTACTCTGGTATACAGTTCGAAAGTGTTTATTAAAGCATTTTAAAAGGGAATAAAAAAATGTTTAGCACGCCACTCCAAATATGGGAAATGGCAAGGTTACAGTTTACTTAAGTTCATTTACGAGAAGAGAGCACAATCAATCAATCTTTCTTCAACACTTTCTCAAATGTGCCAAGAGCAACTGAAACATGCCACACCTAAAACGAACATTACTTGGAAAAGCTTCATCTGATGCAAAGTGAAAATCAATATCAAGAGCTTCTGAAACACAACATCAAACAGCAGCACTCTTTGCCGACCAGAGGACAAGAGCAACTTTCTCCAGGGCAAATGAGATGCCAGAGAAAACTTAAGCAAGACTTGTTGCCATGAGGACAAGGGCAACATCCTCCAGGGCACATGAAACACCAGCACAAATTTCAGCAAGACAAATATGGAGGAGGACTGGAGCACGGCCTCTTTCCAGTCCTCCGTCGAATTGCGTTCCTGTGTCGGGAGTTTCGTGTGCTGCTGTGTTCTTGCGGTTGTGCAGCGTTGTAAGTATTAAAAGGGAATAACTGATGTAGGGGAGGTCTCAGGTCCACTGAGGACTCGCTCCTTCGTGGGGCACGACGCTGGTCTTTGCCCGGATTCATTTTGTTTAGACACAACCCCTGGTGCGGGATGGTCTTGTTTTGGTATGTGTTTGTATTTGGTATGTCGATATTATGAAAGCGCTTCATGTTGGAGGGTTACAAGGCTGTACATTGAGAACATGCTTCATGTATTGAGAGTTACAAGGATGTGAGTACGCAATGGCTGCAGTTGTTTCGCCATCTTGGTGGCGTCATCTAAATACACATTCTTGCAATTGTTGTTTATGGGGAAGGCATCTTCAGGTCATCATTTTAATTACACTTGTCTTGGAACTGTAAGTTCAAAAATGTGTGTTTGGGGTCAATCCCCAGTCCACCGTTCATCCCTCTGCCCGTGGGCTGCAGCACAGTTCCCGCGAGGTGCGGACACAAGGTGGGCGAATAAGAAAAACAGCCACATGGCACACCCCCGGGCAGGATGGCTGCTCCGGCTGTCGGAGCAAATTTTGTTGTTTTTTCGGGCAGTTGCTGCGTTGGGGAACACAATTTTGTCGCCATACGGGTGTTTGCCATGTGTAAACATTTGGGAAACCGTGTTTGTTGGTTCGATGGGCCGGCGGGCCATGGTGTTGGGAAGTTATGAACATCGCGCCACGTGGTCGCATGGAACAGCTTTTTGAAAGGGGATGACTTGGCGGTTTGTGGCGATTGCACGTGGAATAGGGGACACTGATCTGGGCATGGCATGCAGAAGGGAATGTTAGTCTGGGGCTTGGGTTACCCGCGGTGCACGGGGGGAGAGGGTGTACAGTGGCACAATCAAATATTTACGATGGAAACTGTGAACCGCGGTGCAAGGCGGGGGAGGTTCACTGGATTATTTGAATACTACATGCTGCTTAGCACAAATGAAACCAGCAACGTAGGGGAAATACCTTGTTAGGGTGTGTGGCTAGAGGAGACTCAAAGTGCTCCGCGTTGGGGTTTTTGATGTGAGAGTCATTAATGGGAGACGGGTAGTGATTTCAAAATGGGTAGAGATACCGAGCGGGAGATGGGTTTCAATTGTCGATTTGTTAATGGGGAGAAGGCTGGAGAACACATAGGCTGGGGACATGGAAGGGGGTGAACCATGGGGCGGATTAATAAATGGGGATGAACCACGCTGAGGTACGACCAGTAGTTTTAAAATGACATTGTTTATTGTTCCAATGGGTTGAAATCCAGTGTGCAAAAGTTGGATTGGTAATTGAAACACATCGGGTGAACGCATCGGGTTGGGGCTTGTAAGGAAGGGAAAAAGGGTGCAACTCTGAAGATGGCCTGCAACACTGCCATGGGGAGGCAATTTTGTTTGTTGCGTTGCAGGGGCAACCACGGTGTGGTTGGCATGGTTAAATGTGTTTTAAGGTAACATTCGAATGCAGCGTGTACGTTATTTTTAATGGATTAGGATGTGTTCTTGATTACTTTGTCGGGCTACCTATTTGCACCCAAATATGACACTCAAAGGCGTAACATGTGTGGGGTGGGTTTTCATTTTCATAATCTAATTGCAGCATGTGGTATTTAAAAGGTTAAAAACGGGTTGGTGCGGAATTGAAACCTCAAATGCTTCGTTTATGTTATAAACACGCACAAGTGTTTCATTTGTCCAGTGCGAAGTTGGGAGGCAAAGTCATTATAATAGTAATGATGGAATATGATACGTACGGGAGGATTTGGTATTTAGAACACGCCTATGCACAAGTGTTTCAGTGGCCTAGTAAGAAACAAGCCACTAAGTACAGGGCGATGCGATCTTAATGTTTTGAACTCAGGGCGTTGACAAGGGTTGATGTTCCAATATTTCGAATTTAAGGCATACGTTTGTGCTGTTGAAGGGGTTACAACGAAGCGCGGTGTAGGCAATGGGTTTCAATATTATGGTTTGATTAAAACGTATTTGTGGTTCGTATGGTTTAACCGCGGTGCAGGTTGTATTGTTCTATTTTTCAGGGGCCTACAAAATTGCTACACAGGGACTTGAGAGGCATTTTCACTTTGCGGGCCAGCATGCTGGCTGACAAATTAATGTATGGTGTTTTAATGTACTGTTTCATGCGTTGGAATTATCTTGGGGTTTAGTGTGGCGCACCTCCGTTTGCATCACACGATTTCACAGACGTTGTATGGCTTGGCACCAGGTGGTCTATACTCGGACGAAAGGTTTTTTCAACATATGGGAATAACAATTTTAATTTTTTACCAAAAACAGGTCTATAGGGCAGCTGGAAAGGACCACTTTTTAGGGTGAGGAAGGTACAGTGGAGAGCGCGTACGCATCAGTAAGGTTTTTTTTTTTTGGATCAAAATGCACTCCTGTTAAAAAACAGCAGCAAGAAAGATTTGCGAAAATGAACAGGAGCTGGAGTTTCGAAAGGGGAAGCGGGGGTCAGAACCAAGATGTTGGGAGGTTTAAATTGCGAATAATATCTTAATCCCCAGTTAGTTAGTATTTAAAGCAGTGAGGAGCAGGAAATAATCAGGTTAATGTATGGTAATTAATTTGTTCTTCTTTTTCACCCAGCTACAGGTTTCCGTAGAAATGTCTCAGATAGGGTCACCAAACATGTTTTCAGGGGTGGAGACAGTTTTGGACACATCAGCCAACGAATTCCATGAGGAAGCCAGGTTGTTCGCACGATTCCAGGAACAAAAGCGTGCCAGAGGAAAGGACTGGGCAGAGAAAAGGCTGATTGAAGGACAAGGGCTACTTCCTCATCAGCGCACAGTTGAAGCACAAGTTTACGCTGTTCCAGACACCCCCCCCAATCACAGAGTCACCACCGACCAGTGTCCCGACTCCTAATAGGACACCCAACACCAGGTAAGGTAAGACTCAATTGGTGATGGCCGTAATAGAGCTGGCGGGAGCAGGTTTGGGGGTCCATGTTACAACGACCCCAAAGTAACGGGCGGCTAGGAAAAGCAGGGCGGCACAGCCATTGATCGGCCCTCCACAAACACCAGAGGAACCAGTGGCCCCCATTGGAGGGCAGTCGCCAGCAGGTGCTTCACGTGTGGCGGAGCCTATCCCAACTTCCCCCGTTACCGATTTATTGAGTTCATTACCGGCAGTGATGGCAGGGATGAGTGCTAAATTGAACGAAACACTTGGTGAAATGTTGAAGTTATTGCGGAGACCCATTTTTCCCCCTGCAGGTGCACCCAGTAATGGGTTAAGGAAAGCGTGGGGAGCCCCACCACAGCTAGCAACTCTGGGTAAAGTGGGGGGGAGCACGCAACCAGGACCACAAGCATTACAGAGCAAGGCAGTATTTGGGTATACCGGGCTACAAGTCCTGGCGGAAAAATGTAATGTCTCATCTGCGTCTGAGGTTGCGGGACAATTGCAGAGGAGTACGGGGGTAGCACAGCAAGTATCATGACACCAGTGTTAGGGGCGGTGGTCCCAGCACCCACAACGACCGCACCCACACCGGTGGCAGCCCTGCAACCAATGGTGACAGTCAGTGCAGCCAAAACTGTCACGCTGGCCATTGAGGCAGTAGGGGCTACCATTCAGCGGGTTGCATATGCACCCTTAATAACTTCCACTTGTGGGGTGGCTTGGCATGTGCTTAAGGATTTTAAAGAAAGAATATGGGCAAGGGAGCAATGTGACATAATGTGCATTCTGGAGATGGAAAACGCAGGACCAGATTTTAACATTAGCAGGGAAGAGGACAGAAAGAGGCAGAAGAGGGTAAGACCAGAGGAGAACATACAGAATTTGGAGTTGTCATTTGATCTATTGGCAGCAGTCTGGTTGGAGAAATTCCCAAACGATGGTCAGGCTTTGATGACATATAAAAAGGGAATAACGACTGAGTATAGAAAATATGGGACCACGGGTTGGATAGACTATGATAGAGCATTTAGAAGAAGGATAGTCCGGGAACCAGAGATGAGGTGGGATCACAAGGATATGGATGCATGGACGGAGTTTATGGGAGGTAAGGAAAGGACCAGCCTGCCCAATGATGTGGGCGGGCAGGGGAGAGGGGTGGCCATGGGCGAATAAGGGGGACTCCAAGAAGGAGTGGCAGCCATTTCAATCACCCCCACCTGACTGGGAGGGGGGAACAGGCCAACAGGGGAGCCATGGAAGGAAAACAGAGACAGGACGGGAGGGACCAAACAAAAGGGGGATTCAGAGAGGGTAAAGCATGTAGGTCATTCAATAAAGGGTCTTGCACATGGGAAGCAAGTGCCGTTTCTCTCATCAATGTTCAAAATACGGAGGCAGCCACCCAAGCATTTCATGCTTCAAAACAGACGGGGGTTTGAGTGGGGAGACAAAAAGGAGGCCAATGAGAGGGTTTGGTCAATGGGACCATCCCCGGTGGACAGAGGGGTGCTCCTTGAATTTCTGCAGGAATACCTGAGTGCCGGGGATAGGGAATTGCTGTGGGGAGGGTTCTCCGAGGGATTTAGGATTCCTTATGAAGATCCCTTGACTGGACGGATGGCGAAAAATCTCCCCTCGGCACTACAACATCCACTGGTGGTCACCCAAAAAATTGCAAAGGAGGTGGAACTGGGGAGGGTAGCAGCCCATTTTTCCATCCCGCCTCTCCCAAACTGCATCATCTCCCCACTAGGAATTGTGCCTAAAAAAGAGAAAGGCAAGTTCATACTAATACACCACCTGCCCTATCCCAAGGGGGATTCAGTGAATGACTGGTTGGATTAGGGCAAATGTTCAGTACACTATGCCTCATTTGATCAGGCCATGACGTTGGTTGCTGCCGCAGGCTGAAGGGCTCTCTTGGCAAAAGTAGACATCGAATCTGCATTTAGACTCCTCCCGGTACACCCAGAGAGTTTTCATCTGTTGCGTTTTCATTGGGAGGGCCTTTTTTACTTGGATAAGTGAATGCCAATGGTTTGCTCCGTGTCGTGTTCTTATTTTGAGGCTTTCGGTACATTTCTCGAATGGGTCACCCGCAGGGTGGAGGGGAGCGGATCATGATCCATTATCTGGATGATTTCTTGTTAATTGGGCAAGAGGGTTCTGGGGATTGTATGCAAGCTCTGTCCTCATTTCAAGGGTTGATGGATAGAATGGGTATCCCGTTAGTGCCAGAAAAGACACAGGGGCCCACTGAAGTGTTGACTTTCTTGGGCATTGAGATAGACACCATTGAGGGCACCTGCAGACTGCCCTGAGACAAAGTGAAAGAATTGATTGGGGAAATTGGGGCCACGTTGGAAAGAGACAGGACAACTTTGAAGAGGGTCCAGCAACTACTGGGGAAGCTAAATTTTGCTGCAAAGGTCATCCATGTTGGAAGAGTATTCACACGCATGTTAGCCAGGGCAACAGCGGGGGTGAAAATGGCCCACCATCACATCGCTTAGGGGCAGGGCTGAAAGAAGACCTGCGCATGTGGCGGGCATTTCTCAAAGTCTTGAATGGGGTCACGTTATGGAGGGGCCCTTGGCAGTCCAGTGAAGAACTGCAGTTGTACTCTGATGCCTCAGGGAGTGAAGGCTTTGGGGTGATACTGGCCTGTGAGTGGTGCGCCCAGAGATGGCCAGGCCAGTGGCATAAGCAGGGGAAGACCAAGAATATCATGGCTTTGGAGTTATTTCCTATTGTACTGGCACTCATGCTATGGCCCAGTGAATTGGGCAAGAGGAGGGTGCGATTTTGGTGCGACAACAAAGCTGTGGTTCAGGCCATCAACTTGCAGTCAGCCTCTTGCCCGGCAGTACTCAGAGGGCTGGTGGTGGTGTCCTTGAGAAGAAACACTGAATTCACTGCCAGACATGTACAGGGTGTGGTAAATATTGTGGCTGACTCTCTTTCTCGTTTCCAGTGTCACAAGTTCCGGGCGGCACATCCAAAGGCAAACGCGGAGCGAATGGCCTTCAGGAGCGAGTGGTGGCAGCTCGTGACATGGACCAGGCGCTCTGGAAAATGGGGGAGCGATCGCTCACACCAGGCGTCAGATCCCGGTACCGGCAGGGCTATGGTAAGTTCATCCACATGATTGAGAACAAGAACATCAGGGGAGGTTCTCTGGAACAGGTACAGGCATTTGTGGTATGGGTGCATGGTAACAGTAAGAGCAGGAGCTGGGCAGCTGCCCATCTGGCTGCCATAGCATTCCACTGCAAACCGTAGGGTTTGCATGGCTTTGAAGGGATGGGGCCAGGCTGAGGGGCCCAAGCGGGACAACCAGAAGCCAATTGACTTAGATTTGTTGAATAAGCTACTTGCATTACCGGAAATATGCTTTGATGGATTTGAGGTAGCACTTTTCAGGGCCACATTTTCACTGGCATTTTTTTGGGGCCTTTAGGATCAGCGAGCTAGTGGAAGCAGGTAAGGCTGATTTTTCGTGTTATGGGGCGATAGCAGTGGGGGATGTGCAAATCTGTTCAGAGACAAACAGGGAGAAGCTGATGATTGGAATATGCAAAAGTAAGACGGACCAGGCGGGGAAGGGGAAGAGGGTGGAGCTCCACCAATGCAACCATAACAGCAGCTGTCCAGTGCGTTTGTTAAAAGGGTACCTGACCATGAGGCCCCAACAGCCGGGCACGCTACTGGTGCACCAAAGCGGTTTACCACTGACTAACTACCAGTTTAGAAAGGTCCTGTCTACAACTTTGGGGGCAATAGGAATGAGGGAGCGGGGCTGGTCATCCCACAGCTTTCGCATAGGGGCGTCCACTGCGGCACTTTTACAGGTATATACCAGCACCCGATATCATGAGGATTGGGAGGTGGCAGTCAAACAGATTTCAGCTTTATGTAAGACCTCAGGGGGCGGCAGAGCACCCAGCAGCAGGGACGTAAGGTTTGCCTGCAGCCGAGAGATGGTATGATTCCTGCATGATACGCTGATTTATGTTTTCTTCACAAATCTTTTTCTCTTAACTCATTGAAACTTTTTACCCACAGATGACACAGTACGGATTGTGGGACATTCCTTTGTAACACGGGCTGAGGTCGCAGCTCGACACTGGCACTTGTGTTCCAACCTAGGGATGGATCTGAATAAAATAGTGTGGTTAGGTACATCGGGGATGAGTTGGCACTTGCTATTGCCGGCAGTCCACAGGCATTTGCAATGGAGGCCTGCTCCTAGGGTGCTAGTGGTCCTTTTGGGGGGCATTGACCTCGCAACCATGGGAAGGTGACGATTATGGGCACAGATCTAAGTGGGCCTATGGGCACTGGCTCAGGAGTTACCAGGGCAAAAGGGATATGGTCAGAAATGTTGCCCAGGCTGCAATGGCGCAGGGGTGAATCACAGAGGGCAATGGAAAAATCTAGGTGCAGGCTCAATAAAGGCATTGAAAGGTTTACGCTTGCAAATGGCTTTGGCTTTGTGAGATACACACTGCTACACTCAATTCCTTCCCACTATACTCCTGACGGCGTGCATCTAGCGGAGAAGGGTTACAACTTGTTCCCTACCGCCATCTTAGGGACCCTCATGAAGGCCGGGTGTAAATGAGTGAGATGGTAAATTGTTGGAGCATGGGGACATTGGGGGTCGCGGGGGGGCCACCCCATGCTCAAATCGTGGCTCAGTTCGGGGCAGTCCTAGCCGGGGAGGAGTACGCCACGGCTTGAACCGTGGGCTGGTTTCCCAATGGCGGTGCTCGAGCCAAACATTGGAACCCTTATGGACACTGGAGACTCCTTACCTTCATGTGCAGTGGCCTGAGGGAGAAGCACTCTGTGCACCAATCTGGAGCGTATGTCCGGTGCCTTGCGACATGCATGGAGGCGGCAGGGGGACACGGAACATTCAGATTTTTTGCCACACTTTTTTGGGGGCTAGGCATTTTGTGGTATAGATGGTCATGAACCATGATGCTTTAGGGCTGGAACTGCCCCCTTTGTGTTGTATGATCCAATAAACTGTGATCTGTGTTTCCAAAAATGTAAACTGTTGTCGGACTATTATTCACTGGCTGCTCAGGTTTTGGTTCCCAAGGTATGTCATCCTCACATGACAACGAGGGGGCACCAATGGGGGCTGATGCGGCTAAGGGGATGTTCCAGTGCCTGCCGGGGGCGCTCGTGGGACGTCCCACATTGCGTGGGTGCCCCTCTGGCTGCCCCCCTCCCCTCGTGGCTAGGCAGGTCACTCCCCCTTCTGCTCCGTCACGAGTGGGGGCGGGCCGTCTCCAGGGCAGGCATTTCCGGCCCGCCCTGGGGACTGCCTACAAATACGGAGGAGGACTGGAGCACGGCCTCTTTCCAGTCCGCCTCCATCGAATTGCCCACCCACCCGCACCCAGGTGTAGGTTGGGGAGCGCAGATTGATGAACTAGGGTCCGAGTTATCAAGTCAGACAAAGACAGGGAGGGGGGAATGTAGGTTGAGCAGAGGATCAAGGTGTAAGTGGCGGTGTTGTAAATAGTTTCAATGGTTGGCTTTCTTAGTTGGGTATTCCTGAAACTTTATTTACACAACATCCATAACAAATCCCAATACAATCTGCGTAAATCAAATAACACATGAAAAAAAAACACAAGAAAAGCACAACATTTTACACAGTACTATGTACACAGCGAGGTTTACAATACCCTAAATCCCCAACATCTCAAATACATCACTCAATTACCCCCCCACCATACAACTATAATGTCAATTTAAAACAACTGCAAAAATCTACCCATATTTTCTCAAACAAAGCCAATTTACCAAGTCTCCTATACATCACTCTCTCCAAATTTGCCAATTCATGCATCTCAGACAACCACGTCTCCACATTCAATGTCACATTCAATGTCAAAGCATTCTTCCAGTTCCTCAATATAATTCTTTTACCAGTCATCGCCCCTCTGAACAACCACTTCTTCTCACTTTGAGTGAGATCATCCAAAGACTCATCACTCCCCAATATGATCACACTAAAATCCAAGACCGGGAGACCAACAATCACTTCATCACACACACACGTCCAATCTCACCCCAAAACAGTCTCACCAGCCTACAATCCCATAGCAGATGTTCCATCGTACCAATCTCACATGAACATCTCCAACAATCTGCACTCTCCAACAACCCTCTTTTACACATTCTCTGAGGCGTCCAATAAATTTGATTAAGAATTTTAATCTGTCTCGATCTTTCCGTGAGTCCCAGCGAGCACAACTTCACATTCATACACATGTTTTGCCATAAGCCCTCTGTGATATCCAATCTGATTCTCCTGCCCCATTCCTCTCTTAAAGAATCATTCCCCTGATAACACGACACAAATGCTTTATACAGGCGACTGGCCAGTCCCCCACCCGAACCCACCAAATTCCTTGCAAACAGATCCAATGCAATTTTCCTCTCCAAATCCACAACTCCAATCGCACGTTTAAGCTTCACAAAATCAGAGGGTCTAAAGTTTTCAATACCATATTGTTGCTGCAATTCCCTTGCATTCATTCAACGACCATTTGTAAACAGACCAGCAACCCACCTCACCCCACCCAGAAACCAATCTGCCCAAAAGACAACCTTGCCATCTATTTTGATAGCAGGTTTTAGCCACACCGAGGCACAGGGCTCCCTCAAAGCGTCCACCTTCAAATAACGACACAAGCCCTTCCAGGCGCTCCTCACGTTATCCATCAGCAAATCATGTCCACAACTCTGTCTAGAGACCGAAGTCAACACAGCTCTTGGAGTAAGAGGCCCATGGAAACTGGTTTCAGCCTCTACCCAGACATCCTGCAAGTCCTCCACAAATGGAACCAAAAATTCTCAAAAGAAAGCCAGGTGGTATGCCCTGAAATTCGGCACCCCAAGACCACCCCTATGCAATGGGTATTAATTATTAATTAATTAATTAATTTTTAATTAATTATTATTATTATTAATCTTAGTTGGGTATTAATTGATCCATTTTTTTCAAGCAGAGACCGAGGTGTGAGTGGGGGTAAAGGGAAATTGTTTCAAAGGCTTGCTTGCTTCAATGTGTATTAATTTTTACATTTTAAGAGGAGATCGAGGTGTAAGTGGGTACAAAAGAAAGTGTGTTAAATTTCTTGCTTCATTCTGTATAATTCCAATTTTTTAGCATAGACCAGGGTGGAATAGGGAAAAGGAAAAGGTGTCAAAGACTTCCAGGCTTCAATTTGTATACATTTTTACGTTTTCAGCGGACATCAAGGTGTAAGTGGGTGCAAAGGACACTGTGTTAAATTTCTTGCTTCATGGTGTATAATTGTTCTAATTTTTAGCATAGACCAGGGTGTGCATCAGGGAAAAGGTTTAAAATGCTTGCATGCTTCAATTTGTATTCATTTTTACGTTTTCAGAGGAGATCAAGGTTTAAGTGGGTGTAAGAGAATTGTGGGAAATTCATGGCTTTATTTTGTACTAATTGTTCAATTTCTGTCACAGGCAGAGTTCGGGGCAGTCGTAGCTGGGGAGGAGTATGCCACGGCTTGGACCGTGGGCTGGCTTCCCGATGGCCGCGCTCAAGCCAAACTCGGACGACGGGCATTGGATCCCTTATGTACACTGGAACCTCCTCACCTTCATGTGCAGTGGCTCGAGGGAGAAGCACTATGTGCACCAATCTGGAGCGTATGTCCGGTGCCTTGCGACATGCATGGAGGCGGCAAGGCGACATCGGAACACTGATTTTTTGCCTCACTTTTTTGGGGGCTAGGCGTTTTGTGGTATAGATGGTCATGAACCATGATGCTTTAGGGCTGGGACTGCACCCTTCGTGTTGTATGCTCCAATAAACTGATCTGTGTTTCCAAAAATATAAACTGTTGTCGGACTATTATTCACTGGAGCTCAGGTTTTGGTTCCCAAGGAATGTCATTTGTATTTGTATTTGTATTTTAGTGATTTATAAAGTGCCTTACGCCAAAGCGCTGTACATGGAACAACATAATACATAAAACATGAACAATAAAACAGTTCAAGCATACAATGTGAATCAATCAAACTACAAAACCGTGAAAAGAGCAATTAACTGAAGGGGAGGGAGGAAAGGGAGATGGGACAGGTTAGGGGGAGTGAAGGAAGAGGGCAGGAGGAGGAAAGGGAGGGAAGAAGAGGGGGTATGGGAGGGGAATGGAGAGAGTCAGGGAAAAAAGTGAAGAAGGGGGAAGTAGAACGGGGGTAGGGGTTTCAAGGAGGAGGATGGAGAAGGAGAGATTTAAGGGAAGTGCGGAATGAAGTGAAGGTGGGGGAAGAACGGATAGCAAGTGGAAGGGAGTTCCAGTGTAGAGGAGCTAATAGCTGGAAGGAGCGAAAACGGGAGGAGGCACAGGGGGGTGGGGGTGAAGTGAGAAGGAAATGGTCAGCGGACCGAAGGGAACGGGAGAGGGAGTAGAAGGAGAGAAGGGAGGAGAGATAAGGAGGGGCAAGACCATAGGGAGATTTGAAGACAAGATAGAGAAATTGAAATTTAAGTTGGGAGTGAAAAGGAAGCCAGCCAAGGTAGGAGAGAGAGGAAGAGATGAAATCACGGGAGGTAAGGAGACGGAGGGTGCGGACAGCAGAGTGGTAAATGGATTTAAGAGGGGCAAGGTGATAAGTAGGAAGTCCAAAGAGTAAGGTAGAGCAGTAGAAGAGGCGGGATAAGATGAGGGAGGAGATTAAGAGTTTAGTAGCGTGGAAAGTGAGAGAGGGGCAGATTTTGCGAATGTTGAAGAGGTGGAAGCGGCAGGAGTGAGAAGTGAGGGAAATGTGTTGGGAGAAGGAGAGAGAGGAGTTGAAGAGAACGCCTAAGTTAAGAGCCTGAGGAGAGATGGGGAGATTGGAGGGAGGGAAGTGAATGAAAGGGGAAGGAGAGGGAGGAGGAAGAGAGTTAGAGGGAAATAATATGACTTCTGTCTTGTCGGTGTTGAGAGAGGGAAAACGGGAAGACATCCAGTTCTTGATGGCAGTAAGGCAGGAAGAGAGTTGTAGGTGGAGGTCAGTTGAGAAGGACGAAAAGGAGAGGAAGGGTTGAGTGTTGTTAGCATAGAAGTGGTGGGAGAAGGCAAACGAGGAGATAACAGGAGCAATGAGGGAGGTGTAAAGAGAGAAGAGGAAAGGGCCTAGCACAGAGCCTTGGGGTACACCATATGCAAGAGGATAGCTAGGAGAGGACCGGCCACCCCAGGAGACAGTAAAAGAGCGGGAAGAGAGGTAAGAGGATAACCAGTTGAGTAGAGAGCCCTTGAAGCCAAAGGAGGAGAGAGTGTGAAGGAGGAGGGGGTGATCGACAGTGTCAAAGGCAGCAGAGAGATCGAGGAGAATAAGGATAGAGGATTGTTTGGCATGGCCTGCAGTAAGAAAGGAGTTCAGAATAGAGGTGAGAGCAGTTTCAGTGGAGTGTTTAGGACGAAAGCCTGATTGGAAGGGTGGTAGGAGAGAGGAATTAGTGACAAAGGATGAAAGTTGAGAGTAGGCAAGGCGTTCGAGAAGCTTGGAGTGGAAAGGGAGAAGAGAGATAGGTCTGAAATTCGAGGTGAGACGTGAGTCAGCAGAAGGTTTCTTAAGTATGGGGATGATCGTGGCATGTTTAAAGGCAGAGGGAAAGGTAGCTGAGAAGAAACAGATGTTGAAGAAGGAGGTGAGGTAGGGGACAAGAAAAGGGTAAATCTTAGGGATCAGAAGGGAAGGGAGAGGGTCAGAAGGGGCAGACGTAGGGTAGGCTTTGGATAGGAGGGGGGAGACTTCCAAAGGGGAGGCGGGCAAGAAGAAGGACATGCAGGAGGGAGGAGGGGGGAGAAGAAGAAGGGAAATCAGAGGTGGGGGTGTGAATTTTTTGCCGAAGGGAAACAATCTTAGAAGAGAAGAAGTTAGCGAAGTCTGAAGGAGAGAGAGAAGAATTGGAGGAGGGATCGGGAGTGGGGGGAGAGAGGAGTGGAGAGAGAGTTTGGAAGATACAGTTGTGGTGAGTCGCTTGAGATTGGAGTCGGTTAGAGAAGTAAGAAGATTTGGCTGAGGTCAGACAAGATTTGTAGATGGAGTGATAAGAGAAGTAAGAGGTTTGGTTAGATAGCGAGGGAGTTTTGAGCCATAGTCTCTCGAGACGTCTGAGAAGGCGTCTCATAGAGAGGAGATGAGGAGTGAGCCAAGGCTGAGAGGGTTGTGCCGAAGGAAGAAAGAGGGTAGAGATGCTCAGGGGAGGATGAAATAGCAGAGGAAAGGGAGGAAAGAGCATCATTCGCCGATAATAAGGAATAGTCATGGAGAGATGGGAGAAGAGAAGTGCAAGTGTCGGTGAAGACGGAGAGGTCGAAGTTGCGGAAGTCACGCCACGAGTAGACTGGAGGGGAAGGGCAACGAGAGGAGGAGAGAAGGAGAGGAGAAAGGGAAAAGGAGAGTAATGCATGGTCAGAGAGGTAGACAGGAAGGGTAGAGACAGGTGAAGGGGGGTAGGAAGAGTTGAAGATGAGGTCAAGGGTGGAGCCAGAGGAGTGTGTAGGAGAGATGGGGATAGCGGAAAGGAGGTAGGAATCAAGGATGGAGAGGAGGGGAGAGGAATGAGGGGGAGAAGGGAGATGAAGATTAAAATTGCCAAGTACTGACAGAGGAGAGGGGGAGGGAGAAATAAGTGAGAGGAGGTGATCCAGGTCTTCATAGAAGGAGGAAAGAGGGCCAGGGGGTTGATAGATAATCAGGAGAGAAATTGGGGTGGGGAGAGGAGAATGATTTGTAAAGGAATTCAAAGGAAGGGAAAGAAGGGAGAGTTGGAGAGGAGGGGGAGGAGATGAACTTGGGGTGGTAGAGAATGCCAACACCTCCGCCACGGCCAGTAGCGCGAGGGGTATGAGAGAAAGAGGAGAAGGTGGTGGTTAAGGAAGCAGGGACAGAAGTTTTATGGGGGGGGATCCAGGTTTCAGTTAACCATAGAAAGTGGAGGTTGAGGCAAAAGAATAAATCAGGAATTGTTGTGGTTTTGTTGCAGATGGATCTGGCGTTCCAGAGTGCCATCTTCATGTGACTGGAGTGATGGGTGAGAGGGGGGGGAAAGAAGATTAGGGCGGTGACAGAGGGAAGGTGGGGTGCAGGAGGGGTAGTGTGGGGGATAGGGGAGAGGGCGGGGCATAAGGAGGAGGGAAAAGGAGAGAAGGAGGGAAAGGAGAAAGTGGGAGCGGAGAAAGGGGGGGAGGGGAGAAAGGAGGGCGAAAAGAAGATTTGGAGGATTGCATAACAGGGGCTCAGAAATAGGGCCTGTCAGGAGGGCCGTAGCAGCAGACACCTGTGGAGGTGAGGACAGAGACCAGTGTGGTAGTATCAAGATGGGTCAGTAAACAGAGGACTGGGTAGAGGAATCAGGGGCAGGTAGGAGGATCTTGGACAGTTGCTCTATCTACTGAGAGGGGAGGATCAAAGGAGGGGAAAGTAGGAGTGGAGGCACCAGTAGTATACCCACAGTACAGGCTGTAGTTGGGTTATTGAACAGTAACACTGGGAGGGCTTCAGGCAGCAGAGGTGGTAGGGTGCCAAATGAGAGACTGCAGCGTTCTGTGGGAGGCCCAGGTTAGAGTGGGGGGAGTTGTAGGCGGTGGACCGGGGCTGAGCAAGGTGTTATAAACAGCCACTCTGGTGGGGCAACAGGCAGAGGTGGTAGAGCTGGGCAGGGACTATGAGTGGTCAGTCAGGAGGGTCAGGCAGGAGAAGGTGGGCCTGCGCCGCTGGCTCTTCATTACATTTTACTTTCTCTGAGCTTCTGTTTCACTTTGTTATTTGGATCCACAATAACAAAGACATTATGGTGTATCACCACAGAGGTTTCAACGCAATGTTCTGTCTCTTGCATCATAACCAGCTTTGTATTTTTTCGTTTGCACCCTGCTGCACATCATGTCCTACTGGGATGATGAATTGCATAGCTGACAAGCGGCCTCATGTTATGCTGTCCACACTCGTAGAGTTGGAGTGGAGATAACGTGAATAGGCCCAAGGTTTTCACTTTATATACTGGGACTTGGACTGGTTCAGGTGACCAGGGCTGGCTGAAAAAGTGCAGGAGATGTGGGGGTATTTCAAATGGATATGTGGGGGTCCCGGTGCCTGCAGCTGGGAACACCGGTCTACATACGTTAATAACAAAAATTCATTGATGTGGTGTAGTTTCATTCTTTTTTTTAAATGAAGGGATGGTAAATGTGTACATGTGGCTTTACTTGCTAAGCAGTGGATAAAGGCAAATATGTTTTATGGGGCACAAGCCGGTTTCCATTGGTACATTTTTGTGCTCTTCTTTCAGCATATATCTGATCACATTATCAATCTTTATATATAAAGCTGAATGTATGTATATGTGTTTGTTTGACCTGCTATACAAATCCAACCGTTGAACCCACTGCTACCAAATTTTGCATGAATTCTTCATTTGTCTGGGGCAAGATTGTAGTATATGTTTGGATGCAAAAAATTAACTCTGTAGACACCCTCATTTACTGATGCTCGCCCCGATTCACTACAGTAGGTATCAGAAGGAGGCAACATGTGGAAAAGTGTCTGAAGCAAAATGTTCGATGGGCCTCATTACGAGGTAGGAGGTAAGGGATTACCGGCACCAGTAAGGGTGCCGGTGCCGGTAATCCCTTACCTCCATATTCCGAGGTCCCTTAGCGGGTCCCTTCCTTAACGCCTGGTCTGACCAGGTGTTAAGGACGGGACCCGCTACGGGACGTCAGAGCTAATAACGGTACCGCAAATTGCGGTACCGTTATTAGCTACTTCCCCATTCGCATTGAGCCCTATGGGGGCTCAAATGGGAATGGGGAATGTTTCTCAGAATGGGGACTTACCGGGTCCTCCAAGGTTGGAAGGACCCGGTAAGTACCCATTCCGAGAACCCGGACCCGGTATGCGGTAAGGGGGTAGCCATGGTGCTAATAGCACCATGGCTCCTACCTCGTAATGAGGCCCGATGTGTTGGTTATTCCTTTGAACTGGATTACTCCTGTATACAGTTCGAAAGTGTTTATTAAAGCATTTTTAAAGGCAATACAGTTTTTTTTTTTAATGTTAGCACACCACTCCAAATATGGGAAATGGTAAGGTTACAGTTTACTTAAGTTCATTTACGAGAAGAGAGCACAATCAATCAATCTTTCTTCGACACTTTCTCAAATGTGCCAAGAGCGACTGAAACATGCCACACCTAAAACGAACATTACTTGGAAAAGCTTCATCTGATGCAAAGTGAAAATCAATATGTAGAGCTTCTGAAACACAACATCAAATAGCAGCATGCCATGCCAACCAGGGGACAATAGCAACTTTCTCCAGGGCAAATGAGATGCCAGAGAAAACTTAAGCAAGACTTGCTGGCATGAGGACAAGGGCAACATCCTCCAGGGCACATGAGACACCAGCGCAAACTGAAGCAAGACTTTCCGACAAGAGCAACATTCTCCAGGGCACATGAGACACCACTCGATCAGGACACGGGCAATGCTGGGTACCCCAGCTAGTATATTATAAGGGATGGGAAGAATGAACATAAGGAAAGGATTTCGGTTGGAGGAGGCAGCTGTGTGGTTCGTAGATTATAGTGAAAGTGTGTCCCTAATGGTTTTATCAGTGAGGTTAAATAAAAAAAAGCTGCACCAAGTCAAATTCATTAATCTGCAAACATATTCACTGCTCTACACCAAAGATTATTAAACAATTTTTGGAGAGGTTTCTCGTTTGCCAGCAAATGCACATTCTTAGTGGCACAGCCTTCAGTTTGAGCATACTAGTTCTTCCTTGGGGACTATGTGCATACCATTAACCCCACCTTACTGCTTCTTTTTGTGGCAAAATACTAAATAATGCAATGAAGGGAGGGTGTTAATAGCAGCAGATTATTACAGACATGTTTATTTGATTTTGCATGGCAGAACAAAGAAAGACAGCTAGCTGGGGCAAGGAACCCCTAAACTGCTACTTTAAAAAAGCTATTAAGCTTTCATCCTGTGAGTCACAGGCTTCCCCGCCAAAGGTGGGGGAGGAGGAGGGCTTACAAATGAAAAAGGGATGGGGCCTTCTTGGCCTGGGTATCACGCATGCAATGACTCCACTTGGCAGCTACACAGTGGTCAAAGTGTATGAAAAAAAGTAGTGGAACTATGTTCCCTGCTGGCCTGCCCCCGCTCCCAACAAACCCCATCTCCACGCACCCTCACACGTGCAAACCAAACCCCCAAACAAATACACCTGCTGTTTAAGGGAATGTTAAGTGCAGTGCACTGAAGTGCAAGTTTCATCTTCTTTCTACACATTTAGTTTAAAACTAAACCATTTTGGAATAAAAGTATAGGAACAGTAAACCTTTTATTTAAGTAGAGGGGAACTGCTTACGACCATTCCTGCCCACTTTAACCACTATATTTAAATGAACAGTTTAGTAGCCCTTGCCAATAATGGGGTGTCGTCTGGTGCTTGTTGTTCTACTTATGTTATGTTATCTTGCATTTGTATAGCGCCTCCTGCCATAATTTATGGTGTCGAAGTGCTTTTATCCATTAGAGAGACAAAAGAGTATGATAGAACATTTAGTAGTGGTAGGGAGGAGTAAAGTTGGGTAGACAATTGTGATGAGGGCAAGGAATAGATAAGATGCTCACAAAGGCATGAGAAGAGAAAGGTGGAAGAGTTATGTGTACAAATGAACCAAATGTATCATGCGACTCAATTGTATTCTGCGGGGCGCAGCACCGAAAGGAGAGAAAGTTGAAGAAGAGGTGTTCGCTGTGCCAGCGGTTATGTCTGAAATGTACACACTGCATGTTGTGCCTTGTTGAAGCCATGCCCATAAAAACACAGACGGCAAAGCCCTCTACTTAGGTCCCTAGACCCCCAACAACTTTTGGGAGTAGTTGTATGTCAGAAATCTGAATTTGCACATTTGCAAAAGCTCCCCAAAAAGCAACCCAAAAACCCCCCACTTTTTGGTTTCCTCATTTATGTCATGGTTACCAAAACCCAATGCTTGTGCTTGTGTGCAAAGTGTTTAGGGACACAAAGCATGTCTATGGCTTAGCCGTGCTCAGACTTCTGACCCTTCCTCTGTGTCATGGTGAGTGGTGGCATGTAGAAACCATGCTCAAGAAAACACAGCATGCAAAACCCCTCTGCTTAGTCCCCTAAAGCAAGAATGGTTCTATAGATGGGAAAGCTGGAAAGAAATATGGGCACATTTAACTGAGGGAGGAATTTCAACCACAGGTTCCTTGGGGGTAGAAGCTCCAGGCCAGCCTCCCTGGAAGTTTTCTCAGTCCTGCAAGGAACTATAAAGTAATGGTTATATTGGTTTGTGAGACAGGAATCCTCCTAGGCTGATGCTCGGCGGTTATAGGAGTTAATTTAGATAATCCAGCCTTTGACTAGTCTTCTCACCAGGTGCTGCAGTTATTGTATCCTGTTAATAGAGGGCATAATGTGAATGTGTTAGGAAAGATTTATCTTTACTTTGTACAAGGCATCGTACAATGGGGTACATTTTTGTTTTGCCCTTGACTAACACTCAGAGGATTTTTGGTTAGTTTAGATGTGCCTAAAGGAGAAGCTGGTGGTAGCAGTTACTTTTTGCTATGATTTAGCCTTACTGCATTAACTACTGTGGCTCATGTCCAAACATGGCTGTGCCGCAAGGTTTTTCGTTTGTCCCTTGGCCATCTTTTCACAAACCCTTCTTCCTGACCTTTGAGGACAGGAAAATCCCTATATGGACTTCCATTGCCCGGGAAAGCAGAGGCTTTTCACAGGCTGCTGTATGGCCATGGGTGTTTGCTACCAAGAAGGTGGGTTGGGACTGACTGGTCCCAATCCACAAACTGGTTTCAGTGTGTCTGAATGGTATTCATGAACTGTGCCAACAGTGGTCCTGATTGGACCACTGCTGGGGTGTGTGTGGAGGCCAGATCTTTGATTGGCTAGTGGGAGTTTCGGCTCTTACCTTGCTTTTGGATAAGAAGAGGACCCCTGTACCCTTTCCAGAGAGATCCTGGAAGAAACCTGAAGGAGTCAAGTATACTATCCAGCTGCAAGACATGTAAGGAGACCGTAGACCCGTTGGATGGGATGAAGGCCTGCCGACCAATTTATGCTTCTGTCCTGGAAGAGTCCTGTCTTGTAGGAGATCTTCAGAAATACTGCATCCATTATCGATGTCAGCTCAGGGTCCTGTGAAGAAGAGCCCTCAGTAGTGCCCCTGGATCACCCTGTGGTTGCCCAGCTCAGGGTTTGGGCTACCATGCTGCAGATGTCGCTGTTCCGCATTTAGGCCTGGAACTTTGGGGATCGACAGATGGTGCTACAGGACTCACCTCTGCCAAATTCCAAGGTTCCAGCATCAAAGCGACCTGAGATACGAGGCGAAGTATTACCGTGACAAGGTATCCCGCTGCGTCTATGTTCATCAGTGGCTGTTGTCCAAAACAGCTTTCTTGCCTTCAGTCCTGTGCCGCGAGGGGCCCTGCATCGAGTTCTTCTTCATTCTTCATCCTGAAGACCTTGCACCAGCATTTGTCGTCGACCAGAGAAGTACTTGAACCTGCAACCCCTGGGCAGCAAGGACTGTAGCTGAAGGTGGGAAAAGCGACCTTGGATCCTCCTCTGAAGACCTACCAAGTTTTAAGAAGAAATGAAGTATGGGGGTGAATTGTAACAATACTTACCTGAACCTGTAACTCCCTTTTAAAAGATTGGTAACTTTTAAAACCTTTTTTAATAGTTTGGCTTTGCCATTGCTTGCTTGCGTAAGCCCTCTGAAAGTGAGGGACACATTTATTAGCTAGAATACCTTGTCCTCTACCCTTTAGAACTCTTCATTGGACCCCCAAAACCCTCCACTAACTTTTTCCTGTGGGGTTCTAACGTAGCCCCAGACAAAAAAAGAAAGCACACAGAGATGGCTTTCTGGGGCCTAAAAATGCAGAAATCCGTTCTTGCCATTTGACTGCACACTGCCAAATACATCAATAGGTTGGCAGAAACAGGAATATTAAAAATTGAGTTTGCCTTGCAAAATTCAAACCCATGAAAGTACCTTTATGACTGAGGCCTACTTTTCAACACCGGCCATGATGAGAAAAGAAATATGCGTTGAAAACAGTTTTGGACGAAAGGAACTGTTTACCAGTGAAACTCCCTGCCCTAAACCATTCAAATGTAGAGTATAACGTGAAATGGACATTGATGTCATAATGAGAGATATTAAATGACTTAGTCTGAAAAGTAACTGCACCAGATCAGGGACGTCATTTCACCAAAATGCCAGGGGTACCGGAAGTGGCATCACACGACCCTTGACTTCTGATGACATCACAGGAAGTGGTGTCATTTGACCCCGCCCCAAAGTGACATCAGGGGATGCGATGGTACACAACCTTTCACCCCTTGACAAAACCGGAACTGGCATCACATAGCATCGTTCCTAAGTAGACTATGAAACATATGGTTTACGATATCACTGTAATTTGATATACATTTCATACAAGAACGGATCACCATATGTATAGTTAATATCAGTGTTTGTAGGCCCAGATTACCAAATTACTGTGAATGCAAGCAGATACCCAAGGTCAAATGATATTGATGTGTTATTGTATAGCACTTACGCTTAAGCACTTTATATAGAACAAATGTACATAATATCACCCCACCTGTGTTGCTACTCATTGCTACCTCAGAAGGATGAAAGGCTGAGTTGGTCTTGCTAGGTTTCGAACCTGCAGATCACACAAACATTGTAGCATTGAGCGTTCAACCCACTGAGCTATCTTTCTGCCTATAGTAACATTGGCAATTACATGCCTGAATGTTCTCAAAGTCAGAAAGCAAATTACACTCTGTTGTGGAAATAATTAAACTGGTAACTGTGAACAGCAGGCGAGTCTGTAGGTCTGGTGCACATTTGGCCATATGTCAAGCTTGCATGGATCTACTTTTCAGGCTTCAGAGGTTGGCAAAACGCATATCACTGGGAGGGTTCATAACTGTGTATAAAAGAATTCAGAGTAGCGCAGGAAAAGCAGCGCACTCCCACAGCATTTCACACTCCGGGCACTTGTTACCTCATACATGCAAACATTTGGAACAGCATGCCATGGAGATAGGAAAGATAGACACATTGCAACAAAGCATTTATTGTGGCACAATGAAATCAAGGGCCCCTTTATGTGCTATGGTCAAACATTTCTACACTGTACACAAGCTTTTAGGCACAAGGATTTTGTCCAGTGACAGAGGACAACGAGATGGAATGTCTTTTGATGATCGTAATAGAGACAACGGCAGAAAAAAACAGGTTATAACTGCAACCTGCGAAAAGCAAAATACATTGGACCTCATTATGAGGAGGGCGGTAAGGGGTTAACGGTGCCGGTAAAGGTGCCAGAGCCGTTAACCCCTTACCGCCCTATTACGAGGTCCACTCGCGGGACCTACTCAGGACACCTGGTTTTACCAGACGCCCTTAGCGGGTCCTGCGAGCGGCCCAGCATGCCAACAATGGGCCCGTCATTAACAGGCCCGTTGTTAGCATGCTCCCCATTCCCGTTGAGCCCTATGGTGCTCAAATGGGAATAGGGATGGGAAATACCGGGCCCTCCAAGGTTGGAATGGCCCGGTATTTCCCCATTCAGGGAACCCGGTCCGGACCCGAGTTTGGGGGTAGCCATGCAAGGGCATGGCTACCTCCAAACTCGTAATGAGGCCCATAGTCTGAAATGGGTACTTATTCTACTCTAAATGCTTTTTGGAAGTTTTTGTCTGCATTGTGAAATGGAAGTTTAAGAACAGACCAAATCAGTGACTCACACCCCTGAAGTGTGCCTAAAATAAACCTTTAATGATTCTAGCAATTGTTGTATAGAATTCCAGAAAGGCAAATTATTTACCATTCCTATTCCTTCTTATTTAGGGTCACTGTTACATTTGTGGAATCCCTTGTTTTTTTAAGAGGCCTGAACAAGAAAGCCAGCCACTCCAGAAACAAAGAGGCACATGGTGCTGGCCACAGCCCAGGAGCTTCTGTTAGTGAAAAAAAAAAAGAACATTAATTTTTTAATTTGTTTTAGGGGTAGCAAAGCAGACCACATGGGTGGCAAGGAAGACCATAGGGGTTGCAGTTGCGACCTCTGGCGACCCCTAAATGACGTCCCTGCACCAGATTGAAAAGCAAGTATTTCTATTCTTCGGGGCACAGAAGGCTTGTGTGAGTGTAAAGACTTTTCCCCTGAAAGTTAAAAACAGTGACCGTCCCCCATTACAGGCTCTGCTATCTATCTGAAAGACAATTCCTTTGATGTTTCAGGGCCAGAGAGAAGAGCTGCATTCATGCATGACAGAGGAATGTATTGGTTTGGTTGGGACAACAGAAAGGCCACTGCTCATGGGCTGAACTTTGCAAAATCCCCAAAATTCAACACATTTTGTGGAGCATCCCTGGGCTGACTGGGAATGGCCGACAATCAAGATTGTCACATGATGCCAGAGACTCATCTGGCTAGGTAGTTAAGATCTCTTCAGCATCCACTAGCCCGGCCTTCGACTTCACAAGAATTATTAAGTACTTTACACCAGGCTAAAGTCAACAATGAAGTAGAGACCCTAAAAGCTTATCCAAAGGCCGCTCTGATGCCACAACCTCCATCAAAACCTTGGGAACTCAAGCTACAACCTAAAATGGATTCATAGCTCCCCAGAAAAGGCCCCAAAGCCAGAAGTCCGGGAGGTGGTAGCTTATTAAATTAGATATGAGCCGAGAACATTTTGCGTTGATAACTGTTATCATTTTTGAGTAAATAGCAAAAAATTACCATTTGAACGTGCAACCTTGTTCCCGAAATGAGACATAGTTTGTCAAGTCTGCCATGATTAGAGGACCCTAAATATATACATATTGTTAGATTGATTTAGAACTTGGAGAAAGTTGCCATGTTGGAGTTTTTTTAGTACAAAACTGACATGTGGCGAGTCACCAAATTCCCCTCACACCTATTCCCGGACATCTCCAAAATTTGAATGGGAATAAGATTCCCATTGAGGGGACTTCAGACCTGGAAATAAAAATTGGGCGACATTGGTTAAAACATCCAGTGATAGTCGTGACTTCAGAGGGCACGCGTTGTTTACGGGGGAATTATCTCCTTCGGAGGTTATCAATTCTGATTGACTATGCAAACAAGGTCCTCTGGAACCAGACTAACCCTCCTATAAAACTAAAAGAGAGTACAAATTATGTGAGTTTGAACGGCACCTGCAATTTACTAGAACAACGTTCTGAGCCAGTGGTATTCCACTTACAGAAAAATCAGGTACCAGACATCACCATCATCTCTGTAGGAGAACAAACTGGTGATGGGAACCCTTGTCAATTCCTGAAAATCAACCTTGATCCCAATTTCAAGTGGTACTCCACACTGGAAGGAAATACTTTGAGATTCTATACAAATCAGAATCCTTTAGAAACCCCAAGTCCCATGAAAGAGAATTGTCGTGACCGGAGGAGTATCACCACAACCCCTCCCTAGCTATGGAAGCCAAATGAAAACAACCCCTCCCACCATGGTTGGCACAGGTTCCCGAGTTATATTAAACAGGTCTCCATGTGGCAGTCAATGGGGAAGAGGTCTAGGCAGAGGTTATGGATGCAAAGGGGGAGTTAGGAAAACCAGAAAGAGGATTAGGTGACTTGATTTTGTACCTCAGCCTACAATGCCCATCTCTTACTTCTGTGCTTCCAAGAAGCTACCTAACTCACCATACATATATTTGCGACGGCATGCTGCAGAAACTACATGTAGCACGTGGATAGCATATACATAAATACAAATGGATAGCATAAACATGGTAGACCAATGGATTGCATGAAATGGAAAACACCAACACATGGATTGCATGACATGGAAATCTCAAGCAGATGGATTGCATGAAATGGAAAACTCAAGCACATGGATTGCATAAAATGGAAAACTCAAGTGCATCTAAACTGACACCTGACTAACACCTCACTCCTGCATGTGTCAGTCCTAAATTCAGGGGTTGAGGCTTTATGCAATGATAACATTGTTCATCATGACCCTGTTACTTCACAGGCTCACAACTGTAAGGATGGCAGCAAGTATTCTATGGAGACCTTTATCATACACCCGGGAAGTCTTGTCAAAACCTCCCAAGCAGCATACTGCCAGTATATACCACCAATAATTATAAAAGCTAGAACTTATCTTTGGCTCCGGAGACATTGTGACAACCTCCCAAGTGCATGGATGCCTTCATGTAGATTGCAGTTCTCTGTGAGGCAGACGCTTGCCCGTGCTCCAACAGGCAGCCGGCTAAGCCGGTGTCCACTCGGACACGTGCTCGTGCTCGAGGACTAGCCCTGTAGTGCATACAAGCTCTGGCAGGCCCATGCCCCCATACTCCCAATCCTGAATGTTGCCAACTGCTCCAAGAAACCTCACCTGTGCCATTCTATGACCTTCAGCAACAATTACCAGCACTGGGCACGGGCAAGGAAGGAGCTCTTAACGGCACCAGCACGTGACTCCAATGCGTGATGTGATGCACCGGCGCTGCTTGGGAAAGTGTGGAATGTAGTTCCATAGCGGTTCTGGTCCACTGCAGAGGCCCCCCACAGCCGTGCCACCCCACCCCACCAATGACACCCTTCCTGACAGTACCCCCCCCCTTTTCAGGAGCCTCAAATGTCCAGGCTTGTCCAGACGATGACAGTGGAATTGTCCCACCAGATGTGGAGCATGCATTGCTTCTGCTGGCTCCCTGGAGCGATCCTCAGGTCTGTTGTCTCCTCCTGAAGTCCATAATGCACCATATTTGATTTCCTCTTGGCCATCCTTTGCAAACATCAGGCCTTCTGGGTCCTGACCCTGGTGTCTGCAGGTTTAACTAGAGACACATGGAACACTGTGTGAATTCCCATCGTATGAGGGATGAATTTATGTTCCCCCAATAGCCGTCTATGCTGTATAGATAACAAGACCCTGTCCCCTACTGCATAATCAGGAGCTGAGTGCCTTTTCTTATCAGCATACATCTTGTATGTTTCCTTTGCTCTCTCCCGATTTTGGCGTGCCTTCTCTTTGACCTCGAAAAGCATCCGTTTGTGCTCTTCTACTACCAGAAGTACTGCTGATGTGGGCAGTTTTTCTGGAAACATGTGCTTCTCTTGGTCATATTAACACGTGTTAGGAGACATCCCCAGCGAGGCATGTACAGTATTGTTGTATGTGGGGCCTGAACCCATGAATCAATGCCAGCTGCCAACAAACATCGCATATACTGCTCCGTGGTCGAATTAACACGTTCAGTCTGACCCTCCGTCTGGGGATGATAACTAATGGACAGAAATCACAGCTGATTCCCAACATGTCACAGAATGCCTGCCAAAACCGTGAAGTGCAATGGGGACCTGGTCTGATACAATAGACTTGGGTAATCTATGCAATCTCACAATGTGTTGCAAAAACAGAATAGCCAATTGCCCAGCCATAAGCACTCCCCTGCAAGGTGCAAAGTGTGCTTGTTTCAAAAAAGAATATACCACCACCATGGTGACATCATATTTATCATCCTTGGGTAGATCTGTGACAACATAAATAGAATTGTGGAACCATGGCTCTGTAGGAGTGGATAGCGGTTGCAACAACCTGGCCCATCTAGAATAAACTGCCTTGTATCTCATGCAGATGCTACATTGTTGAACGTAGGTGTGGATGTGCCTGTTCATACCGGGCAACTAGAAATAGCTTCCCAACATGTGTCTGGTCTTTCGTTCCCCTGAGTGGCCAGCTGTCAGGGCTGGCTTGGGTAGGTGGTCTGGTAGGAGGAAGTGGCCTGTGGTGAGTCATATAATAGGAGTGTGTTTTCTCCAGGCTAAACATTACAGGCTTCCCAAGCTAAGATGGTGGAGTGTAGGGAGTATCTGATTGGTTGGGAGAACAATGGCCTGGGTACTTTGCTGGTGCGCAGGGTTCTATAACTGCCTTTCATCCAGACAGTTTTAATGACAGGTTGTGTAATTTATAGTGCCTTAGCCTAGGCCCAATCCAGAGTCCTGACAGCCTCCCCGAGAAGTAAGAAGACATCTGCAGCCAAGAGATTTTATATCCTTGAAGTCCATCAGGTGGGAGCATTCCAATTTGAGATTTAATGCTTGGAAAACTGAGAATCTAAAGGTAACAGTTAATTCTGAAGATTTATTCAGAAAAGAGTTTATGAATTGCTTGAGGGCTGCTGACCCTCACTGCAGAGCAGTGGGACATGCTTGACAGACCACTCACACTAGAGGAAATTCAAGAGGTCATAACCTCGCTATCCACAGGCATAGTGCCTGGCTGCAATGGACTACCCCCCCAAATTTTATAAGGAATATACAGACATACTGTCACCATGGCTACTGCAAGTTCTGCAAGAGGCATATGAAAAGGGCATTCTACCAAAGTCAATGGAGCAGGCACTCATAATACCCCTTCTGAAACCCGGCAAAGACCACACAGCATGCAAATCTTATCGACCCATAGCACTGATCAACCAAGACACGAATATACTCACTGCAATCCTAGCAGATCGCCTAAAGAGAGTGGTCACCACACTTATCCACCCAGATCAGACAGGCTATGTACCGGGGAGGTCCACGACCACCAACTTGCAACGCCTACAAGTGATCATTGCAGACACAAACACCAGAACTGACAACTGGGCGGTAGCTGCCCTTGATGCCATAAAGGCCTTTGACTCCGTAAAATGGGAGTGGCTGTTTGCTACACTAGAGCATTATGGGATAGGACCAGGGTTCATGAGGTCGATCAGGATGCTGTACACAACACCAACAGCCCGAGTACGAACTGGGAAGCACATTTCAGGCCCATTGCGGATCTCTTGTGGGACTAAGCAGGGCTGCCCGCTCTCACCGCTTCTCTACATCTTGGCGCTAGAACCCCTAGCCATATACAAGAGGGACATGTTCCGAGACACGGGGTTGGTTATTAATGGAGTCACACAAGTCATATCCATTTATGCAGACGACATTCTCTTATGCATACAAAACCCAGAAGACACACTAGGATCATACCTCGAGGTGCTAGACAACTTTGCGTGCCTCTCCGGGATAGCCATCAGCAGGGATAAATCATGCTTGTTTCCACTTGCAGGGTGGGCGGGACACACAGTGGCACAACTCCCGTGCTTAGAACTAAAATGGAACATGCGCACGTTTTGCTACTTAGGTGTGAACATACACCACTCCCTAGAGGATGCACACAAACCTAATACACAGCGTGCCAAACTTGGTATGCACGCCTCCATTAAATTCTGGGAGAAGCTGCCCCTGTCAGTAGCGGGCCAAATATCCTTAGTTAAGGTGATTGTGCTACCTAGATTGCTGTACCACTTCTGTAATGTACCCTACCTCATTCCCCAAAAGTTTTTCACAGACCTTAACACCACACTGAGCAGCTTCATATGGGGGAAAGGAAGGAAGAGAGTAGCCATAGAAACACTCTGTAAGGAACACACTGAAGGAGGGTTGAGACTTCCAAACTTCGAACTATACTATCTAGCTGGACAATTGAAGCATGTAGCCAATTGGCTGGCTGACACAGAAACCATAGAAAACACTATCCTACAAAATGCTGTTTCCCCGTACCTCCTGAAAGATGTACTATGGGCAAAAAACATAGAATCCGCAAATGCCCCTATGCTGCTACGTCTAGGGAAGCAGATATGGCAAAGAACGCAGAAACTGCTGAAACTCAAGGAGCCATACTCCCCTCAGATACCACTAGCGGCACTCAACGGTGCCACAGTAGAACACCTCCAACAAAGCAGGAATCATTGGGAGTCCAAGGGTATTATCACCATTGAAGACCTAGCACCAGGAGGAGAAATACTAGGGTTTCAGGAACTGACAGAATCTCACAAACTGCATCAAGGCCAATACATAAACTATGCACGGCTATTCAAACAACTAATCATCAGATGGCCAACTATTGCAGAACGACAGGAAGAAAACCCGACACTGGGACTCCTTTACGACGTGACAGAGGGAGGACACATAGTGGGTCATTACGAGGTAGGCAGTAAAGGGTTAACGGCGTGCGTAAAGGTGCCGGAGCCGTCAACCCCTTACCGCCTCATTAAGAGTTCTGGTCGCGGGACCCGCTAAGGACGCCTGGTAAAACCAGGCGTCCTTAGCGGGTCCCGCGAGCAGACCAGGCCCGTTGTTAGCACCCTCCCCATTCCCATTGAGCCCTGTGGGGGCTCAATTGGGAATGGGTTCCTTGAATGAGGAAATACCGGGCTCTCCAAGGTCGGAATGGCCTGGTATTTCCTCATTCAAGGAACCAGGACCCGGTACCTAATAGCGGCATGGTTACCTCCTACCTCGTAATGACCCCCATGGTCTCTAGAATCAAACAGACAATGGTGGAAGAACTCCCTGGAGATAAAAACAAGGAAGGCAGGACTGGGAACAAATACTAGGAAAAGAAATAACAGATAAAGGGCCTCATTACGACCCAGGCGGTAAGTTACCGCCTGGGCCGTGACTTTACCACCATGGCGTAAACTACGTTTACCCCATGGTGGTTGGCGGACTTACCGCCCCATTCCGACCTTGGCGGGGCGGTAAGTCCCCAATCCCCATTTACCCTTCCCCATTCCCATTTTTGCCCCATAGGGCATAATGGGAGTGGGGAAGGCGTTAATTACGCCACCGTAAATTACGGTGGCGTAATTAACTCCATGGTCCCTTAGCGCCATGGATTTT